>NW_027094110.1:5356738-5956738 GCF_029207755.1 Chamaea fasciata
CCCCTGTACACCCAAGGTCCTGCAAGCATCCTCAGGCTATCAGTGTGACAATAGTCAGTGTGATGAATGCCTTGGCAAGGCAAAGCTCACAGAAGGAACTGCACTCCTCACTGTGGGCATTTCCACGAGGACAAGCAGGAATCCCTGTTTCACAGCTCCAGGCATCCTCTGTCTCCAGACACTTCTCCTAGTATAAAATTGCCAAAGAGTTCGAAAATCCAGGCCTTCCCAGCAATCTGATAATGGTTTGGTCTCACAAGAAGTTGCACTGGCCCAGCTAAGGGACAGGAATATTTTCAGGAACATTTTTGCAGAGCCCTGTTTTCATGCCTTGAGATTATTTATTTTTCCTAAGGAAATATGATTTTCCATTCAGGAGACCTGGAGGTGTCAGCCCTGGGAATTTCACCTTCCTCCCACAGCGAGGTTCAAAAACATTTCATGGAACACCATCAGCAGGAAGAGCATCAGTCCCAGGTGGGGTTGATGTGCTCAAACACCTGCAGAGCCCTCCCAGATTCCTGTGCCTCCCAGGCATGCCCAGGCAGGCTGGGTTGCCAATTTTCTGATGTGCCCACAAATTCCTGCAGCGCTACACCTTTGGAGAGGTAAGGGGAAGGAAGGGGCCAGGAAATAGCAGCTGTGCACAGGGGTGTGTTGGCACAGGTGTGCTCAGTGTGCACACCTGTGTGCAGGTGTGTATGCCACAGGGACAGGCAGAGCTTGTGCATTGTCAGCAGTCAGGTGAGACAGAGGGGATGCCACCACACCCCCGCGTGTAGGGACAGAGTGCCTATGTCAGGGACAGAGTCACCTGATGTGCAGGTGCACGCTGCCAGGCTGCCTCGGGAAGACAAAGTTCCTCTGCTGCCCATGGTCAAACTGCCCTTGGACCGCCCAGCAGCTCTGGGCACAGACCTCCTGTCTCAAAGGAGCTCTGACCCTCCCTGCCAGGTGCTGGTTGCTGCTGTCTTGGAGGATCTCAGCCACAAGCACCATCAGAAAAGAAATGCTCCTATCTGCTCCACCCCACACCCTCTGAGCACCTCCCAGGGGGTTGTCTGTCACCCCAAAGAGCACTTTTAGGGGGCTACTTTTCTAAGTCCCGCTTTCCCTCACTGCCAAGCACTCACAGTATCCATGACCCCACCTCTGCTCCCAGTGCCCTGGCCAGTCCCAAGGGCAGGGTGCTGCAGTGGGATGAATTGCTCAGCAAGAAGCCTGCCCAGAGGGCAAAGCTGGCACCTGGCTCACAGCAGATCTCATCCTGGGAGAGGCTGCAGCCTGGAAGGGTTTGCACAGGGATGGATATCAAAACCAAGTTCTCTAAGTAACACCCTAGGGTCTGGGGATTTCTCAGTCCCCGGAAAGAAACCCCAGGGGGTGCCAAAAATAAGCCACACCCCATCTTCATTAGCTCTCTTCATGGGAAATTGCAACAAGCTCCCTGAGCAGAGAGGAAATCCCAGGATGTGTGAGGTTTGAAGATCTCTGAGCTGCTGACACAGTTTCCCTCCCATGGCCTTGCCAGACAATGGGCCAGTGTGTGAGGATGGAGAAGCCACTGCAAGGGAGCCTTTTGGGGTGCTCAATCCGCCCAGAGGCCGAGAGCAGCTCCCTCATGAGACTCTCCCACCAACAGGAACAGCGTCTCTGCCTTGTGCAGATGGAACCACATCTCTCCAGCTCCAAAAGGGGTGGCAAGTTAAGTCTGCTGGCCCAGGGCAGCCACAGAAGAGCAGGTGACAGTGCCCCAGCATGTGTGACCCAGTGTGGCACCTGCAGCCTGATGCCTTGTGAGCCCTGGGCTGCAGGCCCTGGGAGGACACTCACTGTGATGTAGTTGGCATTTATGTAGCTGTCTTCCTCCTGGCTCCCAGCCCTTCTGAGGCAGACCCGGCTCTCAGGATCTGAAAGACGTCACAGGTGTTACCCAAGGGACTGATCCTGCCCACCCTCCCTGCCTCGACCTCAGAGGCTGGAGGCTGAGTCCTGCTCCATGCCATGCTCAGAGCTGTCTGCACCCTCCCTCAGGCCTGAAGTTCTTGTCCCATTTCAGCCTCGCTCCCCTGGCAGGGCACAGCCCAAACCTGCAGGTACCACAGTGAGCAGTGGGGTAACTCACCTGCAGTGATCCCCCAGGACATCCCCACAGAACCCTACTGGAGCCCAGCTGAGTCCTTCCAGAACATCCTCAGCCTTTACACCCTTAGGGCCACGTCACTGGGACATGCAAGGCCCCATGAGTGCTGCACACCTGGGTAGGACACCCCAGGGAGCAGCTCCCCATGTACCCCCCCAGCACTGTCTACACCCCCTGGAACACAGCACCCAGCTCCTGCAACAAGGGCAGGAGGAGCAGGCATGGAAGGAACAGCAACAGCACCCAGGGGTGCCCACCCCAGTGCCAGGGCTGCTCTGAGGCATCCCTCACCCACAGGCAAACACAGGAAAATGGGAGGCAAAGGGACACAGTGGCACATACTGGGGAGAATGGTTTTGTATCTGTCCTTGAGAGCATGTCCAGGGATTTCCAGCTCCTCCGGACTCACGAAGTTGGGTGGGATTTTCTGCAGGGGGAGAAAACAGCCATGAGGAAAAGCCCATCACTGCCACTTGTGTCCCCTAGTGGTGGCAGACCCAGTTGCCCAGCAGGGCAGGGCTGACCCAGAGGCATCACCAGAGATGCCAGCTCCTGGGATGAGTCCTGTCTTTACTCCAGTTGTGGTGGGACTCCTTCCAGAGAGGCAACCCTGGGAGAAGAGCATGGCATGGGAGGGCAGGACAGGGTTTTTGAGGGACCCCAATAGGACACGTGTGTACCAAGGAGCAGCTGGTACCCGAGCACCTCTCCCCTGTTTGCCCACACCACCTGCCCTCCCACTGGGGCACAGCTGGGCTCAGAGCCTGATGTTCACCCCTCTCAGTCCCACAGGGGATGACTGTCACCCACTGCCAGCCCCTGTCGCCCCTCCCGTAAGGAGGGAGAGGGAATCATCGAACCGAAAACTCCTCCTGGAGCTGTGCCAGGCTCTGGGCGTGCTGCTGGAGCTCCTGTTTCTTCAACATGTGGCTGGATGTCCTCAGAAACTTCAGCGTGATGTCCCGTGGTGTGCAGACAGGCTGGATGGGCTCCACGTTCCCTAGAGAGCTCATGTCCAGCACTAGTGATACATTGGAGCCCCTCCTGAAAGGCAAAGGGGTCCCTGGCTCACCTGCTGCCACCCTGGGACAGAAGGAGAGCCCACCCCACCGTATCATCAGTTAAAAACACCCCACACTGAGCAAAAACCAGATGGACACCCCAGTAGATGGGGAGATTGAGGAACAAGGAACTAGCTGATCATTTTGCCTTTTTTCTGGGAAGCCCCTGAAGGACAGTGCTGAGATCTGTCCTGGGCTGAGTGGGGGCCAGGGCTGCCTCCACGCTCAGACCTGGCACCTGCACACGCTGGCAGGCAGAGGGCTGGCAGGAAGGAATGTCAGGGGAGCCCTGGGGATGAGCAGTGCCACGGGTACCCTGGGCAGGGCTGAGGCACACTCACCTCTCCTGGAGACGCACGTGCTTCTTGGCAGAGGGACTGGGCTTGTCTGGCTTGTCCATGTCTGCTGCAGCTGCCTGGGCTGCCAGGCTGCCCCTATGAACTCTGGAGCACACCAAGCAGGCTTGGACCATGCTGCAGCAACCACGGAGCCCTCGTCCTGAAGCACAGCAGGGGGACACAGGGGGCCCTCAGCTCCTGGGAAGTCATGGAGCCATCAGAGGAAAAGCAGCTGGAAAAGAACAAGTCAGATCTGAGAGATACCACAAGGCTGGGTGGAACCCCTGACAGATGACCCCTACAAGCAAGGGACGGGTTTTAAGTCCTCAGTTGTCCTGGAAGCAGGACCCCCAGCCCCTGTATCCAGGCAGATGGAGAGCTCCCAGCACATTCACCCTCGGGGATGCTGGCAGCACTGCAGGCCACACAGGCACGACTGGTGACCCTGGGCATGGCACCAAGGGCCACCTGCTTCCCCTGAGGGGAGGTCACCCACTCTGTGGTAGCAGAGCACGGGCTGGTTTGGGTGAGCTCCAGATGCTCTCCACCGGCATGGAAGCACATGCCCTGTGTTTCCAGCCATTCCCCATCACATCCCCCTGCTCCGTCCTGGGGACACGGTGGGACAGAGTGAGAGCTGGAATGCCTGAGCACAGCAGCATTCAGCAGGTGACATGGGGTGGCTGTAGCCACTGCACTGAGTCTGGCCATCTCCTGCCGCAGGGAGACACAGACCAGGCACCCTCAACAGCCTCATGGCTCTGGCAAGGGAGGAATGGCCCTGGGACAGCCTCTTCCATACTGCAGGCCACAGCAACTGTCAAGAGGAAATTGGCTTAATCTGCGTGGTTGAGCAAAAGGCGATGGGGCAGCCCAGCTGGGGAAGGTGCCAGACATCCTCCATCACCAGCAATGGGTCAGCCCGTGGCAGGGACGGGGAGATGCAGGTGATGCTGATTCACCTCTGGGCACAGCTCCTCATGGTGCAGGCAGCACCCTGGCACCCTAAGCCTCCTTCTTATCCCCAGCTTCCTCCATGAGGAGACAGACCCACAGAGACAGGGAAGTCTTGAGGAGAGCCGGGGGCACATGGTTGTTGTGGACACAGCCAGGGCAGGCAGCAGCCCATGATTCCCGGCTGCCCAGTGGCATTTCTGGGAGTGGCAATGCCACCACCGCCACTCACACCGCCCCCAATCAGGGTGTCCTGGTGTTCTCCATCCAGGCAGGACAAGAGCAGCTGCTCAGCAGGAGCAGCACCAGGAGAGTTCCTGAGCAGAGGATCCCCGGCTCCCATCCCAGCAGCTGTCCAGCCAGGAAACACCTGGGAGATGCCCTGGCTAGCAGAGGGCCCCAGAGAAGTACCTCAGCTTCCAGTACCTGCAGGGACAGTGCTCACATCACCTGCCCAGCATCCCAGCCCTGCCTGCGGCTGCCCATCCACACGCACATGCCCACCGCCCCCGGGCGCCCGGCGCGGCGCTGCCCGGCGGGCTCTGCTGTGCAGGGGGCAGTGCGGCTGGGCTGGGGGCTGCCTACCTGCTGCCCTGTGGGCTGTCGTCCCGGCTCAGGCCCCGCGCGTGTCGGTCTGACACCACGGTTTGAAAGTGTTCAGGAAGCTGCTTATCAAAGGAGCTGCTGCCTCTGCTGCTTCCTCTCCCTCCTTCTCCCCCACCCCGAGTGCCGCCCACGCACATACCGGCCACATCTCTGCAGCTCGGCTCTGCCGGGCCGCCTGCACACCCAGCCCTGCTCCCCACCCACCAGCCTTCGTCCTGCGCCCGTGGGCACGGCCTGGCCTCCCCGAAACCCTGGAGCGTCTCCACAGGCCCCTGCCATGGGGCTGCTGGGGTGTGCTTGATGGCTTCTGTGACAAGCCATGGCCAGCACTGGTGCCACCCACGGGGCAAGAGCCAGGCAGGGCCACTGGCAGGCAGCATGTCCCCACTTCGCATGCTGCAGTGCTGCTGCTCTGGGGACACCAGAGCCCACCTGCCCCACAGGAGGCCAGAATGAATCCTCCCATGGCTGCTGTCCTGCCCAGGCCGTGCCCCGGCTGTTCCCCGTCCTGCTGTGCAGTGTGCCAGGGCTCGCTCAGTGCCTCCCACCCTCAGTGCCTGCCCGTGTGCAGTGTGCTCCTTGTGCCACCCCACCGTCCCCCAACCCCTGTCCACGTGGGGACACCCCTCTGCACCCACGACCATCCCTGGGTACCTCAGGGTAAGATGGGTGGGCTCCCCCTCCCCAGCAGGGAAGAGCAGGGCTGTGTTTGGGGACCAAAGTCGCTGGAGCCTGGCTCAGGTAGGCCAGGTCTGCCCTTGGGGCACTGCACATCCTTCCTGATGCATCCCCACTGCTCTTCCTGTTTGCTCTTGCCCGGGTTCTGCACGCTTCCTTCCTCCTCAGCCCCCACCCCGCTGCACTGCAGCAGCTCCTGCTGCACCCCAACAGCCACACGGACCCCAAACACCTCTCTCATGTCTGCCCTGTGGGCTGTTCTGGTCAGAGTCACCCCAGCTCAGCTCACTGAGGTGACTGTGCTGTCCCCAGGCTGTGCCAGCACTGCTGCTCACCTTGCTGGAGAGCTGCATATCTGTGCACACCTGTATGTTTGCAGGTGTGCCAGAACAACAGTTTCCCTGGGACTCCCTGGGACACCCTGCCAGTGTCACCCTCTACCCAAGGGCTAGGAGATCAAATGGCCCGAGCTCCAGAGCAAAGTGCTGGGCTTGGGCAGCAGCAGAACAGCCTTACCCTGGAGAAAAGGCCACCAGCACCCGTGTCTTACCTGCAGATCCTAGAGTGGCCAGAGGATAGACTGAGGAATTGCTCCCTGCCCTGTGTGGGATGAAAGAACACATCTGTAAGGCCTAGAGGCAGCCCCACCACACACTGCCCTTCCTTCCCACCAATCCCTGACAGAACTCAGGAATTCCTGGGGTGACCAGCACTGCAGGACTTAACAAGGTGTCTGCATAAACTTGCTCCCAGTAGGAACCAGAGTAAAGAAGCAGGGTTCTGTGCTGGAGTAACAAGCTGTCAGCCATGCAGAAGTTTCCTGAGGCTGGGACTATCTGCCCTCCAAGTGTGGAGGGCACCTGTCCCATCCGGGTGTCTTTGAGCTTAAGGGGTTCCTGAGGATAGAGCCAAGAGGCAAACCTCTGGAGCTGTTTTTTCTGCATTTTGCTGGCCTGATCTTGCTGCCTCCTCACTGTTCTGTTCCTCTGCCACTGGTGGACAACTGAGGGACAAGCTCGGTGTGGCATTGGGGCAGATACCACAGGGCCACCAGCACATGGAGGGCACTGGGAATGTGTCAGTGACATCTGTGCACCCACACTCCCTCCCAACCTCCCCAGCTGCCAGGCACCTGTGACAGGGAGGATGGAGACAGCTGGACCCTCACAGACCTTATAGGATCCAGGGAACATCCACAAATTTGCCAACACCCCAAAGGGGCAAAGCAGTGGGGCTGCGACAGCTGGGCTGTGCAGGGTCCCTCCCTGGACCCAGGAGGCACCACAGCACATCCTGATCCTCTGCACAGTGAGCAGGAGACCCAGGATAGAACTGGCCTTTGGGAGCTGGATTTTGGCTGGTTTTCCTCAAAGGGAATGGGAACCTTTTACCAACACATGATTTTCTGCAAGACACAAACTCCAGCTGCAAAAGGGGTGTGGAACAGAGGCTTTTATGGAGGCCAGCAGCTCCCTGTTCATTTCAGTGAACTGTGGTGCAGTGTGATTTAAGAGATTCGGTGGGCATTTCAAAGGATATCAGCAGTAAGTCCCTTCTTCCTCCTGCCAGGTTCTGCCTTGGCCATGAAATGCCCCTGGATGCTGCAGGAAACATGCTGATACACTTCCTTTGCAATATGGCTTATTTGGTTCCACTTGAATTCAATCATGACAAAGGACCCCACTCAGGGTAGAAGAGGAAGCTGAGATGCAGATCCTCTGCCTCTGAAGCATCACAACACCAAGGTACTCACGTTCAGGAATGTCCCCAGAAAAGCCTTGCAGCACTTTCCCTCCGCTGCTCACAGACCTCCCTGTGCTGCTGGCTTGGCTCTGCCAGTCACACACCTGCCTGTACCAGCTGAAACTAAGCAGGACACCCAGGATATAGCCTCTGGAAAATACACCTGGCTGCCTTGGGCTTTTCCTTATGCAGAAAACTCCAATGGAGACTGAAGGGACTGTCCTGGCCATGGTGACTCACCCAGAAGAGGAGGAATGCAGTAGGGATGTTGTGTAGGGATGTGCCATGGCCCAGGCTCCTAGGAGCAGAAAAGTTCGCACTGCTGAGATGTCCTGACCCTTACATACCTCTGATGGTGCACAGCTGGGCCCCAGTGTGCTCCCACCTGCCAGCATAACTGCTCTTCTTCCCTTCTGCCAAAGCACCAGCATGCTGCGGAGATGCATTTGAAGGGAGAGCACAGAAGGGGACACAGACCTGTGGAGACCCACAGCATGAAAACAAAAGTGCTGGTGGAAAATGAGGCATGAGCTGGTAGAGATAGACTGGATGTGAGGGAGACCAGGAGCAGAACACACTACTTGACCCAGGGCATTTCTCAGCTCTGTGCCACCCGGGCAGCAAGCTGTCCCCTTGTCTTGTGTTGCAATGCAAGATGTAACCAAAAGTGTGTATTCTGTTATCATCTGTTGAAACCGGTTGGGGAGGTGTTTCTTTTCTCTTCTATGACCAAATCCACATGACTCTGGGGGGAAGGGGGGGGGGAGGGGAAGGGGGTGAGTGTCTACTGTTAATGGGCCAGCTGTTAAAACCAGGTGGAACAGTGTTCTTTATCTCTTCCATGACCCATCTTCCCTCTGGTGGATATCTTCTGTTAATGGGCCATCGAGGCTCACTGCATGGCTGATACAATTACATCATTCCATTGGGAGATGCTCTACCCAGGGGGAGGAGCCCAGCATTCCTGCCTGGATAAAACCTGGGATTCAGAACACCAGTACAGCCTGTTTGCACTGGATTCCCGGAGTAAGACCTGACCCATCTCAGCACCACTGGACTTTCAGAGGAAATCTACACCCTTCTACAGGATCATTGCTTTCAACAGAACCACATCTGTCACTCCAGGAGGACTTCACTGGACTGCTCCCAACACTCTGACCAACAGGGTGTCAGGTTGTATTCTGACTCTGTCAGTGTTTTTCTTTTTTGTTTGTCTGTTTGCTTTTTTTGTACTACTACATTTTGTATTTTTAATATTTCTAGTAAAGGACTGTTATCCCTATTCCCGTATCTTTGCCAGAAAGCCCCTTAATTTCAAAATCATAATAATTTGGAGGGAGGAGGTTTGCATTCTCCATTCCAAGGGAAGTTCTGGCTTTCCTTGGCAGACACCTGTCTTTCCAAACTAAGGCACCCCTGTACCTTGTTGCACCCACGTATGTCTGCTGCCCTTTTGGGACTCACCCCTACCCCCTTCCTGCCTGCAGCTGGGGTACACGGTGGGTGCACACCCACACATGCAGAGCAGATGTCCCTGGTCACTCATCAGTGCCCATCCGTGCTGGTGTGCAGAGACCTCAAGCAGGGAAAGTCCAGACACGCCCTCCCTCCCTCCCTCCCTCCCCTTGAACACACTTTTGGGCACATCACTTCTGGCCACCTCTGAGCCCTGCTTGGAACATGATGCTGCCAGCTGGCTCCTCCTGAGGGACACTGGCTGGGTTTGCAGAGGGGTGCAGTGGGGAGCAAAGAGCCAGGAAATGCTCTGGCCAAGGACTGTGCCTTTCGTGTGCAGTCATGCTTGTCCCATGTCACATCACCAGCTCTGCACCAGCTGCATCAGGCTGGCCTGGGGAGCAGAGCTGCTGGATCCTACAAGCAGGGACTGCTGGGGCCAGGGCGGACCTGGCTTTGAGGAGAGACCAAGTCCAGTCTGGGGCAGATCCCAACCCAAGGTCAGTTTGCTGTAAGGACAAGACCAGGACATCAGGACAGCCACTGCAATCTGGTGTAAGCAAAGAGGAACCTGACAGTGTCCAGGGTCAAAACCCAGAAGGGGACAGGAGGAAGCAACACTGAAGGAAATGGCTCTGGGCAAGTCACTTCTGTGCCCCTCACCTTCCTGCCTCCTTCCCCTGGTGGGGAAGGACTGGTGAGATCCCAGAACAGGAACATCCCTTGACCCCCAGCATTCCTTTCTGCTCTGACCTTGGTGGCAGTGGGCTGTCAGGGGTGATGATGATGCCCAGAGTGGTGCTGGGAGGGTTGGTGATGGAGGAATACACATGAAGGGAAGAGTCCCAGCTGTTACCACACCAGCCATTCACCCTGGCCCAACCAGGGATGTGCCAGTCATGGGATCCCCTGTGTCCTCTGTCCGTGGACATTTGTGCATTAGGGTTATCTGTTGGGATGTAAGGACTAGAGAGGTCTGTGACGGAGTCTCAGGGCCCTTGAAGGGTCTTTATAGGTGTGGCTTTACTTTCAGCAAGATATGGGGTCACTATGGAGTTGGTGCTCTGGAGAGGAAGATTTGGATTTATCCCTGACTGGTACTTGCTGTTTGTTCACTTGCATTTTAAAACTCCACTTCTGTGGGGTCATATTGCACCTCTGGCCATGATTTCATAGCCAGTTCCTTTTGTGCAAAGAGCACCTTCCAGCTCCAGACTGGGACCTGTTTTCCCACTAACGACCAGCCAGTCCTTATGCCCATTTCTGCCCTCCAGTTTCTTGAGCATGGGCTTCCTGACCCAGCCTCCCTGCCCTGATACACACCCCAGCACCTCTCCTCACCCTCTCCACACAGCACTGCAGCCCCAAAGCCACCTCAGCCTGGGTAGGCACTGAGCTGGCACCCAAAGCACAGACACTGCCCAATAGTTTCACTCCCCAGGATTGCCTACCACACCATGGCTTTGTCCCATCAGGCCCCTTCACCTCTGGGTCCGGCACTCAGGAAGGGATGGTTCTGCTTCCGTTGGCACGACTGGGAGCCAGGATGTCCTGCAGGCTTTTGGAAATTAGCCCATCTCCTCCACTGCCTAAACATCGCTCGCAGGCTTGAAGGTGAGGCAGCTGCCTGGGGACGGAGCAGACTCGCAGCAAAGCGGCCGATCGGCTGCCGGCAGGGCAGAGGAGGACGGTGCAGTCATGCCGAGCATCCCGCAGAGCCGGCAGCGGGGGAGCGAACCTTCGGCACCTTACCTGGGGGCCCCGCGTCCCCCGCCCGCCGGCCTGGGGACAGCCAGCCCCCGGCAGCCGAGGGAAGCAGCTCCGCAGATTGCTTTTCCGGAGAACAGCGTCTCGCTATTCCAGCGTCCTCCACGGGAGCGCGTTCCCAAGGACAGCCCCGGCAGGAGCATCCCTCCTGGCAGGGCTGCGGGAGCTCAGAGCCCGCAGCGCAGCGCTGCCTGCGAGCCCGGGCCCTCGGGCATCCCACGGGATGGAGCTGATCCTGGGCAGCGAGTCGGAGGCAGCGGATGTGTGACCCTTCTCCCCGTGGCAGGTGACGGTCTGTGCAGAGTTTGCTCCTGCTGCTGCCTGGCTTGAGCTGAGAGCAATTAAGCAATTGCTGGTTCGTTTCGCCAAGGCACTGCCGCTGATCCTGCCAGCCCCTGTGCCTCTGCCCTCTTCTCAAGGAGAACCAGAAGAAGAGTTTAGGACCTGGATTTCCTGCTTAACTGCTGGATTGTTTTCTTTGAATCACTCGGTTTGTTCAGCCTAGACAAGAAGTGACTGAGGGGAGACCTCTCGAAGCTCTTCAACATCCTCATGAGGGGCAGCTCTGATTTCTGCTCTCTGTGACCAGTTACAGGACTAAAGGAAACAGCTGGATCTGTGTCAAAGGAGGTTTAAATTATAAAAGGAAAATGTTTTTCACCCAAAAGGTGGTTGAGCACCGGAGCAGGCTCCCCCGGGAAGTGGTTGCAGCTCCAGACCTGTCTGAGCTCCAGGAGCATTTGAACAAAGCTTTCAGGCACAGAGTGGGATTGTTGGGGTGTCTGTGCAGGGCCAGGGGTTGGACTTGATAACCCTGACGGATGCCTTCCAACTCAGCATATTCTATGATTCTATGACTGCTGAGTAGAACCATGTTGGGTTTCTGGAATTAGATACTCTCCTGTATCTCCTGCAAACAAGCCGAGCTTTCCTCCAAATTTGCCAACAGAAAAGCAGAGCTGGTGAACCACCAGCACCACTGGGCTGGGCTAACACTGATGCAGAGCTGGTGTGTCTGTGGACTAAAGAAGGTGCCTTGGCACAGGAACAGTTCCCCTGGGAAAGATGATCTTCCAGAGTGGAAGTGTTTATATCAGCTTGGTTTGTTCCTCTCCTCATGTGGGAAGCAGCTCCCCCTGTTCATTTTACAGTGGAGTAATTGCATCGAGGACTGTTCCTAAGCCAGGTGTATAGCATCAGGAAATGACAGAAACATTAAGGTTGAAAAATCCCTCTAAGATCATAAAGTCCAACCATTAATTGACCACTGCCATATACACCAATAACTCATGTCTCCAGGTGGGGAGGGTAAAGGGGATCTAACCCAACATAAGAGACCTCCAAGGTGCTGAGACTTTGACACTCTAGCCAACAAATGCCGGTGGAGAAGCCACAGAGGGACAGCAAGAGCCACAGAACGACTTGGTTACCAGGACAGTCTGCTGGGGATGCAGCCCCAGCACCTGTGGCAGCACCTGTCTCATCCATGTGTCACTTGGGCTTGTCCTGTGCTTCTCTGGATGCCTCCAAGAGAGCTGTGCTTTTAGAAATGCTGTCTGGAAAATGCTGTGTGCTTCGGTTTCCCTTGGGGAATGAGCCTTGCTTGGACACCTGTGGGTTGGCACACACACATCCTCTCAGGCTCTAGACCATAGAGCTGCCTGCAAAACCCTGTGAGCTCTGTGGGCAGGGAGAAGTCTCCTAGGAAGAGGACATCCCCCAGCTCCTCTCTGTCCTCACAACACACAGGACAAAGCAGGTCTCAGTGAAAAAGGCACAAAAAGGCCGGAAAATCCTGAAGACTCATCATGTTATTCCTATCCTGGGTCCCTTGGCACGCTGTAGCAGTGGGGACCTCGGCAGCCCTGTGTGGTTTTTGTCTTCTTTTCTTTCTGTTAGGGCCAGGATTAATGCAGGGGAGATGCAGTTTTTTGTGTTCAGACTCAATTGTTTATTAATTCTCATCTATAGTACAGTCTCACAAGTTGTGAGTTCTAGCTAACAAGGTAGGAAATGACTGTCTCTTAACTCTTTCCAAGGTCTTTTAAGCATAATTTGTCCAATAATGAGATGATACCTATATTATTTTTACTTTTAACCCAATAACTAGCCACCCATGGTCCGCAATGTGGACCTTTTCACCCAATTAGAAAACACCACCCAGACCCATGAAGAAGAAAGTGAAAGAAGAACTTAGCCAACACCCTAAATTATCCATCTTACTCTCTATATATTACTATATACTAAAACCTTAAATCCTAAGTTTTGCACCCTGTGATATCACGCTTCTATTCAAACCACACACCCACAACCCTTGTGCTATCACTCAATTTCAGAAGCCTGTTCCAAGGCCTCAGGTCAAATGTAGTGCTTGCTCGAGGGTCAGTGCCTTTTAGCACAGAAAGCCTGAAATCCTCAGCCTCCAGTGTTCCAACACAGCCCTGCGGGGTTTGCCCAGCACAGCCCTGCTGCCCCAGTCCCTGTCCTCGGGGGGGACACTGAGCCTGGTAACCTCTGGCTGGGTGCAGGGACCATTATCAGTAACAGGAAATGAGCTGGGCAGGAGGGGCAGGAGACAGAGACCCAGAAAGAAAGGAAGTGGTTAGAAAGCCGTCACTTCCATTTCTGCTGCACCAGAACCTGCGCCCACGCACCGCCGGGCGTGGGGGAACTGTGCTGCCCTGCCACAGGCTGAGCTGCGCTGGGATCACCAGGGAGTGTTTATGATGAAGGCACAGGTCCTCTTCTAGCCTTTGATAACAGCTGGAAAGGTGGTTAAAATAGCTGCCATTCAGCCACTGTCTGGTGCAGAAACAGGTGTGGTGAGTCCAGTTGATGGCAAGTGGGGGTTAAGATTCTTATCCTTGCTAAAGACAGACTACACATGATGCTGTCTGTGTCCTACCAGCACAGGATGGATCTGTGCATGCAGCTGCCTGGGGCCAAAGGGCCAGGGAGGATGTGCCAGCAGCTTATATTTTAGGAAAAATATCTTCACTGAAAGAGCGATCAGACACTGGCGCAGGCTGTCCAGGGTGGAGACAAAGGCATGTCAATGTGGCACTTGGGGACATGGCTTAATGGTGAACATGGCAGTGCTGGGGCAGTGGTTTGCTGCCCAGAAGAAGGCTTTTCCAACCTGAACAGTTCTATGATGATTCTTGCATGGCAAGAGGCAGGGCCCTTGACAGCCATGGCAGGTGCCATCTCTCCAGCTGGAGGAGAATGGCTGTGGATAAGCAGAGGCAGCCAGAGGGCAGCAATGCAGAGATGATGGATCTGCCTAATGCTGCTCCCCCAGCTCCTTGCCATAACAGAATGTGGGCCTGTCTGCTTTTGGAAGCTGTTCTGGATTGTGCTCTCTGGCCTCAGAAATTCAGGAAGCTGCCAGGTTGGGCCTTGCATGCTCCTCCTGTGATTCCTCTGAGTCCTCTTGGTCTTGCTGCAACTGTAGGTGTGAGCCACGGGAGCTTGCAGCACATGGGGTCTGCTTTGTCCCAGTTCCAGGCATCAGAAATATTCCTGTCTGCTCACAGTGGGAAAGCCGTGGTGCTTGGAGACACAGATGCCCCAGATCTGGAGAAAAAAGCAAAGAAACTGTGAGCTTTTTAGTTTCTTTTCTTCTGCTGTTGGGGCTGAGAGGGGTCTCTAACTGCACTGGGGCTGGGAACACCTTTTCTGCCAGGAAGTCCAAGGATGGAGCCATGGGGCTTTCAGCACTGGAGATATAGAGGCAGCAGCTGGTGTCACCAGAGCCCCAGACGCAGCAGAAATGTTTGGCTTCTTGCCCATGAGAGCTGTGCCTTGCCAGACAGCAGCTGTCCCACCCCCCAGGGCTGCTGAGCCCCCCGCCCTGCTCCTGCCAGCAGGGGCACAAGGTCAGGGCTGGTACCAGGATGGTGTTTGTTGTGACCCTGAGTAAAGCACTGGGCCTCCCACCCACAGCGGCCAGCAGCAGATCACAGATCACTGTGCAGTGCTGCAGCTGCTGGTCCATCATCCTTCAACCCCCACACCTCACCCCTGGCTTTTGAGGGGCATTTTGGGGCAGAGTGGGTTCCTCTGTAATGCTGAGCCTACCTGTGGTGCTGGGGCTCAGGTCTAGCAGGATGGGGCAGGAGAGATCTGTGCTGCTGGTGAGTGGGGGAGAGGACGGAGGAGCAGCGGCTGAACACTCCCAGGGCGGCAGAGAAGGGTGCAAAGGCAGCGAGCTCTGCTCTCAGCTGGGCCACCCCTGCCCTGCCCTGCTGGCCCTGCCAGCTCGGCATCATGACACTGTGGACATCTCCCACTGGGGCACTACTCCTGCATCTCCAGCTCCTGTCACAGCCCCTTGGGCAGCTCTGCCTACCCCTCTCGTGTAGGGCCTCCTGAGCCTGTCCCCAGAAGCACTAGGGGGGACACCTGAATGAGCTTTGGGGTCACTCAACTTTGGGGAGCCGGAGTCCAGCTGGAGGCCCCACAGAGCCCTGATGCAGCATCCTGGGCAGGAGATGTGTGTGGGGCTGTACCCTGCAGACCTGCCTGGCTCTGGGGCTCTGACAGGGACATGACTGCTTCTTGCTCCATCCCTGCAAGGAGCTGGTTTATGTTTTTGTCATGGTCAGGGATGACTGAGCATGTAGGAATCCAGGACTGGACCCTGAGGAGGTCCAGATGGATCTTCTCTCCCACGAGGAGCCAGGACAAATTCAAGCAGTGAAACCCTGCCTGTATGTCAGTGTCCTCTCTGTTGCCTCTTCCCCAGGGATCAGCCAGGCCCCAGGGGCAGACACAGCGCAGACTCTTAATGTGCGGTAAAGGAGAGGAAAGGTATGTTTGTCAGTGGAGAAAGTGTCTGTGTGTTTCCCTGGAGACCTGCTGGGATGGTCCCACCAGTCCTGGTGCCCTGCAGGGCAGAGAGGAGTTTCAGTGACAGGCGGGGAACAAGCAGGAGAACTGGGCAGAGGGCTCCAGGTTGGAGCAGAGGAGTGACTGCAGGAGCTGGGTGGGCACTGTAGCAAGGTGGAATTTTAGATGGTGGCTGCTGCTACCATTTTCCCAATAAGCATCTCCTGTGGAAAGGCCACTTGGTAGGCATTCAGGCAAAGCAGCCAAGTCCACACACCACACACACCATGGCTAGCTCAGCCAAGAGAGGCAAGAAGGGCCTTTTGCATGATAAATTCCAGCAAAGGTTTATTCCAACATGCCAAAGGGAATCAGGGACAAAAGACCCGACCATGCGGTGTGCACAGGGTTAAGTATGGGGTCAGGAACCAATGGTCTGAGGGCACAGGGGTGGTACAAAGGGCAGGGAAAAGGGCAGTGCCCTAAAGAGGACACGGGGCAGGCCACCAGGGATACCACAACCAATGGGGAAATGGGGAAAGGAGAAACCACAAGAATTAGGGGCATATGGGGAGAGCAGAACTGGGGTAGATCACATAGAATGGCAAGGCACCATGGGGGAAGTCTTTTCTTTCAGCCCAGGTGCAGACTCTGTGGTGTATTCTTCCAGGGCAAGGCCCTGGGGATCCCCCTGAGGGGTTCAAAGGAGGGCACCACAAGGCAGGGTGACCTTACCTGTGTGCACCACGGCAGATAGGCTCAGAGGGAGCAGGGATGGCCCCCAGGCTGGAACAACACTGAAACTGCACAGGACTCTGCTCAGCACCCTACACACAGTCAGGGTGCCTGGCTTGAGCTGGGTGGAGCAGGAGTGAGGAAGATGGAGACAACAGGGATGTGCCACGGGGTCCCCTGCCCTTATCTCTGCCCTCAGCAGCACCCTGCAGATCTGCAGCACGGAGCTGTTCCTGCTTCCCACAGCACCAGCCAGAGTGTGCTGAGCCCAGAAATGCCTGTGGTTGTCAGGCCATGGGAGGCTGTCCCTAAGAATCACCAGCCAGGCTCTGTACACAAGCAATGTCCTTGGCCTGGGTGCAACCACGCATCCAGGGATGCTTTTGGCCCATAGGGGAAGGAATAGAGCTGTCTCCTCCTTGTCTTGGTTTGAAATACAGGTGTCTGCCAAGGAAGGCGGGAACCTCCCTTGGAATGGACAATATGACCCTGTTCCATCTGATTTATAACTCTGAATATACAGGGCTTTCAGGCAAAGAGATGGGAAAAGGGAAAACAGTTCTTTACTAGTATGTATAAAAGACAAACAATCACACCAGCAGCAAGAACAAACAGACCCACAGACCCAGTGACAGCCAGACCCACAGACCCAGTGACCCAGAACCACAGTCCCAGTGACCCAGAGCCACAGTCCCAGTGACCCAGAACCACAGTACCAGTGACCCGGTACCACAGACCCCATACCACACACCCAGTAGCACAGTCCCGGTACCACAGTCCCAGTACTACATACAAAGTACCACACACCCGGTACCACAGACCCAGTGACCTGGTACCACAGACCCAGTACCACAGCCCCGGTACCTCATACCCGGTACCTCAGCCCCGGTACGTCACACCCGGTATCTCACACCCAGTATCTCACACCCGGTACCTCACACCCGGTATCTCACACCCGGTATCTCACACCCGGTACCTCACACCCAGTACCTCATCCCCAGTACCTCACCTCCGGTACCTCACACCCAGTACCTCAGCCCCAGTACCTCAGCCCCGGTACGTCACCCCCGGTGCCCCAGCCACACTTTCCGCCTCTCCCGGCCGCCCTTTCCCGTTCGCTGCAGTTCAGGTCACGGCCGCCAGGGGCGCTGGTGGCTCCCGGCCGGTCGGGCGGGTTCGATGGGTCCCCCGCACCGGCAGGGGGCGCTGTGGCCGCGTCTCCCTCAGGCGGTGACGGCGGGAGGGCGGCGGGAAGATGGAGAATGGGCTTTCTTCATAAACCCTGGGGCAGCGGGCCCGGTGCCCTTCTGCCCTCCGGATGGCGAGATGGGCTGTGGCAGGAACCTTGGAGCAGTGGCTGGAAGGGCAGAGGCGGGGACACCCAGGGTGGCAAACAAAATGTAACAGAAATTCCACAGCCATAGAGCAGAGTCATGGTGGATCCCGGCAGGCATGGGATGCTGGGTTAGAGTGTAGCAAAAAACCCCATAGCAAAGGCAAAGGGTATGGGTCGGGTCCTGGGTTTTTTCCCCTGAGGCCCCCCGGAAGATGATGAGAGCCTTTTTCCAGCAGGGTTGGGTGTTAATCCAGTTCAACTGCCATTCTTACAAGCAAAGGGTCACCCACAGTAAGGAAGAAGCTGAGAGGAAAGCTAATGTCTTTACAAACAATTTGGTGGGTGAAGGGATGAGTGTTAACCTCCATGAACTGGGTCTTAATGTCTCTACTAACTTTGGGCAGCAGGTTTGTCGTAGAGCCCAGACAGACAAGTTTCTGCACAAGCCTGAACTTTGGGGTGAAATAACGGCTTCAAGGGGGAACATGTGGTAGGCAGTTCGGGAAGGCTGAACCTTCCTGGTACCTCAGCAAATGGGGAAAGAAGAGGCAATATGCACCCGGGAGTTTAGGATAAAAGGAGGCTGCGCCCTCCAAAACTTGGAGAGATAAAACCCCGCAGGTGCGTGCCCTGGTGGACTCTCTCCCTTTATTCGAATAAAACTGCAGGACTCCTCTGTCTCCTTTTTGCATGTAAACCTCTGGCATTTGTGGATTTTCCTGACAAAGCAGTATTGGGCTTGACTCTGGTGGCAGGGAATTCTCCCCGCAGTAGCAGCAACTCCACCATTCCCCTCGGATCCGAGAGCGAGGTCAAGGAGCTGAGGCAACCCCTCACCCCCCAGCCAAAATCTTGGGGTATCTCTGTCCCTCCCAAGAGATAACCCCTCATCTAAGAGAGAAGCCACCCTTTCCCCCACCTTGGCCACTTCTTTTGTCTCTGTGAAGTACTGGTTGTTATCATCTCTTAGGCAACAAGATGGACAAAATTCTCTGAGAGAAAGAAAAAATAGAAAGGAAAAATCCTAACCTCCAGCACTCCTGCTGCAGGTCTCTGGCAAAGGTCGCAGCTGATCTTTTGCAACCTCTTCTTCTGCCAAGCAGCAGAACTTGCCTCCCAGACAGGGATCTGCTCTGGGACCAGGCTTTGTGCAGGCAAGTCCTCTGCCCCAGAGGTGCTGGAAGAGCTCCTTAGAAAACAGGAAACCACTCAACCAGAAGAAGGAGTGAAACATTCCCTTATTCTGCGATGTTTGTTGTTTTAGGCTCTCCCAGCCAAGTGGCTCAAGCTGAACTGCAGCACGGCTGATCCCTCTGAGCCTCGGGGCCGTTCCTCCAGCCTAACCCAACACAGCCACCACCCACGAGAGATGCAGGACAGCGTGGCTTTGCAGCCCAGATGCCAAACGCACTGCTAATGAGAGCCCAGGAGGGAATGAGAAGGCTCAGAAAAGCTTGATGCATCACTGTTACCAGTCTGCTCTCCCTCCCCTCCAGCAGCAGAGCATCTCTGCTTCCTGGTGTGTGGATGGTAAACTGAGGCAAAGCAGGTGTGGTCCAACTCAGATGTGAAAATAGCTTCTGCCACTGCTTGGGGTAGGGACCAGCACTCCAAGTCTGGCATCTGAGCAGGTCTCCAAGCCTTACAGATGTTTCATGCCCTCAAACCCTCAAATCAGGATGTTCAATTCAATGGACACTTCGCTGGGGACTCCTGGAGAGACAAGGCTGAGCTCTGTGTCACTCTGGAAGACCTAGTGAACGGTCCCACTGACCCCAGTCAAGCAGCAGAGGCTGTGGCTGAAAGGACAGAAAAAATTGTCAGCAGGCAACAGTGGAGGGTGCTGATCCTGCATCCCTCTGCAACGCCTTACCCATGCTCCAGAACTGCAGCAGCCTCCAGGCGAGGCTGAGCATGTGCCAGCAGAGCCTTTGGCACTCAATGGCTGTGGGACCTGTGCCTGTGGCCAGGATGTGTCCCAAGAAGCAGCTACCACTGGGATGTGTGGCTGCCCACAGCAGCGCCCTGGGGAGCAGCCAGGCTGTGCCAGCCCCGAATGTGCCTCAGCCCGAGGACGGTGGTGTTGGGGCTCCCTGCAGCTGGGCTGGGGGAGTAGAACCCAGAAGGGGTCTCCCAGCTACTCCTGTGAAGAAGCAGAGCTGCTTGTGCTGGGGGCTGGATGCAAAAAGCAGCAGGCACTGCTGACAGTGTTGTGTTTGGCTTCAGGAGCCGCAGGAGATGCCAGGGAGAAGCTGAGAGCTGCATAAGCAGGCACTGCCAAGGCTGCAGCCACAGTGCAGGGACAGGAGCACCCCTGGGTGCCACACTGCAGCTTCCCAGGACCACTGCAGTGCAAAGGCCTGTCCCCATGGCCTGGGACACTCAAAGGTGTCACAGCTACAGGAATGGCTGTGAAAAGCCTCAGTCCAGGGCTTGCCGCTGAATATAGTGGTGGTGGTGGTGGTGGTGGTGGTGGTGGTGGTGGTGGTGGTGGTGTTGGCACTGGCACAGGCCAGGGCACAGGGGAGAGGGACAGCAGCTGGACAGTAAGAGAGGGCAATGCCCTGCCTATGACCTGAGCTGCCAGGAACATCTCCTTCCTACCCTGCGACATGAAAGATGGGCAGGCTTTGTGTTTACTCCTCTGAAAAAGAAACCTTCCTCCTGAAAACAAAACCTTTTGTGTGCAAATGCAGCTGTCTGCAGGTTTGTTTTTATACAGGAAACTTTGAACCAGAAGCTGGGGCTGGTTTAGTTTTGACTTGGGATTTTCAGCTCATGGCGGTATTTGGAAACTGAGCTGCTTTCCAAATTTGGAGGCTGGTTTTTCATATCACTGCAGAGTGTGGCAGCAGTGTCCAGGGCTTTCCTGTTGCTGCCCCTCTCCCTGTCTGCAGAAAGCTTAGCCCAGCCGAGGTGGGGATGGGTACCCTGTGGGGGAAGGCTGAATACCTTGAGTGGCAGCTGAAATGTGTGACCCTCCTTTGTGGGACTGGCAAGGGTTGGGTGCACAACTCCTCCAGTGTGCGCTGCACAGCGTGCAGGAACCCACCGCTCCCATGTGTGCAGGAACCCACCGCTCCTATAAGTGCAGGAACCTACTGCTCCCATGTGTGCAGGAACCCACTGCTCCCATGTGTGCAGGAACCCACCACTCCCATGCGAGGCTAAGCTGGGCCCATCCTGCCAGCCTCTGGCAAGGAGATAGGACCTGTGAGGTCCAGACCTTGCCCACAGCTGGGACTGGTGGAGACAAGAGTCCTCACACTCAGTGCCATGGCTATTGCACCTCCTCCTGCTGCATCCACCAAGAGCCTTGGGACCTTCTCCCAGCTCTCCTCCAAACCCACTGGCAAGACCCTTCTCCTTGTCCCCAGGGACCAGCTCCCCCTGTTTGCCAGCGTGAGGATAAGTGCCATTCTGGACAAGCTCTTGGAATGCTCTGCACCTCCTGAGCCAATGCACCAGCTTCTCTCCATCCCCCCTGATGAGGGACTGAAGGGTCAGGATGCCTTCACTCCAGGACGGTGCCTGGTCTGATGGGGCTCCAGGCAGCAAAGCCTTTGGCAATCACAACCCACACACACCTTCAGGGCTGGTGCATGGGCTGAATGCCTGTGCTGACTTCATCACTGTCCTGAGGCTCTCCCCATTCCTCTTTGCAGCAGCAGCACGAGGGGATGCTCAGCATGACCAAGGGTCCCCAGCACCCGGCTGACACCGCAGCACGTGGGACAAACTCTGGCAAGGTGCAGGGAGGAGTGAGCCATGCCCAGTGTGTGTTGCTACACAGCTCCTGCCCCTGGAGTGCAGACCCTTGGCCTCAAGGGGCCACAGGAGACATCCTTGTCCAGCTGATCCCTCCTCCCCAGCATCCTGCAGCTAAGAACTGGGCAAGCCCAGGCGGGCCTTCCCGCCGGTCCAGCCCAGACTTGAACGTCAGGGCCGTGCACTAGCAGAGTAAACGGGTGAGCGTGAGCGTGCCAAGTTGACATCGCACGCGCCAGGCGCGCAGGAACCGGCTGTGGACCACGCCAGGGACACCCACCAGCTGAGGTACGGGTCCCATTCCTTGTCCCCCTCCCTCTTCCCAGACGCCTGGTCAAAGCCAGGATGCGTGCAGCGGGTAAAGGAGCACGGAGCCTCCTGTGCCCTGGCACAGTGCAGGCAAACTTGATGCCACAGCCCCGGAGGGCGGCAGGGGATGGGCAGCCTCTGAGCCTCTGAGCACGGCAGCCTGGCACTCGGTGGCTGTTCCTGTGCAGAAAGAATCTTGTGCCCGGGCCCCTCACCATGGTGCGGCACAAGCGGGCACTGGGAGCTGCTTCATGGCTACTTCTTGGCTGTGTGCATGGCATCCTCGCAGCATTGGGCACCCTTGCTGCCAGCCTGTGCTGGCACTGCATCACAGGGTGGGAGCAGAGCCCCACAGGATTCCACAGGCTGTTGGCACCGGGGTGGGTGATTTTGGAGCCAGGTGCTGCCCCAGCACTACTTGCAGTAGGTCTGGGGCCGGCACTATCCAGGCTGCTCTCAGCCTTCCCCAGTGAGCGCCTGGCCAGGGGAAGCGGAGCCTGCTCAGCCCCAGGGGCGGCACCCACGCCCCGGGGATGCAGAGCAGGTCTGCCCGGCTCTGCCGGCTTTGGGCGTGCTGTGAGTCACCGCAGCTCTGCGCTCCCAGCTCTGCAAGGCGCCTGGATCGCACCCGCAGGCATCCCGGGCTCAGCTGCCAGGGCTTCAGCAGCGGGTGGGGGGAGCGAAGAGCATCACCCAGGTGATGGTAACAGAGTCATTCCTGCCACTCCTCACTGTCCCCCAGCCAGGACAGTGTGGCTGTGCCCTGCCCTGCAGCGGGCTGACATTCCCCACTGCCTGCCTGCCCTCCCACCTCTGCAAAATGGGAAGAGCTCCAAGGTATCAAAGTGTGGGTCAGGAGGCGGCAGCAGCGCTGGCAGGGCTCCATGTGGGAATGATTAAACACTTGCCAGGGGTTGGAGAAGGAGCATCCCAGTGCTCTAGGGTTTAGGGTTGGAGAGCCATGGCGTGTGAACCTTGCAAAGCGAGAGGTCCCATTGGCACCTGCATCCTCTGCAGGTTCTGCCCTGGGAGCAGCCTGTTCCTCTTGTTCTTCCCTTGCAGCCTGGGGCAGCACTCAGCACCTCAGAGTGGTAGTGGGGAGAAATTGTGGCCTGGGGCAGTTCACAGTGCTGGTGGGCCCTGGGAGGGACTGAGGGACAGGGACCAAAGGGTTGGTGTTGGCCTGAGGCAGGATAGGAGCCCCAGAGCTGTTCCCAGCCCAGTCTCAGTGGCATTAGTACCCCATATCATAGGGCCCTTGGGCATATGTTGTAGAGTGTCAGGTTGGATGCACAGAGGGATGGCAGAGCTCTCACAGAGACATCAGGGCTGCATGTCCAGACAGCAGTAGAGTCTCCTCTGTGCAGCGCCAGCATCGCCCACAGCACCAGGTCATGGCTGTGCCCTCTGAGTGACAGGTTGAGTCCCTGTGGGAGTGTCCTCAGCTGTCCCCTGGCAGGGGCCCTGCAAGGCTCTGCCCATGCCCAGCCTTGGTAGCATCCCCTGCCACTGTCACCTCTGCCACTGTCACCTCACACAGACCCTGTGACACAACTGGAACCCTTGGGTGAGGTGGGCACTCTGCTGTCCACCCTGCCCATCCTCACCCCAGCAGATGCTTCCCAAGGAGGTCTTGACTCCCGCCAGGTGTGCAGGACCATGCTCAAGTCTAGGAGATGCCTTAGCAGGGACAAACCCAATGCTGCCAGCTCCGTGCCCAGGGCACCTGGAGAGGAGGCCAGTGCATGGAGCACAAAGTGGGTCACCCTGCTCTGCTCTGGGCTTGACTCTGCTTCGGAGCCCAGAGCCTTTGCCAGGCAGGGCCTCTGCCACTGCACTGTGGCTATTGTCCCTCAACTCAGCATAAGCAAGACCTGACACCACAGTGACAGGCATGCTGCCGGGGATCCTCTTTCCCATCTCTGCTCCTGGGTGATCCCCTGGGAGCACAGGGCATGAGCAGTCCCATGCTGAGGCTCTTCCCCTTGCCAGAGGCGGTGGCTTGGCTGCACAGCCCCTGTCCCCTCCCAGCTCTGCAGCCATCCCGGACGGTGGGGCGTCCCCATCCCCCTGCGCCTTGCGGTAGCGTTCTCTGCTTCGCGGAAAATGTGATGACTCGGCAGCCCCTGAGTTTCCAGGCCTGGTTCCAGCTGCTGGGTGGAGAAACTTCTGCAGTTGTCTTTAGGTTTGGCACAGCTGAAGGCTTCACAGTCAGGGGAGACTGGAGGGGAGATCTGGTATCCCCAGCTGAAGGAGAGCTCTCTCTCTCTCTGCGTCCCTACCTGATGTCACACGGTATCACTGAGGTGGCCACGGGGAAGGCAGGGCTGGCACAGGATGAGCAGCTTCTGTCCCGTGTGGAGGCTGCTGAGCCCTGCGGCGCCAGGGATGGGGCCTGGGCTTGGCTCCCAGCAATGCTTTGGGCTGTTTCCACTGCAGTTACAGCCCAAACTCCCTGAGCTGAGGGAGCACAGCCACTGGGACCTGAGGTTAAAGAAGTGGGGCTGGTATACACATGTCCCCATGGCAGGGAGTGACAGCTTGCTGTGCCACCAGGAGATGCAGAGGCTGTGAAAGCTGCTGGGATGTTTCCTGCTTCATGCTCAGAGGCCAATCCCATCCTGGTGGGCAGCAAGGCATCCCCCAAGACCATCCTCATGCCGAGTGAGGTTACCTCTCCTCCTGGATGGGGAGGAGTAGGGCAGTGGCACAGCATGATCCAAGGGAACACTGTGTGCCAGAAATCCCTGCTTGGTCCCCCAGCCCGGAGACCAGAGCAGGTAGAGCAGACCCTTTGCTCCTTGGGCAAGCCAGTGTCCAGAGCAACTGCCTCAGTGGGGAATTGTGCCCCCGTGCAGGGCTGCAGCAGCAAAGGTTGTGGCTGGAGGTAGAGATGGCTGGCTTTGCACAGGCTGGTGCAGGGGCACCGAGGTTGTGCCCAGGCAGGTGCAATAAGTACACACGGACTCAGATTCTCTCTAACTGGGCCGGGCAGGCACAACCCAGCTGGAGTGTCCCAGGACTCCAGGGGCTGGGTTTGTCCTCTTGTTGACCTGGAGCTGCTCTTTGGTATGCTTTGAAGCTGCAGGAGCCCCACCTTGACTCTAGCCTGGAAAAACTTCCCGTCCATACCACCACTGCAGGGGACACTGCCTTTGACCCTGGGGCATGCAACATCTTTTTCCAGGGTTTTCCTTCAAAATCAAAGGTCCCTCGTGCCCCATGTCCCTGGTTCACAATTCTCAGGCCAGCAAGGCCCTCCATCCTTACCTCCAGCTCATTTCATCAGCCAGGGGCTCCTCAAATTCAGCTCTTCCATCACCTGCCACATTCCAGGGACACCACAGTCCCCAGTACTGCTAGCACTGTCTCTATCCCAGCCACCCTCCAGGTGACCCTCCAGGCTGCTCATGAAGGCAAACAACCCCATGCTCTCCATCCACAGTGTGGTCACCTGTGCTGGCAGCCTGCAGCCCCCAGAGGACCTGCGTGGAGAGATCCACTGAAAGCCCCTTTGCAAACGTGTTTTGGGGACCAGCCAGCTGTAACCTCCTTGATCCTGTCCTGGGCCCCAGGGTAAACCTGGCAAACCCTCACTGCAGCAAGGAGCTCCAGCCTCCTCCCAGCCAGCTGCAGCTGCCCAGCTCTGGAAAGGGGCCTTTAAAAACAGTCCCCAGCCCATTGGAGACAGCAGCAATCAGACCCAAATCTCCCCCTGTCTCATTCCTGGGGAGGTACTCCATCTCAGGAGCTGGAGGACCTCACCCCCAGTACCTGTGAGCACTCACCTTGCACTCAGGTCAGTGGGGGGTGGCCAGCTGCCCATCAGGCTGGTGTCCAGCAGCAGGGATGGGTATGACCAGAGCTGGCTGTGGCACTGGTTGATGGGTCAGCCTCATCACCCCAGGTGCTGGTGGATCTCAGTTCCAAATGCTTATCAGGGGATCGCTAAGAGCCACAGCTGTTACCCTGGGCATCCATCACTTGAGCAGATGCACCCACGGCACTTTTGGCATTCAGCCCTTGGTGGTGTGGGCATTAAAGGTTAAAAATCTTGCCTGTGCTGGAGCCAAGGTATTGCCTTCTGCTCCCACCCTGACCTCTGTGTTCAGGGTGCAGGGGAAGGGTAGGTCTGGAGACCGTGACATGAAGAGGCTCTGGTGGTAGCGCTACAGCTTCCCCGTTTCTGCTGGGGGAACATCTGAGTCCTAGACAGAAGTGACAAAGAAGCCCTCACTGCTGGGCTGAGCTGCGGGGCCAGGGCTCCGTTATCCTCAGCCCACTCCAGGGAGGGACCTCCAGTCAGAGACGTGACTGTGTCCACGGACCCAGACTCCTGGCACCAGTCCCATTTGGCCAGGACCTGGGAAATTAACTGTTGTCTATGCAAAGGGAAGGGGATTCATGTTCACTGTCCCCTTTCCCAGCTGGCTCCATCAGCCTGGGGGTTGTCAGAAGGGTTGGGGTATGGACCTGGGGCTGGAGATCGGTCCTAGACCAGGTCTCCTGTGTCCCCCTCTCTTCTTAATTGCATGCAAGAACTGCAGCTTTCCCGTGTCTTTGTGCAGATACTGGGGTTCTTCTGTCTCTCACAGGCCCCACCTGACAAACTTCTGAGTCTTTTTGTCAAGTGATTCTGGTGTTCGAGAAGACAGGTGGGGGACGTGTCTACTCTGACAGCTCGGTGGCTCACAGTAATGAGCAGAGCTTGAATAGTCCCCATAGGTGGCCGTGCTGGCCACTGGGATAGACTCCCACGACCACAAAGGCTGTTCTGGCTTCCGGACTGATGCATCACTGAACCCCTTCCAGCACCGTCCCAGATCTCCAGCGCTGATGTGAAGCCAATGGCATCTCCGCTCTGAATGAGAGCTGGCGCTCTGCCTCGCATTGCAGACACCGCAGAGCACGGCCCTGCACGCAGCCCGGGGGCACAGCCTGATCCCCGGGGCAACCCCCCAAAGTACGGTGCCTTCCCACCCGGGCACAGCGCGCTTCAGCCGCCCCCTCAGAAGGGCAAAGTGTGGTTCGGGCAGCTCTGTGCCCGCGAGCTGCCGTGCTCAGGAGCCTCTCAGGGTGTGCACTTCCCCCGCCGCAGCCTGCGGGCCGCCGTGCCATGGGTCCGCCACAGAAACACCCCAATCCCTGCCCTCGGCGTACCCAAACCCCCACTCCGCAGCCGCACCTGCGCAGGAATCGAAGCACGCAGAGCTGAAGGGTGCCCGAAAGTGCGGCACAGAGAAAGCCGACGGTGCACAGCACTCCACGGCCACATTCGTGCCCTGCCTCTCTCCAGCATCCCAACCCAGCGCTGCGCCCTCCTTCCCTCCCTCCCCGCGCTGGGGCTGGTTCGGGCGCGCCCTCCCAGTCTGGAGCCGCCATCAGCCCAGTCCTGTCTCCTCCCCTCCGCTCCTCCCGCCCCTCCCGCTCCAGCTCCCGGAGCTGCTGCTGATGCCAGAGCGGGCTCCAGCCCGGCAGAGCCCCCGCCGGAGCGAGGTCCCCCGAGACCTCGGCCAGCAGCGAGCCTCCCAGCCCCGGCCGGCAGCTCTGCCCGCAGCCCGCAGCCGCTCTCTCCGGGCCAGCTGCGGAGTCACCGCAGAGGACACGAACCTGCGGGGACAACAGCAAATGCGCCCGGCGAGAGGCAGCCGCCCCCGCTGGGCTTCTCCCGGGCCGGAGGCGAGCTGTGCCCCCGCCCAGGGACAGCGGGCACGGCCGAGGTGCCACGCGCTGGCCGGTCCCCATTGATGTTACCTTGTCACCCGCGCTCGGAAAGCATGTGGGGACACGGCTCCTGACTGCCGCGGGACAAGGGGCTGGCTGGGGACAGCCACTGCTAAGAAACTGCCCCCCCCCCCCAACTTGTCATCCCTGTGATCTGCTGCCACCAGGTCCCCCATGAGGTCACTGCTGCTGCCGCTGCTGGTGCTGTGGGTGCCGCGGCTCCCAGGGACCCTGGCAGAGGTAAGCGCTTGACTCCCCAGCCCCCGCTTTGGCTCCGCGGCTCTTGGCTCCCGGCTCTCTGCCGCGAGGGGCTGCGCCGCCGGCGGAGGACTCGGCTGCGGGTGCCTCTGTCTGGCCGTGCAGCTCCGCCACATCAGCGGCGTTCGCCATCCCGAGCGCCGCTTCCCCCGCTGCCCCTGGGACCCCGGGCCCGCTGCCTGGGACCGCAGCGTGTCTCTGTTGCCGTGGCTGCGCGGCTCCTCGCCCGGCAGTGGCCCGGCTGCTGTTCCCAGGCGTCCCCAGCCGCTTCGCTCTCCTCTGCCAAAAGCCCCGCGATCGGTGGGGGGTCGGAACGAGTCCGCCCGCAGAGCCGAGGGAAAAGAGCGCCGGGAAGATGATGGGTCTGCTGTGGCTTGTTGCAGGACAGGGAGTGGGCAGTAGACATTTCCTTTAACGTGGGGGGAACTGACGCCAGTCCAAAGCCGGGCACACCCTGCTGGGAGCAGGCTGTGAAGAACGGGTGTCCCCGCTGCCGGGGAGGCTGCCAGGGGCTCCGGGGACTCTGTTCCTCCCGTGGGGGGTGGCAGCTGGACTGAGGTCTGTGGTCCCTCCATCCTCTCCCTGTGATGGTGGGAAGGAGGTGTGCTTGTAGAGGGAATGAGGTTGCCAGGCCCTGTCCAGACCTCAATCCCTCCCTGTCTCTCCAGATCTGTGCTGGTTTGGTGGCCTCTTCCCCTGTGTGCATGGCCCCGTGTTGGGCAGCAGCCCTAGGACCCATGCAAAAGGCCAGGGCAGCCCACAAGCTGCATCTGCCGAGTCTGTCTCTGCCTTGGCCAAGGGAGGTCTAAGAAGTGACCCAGGCTCTCCTAGGAAAAGGGGTCACAGCCCACAGATGCCATGTCAGGGTGGGACCTGTGCCTGGCCAGCCCAACCCCTGGTGTGGCACAGGGCACCTCTCCAGATGTTGGTCTCAGCCCAAGCCCCCCTCATCCTGCCCCTCTCTCACTGGACACCTTCAATCCCCCAGGGCGAGGGATGCAACCACACAGCACGGGCAGCGCTGGAGGGCCAGGATGCAAGTGGTGAAAGAGGTGAGTCACAGGACTGAGGTTCCTGGGCTGAGGAGGATGGGGTGGTCTCAGTGCCTGGAGCGGTGAGATGAGCAGGTGTGCTGGACCAGGACTCTTGGAGTTAAGAGCAGCTTTGTAAATACTCTGCTTTAGGCTAACTACAGGCTATAGATCATGCCCAGGGAAGTGGGAGAGTCAGTCCTGTCCTTCTCCAGCAACCAGCTGTGAGAGAGGATCCAGAGCTCTCTGCTTCCACAGAGCACCAGGTGGGCTCAGCAGCAGCGCAGCTCAGAGCCTTGGAGTTGCCTGGTTAGATCAGAATCTGTAAGGCAATCCCGTGGCTGCTGTGGGCCTGGAGCCAGCACAGTGCCCACATGGCATCAGCCTGTGCCAATGAGAAATCACCTGGATGATCCACAGGCACCTGTCAGGGCATGAGGTGTATCTGGATGTGCTGTCTGTGATGTGGTTAGTGGGAACATGAGGAGTGCTGGGGTCACAGGCCTCTGGCCCATTTTAGGTACATTTGTGCTGCAGATGTGAGGAAGGTGACAGAGGGAGGCAGGTGATGAAGTTGCTGGAAACTCAAGGGAAGCTGAGAACTCATCCTTCAGGAGATAAGGAAGGGCTTGCAGTAACAAGCCATCCCTGCCTGAACGCCGGGCAGGACAGTGACCTGTGGGTTGCCTTCAGGTCAGCTGTGCCTGCTGCTCTGGCTGTCTGCTGACAGCGAGGGTAGCCCAGGGCAGCTGTCCCAGGACTAGACACCTCACCCACGGGCATCCAGCTACATTTAGCCAGCCCTTCCTGAGCTGCCTGATCCTAAATATGCACTTGAACTTCTCACGGATGGCACTGAGAAGGCCTTTCCCAGGGACACTACGTGCTCCTATTCATGTCCATCTGATGTCCTTTGGTCACTTTGCCCTCACCAGCAGGCTCCAAACCATAGCATTGCATGGAACAGAAGTTGCACATAGTTCTAAAAGTGTTCAGCTCTGGGAAAGACACTGACAGCTCCTGAGCAGTGCCAACTGTGTCCCTGCCCTGGGCTCACCCCACACTGCTCCTTCCTGGCTGTACAAAAAGTGCCCCGTGGCAGGCCTCTGGGGCAGTCATCGTGCTTGGTTCATGCTCTCTCACTGTGCCAGACCCTATGTAAGCCTGTCATAACACATTGCACGCCATAAATTTTAAGTGCTAATTATTACACAAATGTCTTGTTAGCACTAGAGCTGTTTTGGCATTTTCCAAAGGCTGGGAGCAATAGAAAACTCATGGATCTGGAACCTGGGGACTTGGGTTAGTTCTGGACTTGGTAGTGCTGGGGCAACAGTTGGACTCAAATGATCTTAAAGGGCTTTTCCAACCTAAATGGTTCCATGACTGACAGCAAGGCTGAAGATGGGGGTATGTAACAATCTGCTGGAGACAGTGTGAGGCAGAGATAGACCCTGCCCTTGTCACACCACCAGCCTGGGCCTGACAGACAGGCTCTGCCTGGCTCCTGTTGTGTAGGTGACTCCTGAGCAGCTCTAAGGGCAGGAATTCAATAGCAGTTTCAGCCACTGACCCACCAATTAGGCAGAGCCCTGTATGCCACTTCCGTGTCCCCAGACACTTTCCATTGGGATGTCACAGCACCAGCCCCACAGCCCCAGCACACTGACCTCCCTGCTGCAGCACAGCCAAGGCAGGGACATGCCTCAGCAGGGGCTGGGGCCAATCTGGTCCCCATTTCCTCTGTGTATGCAGTGTCCCACTCTTCCCATGTCACCTCTGAACTGGGCAGGATGGGGGCGACTCATTGTCTGGATTCCCCTAAAGCAGCTTTTCCCCCTTCCCTGTCAGAGCCCACACAGAGGCAGAGATTATTGCAGGGAGCATCGTGGCCCCCCTGCCATATCCATCCTGCCCCCTAACTGGCCACTCTCTTGCTTCTCCATGGTGGACCCAGAGCCTTCAACATCTTTTTGGGGGGCTCAAGCCAACCAAGGTGATGAGCAATGGATTATACCCAGCCAGGGAACTTCCCTGCCTTAAATCAGGACTCTTTGGACAAAGCACACGATGACCTGAAGCCTTCTCATCTTTCTCCAGTGGAGCAGATGCTCCATACTTAGGAGCATCTCTTTGACAACTTCTTTTGACCTGAGTCCATGTAGGTTTCTGAACATTCTTGTGTTTCCCAAAGGATGTTCAGAGCCCTCAAGGTCAGGGTGGTGGCCAGTGCCTGGTGTACCCAGCAAGGGTGGGTGGCTGGTGGCTGGCCCTGCAGGCTGGCACCCAGCACCACCAAACCCTGCTGAGAGTTTTGGATTTGCCTTTGCAGGCACCGTCCTGAATGTCAGTGTGAGTTACCATGATCGGTCAGACTCTTTCCTTCTGTCCTGGGATGAGCCAGAGGGAGGTGCCAGGGGATATTTGCTCGCCCTCTCCTCCCTGGGGTCAAGCACGCTGCTGCAGAATGTGTCAGCTGGACCCAACACCACCAGCTTCTGGTTCCGTGGGCTGACTCCTGGCACGCGCTACGAGATCGAGGTGACAGCCACGCTGGCCTGCATGGACACCACCAGCCAGACCATCACAGCACAGACAAGTAAGGGCTCCCCAGGACCCCAGTGGTCCTACCAGTGACTCTTGTGCTGTTCGAAGTCCTACTAGTTCATGGGTGGTTGTGCTTTTCCTCACTTTCACAAGAAGTGTCCTAGGGTCCTTCCTGGGTCCCCAGAGTCTTAGGGGTCATTCCCTCATCCTTGTGGAGGAAGGGTCCTGCTCCTGCACCTTGTATGGGCTGGGTTCATGCTTTATCTTCTCCCCCTAGAATAACGGAGGTGATGATGGACCAGCCCATGATGTGGCTTGCAGAGAGCTGAGGGCTGGAAGATGTCACGCCTAGAGGTCCAGAAATAGCTACAAGGAAGGAGCATCAGCTCCACAATTTTGGCACATCTCTGTCAGTCACTGCTCACCCCAGGCCTTGCTCTGTGCCAAGGGCTGAAGAAGGGGAACAGGGCTGGTGGCTGTACAGGTCAGGTGGAGATGGCAGCCCTTGCTGCACCTCTGCAGAAGATCCTTGAGTAAATCAGTGCAGGTGAAGGTGGGAAAACTTGCAAAAGGGAGTAGAGCTGGAGGGAGGAGATTGGACCGTGGAAGGGCAGGTGTCAGGCAGCAGTGGTGGAAGCAGAAGCTGGTTGTCACAGAAAGGCAGGTGGCAGGACCCACAGGGCCAGCAGGAGCAGAGGACCTGTCAGCAGGTGAGCTTCCAGGTGATGATGGCTTCACCTTTATGTGTTGACCCTGACCAAGCCTCCCTGCTCAGTTCAGAGTAACTGCTGAGACTGATCCAAGGGGATGGTGCGGCCCACACAGCCCGGGGGAAGATGGTGAGTGGTCAGGGAGGTGATGAGGCTGTGCTTGGGGAATCCTTGCTGGAGCCCCTCTGCTCTGGAGGTGGGCTGAGAGATCTGAGGTTGTTCAGCCTGGGGAGGAGAAGGCTCCAGGGTGGCCTTAAAATACCTTTGAGTACCTAAAGGGGATCTGAAAATAGAGAAATATGGGCTTTTTACATGGGCAGATGGTGGCAGGACAAGAGGGAAGAGTTTTAAACTGGCAGAGGAGAAGTTTAGATCAGATCTTCAGAAGGAATTCTTCCCTGTGAGAGTGGTGAAGCCCTGGCACAGAGTGCCCAGAGAAACTTTGGCTGCCCTATCCCTGGAAGTATCCAAGGTCAGACTGGATGGGGCTTGGAACAACTTGGGATAGTGGAAGGTGCCCCCGGCCATGGCAGGGGGTGGGACTGGATGAGCTTTAAGGTCCCTTCCAACCCAAACCATTCCAGGATTCTGTGACTGGGTTCTGTGAAGCTGGCTGGCAAGCACCTCACCAGGCAAAGGCAAGTTCCACCGGCCTGTGAGCAACTTACCAGGTCAGGCACTGGCAGGCAGGCAGCCAGCAGTGCCTGTGCCTTGTCCCATGCAGGGCCATCACCTGTGCACAACCTGAGCCTGAGCAGCGGCGGGAGCCGTGTCTCTCTGCGGGCGGCCTGGGCGCACGGGCACGGCGGGCGGGACGGGTACAGCCTGGCCCTGTGGCACAGCCACTCCCACACCCTGGTGAGGAACGTGTCCCTCCTGCCCAGCGCCACCACCTTCCTCTTCGACGGGCTCCTGGCTGGCAGCGAGTATGCCCTGAAGGTCAGCACGCTGGCTGGGTCCAGCCAGGCCAGCACCAGTATCCACCAGTGGACAGGTAGGGAGTGCTGGGTGTGCCTGCCCAAGGAGGAAGGGGTTTGGCAGGGAGGATGCAGCACGTGTGCCGGGCTGGCAAGGGGAGGAGGTCTCCAGGCTTGTGTATGGTGGGGAACAGCTGGAGTGTCTCATATCCCCACTGAGAGCTGAGTGCCTGGGCCAAAGGGAAAACTTTGCACCTTGGGCCTGCCTTGCAGCACCCACAGCTTGGATTTGTCTGTTCCCAGGGGAGAGGGGCAGTCTGGGGATCCTGGATCTCTTGGCTCCTGAGAGCTGCAGGGGTGCTGCAGTACCCAGTCTGCCACCCCTCTGCCCTGCAGCCTGGAAGAACATGACAGTGTGGAGGGACCTCAAGGCCCCTCCAACCTCTGTGGGAGGGGGCACGGGAGGGACATCCTTCAGTAGACCCCTGTCAGACTTTCAGCCCCCATGCCATAGAGAGCAGCTGTGAGCACAGGGGCCCCTGGGGAGACAGGAGGGTCCAGGGACCACCAGCCCCAGTGCTGAACCTTGCTGTGTCCTGCTCTTGCCCTCAGCTCCCTCCAGCCCCACCCAGCTGAGGCTCAGCCCAGGTTCCAGCACCAGCCTCGTCGCCTCCTGGGCAGATGCTACAGGGGCTGCCTGGATCCACCTTGAGCTCCGCAACCTCCTCACCCAAAAGGTCAGCACGACCCTGTCAGCCAGGAGGGGCCTCACCAGCTACACCTTCCAGCATCTCCACCCTGGCACTCAGTACTGGCTGGGGCTCAGTGCCACAGCTGGGCCCCACACCGTGGTGGGACCCAATGCCACTGCCTGGACATGTGAGTATGAACTTGGCCGCCCCAGCTTTCTCCCTGCCTTTGGTCCAGCCTCTGAATCCAAAGGTTTCCTACTAAGGCCTTGGGTGCACAGGGTGATTTTGCTTGGACCTGGCCGAAAGCTGCTCCAGGACCCAGCTCTGGGGCACTGCTGTCGTGGGGCCAGTGAACCCCTTCAGCACGTGGATCCCCTGTGCTGGCTTGCTTCTCCCTGGGATACAGTGAGAGCAGCCTGTGGTCTCTCCCCCTAGGAGGAGGATGGAAGGGCAGCAGATCCCAGTGGTGTTCAGTGCTGCTGGAGCTTGGCTCTCATGTGCCTCAGGGCTCTGCAAGGGCAGCAGAAAAAAATGGGGCAAGGGGGCAGCAGTTGAGCTGGTTTGAGCTGGGGGCCTCTGGGAGGGGCTTACAGAAGAATGAGAAAGACTTTTTACATGGGCATCATTTTACAGTGCTAGGACAAGGGCTGAATGGTTTTAAACTAAAATAGGAGAGATTTAGATCAGATGTTAGGAAGAAATTCTGCCCTGTGAGGGTGCTGAGGCCCTGGCACAGGGGGCCCAGAGAAGCTTTGGCCGCCCCATCCCTGGGAGTGTCCAAGGCCAGGTTGGACAGGGCTTGGAGCAACCTGGGATAGTGGAAGGTGCCCCTGCCTGTGGCAGGGACGTGGAATGAATGAGCTTCAAGGTCTTTCCAATCCAAACCATTCCAGAATTCTATGATTCTATGAAATGGATTTTCAGTGCACTTTGATTGTTGTCAAGCTTATGTTGTGATAGCACCTGATAACCTCATCCTGGTGGATGTTCCCAACATGATAGGTGCTGTGCAAATACAGCCAAGGAATCCAGGAGCCTCTGGCAGGTCAAAACAGTGAGGGCAGCCCTCCCAGAACCCACTATTGCACCATTCCCCCAGCCTCTCTCTGCTCTAGTCTCAGGCTGATGAGGGCCCTGAAAGAGGGGGACTTTGCTGGTGACACCATGGTCATAGCCCAGTAAAAAGTTCCAGTCCTGAACTTGCTCTCCCAGATGTTTCCAGGAAAACCTGGAGGGAAGTGGAGAGGGCAGAGCAGATTCACACTGAACACCAAGGTAGCATTGGCCCTTGAATGACGGAGGTGCCAAGGTGCAGACCCAGAGCTGCTGCGGCCAGTGACTTGTCCTGGCACTGGCCAAACACTGGTCATGTGTATGCTGGGAGGACCTGGGTGCCACCAGGTGTCAAGTCTCCAGCTCCTTCCTGCTCCACCTGCCAGCTCAGGAAGCTGGAGCCTGCTCCCTGCTGACTCTGCAGATGGGATTTTGGAAGGCCTCCAGAGCTCCAGCTGGTTTGTTTCTGCTCTGGAGTGAGGCTGATTCCCGCTATTGCCGTCTGCAGCTCTGACCTGCTCCACTGAACAAAATTCCCCCATGCCAGATGCATGAGCCAGGGGCGTCTGGCCAGGAGTTTGGTCCAGGCCAGTTCCTGGGAATATCAGCAAGCCCATGGTGGGATGTGAATGGAGTGGAGGGAGACTTTTAGGAATTTCTCAGCAAGGCTGCCAGATTGTCTGGGCTCTGTTAGTCCAGGAATGCTTGTGCTGGGGAGTGCAGATAGCTCACACCAAAAGGATGTCTAAGGCTGGATGTAACCCTGCCAGGAATGAGGCTCAGAAGAGTCAGGGGTACAGAGTACCCCATAACCCTGACTCACACAATCCTATTCCCTTCCAGACCCCTTGAGCCCTGGCAATGTGACCCTGAGCAGTGCAGAGGAGCAGAACTCCTTACAAGCTCGCTGGAGTATCCCAGGGGGACAGAGGGACTTCTACCTGGTGACACTGCGAGAGGGAGAGGACGGCATTCCAACGAGGAACATCTCCGTTGGTGGGGACAATGATCACGTCACCTTCCACGGGCTGAGCCCTGGCCAGCAGTACTCTGTCCAGGTGGTGGTGGTGGCAGGGCCGTACAGGGCATCAGCACACAGCACAGCAGCCTGGACAGGTGAGCAGAAATCCCACGTGTGGCCCTCGAGGCTGTTCCTGCTGCCTGGTGAAGGGGCTGCTGCCTGGAGGGGGCTGGGGGCGAGGCAGGCACAGGGACAGGGCATCCGGGACACCTGGTGTCAAAAGTAGGTTGTGGATGAGGGCAGTAAAATCTGCCTTCTCACAGTTCCTGGTGAGGGTGGGCTCAGAGGTCCTGGGCAGGCTTGTGCCAGAAAGTGTCAGGCACAAATGAAGACCAGATCCTGCTTCATGTCTTCTGGACTGTTTGGCAGGTTGCAGGCAGCTTCCTGCCTTCCCCTCACCACAACTGGATGGATGGGCAGGGAAGCACCACCAGCCCCTCCAATGGGGGCATGTCTCTGGGCTGAGTTTCCCCTGGGTTACTTGTGGAGCCACAGTTGTTACTGTTCCAGAGCTGCCACTCTGGGAAAGGACGATTGGAGCTATACAGTTTGGGGAGATGCCCACCCAACCTGTGGTGCTGGGGCAGTAAGAGCTCTCCCTTCAGCCCCTTCTGCCCCTGTGTGAGATGAAGACAATTGCAGTGTCACAGAATCACAGAACCTTTAGGGTTGGAAGGGACCTCTGGAGATCATCTAGTCCAACCCCCCCGCTCTAGGGTCACCTAGAGCAATTTGAAAAGCAGAAAATATCTTGTGAAAGCAATCTTCCTGCCTGATGCACTGTCCCATGTCGTGCTGTCCTTGTCCCTTGCAGAACCACAAGCACCATCTGGCGTGAGCCTGTCCAGCCAGGGTAGCCCCCACAGCCTGCTGGCCAGCTGGGAGGAGGCGACAGGGGAGGGCTATCTGCTGGTCCTCAGCCTTGCAGAGCACCCTGTGAAGAACAGCTCCTTGCTCAGGGGTGTCACGAGCTTCACCTACGAGGCCCTCCACCCTGGGACCCTCTACACCTTTGAGGTCAGCACTGTGGCTGGTCCCTACACATCCTCACCCCGGTGCATCTCCAACTGGACATGTGAGTGCCACAGCCCTGGGTACCCACTGATGTCACACCTCAGGGCACTGACAGCACACATCTTCTACAGCTTCATCCAATAACTGGGCAAAAGGCTCAGGAGGAGGCAGAGGTGCTGCTGGATGTGTCTGACCCTGCTCAGTTTCCCAGTCACCAGGCACGGGGGGCAGCTGAGCCCAGTGCCCTTCTCCTTCTCCTCAGCCCACCCTCCTGTGGCAATGCTCAAGCTGCCGCTGCCTTGAGCCACCTCTTCCACCACCCACCACCTCCTTCAGCACCAGAATAATTTTTTCTCTGTGCCAGTTTGAACTGTGCTGGCCCAGTCCCTCCCAGACTGGCGTGTGGGTGTCAGCAGGGGTGACAATGGTCAAAGCACCTGGATGCAGGTTTTCCGCAGGGAAGGGACTCCTGCCCCAGCACATTAGGAGTTGCACTTCTGCCAGGTGATTCTAGACCTTTCCTTTTCTAGACCCTTTGCCCCTAGAGCAGCTGACCCTCAGCAATGGGGGCCACAGCACCTCTCTGCAAGCCTCCTGGAGAGCAGTTTCCTCTGGCAGCACCGGCTACACAGGGACCCTCCGGGAAACCAAGTCCCAGGAGCAGATCAGGAATGTGACTGTGGGGAGTGACTGGACAAATGTCACCTTGGAGAACCTGGTCCCTGGGCGACAGTACACACTGGAGATGGCTGCTATGGCTGGGCCTTACAGATCCCCTGTGCGATCAGCCACCGACTGGACGTGTGAGTGTGACAGTCCTACCTCACCCTCCTGCAGGGCACAACCACAACCTGCCTGTGAGAGCAGAACACTCACAGCAGGAGAGTGGCCCATGTGTGGGGAGGTGGGGAATTGGAGACAGGGGCACATAGACAGACAGAGTGGGCTGTCATCTGGAACCACATGCAGCCATGTTGGAAGTAAAAGGGTCTGCAGTGCAGCAGGAACCCATCACTGAACTGAAAACATTTACAAATGTCACCCAGGGGAAGGTGGGGACCCGCTCCCATGGCTGTTCTGGGTGTGGTGTGCTGACTCTTGACCTAACCCCAGCAGGTGCAGACAGCAGAGGGTGCCCAGGACAGGTGTGTGCAGCCCCTACACCACACCACAGCCTCCTCTCACTGCCTGGGTGTCTCTTCTCTCTCAGACCCCCTGGCTCCGGCCGGCGTGACACTGACCAACACTCGGCGCCCAATGGGGCTCTCGGCCTTCTGGGACAAGGCTGCTGGTGATGTGGAGCAGTTCCACCTCCAGCTCTACAGCAAGAGCCATGCAGCACAGAGGAACACCTCAGTGGGGCCAAACACCCACAACTTTACATTCCTGGGACTGTCCCCTGGCACTCAGTACTTCCTGAAGGTGACTGTCCTCGCTGGCCCATACAGATCTTCGTCACACTTTGCCACTGAGTGGACATGTGAGTCAGAAGTATTCCCAGTCTCTTGCAGGGATGGGACATCCTGGCGCTGCCTGTAAGACTAGCAGTGACACAAACTTGTCTGGGTGGAGGGAGAGCTCTGGCAAGACCTGCATGCTCCCTGTCGTGGAAGACAGAGCATGTGTCATAGGTTAGGTGCTGTGTGCTTGGCTCCAAAAGACCCTTTTCCCCAGCTTAGGTTTTCCCCAGTCAAGCTGAACCTTCTACCTAGACCCCTGTTGATCTCAATCCAGTCAGGGACTGGTGGGAGAGGGATGTGAGAGAGGAAGCCCAGAGACCTGTATGGGCTGGCTGCTGTCTGTGGAGCAGAGCAGCCCACTGGGAGCTGGGTGCTCTCAGCACCTGTCTGTGAGCAGCACCCTGGGGGCACGCACAGGCAGCTTGCATGTCCCCCAGGAGAACAGGAGATCTGGTGGTCAGGTGCCCCCACTTCTCTCTCAGCCCTGTGCAGAGGTGCAGGTTGTGCCCTGGCTTCTCCAGGTGGCTCCTCCTCCTCATGGGTCTCCATCCTCTGCTTTCCTCCAGATCCACTGTCCCTGGCTAACGTGAGCGTGCAGCCTGGCCGGAAACCCCAGGAGCTGCACGTGAGCTGGGTGGAGTCCGGAGGTGGCAGAGATCACTTGGTACAGCTCTCAGTGGCTGAGTCCCTGTCCATCATCAGGAATGTGTCTGTCCCCCGTGGAGTCAGCCAGCTCGACCTGGAGGGGCTGGTGCCAGGGTGCCGGTACCGCGTGGAGATCATTTCCCAGGCTGGGCCTCATCGCATCTCCTCTCAGACTGCCATCGGCTACACTGGTAGAACACAGCTCCCCTGCTCCCACCAGCCTTAGACATTGTGTGGATGCCCACAGTCCTCCAGCTCCCAGCTTCATTCCCAAACTAGAGTCAGTTCTGAGCACCCCAGGTTTGTCCCCAGTGACGCTGTTTCTCTCCCGCAGTCCCACTGCCTCCTCGTTCCCTGTCTGCCAGCCCTGTCAGCATGGCCCGGGCCCTGGCTGTGCGCTGGGAGGCTGCTCCTGGGCAGAGGGATGGATACCTGCTCAGCGTGCTCGAGGAGGGCTCTTCTGCACTGCCAAGGAATCTGGAAGCAGGGAAGGACAGCACCAATGTCACTGTGTCACAGCTGGAACCAGGAACGTGCTACCTAGTTAGGATCTGGGCAGTGGCTGGACCCTACCGCTCCCTCCCTGGAAACATCAGCAGCTGCACAGGTCAGCAGCTGTGACACCCACGGGTGATGGGATCAGTGTTGGCACCTGGGGAGAGGAGAGGAGAGGAGAGGAGAGGAGAGGAGAGGAGAGGAGAGGAGAGGAGAGGAGAGGAGAGGAGAGGAGAGGAGAGGAGAGGAGAGGAGAGGAGAGGAGAGGGGAGGAGAGGAGAGGGGAGGGGAGGGGAGGGGAGGGGAGGGGAGGGGAGGGGAGGGGAGGGGAGGGGAGGGGAGGGGAGGGGAGGGGAGGGGAGGGGAGGGGAGGGGAGGGGAGGGGAGGGGAGGGGAGGGGAGGGGAGGGGAGGGGAGGGGAGGGGAGGGGAGGGGAGGGGAGGGGAGGGGAGGGGAGGGGAGGGGAGGGGAGGGGAGGGGAGGGGAGGGGAGGGGAGGGGAGGGGAGGGGAGGGGAGAGGGGAGGGGAGGGGAGGGGAGGGGAGGGGAGGGGAGGGGAGGGGAGGGGAGGGGAGGGGAGGGGAGGGGAGGGGAGGGGAGGGGAGGGGAGGGGAGAGGAGAGGAGAGGAGAGGAGAGGAGAGGAGAGGAGAGGAGAGGAGAGGAGAGGAGAGGAGAGGAGAGGAGAGGAGAGGAGAGGAGAGGAGAGGAGAGGAGAGGAGAGGAGAGGAGAGGAGAGGAGAGGAGAGGAGAGGAGAGGAGAGGAGAGGAGAGGAGAGGAGAGGAGAGGAGAGGAGAGGAGAGGAGAGGAGAGGAGAGGAGAGGAGAGGAGAGGAGAGGAGAGCACTCTGGCCTGGTTTTTGGTGAAGCTGGCCTGTGGTCACATCTTGCCTCTCACAGCCTCTTTGTACAAAGATGGCTGAATGTTCAGAAGTGGATCTCTTCCTCTCTGACTCCTGTGTCTTGTTTTTCCTCACAGTTCCTGCTGCACCAACAAACCTGAGCCTTACCAACCTAGGCAGCTCCTCAGAGCTTTACACATCCTGGAACAAGCCCCCTGGCAGGAGGGACCACTACCATGTTACTCTGTATAGCTTCAGCACCCAGAGCAGGATTCAGGTCCAGACCTTGAGTCCAGATGCCCTGAACATCACCTGGACTCACCTGGAAGCAGGCAGCAAGTTTGCTGTGCAGGTCACCGCTGTGAAAGGCTCATCAGAAGCCTCTTCCATCAATGTTACCCAATGGACATGTGAGTCTGAGTGGTTGGGTTTGGCACAGTGCCCCACTGTGAGCCTCCACCTGAGCCTTCCAGGGCACCCACTGCCACCATCCCCATCCCAAGCCCTGCCCACAGCTTCTAAGTGACAATCCCACCTTTCTGCGCACTGCCCTCACTCCATCCCCAACACAGAGCCAATCCCCCCATCCACCCCAGAGGCTCTGGTCATCTCCCCTGCCACATCCAGCTGTACACCCCAGGGATGATATGCTCAAAGTCACGTGCCCTGCCTGGCCCTCTGTGCCCAGGCTTCTCTCCAGAGGATCTGTGGTGCAGCCTTTCCACTGCCTGGAGGAACCCTGGGCACAGCAGCCAGCTCTCAGCACTGAACCAGGAGGGCTAACTGTCTCCCCGTTGCTTTTCAGATCCCTTGGCCCCTGTCAACCTCACCCTGGGCAGCCCCTCAGCCTCAGCACTGGTGGTGTCCTGGGCAGTGGTGGGTCGAGGGGCAGAAGGCTTCGTGGTGGATGTCGGTGACGCGGCGTCCGGCACTCCTGTCGGGCACACGGTGCTGGGTGGTGATGCCAGGAGTCACATCCTGAGGACCCTGAGCCCTGGCACCTGCTACAGTGTGGCAGTGAGGGCCACAGCTGGGCCCTTCCACACCAGCACCCCCAACCTCACCCACTGCACACGTGAGTGTGATGCTCTCCTTGCAGCCAGGTGCTCTTCACCAGATCTCCCCTTCTCAGTTCAGTCAGAGACCATACTGGTGCAGCTGTCCCGCTTACTTCTGCCACCCATGCAAGTACCCAGGGCTTATTCTGTGCTGGATGCAGCACGAGGAGTCTGTCTAATCCTGTGCCACACCCCACCCCTGGTAGCCATCCACAGCGATCCACAGTCTCAGACAGCAGCCAGGGAGAAAGCAGCTGCCACAGAGTCACATCCAGCCTGTGGGACCCTGCTGCTGACCCAGCTCCTGCAGCGCAGGCTTGGCACAGACACGTAGCATCTCCTTTGTGCTGAGCCCAGATGTGGCTCCTGGCAGTGACTTGTGTTTCCTCCCCAGGCCCGCTGCCCCCGGCCGCTGTGCGCTTGCTGAGCACGGGGCACCCCGACAGGCTGAGCGTGGCCTGGGGGGCCACGGCCGGGGGCAGAGATGGATACACACTCACCCTGTACCATGCACACCTGGGCACTGTGGCAGCTACAGCCTCGCTTGGGAGAGACACCCACAACTTCACCTTCACGGGACTGGCCCCAGGACACGAGTACTCCCTGGAAGCCACTGCCACAGCTGGACAGTACCAGGCAGCAGCACCCAGAATCAGTGGCTGGACACGTGAGTACCTAAAGCAGTGTCCTCTGCAGAGGGGTAGGAAATGTCACACCACTGGGCTGTCCTGGGGAGAGTTGAGAGGTTCATGGGGGAGCTGGTGGCTTTGGAGGTGTGCACACACCTCTGCACAGGTGTGACGCACAACAGTTAGTTCAGGGGCACGCTGCTGGCTGCATGGCACTGGCATGTTCAGCTGAAGGCTTGCACAAGGACATGCTGACGAAACAGGGCTGCCCTGATGTGCCTGTGCTGGGGCATCCCCTGCCTGTGCTGACCCATCTCCCTGTGCACAGGAGCTCAGAAATGTACAGGGCACTCATGCTGTACCTGTGTACAGGAGGCTCACTGAGTCTCTTCCCGCAGGTAGAAGTCACCTTACTATAAAGGTTCATGAAATTATCAGTGTAGTACAAGAAGCCACTCCACAGTCCTCCCAGGAGAACAAGTCTTTGCTGTGGAGATGGGTTAATCCAGCTCTTCTCCCCACCCAGAAAAGTTCTAGGGCTGGTCAGAGAACAGATCTGTGCCAGTGCTGTCTGGGCACCTGCACGGCAGCTGGGTATGGGAGCACACCTCTGCTCATGGCAGGGGTGAAGGTGTTCTCACTGGGCTGTGGGAATGAGCGTGACCTGGATGAGGAGGGCGTGGCATGTGAGGGACCAGTAAGGGTGAGCATCGTTAAAGGTGAGGCGAGATGGGAGTGGAAAAGAGAAAAGTGAGGGGAGGAGGCATTTGCCAGAGGGGATCCTCCCTCAGGGAGCACCTGTCCTGCTGCATGATGACCCATTGGGTGTCTGTCTCCTGCTCAGTGTCTGGTCCCTAACATGAGGGGTGTTTCCTCCCCAGGCCCGCTGCCCCCGGCCGCTGTGCGCTTGCTGAGCACGGGGCACCCCGACAGGCTGAGCGTGGCCTGGGGGGCCACGGCCGGGGGCAGAGATGGATACACACTCACCCTGTACCATGCACACCTGGGCACTGTGGCAGCTACAGCCTCGCTTGGGAGAGACACCCACAACTTCACCTTCACGGGACTGGCCCCAGGAAGCAAATACCTGCTGGAGGTGGCATCTGTGGCTGGGTCCTTCAGGACGCCTGCAGGGAATGTCAGCAACTGGACGTGTAAGTGCCTTTTCTGAGGAGATGTGTGCCTTGCTGGGCAGTCAGGAAAGCTCAAGGCCAAGAACATGGCCTTAGTGACCTTCATAGCAGACCCCAAGCCCTGCCATGACACTGAGTGGGCTCTGCCCACTCTCATCATCAGCTCCACCAGCCTGGGTGAGGGCAGCTGGAGCTCCAGAACCATGCTTCAGGGGAGAGCCATGGAGGAGGGAGCAGCAGGCAGGGTGTTCATTCGCCTTCCCCTGTCCTCTAGCTGGCTGCGTGTTCCCTCCTCGCCCTCCCCAGATGTCTCACTCCATCTGGGACAGGGCTGTCCCTGCTTGGACAAGCACAGAGAAGTTCGCAGAAGCTTTGAGCTGCCTCTGGGCTGGTGTGTGGAGCCACACAGTCGAGGCTATGTGTGCTGTCCAATGTGATGAATTCTTTCTGAGGGCACTACCAAGAGACCCAGGCAATGTCCTCAGGCCCTTTGCTGACGTGTCTCCATCCTGTCTCGGCAGACCCCTTGGCACCCCGTAACGTGTACATGACGAACCAGGGCTACCCCAACAGACTGAGTGCATCCTGGCGAGCCGAACCCCAGGGACAAGACAGTTACAGGCTCCTCCTGTATCATTCGGGGTCAGGCGTTGTGGCAGCCAATGTCTCTGTTGGGAAAGGCACCAGCAAATTTACCTTTTCTGGCCTGGCTCCAGGACACAAATACCTGCTGGAAGTGGTGTCCATGGCAGGGCCCTATGCAGCCTCTGCAGGGAACATCAGCGACTGGACAAGTAAGTGTCAGAGCTGGGGATTCTGCATCTTGCATGAGGCTTAGCCTTTCCATCTGGGTGGGCTCAGCACCTGCGTTGGAAGGGGCAGAGACTCAGGCAGGACTGCTGCCTGGGAACTGTGGGGTCAGAGAATGGTTTGAGTTGGAAAGGGCCTTTTAAAGGCCATCTAGTCCAACCCCCCTGCTAGTGGCAGGGACTCTTCAACTAGATCAGGTTGCTCAGAGCCCTGTCTAACCTGACCTTGAATATTTCCAGGGATGGGATGGGTTGGGATGGGATGGGATGGGATGTACCAGTGTAGCAACAGGATCATGAGCTGGGCAAGTCCTGGTGGATGGGAGAGTCGGGCAGGGCAGTCCTGCTGCCTGTGGGAGGGCCTGGCAGCCACGAGTGCTGCTTCAGGAGGCAACAGCCTCTGACCCACGGCCCCACTGGTTGAAGTCATGCTCCTCCAGGCACGGGTGACTGAACAAGAGCACGGGATTCCATGGCACTAGTGCTGCTCTGGTAGATGACACCCACAGCCTGGGGGACCATGAGGCCTCACAGCCAGGGGGGACATCTCACCATTCCTGCTGCCTTTTTTCCAGGCACTCAGAAGATTGCTGGCATGGGGTATAAGGGGAGGATGGGATTTTTTTTTTCTTTTTATGGAATGTGGAAATGGAGATAAACACAATAAGCCTTTTCATGTGGTTGTCCCCACAGTCCCTGCACTCTGCTTGGGGAATCCAGCGGTCCCTGCTCCCACGCTCAGCCATTCCCTGGCAGGGTGCAGGGAATCATGTGCAGAGCCCTTCGGGCAGGTCTCTAACAAAACTTGCTTAATTAGCAGGAGGAAGAATCCATCTTCTCACACTCCTCATTCTGTGTGTCCTTCAGCTGCCATTTAAAGGTCATTTCTGGCAAACAGCAGCTGCAGGAATGTTATCACTGAACATGTGGAGTCTCCTTGTGTCACCCATCTCCTACTTGTGTCTCTGTAGAACAGAAGAGAGCACATGCATACCAGTAACTTTTCCTGGTGTGGTTTTTGTTGTAGCCCCCTCAGTTCCCCAGAATCTCTCGGCGGTGGCTGAAGGGAACAACACAATGCTGATCTTCTGGGGCAGCATCTCTGGACAGCAGGACGACTGCCAGCTGTGGCTGCGGGACCCCCGGAACAGCTCACTGCCCTGGCGGCACTCCCTGGGCAGAGGACAAGTGCAGCACCTCCTCCAGGGGCTGATCCCGGGCAGGAACTACTCTGTGTCCTTGAGCTGCGTGGCCGGACCGTACTGGAGCAGCACCAAGCCCTTGGCAGTGCCCGTGGGTGGGTACGCGCTGCCGTGGGCAGGGAGCGGGGCAGGCTGGAACAGGGAGAAACATCTGGGTGGCCTCAAGTTTGGGTCGACCCTTGAGTGTCAACAGAGGCGTAGGAAGTCTTGTGGTGGGAGACAGGGAAAGCCAGCAAGGTGACCCTCTGGTAGCCATTGGCTCCCTAGGCTGGCCCCACCACAAAGATCTCCTGTCTCCTGGCTGCCTGAGAAGAGCAGAGCAGACTTTGCAGATCTCTGCTGGTCAATGTTTCCTCTAAGACGTGAGCTCAGGCCCTGCCCATTCACACTGTCCTGTGGCCCAAGGCACAGCAGGCTCCCAGGTTGCAAGGGTCTGGCCCTGCTCATCTCACTGGCCTCAGGAACAGGTGCTGACAGGGGCAGAGGTTGGGATTTCTCTGATCCCATGAGTCCAGAGCCTGCCCCATCTCCTTTGCAGAGCCAAGTCCGGTGAAGGACGTGCAGTGCCTGCCTGAGTCGAGAAGCCTTTACTTGAACTGGACGAGCTCTCCTGGAGATGTGGAGGCTTATGAGGTGGTGACAGAGAGACTTTCTGAAGGACCCCCCACCTCCAGGCATACCATGAGCATCCCTTCAAGCGAGGCCAGTCTGGAGGGGCTGGAGCCAAACTCCTCCTACCAAATCATTGTGAGCACGGTGGGCATGAACACACTGAGGAGCCAGGCTGTGACTCTGCTCTGCAGCACAGCAGTGGAGCGTAAGTCCCCTTCTTTCCCACAGCCTTGCCTCAGAACCCAGGAGAAAGCAGCTGGTGGTGCTGGTTAGAGCCGGTGACTCTTGGAGGTGCCTGTGAGCCCCACGTGCTTGCACTGCCCTGCAGTGGGTCTGGGCTCTGGCAGTGCTGTGGGACCATCACAGGCTGAGCAAAGGGGGAGGTCTGGGAGCAGGGACACGCTAAGAGGCTGTGCTTGCTGGATCCTCTTGCAGCCCTGCCGCCGCCCCTGCGCGCAGACGTGTTCCCAGTGGAGGCCAGCTCCACGGTTATCATTTCACCCGACCTGTTCAGTGAGGAGAACGGCCAGATCGAGTACTACGGTGTCATTGCTACCACTAACGAGTCACGTAAGTGTCCCTGCACGTCCCAGTCTGCGGGGCCTCCCTGGAGGGCAGCAGGACCCCTGGACGTCACTTTGGGGCTGTCACTGTCACCTTGCACATTCCTCTCCAGTGCTGAGGCCCACCCAGGAGATCATGTCCAGCACATGGTACGACCACTATTACGGGACAGAGGACTCCTACCTGGCAGTGCTCCTACCCAACCCCTTCCATCAGAGGAGCTCCCCTGAAACCTGGCGGGTGCCAGTGGGAACAGAGGAGTGTGGTCAGTCCAGGGCAACGTGCAATGGGAAGCTGAAAGACAACGAACAGTACAGGTGAGAGATGTCAGTATCCCTCCTGAGAGGAGGGGGCTGGAGGATAAAAAGGACTGCACATGTCCCTGCAAGAATGCCACCAGCTCCCTGGATGTCACCTCTCCCTCACACCCCCAAATCCCCAGCAGTGGATGCCAAGGGTTCTCCACCAAGCAGCATTTGACGAAGGCAGGGGCTGGCATGCGGGGAGTATTAGGCAGCGTAGTGGGCCGGGAGAGGGAAAGCTGAGGCTGCCAAGGCTGTGTGTGTTGTCTCAGGGGCTGAGCAGATGTCCAGCCCCAGGACAGGAACTAAACGAGATGCTGTTATTTGTAGGACCTTTGTGACTCAGAACCATGTGCAGATGGTGCAAAACTGAAACTGATTTGGGAACAGTTTGAGTGGTGCCTACTCAGTGGGAGGTCCAGAGGTTGAGGGTAGCAAACACTCAGTCCAAGTTCCCCATGAGGCACACACATGGATAGTCATAAGTTCAGAGTCTTATCTGACAGTAAATAGAATCCAGGAACATGGAGGTAGGGTACTGTTTTTGTAGGGTACCGTTAAAACTGCTGATGGAAAAACAGGTTTTTCATTGCTAACAAACAGAGAATGGTATCTTTAGTCAGTCCTGTTAATTTAGCAGCTCACAGTTTCATCAACACATCCACAGGCATTCCTCTGATCCCCCAGAATCTGGAAGGTTGTCCTATTTCACTTTAAAGAAACTTGCAGCAGGGGTGGCTGATGGTGATAAAGCCATTGAGGGCATTAGGAAAAGAGAATCAAAGTCCATGGGAGAGTGTGTGCATGAGAGAGCTTCCCCTTCCACTGGGAAAAAAGGGAGAATTAAATCTGCCCATAAGTTTTGTGGTGAGTGGGTGTTGGGGCTGGACCTGCTGGCCCCTTCCCTTCCCTTCCCTTCCCTTCCCTTCCCTTCCCTTCCCTTCCCTTCCCTTCCCTTCCCTTCCCTTCCCTTCCCTTCCCTTCCCTTCCCTTCCCTTCCCTTCCCTTCCCTTCCCTTCCCTTCCCTTCCCTTCCCTTCCCTTCCCTTCCCTTCCCTTCCCTTCCCTTCCCTTCCCTTCCCTTCCCTTCCCTTCCCTTCCTTCTTCGTTCTCACTACTGTTCCTGTGTGTAGACATGAAAACTTTAACACATTCTTACTGAGTTGTTTTATATTCACACCTCTGCCAAACAGGAGCTCTTAAGCTGCTGGTTAGGACAGCACTGGCCCAGATTGGTGATAACACCCAGGGTGTGGGAAGTGGCTTGTTTTTCCTAGGGAAAAGAAAAAAAAAAAAAAAAAAAGAGTTTCCAGAAAACCTTTGCCTTTGAAATTCCAGCCAGAGTGGGGCCATCAAGAGCAGAGAGCAATTCTGGTGTGCTATGTTATCCTGCCTGGCAGGAGAATGGCTGACAGTGCACTCCCATCCTGTGTCCATCTCATGTCCATCCCAGGTCCCTGGGCTGGCGTGGGGATCTCAGAAGGGTTCAGAAGCTTGGAGACTGATCACCCACCTAATCTGTCTGTTCTGTATTGCTCATGTCTCACCCTCAGGTGTGGCAGGGCAGGACTTGCTGGTTTCACCCTTCAGCCTCAGCTCTGGAGGGACAGAGAGAGGTCAGCTGGGGATGGGGAGGGAACAGCAGGGCAGAGGCCTCACACCAAGGTCTGTCAGCAGCCTCGAGGAGACTTCAACAGCAGCACAATCACACCAGGACAGCCCCTACACCAGGCACTGCTGAGCCAAGCACGGGCTCTGTACCTGCCCCACCCACCTGGAGTTTTCACTGCGACAGGGACCTCCCGTGGGGAGCAGCTTACTCAGGGACATAGGCCCTGTCATTAGTCCACCTGCCATGATTCAATAACATGAGTCAGTAACATGGACTGAACTGTCCAGTTATTCAGGACTAGAAGGTACTTTTACACCACAGCTTTCTTACTTGAACACCGCAGCTTGCTTTCAGTTTGGCTGCCCTAACCAACCTAAATGTTCTCAGTACAAACAGCACTTGACCTAAATATCCTAAATATCTGACCTAAATATCTTAAATATCCAGCCTAAAGATCCTCAGTACATGGAACACTCAGCCTAAATATCCAACCTAAATATCCACAGTAGACTCTGCTGCTGAGTTAAGGATTATTTGGGTGGTAAAAAGCTGACAGCTCATTCCCACTCAGAATTTTTGTTCTAGTTTCCTGTCTTTCAGTGAGTTATTTATCCACAAGCCCTCATCTTTCATGCCATGGCATCTGCAGGCTCACTTTTCAAAGGAGGTCTGTGCCCTGGCAGCCGGGTGTGGGGTGCTGCCAGAGGGGACCCCACACAGTCAACAAACTCTGAGCTGCTAAAATCCAGTGCTATCTGGAAAAGCTTGGACTTGGATTTAGGGCACAAGAAGGGGCCCTTACAAGCCACCTGCTCAGAAGGAAGTCAGCTCTGCAGAGAGCTGAGGGCATTGGTGTGCCTGCTGCCAGGAGGGGGACGAGGGGCAGATCTCCACAGGGAAGAGGATGCACCAGCCATTTCTCTGTGTGTGCAAGGAAGGGTCTGGGTCAGGGCTCAGCCCTTCCAACTGAAATGCTTCCGTGTCAAACAGGGCTCAGCTCTTTCCTGTCAACCCTGTTAACCAGCTGACGTGAACTATGTGTTTTTAATTTTTTGTGTCCTATAAGAGATTAGGCACTACCTTTCTCTGCAGATAACCCTTTGGAGGAGAGCTGCTTCCCATTTGTGCTTTCTGAACAATTTCTCATGCTTTCCCAAGTGGATCAAACTTATCCAAGAGTCAGAAAAGGAATGAAAGACCATTTCTACACATCCCCTAAATCCATAACAGGAAAGCAGCTTTTTCCAGGCGGCAGTCCTGTTCCCCTGGGTCCTCTGTGCTGGGCGCTGTGCTCTGCTCAGACTGTCCCTGACACAGGACTCTGCTTTGCCTTTAGGTTCAGCATTGCTGCCTTCACCAAATATGACCCAGTAGCCCCTGCTGTGACATTCACCATGTTCTCAGGTAAGCTGGAGAATAGCATCTTCCCTACCTGGCTCTGTAGCCAGAGGGAGCTCATAGGCTATAGTAAATAGAAGAAATAGAATAAATGCAGCCATATATCATAGAATTGTAAAATGGTTTGGGTTGGGAGGGACCTTAAAGCTCATCAGGTTCCACCCCCTGCCATGGGTAGGGACACCTTCCACTCTCCCAGGTCACTCCAAGCCCCATCCAGCCTGGCCTTGGACATGTCAGGGATGGGGCAGCCACAGCTTCTCTGGGCTCCCTGTGCCAGGGCCACACCACCCTCATAATAAAAAAACTCTTTTACTGATTCTTCTCTCTGTACTCTGTCTTTTTAATTCCAGCTGCTGGATCCAGGGCAGACACAGCTCCACTCTCAATGCCAATAATCGCTGGAATCGTTGTGGGATTTCTTTTGACACTTGCAGCTGTTTTTGCTTTGGTTTATTGGAAACAGCTCAAAGCAAAGAGGTGAGCATGAGCCATATCTTACTTGTTGAGTGCAGGCTGAGATACCAAACCTTCAGTGCCAAGCTGGGAGGAGAGCAGGGAGCGGAGGTAAAAAGAGATTCAAACTAGCACATGGGCTAGTGGAATTGTGCCTGGCAAGCTCAGAAGCCAAAGGCAGAGGAAAGAGAGGAGCTGCCCATGTGGAGCTAAGTCACAAAACCCCACAGGTGTGCAGGGCAGTGTGCCTGCTGGTGGTACACAATACCTCATGGCATTGATCTCTGCACTGCAGGCAAAAGTAACAGCTCCTGTGCTTTAATTCTAGAACCAAGAAGAGCAGCCCACCCCAGGAAATGGTGACCTACAGCTTGAGGTGAGTGCTAGAGTCTGCCCTCTGTATGGCCCCACTGCAGCTCCCACTGTCCTTTACCTACTTCCTTTTCCATGCTTTGACTCAGCAAAAATCCATCTCCTCTCCTCAGTTATTTTATAAATCAGTCTTTTCCAAGTTCAGTATTTATTGCCCAGCTCCATTCCAAGTCAATGCATTGTCTACACCTCCTCGCCGAGTTTCTGCAGCGGGAGAATATTCTCATCACCCTGAAATTCCTCCCAATATTTAAATAGTTAGACCCACTTCCCTGGGTGGTGGGGTGGGCTATAGACCGTCCCTGTGTGCGTCCAGGTGTGCATGCAGGTCTCATGCCTGGGCTGTCTCAGTGGCACCTGACTGGCTGGCCAGGCCTCCCAGTAACTAAGGCAAGTTTTTCTCTGGACTTCATTTCCTGCAGAAACGTCCACCGGCCAGTTCCCCTGCAGAACTTCAAGCAGTACTATGAGATGAAGACAGCAAATGCTAACCACGCTTTTTTCCAGGAGTTTGAGGTGAGATGAGAGCCCTCCTAGAGATGACACTTGGTTTCTCCACTTGGTGGCTCATGCTGTTGGGTGTCCAGTATGGGCTCCAGGGATGGGCACCCATCTCTAGCAATCCAGACACTCTGTGAAGCAGCCTTGAAGGCCGGACACTGGATGGACCAAGTGATAAGCAGTTCCTTTGCTCAAAAGCTGTTTTGTTCAAGTTCTGGTCAAAACACCTGTGGCATGAGGTGAACTAGCACAGAGCAGAGTGCCCCAGCCCTGACTGGAGGTGAAGGTGGAGAGGGGTGGTGATGAGAACCACCCTGACAGTGTTAGAAAAGAGCCTGCAGCCAGGGGGAAGATCGAGGAGCACTCTCAGACCTCCAGGGTCAGGCTGTGAGCTTCACCTCGGGCTGCCTTCCCTGGCTCCCTCTGCCAACATCTGCAGCCTCTGGACTGTTCTGCTGCAGCCTCTTCAAATTCCCATCAGCAATTTCAAACCCTCCTCAGATCACCCTTTTCTGGCTTCTTAAGTGAGGACAGGGGCAGAAGCAGATGCAGCACAAGATATTTCTGTTTGCTCAGCAGAAAATCCTCTGAGCTTTGCACTAGATTTCCTAGGCTTTTTCCCCCAGTACTTGTTCTTGGGCTTTTCTTTTAAATATGAACAATGCTGTTGGGAAAGGCAGTGGAAAAAGCCACCATGGCTGAGTACACAGGCCATGTGAGGGAGGAGTGGAGCAATTCTCTGTGTGAGGATTATCCTCATTACCCTCCAGACAGAGACACTGCCCATGAGCAAGGAGCTGAGCTGACCAGGAGCTCTCCAGAGGAATGTTTGTGCTTACCTCTTTCCCTGTCCTACAGGAGCTGAAGGAAGTTGGGAAGGAGCAGTCAAAGGTGGAAGCTGAGCTCCCAGCAAATGTCTCCAAGAACAGATATGCCCATGTGTTGCCCTGTAAGTGCTGTCTCCTCCCTTCTCCCCCAGCACCCAGGGTGGGAGCTCACAGGGCAGTGTTTAAAGACAAGCGCACCTTGCATCACCGCCAGGGTCAGCGCCTGGCTCCTTTCCTGGGAGCAGGAGGACTCTTGAAATGGGCCTGAGTTTCCATTTTCCTGCTGGAGACTCAAGGCTTAATGGTTGAGCCAGGGCTGAGCCACCATCCCCCCCAGCTTCTCCAGTGGGCTGCTGGGTGAGCCCAGTTCAGGATGGGTCCCAACAGGAGACCAAAGGTGGTCCTTGAGCTTCCCTGATGGGCCTCATGACCTCAGCTCTGTTTTCCAGTCCCCTGCTAGCCCAGCTGGCAGCCAGTGCTCACCTCTCCAGGGAGAGAGAGCCTGGCAGAGCACAGAGCCTCCCTGCTGAGGCTTCTCCCACTGGGTTCCCCAGGTGGCCATGTCGTGGTGAAGGGCTGCCTTGGGGCTCACCTCTGTGTGCTCTCTTTCAGATGATCACTCTCGGGTCAAGCTGAGCCAGCTGGGGGAGGATCCACACTCAGACTACATCAATGCCAACTTCATGCCTGTGAGTGCCCACTCGCCTTCCCCACCGAGATGTGGCCACAGGGCACTGTCACAGAAACTCTGCCTGGGTGGAGGCAGAGTGTCCCCTTCTGTGAGGGCTGGTGGGCACGAGGTGCTGGTGAAGGCACAGCTGGCACGGGCCAGCGAGAAGCTGGGGGAAGGTGGAGATGTGTGGTTGCCCTTTAGCAGGTGTCGATGGAACCTGTGAGATGGCAAATGCTGTGATGCAGAGGTGTGAGTGTGGGAAGACTGGCAAGTCTCTCTGCTTTCTTCTCGTGGGCTGTATCCTCTTCCGTCACTTCCCAGCTTACTGCCCTGTCTCTCTGCCTGCTATTTTTCCTTCTGGTCTGTGCAGCTGCATTTGAACAACCCTGGAGCTGTGCCTTCATCCCCCATCTGGGAGGTGTTCCCAGGTAACAGGCAGGGCACACAGCATGCACGTGATGTTGTGTAGATCTGTGGGGCAAGTGTGTGTCCAAGGGCCAAGAAATACCCTGAGACCTTGCATGCTCACCCTGCCCTCGGCAGTGAAGGGGAAGCACAGGGATGTCTTTCTCTGGTTAGACTGAATGAGGAACTGCTTGGAGGGAAATGGCGTGGGTCACTTTATTCCAAATATGTAGAAAGTGTATGCTGGGCAGCTCATGCTTTCTGTGAAATCAGCTGCCTCTGAGATCAGCTGCCTGGGAACTGTGCCCGTGTGGAATAAGGGCAACAGGAATTTCTCCTACCACAAAAACACACCAGGCACTGACTGGTCCCACGGCAGGACCCACCTGCCTTGGCAACCTGCTAACTAATCTTGCTCTTGTCTGCCTCTTGCTCAGGGCTACACATCCCAGCAAGAGTTCATTGCCACCCAGGGGCCTCTAAAGAAAACCATAGAGGACTTCTGGAGGCTGGTGTGGGAGCAGAACGTCTGCAATGTCATCATGTTGACAGTGTGCATGGAGAATGGGCGGGTAGGTCGGTGCCAGCCCCAGCCCAGCCCTGAGCCCAGAGCTGGGTCTGTGTCCTCCACAAAATCCCTACTCTGATACGGCTCCAGGATGAGCACAGTCCACACAGCTTCCCTGACAGAGAGTTTGGGGGAAGAGAGGCTGATCTGCGCAGCTCAGCCTCAGCTTGGGGCAGGAATTTAGCTAGGACCATGCCCATCACCCTCAGATATTTCCACAGAATCTGAAATTGCCATGTCCTCTGGGTGAGCCAACTCACATGGACTGTTCCTCCAGTCTCCAGGGGTGATGAGACCCACACAGGTCCTTTTTTCTGGGGGAGGCTGAGATCCGAATGATGGGGCTGTGAGGGAGAGCTGTGCAAAGCTCCCAGTGGGAAGGGGAAACACCCCCAACTGCTCCCCAAGACCTGTCCTGGCTCCCCTCACAGCTGCTGCTCTCGAGATGCTCCCTGGGAGCCAGAAGATCACCCTGGCCCTCACTGGGACCCTGTCCTGCTCTAGGTCCTGTGTGATCATTACTGGCCATCAGAATCTGCCCCCGTGTCCTACGGGCAGGTGCGGGTCCACCTGCTGACGCAGAGCAGCTCCGAGGAGTGGACCATACGGGAGTTCAAGCTGTGGCATGTGAGTTCAGACTCCAGGGGATGTGGGGACCTCTCGGAGGTTTGGGGTAGGCACTGGCATTCCTCCTCAGTGCTGGTGGCACCTTTCCCTGCCATTTGTGGGGCTCAGAGAAGATCCAAGCCCTGAGGAGCAGTCTGCTCAGAGGTGACACAGGGGTGTCCAGCATGTGTCATGCTGCTCTCCACCCTTGCTCTCTCGTTTCCATTTTCCTGCACTGGGACAGCCCGCACCTTCCAGGGCACGTTCCCTGGCTGTCAAAGGCAGGTGTCCTCCCTCCCACCTCCACGTGTCCCGGCATTGCAGGGGCCTGTGGGGGAGGATGGGGGAGCAGAAGCCACCAGGCAGTGCAGACCTGATGTTGGCTGTTCCCTGCAGCTGAGCCAGGTGTCCTCAAGTCCCCAGGTGCAGGCAGGGCTGTGGGGTGTGAGCCTGCCTCGGGGGGCTGCACACCCATCAGCAATGCCCCGTGCAGGAGGGTCTGCGGGCAGAGCGGTTCGTGTCCCACCTGCACTACACGGCCTGGCCCGACCACGGCATCCCGGAGTCCACCACTTCCATCATGACCTTCCGGGAGCTGGTCCAGGAGCACATCCAGAGCACCAAGGATGCAGGGCCGACCCTCGTGCACTGCAGGTGAGGCTCTGCCCCACGGGATAGTAGGATGAGAGCAGGGGGAATTTGTGCACAAACTGTGAGGGAAAGCAGTGCCCAGGAGACACGGCTGCTCTGTGGAGTTTTCTGCCGGGGTGTTGAGGAGTACAGGTCTGCTGGCAGCCTGCCCCAAGCCCCGGGATGTGGCACAGGGGGAGATGATCAGCACCAAGGCAGGGCAGCCTGAATGGCTCCTGAGCCCCATACCCTGCTGGGGCCAGTGCCAGGGTATGCTTGGGCGGTGCCCAGGGAGCGGCCTTTGGGAGCATGTCCAGCAGCAGGAGGCAGCCCATGGGCTGTGGTGTCAGGCCTTGTTTAACCCTTGCTCTGTGTGCTCTCAGTGCTGGCGTGGGCCGCACTGGCACCTTCATTGCCCTGGACCGGCTGCTGCAGCAGATGAAGCAGGAGAAGGCGGTGGACATTTTCGGTGTTGTTTACGCCTTGCGGATGAACCGGTACCTGATGATTCAGACGCTGGTGAGATCTCTGCTCCCTCTTTCCCCTGGCCCCTCACTTCATTCCATTGAAGTTCACAGGGCTGGCAGATGGACGAGCTGGCTGGCCAGCCCAGGCACCCCCAGGCCGGTCCTCAGCCTGTCACTGTGTCATCCTGCTGCTGAAAGCTTCAGCTCAGCTGGAGTGGAAATTTCTCGGGGGGGTCTTCAGCTGCTTCATGCCCTGCTAGACCCACAACAGCAACATCCAGAGTCTTTCAGACCTCCCAGGAGGCTCAGAAACACCCCAGAGCACTGAGGAACAGGATCAGGCCCTTTGCAGGCAATCCTTAACTCGCACCATGTAGTTGGTCTGTGATGCTCCAGCGTCTGTTTCCTAGTGGCAGTCCTTGGGGCTGGCACAAGGTGTCAGAATTGCCCTTCAGGAGAGAGAGCATACCCACCCACCCTCTCATGCTGTCTCTGCAGTGTGACGGTCTGTGTTGCTGTCTGCTTTTGCCTTCCAGTCCCAGTATATTTTCCTGCACAGCTGCATTCTGGACAAGATCTTGGAGGAACCTCTCCTGGATTTATCAGGAACAGAGAGGTAAGGCCTTGCTGTGCTTTGCCACTCTGCCCACCCTGATCCACAACCCCTCCCTGCAAGCCTTGGCTCCAGGACAGGAGGACAGGGAAGCCCAGCCAGCCATCCCAGCTGGTGCTGGGAGTGGGGTCAGCACAGGGTGGGTTGTTCCCTGCAGCACAGGGAGCCCAGCACAGGACAAAGTGCAGTCTTCCAGGTACACCAATGCCAGAGATCTGCAGGGCTGTGCTGGGGAAGGCATTTCCCTCAGCCTCTGGCTTCCCAGCCCATAGGCATGCCCTAGAGAGATGTACAAACTGGAGAGGCTCGTGGCAGCTGGGTGACCTTGAGGCATCCCTCCTAATGGAGGCCAAGAGGATGGAGCAGGGTCCAGCTGGGCATGGCTTCGACCACCTATCTCATTGTCTTGGGGCTACATCAGGAGGTCATGCGCTTGTCTTTGTCAGATCGTCTCCTCCCTCATGCAGCGCAGGATGTCCTTGTCCTTGGTGCCTCTTGGGAATGAGCCCTGGGCTGTGTCACCCCTGAGACCTGCCTCTGTCTAGGGGAGAGCAGGTTGTCACGGGCCTGGGAGCCTGGGAGACCCCTGGCATTTGAGGAGTGAAGGTCTGCTCACAGCCCGGTCCACCTGCTGGAGACACAGCCTGGGTGCTGCTGAATGAGCTCAGCCCTTCTGCCCTGGCTCTCTCTCCAGGTCCTGCCCCATCCCACTGAAGAGCTTTGCCCAGCACTATGCCCAGAAGGCGGCCAAGTCCCACATGGGCTTCCTGAGGGAGTACGAGGTGAGAGCTGTCCTGGGCAGGTGCAGGGAGTGCTGCCATGGCTGTGTGTGCTGAGGGGACCTGGGGAGTGATTGAACCTGCTCGGGCTGGAGGACACCCCGTAAGTGCCTCCTGAGTGGGTCCCATGCCCCAGTTTCCTGCGTGTTCTGGCAGCGTCCCCTCTCCACGGCATTGCATGCCCAGGCACACAGCTCCCTCATGCATTCAGAGTCTATCCACCACCCACTCCCTCCCGGGTCCCTGCCTGGACAGCAGCAGCCCTCTCCTGACAGCATGGCACAGCCCAGTCCAGAGCTGATCTCATGGCACTCCTGCTCAGGCTTCTGCATGTGCAGCCATGACCCCCCTCTGCCGAGCCCAGGAGTCCTCAGGAGGCCCCAGTTCCTCCTGCTCCCGACCCCTCCTGCTCACTGCCTCCTCCACTGTCTCACCCTGGCAGGCCCTCCTGGAAGTTGTCAAGGAAGAAGCCAGCTCTGCATCACCATCTTCAGGCAGCCAGCAGACACGGCCCTCCTCCAGCATCCTGCCATGTACGTTCTGTGACACCTTGCATCCTTTTCCTTTCCTTTCTGTGTGGAGCCAGGCTGGACCAGGGCCAGTAGTCCACAGCATAAGAAAGTATTTTGAGACTTTGGTGACTCCCCAGAAGGTTACCGAGGTGTTTGGGATTGAGCACATGGTGTTTGGGACTGGGACAGGTAGGTTTGCTCAGCCTGGAGAAGGCAAAGGGGAAAAACTTATTGCTGTTAGCAGCTGCCTGTGGGAAGGCACAGGGAAGACATGGAGTCTTCTCAGGGCTGTGCCATGGAGGGACAAGAGACAAGGGGGATGATTTGGGAGGGTAATCCAACTCAGTAGGAGGAATAGTGAATTTCCATGAAGATGTTCGAATGCTGACCCATAGAGCACCCATAGGCTCTCCGTCCTTGGAGAGAGGCAGATCTCCATTGGCTCAGACACTGAGAGCCCTGCACTCCAGGAGCTTGGGATAGAGACCACCTTGGGAGCCAACATCCACAGGCTGGAGATGAGCACTGCAAACATCCACAGACTGGAGTGCCTTTGCCAAGAAATAGTGAAGGAAGGATTGGATTTGTGTGGCAGTCAGTCTGCAAAACCTGTTTGAGCTCCAGAGTGCCATGAATCCCTCCAGCTCCCACTTACTTTGCAGATGATCGCTCCAGAGTGAAGTTTTCCCTGCTGGAGCAGGGCCCTTTCTCAGGACTACTGCAGGTGTGGCGTGTCCCGGTGAGTCTCACCCCCAGCAGCAACACCCACCCTGTGCCTGGGTGCCCCATCCTGGCTGTGCCCTGGCTCCTGCACCGCTCTTCTGGTCGCTGTCACTGTGATCTGTGCAGAGAAGAGGGGACCGCAGGACTGAGGACATCACTTCCCTTGCCTGCCCAGTTTGGGCTGTTCCCACTTGCCTCCCTCAGTGTTCTCTCTTCTCTCCTTGCCTTCTGACCTGCTGAGTTCTCTTCCTGACCATTCCTGCAGCTGCCTGGGCCAACAGAGCACCCTCTCCAGCAGGACTAACATTCTCATTCCCCGCCCAGGGCTGCAGCTCCAGCAGGGACTACCTGGCTGTCCACGGCCCTGACAAGCTGACCACAGAGGACTTCTGGACCCTGGTGTGGGAACAGGATGTTCACACAATCCTAACGCTTCTCCCATGGCAGGAAAAGGCAGAGGTAAGGCCCTGTGCCCACCTGTGCTGTGGCAGAGTGGGAATCTGTTCAGTGGAGTTGGAACTAGTAGAGCTCTTGAAACTCTTCAGCGCCTCCTGAGTCCGGGCTGCGGATCCAGCTTAGCTAAAGCTGGATCTTTCCTGTGTCCAGGTGCTCCCACAGCTTGTCATGGGAGACAGGTTCTGTCTGCCCTCCATGCCGGGATTCAGCTGGTGCCCTTCAAGCTGCATCTGTGTGGGACCAAGGGCAGCAGCTCCTGCTCTGCCCAGCCAAGGTGTAGACACTGGTTGAGCAGATTCCAGCTCAGAGCTCTCAGCAGAGCTGCCTGGCAGCTCTGGGCTCCCACATGAGCTGGCTGAACCTGCTGCTGTTCCTGGAACTCCCTCAGGTTTTAGGTGGGGGACAAACTGACATGGAGAGATGCTGGGAGTGCTCTTGGTCCAGCCCCATCACAGACCCTGAAGATGGTGACTGGTGTGACACACAATGACCACAACAGAAAGTCAAATTTCTTGTTGCACACAGGTGCCAGGTGAGGTGTGCTGGCCTCTGGAAGGAGATTCCCTCTGCACGAAGACACTGACCATCCAGTGTGACACAGAGAAGCTTGTCTCGGGATGGAGATGTGCCCAGCTCAAAGTGAAACATGTGTGTGTCCATGGGGCTGTCCTGGCTCCCACCTCCTGGGGTGGGGGTGGGTCTGTAGGGATCTCTAGGGGCTGAAGGGTCTGTGGGACTTCAGGCTGCAAGAGCAGAGTGCCAGCAGTCCACAAACAGGAGTGAGTCTGCATTGCAACATCTAGAACTGAGTGGGCGCAGGAGATACAGGAGCTCCCCCTTGCTGATAGGTCTGTCTGACCCTGTTGAACAAGCCCACACAGTTCCGAGTTCCCTCTCCAGGAGCAAGTCAGGGTGCCATGGGGAAGGAGAGCAGGTTGCCAGAGTCATCATACCCACGGTGAGGATGGTGGGCAGTGCCCCAGCCCAGATGCCTGGACAGCTTTAGAGAAGTTGGCAGAAAGCTCAGGGAAACCTCAGAGGATGGGAGAACTGGGGATCCTCTGCATCCAAACTCGCCCATCCCTCCCCAATATCCACGTCAGCTCTTTGTGTCTCACAGGAGAAGAAAGCCAAGGAGAGGCACGTACAGAGGTTCCTGTGCACACTCTGGAGCGGCAAGAAGCAGCCTGATGTCCAGAGCCTGGTGGAGCTGCTGGTGGCTGTCAGACGATGCACGCCCCACCGCAGGAGAGTGGGTCCTGTCCTGCTGCACTGCAGGTATCCCGGGTTAGCCCTGCATCCATGGGCAGCCTCCCACTCTGGGACCCACCACAGTGCCTTGGCATGGTACCAAAAAGCCTTCCCCTCCATGCCCTGTGGGCATGTTGATATCAGTCCTTGGGAGCCAGTGGAAGTTCTGAGCCTGGGAGGTCACAGTGCTCTGCCAGGGGCTGGGAGAAGACAGGGCAGACAGGGCTGGGCTGGGGGGAGCATGAGTGGAGCAGGCATTCCCAGGCTGAGGTGCCCAGGCTATCCTTGGGTAGCTCCAGGGATTCTGGGAGCAGCCCTGAAATCCTCGCTTGCTTGCATGCAGAGAGAACTCACAGTCCCACAGTGTCCACGTGGCTCTGGACTGGTGCCCTCTTCCAAAGGGGTTCAGCTCAGCCTGGTCTGGCATCAGTGACCCCTCCTTGTCCCCTGCAGTGGTGACATGAGCCAGATGGGGACACTGATCTCCCTGGATTGCCTGTTGTACCAGATGAAAACTGAGAGAACCGTGGACATCTTCGGTGTGACCCTCCAGCTGGCCAGAAGCTGCTGCCTCATGACACCAACTCTGGTAGGTGGGAAGGAGAAGGGGTGGTGGGCAGGGTGGAGCAGAGTCTTCGTTCTGACCTGCCTGGGGCTGGCAGCACCCTGCCCTCTCCTGGGCCCTCCCTGCTGCCTGGGAGCCTGTCCAGCCTCAGCAGGGATTTACTTCATGCTTCCTCCCTACCCTGTGGCTCTGCCAGCCACCAAGGGCTGAGGGCACTGACTTTTCCCAGGCAAGAATTTTCCATCTCCTCGGTTCTGAGTTCAGGTCAGTTTAATTGCATGTAAACTCACAGTAAATCAAGGAACTCTTCCCATTGTATTTGAGGAAGAGTGTAGCACTGGTGTCACCCTACACAACCGGCCTGCTCACCCTTGGCTCCTGGGCATGTCTGTCAGCCTGGGGACCCAGAATCTGCTGGGTGTCCCCTTGGCCAGTACCTTTCCTGCTACATCTCCCAGACCCAGAGCCTGGTGTGCAGCTGGGGCTGCCTGTTGGGACAACAGGACACAGTGCCTCATTAGCAGGTGCCCTGTGGGCTGTAGCTCTGTCTGATGGGGCCATTCTGTGCCAGCCCTGATAGGCACTCGTGGCACCAATGCCTCTGGACATGCTTCAGTTGCAGCAGCTGCTGAATGAGCTGATGCACAGCCCTGGAAACACTCTCCACAGAGCACAGCAGAACTGGACAAGATCTCTCCAAAGCTTCCCAGCTGCAGAGCCTCCTTCAAGAAGCTAATTACGTTCTTAATTAATGTGAACCATGTGCATGGTGGGAGCCAGAGGAGGGCAAGGCGTGTGCTGCCCCCGCTTCAGAGCTGCTTTGTGCTCCTGCCTTGCAGGGACACAATTCGCCCATAAAGGCACAGCAAGTGCCCATCAAACGCAGCTGTCCCGCTGAAGGGGGGCAGCGAGGAGCTGCTTCCCCTCCGAGCAGCGGGGCTGCCCTCCAGCCTCCTCCACCCCTGGGGGGGCTTGCCAGCCCCCCTTTATATCTGGTGGGGTGCTGTCGTGCTGAAGGCATCGGATTTCGGGGGGGAAGCAAGGGGGAAGATGAACCTTTGCTGGATATTCGTGGATAACTGTTGGATATTAAGCACCACCAGCTCCAGTGTGGTGCACGTCCCGGGGATGTGCTCTTGCATGTGGCCAGCGACTGAGTGTGCTTGGGCTGGAGTCAGCCCTGGGCTGTCACTGCCGATTTCACAGCCAGACCTGACTCGCTGCAAACACGCTCTGGTGGCCTGGAGCCTCAGCCGTGGTGTGATCCGTGGCATTCCCGGCCCTTCGGTGAGGCTGGACCCGCCGCCGCAGGGAGGAGGCTCCTCGTGACTGGCGGCTCAGCCAGTGCATTAACGAGCTGCTCTGTTGGGGAATGCTGCTCGGGGCCCCTCTGTAAGCCCTAATCCCCCCTGTCCACTGCCATGTGATTCCAGCGCACGCAATGTGCCGGCTGGCCTTGCCCTCCGGCTCTGTGCCCTCAGTACAACCCCACTTACCTTCCTCACATCTTGCCTAGTCAGTCCTGGGTTTGCAGCCTAGTGTCATTTTGGGGCAGCTGAGCATTTGGGCAGAACCTCATGTCAAATGCACAGGGGACTCAGGACCTCTGAACCCACATTTGGACCTGATGGATCAGTTTGATGATATTAAAAAGAGATAAAGAATGCAGCTGGGCTAAACCTACATAGATTTTTCTGTACCTCTGTGAGCCTGCGAGCATCTGCCCTGATCTGCTGTCAGCACCTGACTGGTACACTGGGACTACACCAAGGGAAACTCCTGGTCCAGAGGTCTTCCGTCATGGCCTCAGGTCACTGCCAGACCCCAAGCCCTCCAGCTCCATGCCCTACCGCAGCGCCAGAGCTGCTCTTTGCTCTTGTTTCGCATGCAAACACCACAGCAAATCCAAAAGCCACTGGGGCACTTGGAGGAAGCCCAGTGAAATTGTTCCTCTCCAGCTTGGATGGGATGTTCCTCTCAGCCCCATCACGGGGGGATGAAGAAGGAGAAGCAAACATGGTATAATAGGCTTGATTCTTCCTTTCTGAGTGACTGTGGTGACACAGGACCGTCATGGACTACTTGGGAGAGCAAATCCTGCTCTGCCATCAGATTCTGTTCCTTAATTAGGATTTTTAAAAGCAAACTGCAAGGTTAATCTGCGACCTGGAGGTCTCTGTCAGAAACCTGACTCTGACCCCCCTTTCTCTTTTGCAGGACCAGTACATTCTCCTGTACAGCTGCATCCAGGACATCATCACTCAGAACCAGCCCTGACACCACCTGGCCCTTCCTGGCACCCTTCTGCCTCCCTCTCTGCAGGTCCTGTACAGAGCCGGGGGCTGCTGAGGGCACCATGGGACTCCTGGCACAGAGTGAGCCCTGCAGTGAGCAGTGACCTCCCCGAGCACTGTCCCCAAGGTGAGCTGTGACACGGTGTGTCCTGGACATGCGGACAGTGTCCCGCCACGCACCACTGCATCCTCTCAGTGCAGACACCGCGAGGGGCTGGACAGGATGCTCTCCTGGTGCCTGGAGGGTTCCCCAGCCCCCCTCACTACACACCGTGGGGCTCTGTGGTGCCTCTGAGTCCCAACACAGGAGTGGAGCACCGCGGTCTGCAGTGGGCACTGGTGTGTGGAGGTCTCAGATGTGCTGTGGACAGAGCACTGTGGGAGCTGGCTCGTCTCAGCTAGTGGAATGCTCTTAGGTACAAACAATAAACAACCCTTGGAAAGTGTGTGCTTGTAAGGGGGACTTGGCTTTTGAGGGGTTCAGCTCATGGGAAGGCTACAGCACAGCAGCTGTTCCCAAAAGGGCAGCTGTGTCCCCAGCTGTGGCGCACTCCAGATGCTGCAGACCATGGCACAGCAGCTTCTGGTCACCCTCATCTGCTCCTTCCCCTGGAGCAACACTTCTGCAGTGAACGTCCAGCCCACCCAGAGCGTCATGAGGAGGGGACACATGTTCAGATGGAGCCTGGGCTCAAAGTTGTCAACCTGCCAACTCCCCAGTGCCAAGGAGCAGGGCAAAGCCACCTGGTCCAGCTAACATGCTGGTGAGCCGCTGACAGCCTGAGCAGTCCTGCTGCTCTGGGAACTGGGTTGTCCATGCAGGGACATGGCTGCTCTGCAAGCAGGGCTGGCCATGCACAAGCTGAAATCACAAGAAGCAACTCGGTTCACTGAGCTGCAAATGCAGGATGGAAGGAAGAGTTAAAAAAAAAGAAGATGGTTTCACAAGCATATTCCTCATGTAGAAAAAACTGTATCTGGGACCTGTTTACCCTTCTTCTCCCCTTCAAGCAGGGTGGGGTTGTAGTGCAGTCTCAAAGCAGTAATCCTGTCCCAGTGTGGCCCACACTCCTGCCCACTACTGCATGTCCTGTGGCATCTGCCTTGCAGTGGGGTGAGGAGACATATCAGGTATGATAAGGAGTTCCCAAGACCTATTATAAGAAGCAGAGAGCCCCAGCTGCGTAGCTGAGTTGGCCACTCATTCTAATGCCCCTGTGATTCCACTGGAAGCTTCTCCCTCTTCCAAAACAAGGATCTGGGCCCCAGGATGGGACACCCAGGGCACCTCAGCATTGGCCATCCCAGCACTGGGATGAGGCCTCTTTTGCAGCTGGGTATCCTTTCTTTCCACTCCTAAATCACATTTCTCTTTGGCAGTTGCTGTTCCATGTGCATCCTGCTCCCACCCTGCCCCTACCCAGCAGTGCTGTGCAGCCCCCAACCAAGGGGTCCTGGTGTCCCCTGCACCCACGGCCCAGGTGTGGCCACAGGCAGGGCACAGCTGGGTGGCAGCAGTGTCTCTCTGCACACAGGACACCTTCTGTACTGCAGGCAGAGCTGCTCAGCACCCCCTACCTCCGTGTATTCCCTGCTGTGCTCCCAGCTCCAAGCTGCAGCATTCCTGGGCTGGGGGATACTCAGGCAGTGCAGAGCCTTAGCCCCATAGGTTTTCCTACCACGCTGGCCATGCTGTGTGTGCAGTGCTGGTTTCAGCATAGCCCAGACCATCCTGAGTTGCCCATGGCCACCCTCATCCCTCCTGCATTGTCCTGGATCCGGTTGTTGTTTGGGAATGTTCCCGTGCCACATCTTTGTGCCAGGGTCACCCCCCCATGTGATGTGACCCGTCACTCGCTGCTCAGCCTGCGCAAGTGACCATCCAGTGGTGTGACATTGCTGTTCCTAGTGAGATGCCAACATGCCAAGGGCTCTCCAGGAGGATGAGCGAATATGTCCAACATGAAAAGGGCTCGTGAAGCTCAGTGGATGTTCTCATGTGCACAGAAGGATTTATGATGTTGCCTTGGGAGGAGTCCAGCCCTTGTCCTTGCTCACAGGGAGCCTGATGGCTTTTATGACTTTTCTGTAACCAGTAACTCCTAAACCACACTGGGTGCTGCATGATGAGGGTCACAACAGGGAAATGTTTGTTTCCACAGCCCCATGGCCGCAGTCAGGGGTTGGGCTGTTGGCTGTACACGGCTCTCCAGCACCTGCTGTGTGTCTGGGTCACACAAGAGGACACACCAGTGCACTCTGGACATCAACATCAAGCAAGCAACCTGCAAAGTCAAACCTGGCTCAAAGAGTGATGTGCCATTTGTCTGACCAGAATCTGGAGCTGTCAGGCTGGTGAAGCTCAGACCTGCCCATCAGCACAGAATCTCACCAGTGCTGGGGGCTTTACCCCAGGAGCCCGCAAGAAGGAGTAGTCTCAAAGGCCATGTGTCCTGCTTACACATGCACATAGCCCCATCCTCCTTGGACCTCCACTGGAAACCACTCTGATGTCCAGCTTTCACCCTCCAGCTGCATCCAGCCTTTAAAATAATTCTTGGACTACAGGACAGCAGTCTTTCTGCCAGGACCTGCAGGTCCACTCTAACACACCCCTAGAACAGTAAAAATGCTGATACTTTCATACTGGAGACTCCATCCCATCCACTTCTAACACTCCTCTCACTGCTTCACCCTCAACACAGCTGACCTGCAAAGCCTGTGAAGGCAGAGCATCCTGTGTTGGAAGGAGTGAGAGAGCTGCTGGTGTGGAAAAGGGCTGGTGTCATGCCCTCAAAAAAAACAGAGGCGAACCAGACCTGAATCCAATTCCAGCATCACCTTGCTGGTGCTGCTGGACACAGCCTGTGGCTCTCCTGGCTTTGCATGGCCCAGGAATCCTGGGTGCTGAGGACAGCCAGGGCACCCCCAGGGACACCAAGGGGAAAGCCAGGGCACCCCCAGGGACACCTAGGGGACAGCCAGGGCACCCCCAGGGACAGCCAGGGCACCCCCAGGAACACGTAGGGGACAGTGAGGACACTCCCAGGGACAGCCAGAGCACCTCCAAGGACACCTAGGGGACAGTCAGGACACCCCCAGGGACACCTAGGGGAAAGCCAGGGCACCCCCAGGGACACGTAGGGGACAGTGAGGACACTCCCAGGGACAGCCAGAGCACCTCCAAGGACACCTAGGGGACAGTCAGGGCACCCCCAGGGACACCTAGGGGACGGCCAGGGCACACTCAGGGACACCTAGGGGACAGCCAGGGCACACACAGGGACACCTAGGGGACAGTCAGGGCACCCCCAGAGACAGCCAGGGCACTGCCAGGGACACCTAGGGGACAGCCAGGGCACACACAGGGACACCTAGGGGACAGCCAGGGCACCCCAGGGACAGCCCGGGAACCCCCAGGGACACCGAGGGGACAGCCAGAGCACCACCAGGGAACCCTAGGGGACAGCAAGGAAACAGGCAGGGCACCCCCAGGGACAGCTAGGGGACAACCAGGACACCCCCTGGGACACCGAGGAGACAGCCAGGGAACCCCAGGGGACAGCCAGGGCACCCCCAGGGACACATAGTCCTTGTGCCTGGCATTGTGCTTCTGCCCCCTACTATTCCGAACGAATCAGGATTTCTTCCAGATGCAAGCTGCCACAAGCAGGAAGTCTGGCTTCCCTTTGAGGGCCAAAGGCCTCCTACAAACTGACATCAGGCACCTGGGCAGATGACTTGACTTACCCCTGGAAACAGGCCATCCTTTGTGCCCAACTCCCTCTGCCGGGCACCTGGCCTCGGCCACCTACAATCCCGAACGGAACAGGATTTCTTCCAGATGCAAGCTGCCACAAGCTGGAAGCCTGGCTTCCCTTTGAGGGCCAAAGGCCTCCTACAAACTGACATTTGGAACTTTGAGGGGTGAGTTTAATTTCTCAGGGAAAAGGAGCCGCCATTCCCGCACAGAGCCCTGACCCCAGGAGTGGGCTTCTGCCACTTAATATTCTGAACACTGCTGCACTTCTCTCATATCCAAGCTGTCAGAAACTGGAAACCTGGCTGCTCATGCAGTGTCAAACGTCTCCTGAAAACTAACAATCATAACCAGGATGGAGTGAGTCCAGTTTCCCACAATAAAGGGGCCACTGTCCCTGCAAAGAACTCAGTGCTCCAGAGAGGGCTACTGCCTGGTAAAACTAAGTTCAACACAGCATATCTCCCAGATCCAAGCTGTTAGAAGCTGGAGCCCTAACTGCCCTTGGAGTGCCAAATGTCTCCTATAAAGTGATATCAGGAACCTGGTAGGGGAGTTTAGGTTCTAATGAGAAAGAGCTACTATTCCTGCACAGAGGTCTGTGCCCCAGGGCGGGCTTCTGCCTGCTAAAAATAAGTTCACACAAGATATCTCCCAGATCCAATCTCCCAGAAGCTGGAACCCTGGCTGTCCTTGGATTGCCATATTCCTCCTGAAAACTGCCAGTCTTAAGCAGGATGGGGTGAGTTTAGTTTCCCACGGAAAAGGGCCACCGTTCCTGTACAGATCCCTGTGCCCAGGAGTGGGCTTCTGCCACTTAGAATTCTGTACACTGCTCCTTTCTCCCACATCCAAGCTAACCCCAAGTGCAACCTACTGACAATAATAGAAGTCACCACAGGATGGCTGGAGACCCCCCTGTACCTCACCCTACAGCCTGTAACACCATTCTAAGCCTTAAAAAGCATGGTCTATAAAGGCATAGAACCCCTAAGAGAATGAAGTCAGACACTAAGACTCATTTCAAGAATAATCCTCTCAATACCTAAGCTAAGAAACGTGGCATGAAGTAAGTGGATCGTATCCCCTACCATGCACCAGCTGCCAAGAAAGTGGAGAAATACAACAGATTATTAAAAATCACCTTAAAAGCATTAAGTGAGAGATCTTTCAAAATTTAGGAGCGGCATCTAGCAAAAGCTACCTAGCTAGTTAACACCCGAGGTTCAACAAACAGAGCAGACCCTGCCCAGTCAGAGCTCCTACAAACAGTAAATGGAGATAAAGTGCCTATAGTACACGTAAGAAGTTTGTTGAAAAAGACAGTTTAAATCAATTCTACCCCAAGTACAGACAAACCCATCTGTGGGATTGTCTTCACTTACGGACCGAGTTGGACATAGTGAACAAGGCAGAAAAATGAAACGACACGGATGTGCACCTCCAGAAAATCTAACTGTTAAGTAAGAACCATCTGTAAACATCACTGTTTATTAACTATCACTACCATTGCCTGTGTACAGCTGTATGTTGTTTCTACAAAGACATCAGCGTGTGTAATATATGTGTTCTTAGAGTTAGAATTCAATTTGTTTTGATAAGTTTACCATATGGGGGTAAGACATGGAATGCCCTAGGGTGACTTTATGATGCTTGTATCCCCAGTTGTCGGTTCTGGACCTTTAAGACTGATTTTGAGAGCTAAGCAAGGAAAGAAAATGGGTGCAGTTTGTTTTAAGAAAACAACTTTCACTCCTCTGAATACCCTCTCCCATATATTCAGCTCAAGCACAGACAGACTGCAGCACAAAGATGTGCTTTTCTCTAAGTTAGTTTCAGCTAGCTAGGGCAGAGAAGTTCCCTGCGCTATTTTTTTTCCTTTTTCTTAGGACTGTTTAAACCTGCTGCAGACTGAAAAACCCAGAGCAGCGCTGACAGCTGGCACCTGCAGCCCACAGGGCCTGGACCTGAGCATTTTATCAACACCAGAACAGCCGATAAGAGACCAAAGGAACTCAGCTACAGCCCACAGCAAAAACTTTCTGAAGTTACCATCTCACTTCAAAATAACAAAAAGTTTTATTATTTCATATTATTCATTCTTTATGCTCCTGACCACTTCGTTAAATGAATAGGTTTTCCCACTATTCTCGAAAGAAGTTCTTTGCAAAAGCAGTTTAAAAGAAAAAGACTGTTTAGGTTTACTTTCCAGAAGAACCCCATTCAAAGGTTTCCTCCCAAATTTACCCTAAACCCCAACAACAACAAACAAATCAAACTACAAAACAAAGAAGTCACAAATTTCGATTAAACACACCAAAACAAATAATCCCTAACTCAAGAAAGCCATAAACCTCAAACCATCAAAACAAAAATACCGCTTATAAATACACACAAATCCAAAAGATTAATGTAACTATAAACAATACCTTTCAAATTATCCATAAGTATAAAACATATACTGCAATCAAACAAGCCAAATAAATAAACCCCTATAATATAATAAACAATAATCCAATTACAAATATCAGGAAACAAAAAAATTACCTACATCCCACTACCTCAACCCACCAAAACAAACACTACATACTCACCATGATAAAAGCCACCACTAAATAAATAACCTCCCCTATACCTCACACTACAGCCAATTCCACCATTGTAAACCTTAGAAAACATCTCCTTTAAAAATACAATATCTCACCAAAAAAAATAATTTCGACAATAAAACTCAGTTCAAAACCAATCTGATCAACATGTAAACTAAGAAACCTACCATGAAATAAATAGACCATATCCCTTAGCATACACCATCTACAAAGAAAATAAAACTACACGAAAAATTATTGAAAACCACCTTAAAACAACTAAACAGAAAAAAAACCTTTAAAAAATATTAAAATTGCATCTAACAAAACCTCCACCGGCCAGGCTGGCCCTAGGTAATCTGAATCCCTCCATACAATAAACAAAAACAAAACCCCAATCGCACGTATCAGAAGTCTATTTAAAAAAAAAAAAAAGCTACTTAAATTAATTCTACCTCAAATACAAACAAACCCGTCCATACAGTTACCTTTGCTCAAAAACCAAATTACAGGCAATAAATAATACCAAAAAATAAAACACTACGTACCACCAAAGAACGCAATATTGAATAAAAGCACCATGTAAGTAATAAAGTAATAAAAGCACCGCATATAAGTACCACTATTTATCAAAATCCCAGGCAAAGGGGGATTCCCCCAGTTTAAACACAGACAATAAAAGAAGAGGACGTTCTTTCCTCAATTTTAACTCTTTTGTCCTCAGAACCCCCACTTTTATTTTTTTTTTCCTGGGGACGCCAGGGAAGGTTTGGGAAGACAAAATTGAAAGGGAAAAGGAGAAAAGTCCCCCTTACAAATCCACACCGGCTCACCTGCTGCTGCTGCCAGTCCAAGTGTGAGGGTTGGGGCAGAGGGAACTTGCTGCAGACATTTCACTGTTTGCACCGACACACTGGGGCACCGGGCTTTCCTCGCTAGGGATAAGCAAAAAGTAAAGAGTTGACTTTTCCTGTTGTCATCATCTTTGAAGAAAGGAAAAATATATCAGGACTCGTGTGACTTCTCTGTGAACAAAAAGTGCAAGGAACTTGGGAGGGGGAGGTCTTAAAACGACACCGGTTTCCTATAGCAGCAGCTGCTTTTGGTGCACACTGAAGCTTCTCTAGGCTTGTTTCAACGCTCTGCAGCAGTTAAGACAGTACCACCTATTTAGGGGATACTGTAAAAGCTTTAGCTTTTCTAGAGATTTTCTCACCCCTCAAAACTGTATTTTATATTTCTATTTTTGTTACTTATATTTTTCTATTTTTGTATTTATTTTTTTTATTTGTGGTGATTTATTTTTTAAACTATATGAATTAATTTACCTAACACATCAGAACCACAATGAATCAGAATTAAATTAGCCTCGTTTTCTAAGGAGCAAAGATTTAATTTTTATTTAATAATAGTGGTATATTTTCTCTGTTTTTTTTTGGGGGGCAGTGTTTGTAGGGGCTTTTGTTTTGGTTTTTGTTTTTCTGTTTGCTTTGTTTTGGATTTCTTTGTTAATAAACAAAGAGGTTCAGAGAGGTACAAAATAAAATGTCGACTTTGTTTTATTGCTACCTCTGAAATACACCTCGACACAGAGTTATTGCTGGTAATACTGTGCGTGGGTAGAACGGGACCTGTTAGGGGGTTGAAAGGAAAAAAATGGCAGCATGGTGCTGAAGAGCTCCTGCTTTACCAACGTGAATTTGGTAAATTTCCTTGGAAGTGTGCCCTACAAGGTACAAAAACTCCAATTAGGATGGAAAACTGGAAAAAAAAAAAGATATTCTCTTACTAGAATCAGAGAGAGAAAAAACATCAAATAAAAGGAAGAAATAACATCTAAATCCCAGCTTGCCTGGAAAACAAGCTCAGGAATTTCTAACACTGCAAACTTTTGGAACAGTCAAGAAGCTGGTGGAAGTTCATGGAACAACAGATTTAAATCTGCTTCCTCTGCTCTAATTTTAAAGAGAAGTGGGAATTCAACAGGTCCAGTTACTCCTATCCAAGAATGATCTGTGTGTTGTGGGAGTAACAATGCAAAGAAACTCCGTTCTTACTTGTATTTGACATCTGAAACTCTCAGCAGAGTTGGGAAGTTTCAGTGGAACAAAAGCACCACAATTCCTGCAATAACAAAATTTGATTCAGCAAAAGTCAGGAATTTTACTTACAAACCCATTGACAAGGAGGAGGATGACACCAGGAACACACTCCAGCTGAAAGCAAGGATTTATTGGAAAAGGCAGGAAACCAAACTGACAGTCTCTGTCCACTTATGGTCAGGCAATTATCCAGGAGTCAAAGAGAAAAGTGGAACCTTGGACTGGGATAAGGCCTTCCAGTGGCTTCACTTCCTACTGGCTCTCTCCTTTTTGCCCACAACCTGCAAGAGGAAAAACAACAGGAATAAAGTCTCAAACAGGATGGCCTTGGTCCAGGCAGACTGAAATGCAGCTCCCAGCGAGGGAGGCCAGGCTGTGCCTCGGGGAGCTCCGGGAATCTGGGATTGCCCGTGGGATTAAAGGGCTGGAAAAGCACACCCACCTGCCAGGTTCAGTGCTGGGACAGAGCAAGGCCGGGGCTCGGGGGCAGCAGTTAGAGCCGGGACTGCAGGAGAACACCCCAAACCCGGGTTAAATATCTGGCATGACACACAGCACGCTCCGGGAGAAACTCGGGTGGGAGAAGCCCCGGGATGCTCCACGTTCCTTGCCCTTGGCAGCTTTGCCAGGGCCTCCCTCAGAATACTGACTTCACCGTGCAGCTCCCACAAAATAGGAGAACTTATGGAAATCACCCAGCAATCCATGGACTTCCAGTTATTAAGAACAAAACTACAGCAGAAAGTGTCCAAACTCTGCTGCAAAGCAGCAGGTCTGAGGAGACGCAGGAATTTCTTCCAGAGGTGGCATGTTGGTGTTACTGCATTAATCCTCTGCCACTAGAGCGTATTTGTACAAAAAATTCATTATTGAAGCAGCTAAATAAAAAGTAAGATTTTTTACAATAAAGCTGGCCAAAAAAGAGAGTCTCAAAATTAAGATATAAGCCACACAGTTATTTTTAAAAAAAACTTGTCTTTGGTGTGTATAACCTGCCAGCCCCACATGTTTTCAGTCCTTCCCATTTATTTTTACCAAGCTGACACTTAAAACCTTGTATAAAAAGCTCAAAAACAATCCAGGACAAGGCAGGTGTTTTCCCAAGTACCCTCAGTGTAGAGCTGTGTCAGCCACAAGTGTTTGCTCCAGCAGCCCAGCCCGGAGCAGGATCCAGCTGCTGCCCAGGGGGGGTTACCAAGGGACACACTTGTTTGAAGCTGTAAATGCAGGTGGCCTGAACTGGAGTGCCAATAAATGTGAAATATGTGACTCCCATCTTGAGCAGCGACTGATCTTCTCAGGGGAGCCCCCTCACCCAGAATAGGGCGCTCTGCCATGGATTTCACCCGTCTGCATCTGAAACAAAGTTAGGACAAAAGTCAGAGTGCTGCAGGATACCTTGACAGCCCCAGACACCTTGTGGCAATCTAGGAATACCCTCTACAGTCTAACTACACCCCACATCACAAAATGCAAGTCTCCAGGACTCGTCCTATTACCCCTACACCCAGACTGAGCAGCAAGGCAGAGCAGCTCTGGGCCAAACACACACCAACACCCGTGACACAGCACAGGACAAACGAGGGGACGCAACAGGGACAGAAAACTCTGGCAAGAAGAATGACCCTGAGGGTCCAGAGAACTTGGATCGACATGACCGAGGCGAGACTGAAGATGAGCTGGCCAGGCTCAGAGAACCCTGCGGCAAGAAGATGCCATCAGGATGACTTATCCCAAGAAATGCAGAGATGGATGCCCAAGAATCCTGTGGTCAGAACCCTCCACCTGTCTTTGCATTCTCACAAGAGCTAACCCGCCGGAATGGATCAGGGCGGTGCACGGCTGTCAGTACAGCTCAGAACAAGACCTGAAAAGGCATCGGACTGGATGCTTGTGAAGAGAGATGGATTCTGATGAGTGTCCGAGCAGCTGAGACAAAGGCACCTGGCTGAGGAGCACAGAGATCAGAAATGCTAAGACTGATGCCAGGGGTTTTGATAGGCCCCTCAAAGGACAAAAGGAAAAGACAAGACACCAAACAGACACAGAGTGCACAATAGGCACAACACACCCTGGGACTGCTCTGCCCTGCACACCTCAGCACTGTGATCCAGAATGAGACTTTCCCTTAGTGTAGCCTAAGGGGTCACATCTGGGACATCCCCATCTCCAAACCTGACTCAAAAAATCCCTCCCGGTGACCCCTGCCCTGGCACCCCGCTTTCATCCCTTCTATGGCTCCGAGCCCTCCACTTATCTCTCAGATGTCCGGGGAGGCGAATCCACGCCGAGTGCCAAAGAAGGCTGCCTCTCCCTCAGGGAAATTCCTGCTGCCACCAGGCTGCTGTCTCCTAGTCAGCTACAATAAAGAAAACCAAATATCAAAGCATAATCTTAGCTGCACATCAGCCAAAAACCAGCAATTCTGCTACTCACTGTCCCCTAAGCTTGCCTGTGCTTCAGCTGAGCTCGGAGGCTGACACTCACAGTGCCAAAGCCTTAGAGGCATTACTGGCACTGAGCCCACCCACCACAGCCTCCATTAGGGCTGTGAGCATCCCTGGTTGGGGCAGGACAGGAACGCACGGTGGACATCCCCAGTGAACCTCAACCCTGTGGACTCTGCCCCACCACTGGACCTTCCTGCCTGGCCCCAGCTTAGGGTTACTGCCTGCACCTCTCAGGACTTCTGGCCTTATCTTGCATTAGGATTGCTGCCTGCACCTGCTCTCAGGGAAACAGTGTTGGCAGCAGCGCTGTGAGGGCTGGTATACCTGTACCCTGACTTGTATCCTAGCCTGCTCCCCCGATTTTCACTGTGTGTTCTCTAGCCCTCAAGTCCTTTACTTCTCAAGCCCTCCTTCAGCCTCTCTGTGCCACTGTAAACTCCCCCTGCTGAACCCTACTAACCCTACACCTTGCAACTGCCATTGCTCCTAATCAGGACGCTCCTGGGCCAGGAATCCCCTGCTGCACCCTAACCCTGTGAACTCTAAAAGATGGAAAACAATATGAAGCTCCCTAGAACATGGAGATGGGTCAGAACTGCCCTGCCCAGCAAAGGCTCTGGTGATGCTGAGGAGAAACCCTCACCCTTTACTTCTGAAGGGACCACCCCACTAAGGCCCTCTCCTCTAAGGTAACTTTAAATCACCTCCCAGGACTGAAAAGGTTTTTTCCCCTTCTCCCAAGCACCGGCTACGTCCATCCTCGACAGAAATGAACATATCGGCACCGCAGACATCGAGATGTTCTCAGCATCCACTTTGGGGCTGCCGTATCCAGACTTTGCCTCTGCACCTCCTCGCACTACCTAGGATCACAAAACAGAAAATGTGACTATCCCCCTCCAGAAGAGTAATCCCCAGGGCTCCTCTGCACCGCTGTCCCGGCTCCCCCTCAGATCTTCACTCCACTCCAGAGGCTGACAGGAGTGGACCCAGCAAAAGGAAAAAGTAAACGCTGAGCGCATTGCTCACCTGTGGGTCACCCTGCCTAAAGGGCAACTCACCAGCTCTCTCTATTCCTTGGCATGCCTAGAACAGAAGCAGCACCTGCAAAGAAATAAAAAAGCAAAAAAAAATCATGCTGAGTTACTGTGAAACAGCAACCTCCCCAGTCTGACTGAAGCAGCCACAAGTATACCTTAATGCTGCACCCATCTGGCCTCTGGGGCCAGCACATCTGGTAAGGGGACACCCTAAAATAATAAAAAAAAAAAAGAACAGCGAATGCTTAGAGTTGCACCAGCAAGTGAGACTTGAACAATAGCAACTGCTTCTGTCCACCCATTGCTGCTCACCTTACCCACATCAGCTTGACTGCTGAGATCCAGCTCCACCTCCTAAAAATAAAGACAAAGAACAGAGCTGTAACATGGCCACAATTTACACGTCCCCTGCAAACACAAAATGGTGACTGACCTTCTCAGGGGATCCCCCTCACCCAGGATGGGGGGCTCTGCCAAGGATTTCATCCCTCTGCATCTGAAACAAAGTTAGGACAAAAGTCAGAGTGCTGCAGGATACCTTGACAGCTCCAGACATCTTGTGGCAATCTAGGAATACCCTCTACAGTCTAACCACACCCCACATCACAAATTTCAAGCCCCCAGGACTATTACCCTCGTACCCCTACACCCAGACTGAGCATCAAGGCAGAGCAGCTCCGGGCCAAACACACACCAACACCCGTGACACAGCACAGGACAAACAAGGGGACACAACAGGGACAGAAATCCTCTGGCAAGAAGAATGACCCTGAGGGTCCAGAGAACTCGGAATGACATGACCGAGGCGAGACTGAAGGTGAGCTGGCCAGGCTCAGAGAACCCTGCGGCAAGAAGATGCCAACGGGATGACTAATCCCAAGAAATGCAGAGATGGATGCCCAAGAATCCTACGGTCAGAATCCTCCACCTGTCTTTGAATTCTTAAAAGACCTGACCCGCAGTAATGGATCACTGCGATGCACAGCTGGTGATACAGCTCAGAACAAGACCTGAAAAGGCATCAGACTGAATGCTTGTGAAGAGAGATGGATTCCCATGTGTGTCCAAGGACAAGGTTCAACGGCATCAGCACCTAGCCAAGGAATAGGGAGATGTTAAGAACGATGCCTGGCATTTCCAACAGGCCCCTCAAAGGGCTAAGGCAAAAGACACACCACACGAGACACCCAAAAGACACAGAGTGCACCACAGACGAGTGACACGATGTGCCCTGGGACTGCTCTGCCCTGTGCACCACAGCGCTGTGAGATCTTTCCTTTCTGTGGCCTCAAGGGTCACATCTTGGACATCCCCATCTCCAAATCTGACGGAAAAACCTCTCCCGGTGACCCCTGACCCCACACTCCACTTTCATCCCCTCTGAGGCTCCGAGCCCTTCACTTATCCTTGGGATGTTCAGGCATGAGGTGAATCCACATTGTGTGCCAAAGAAGGCCAGCTCTGCCTCTGGGAATTCCTTGCTGTCACCGGGCTGCTGTCTCTTAGTCAGGTACCATAGAGAAAACCAAATGCTGATGTACAATCTCAGCAGATCTGTTGGCCGGTCAGTGAGGGGGTCTCCCTGTAATACCAGTGGACCACCTAAAACACACAAACAATAACGGAGGCTTACAGCTGCACCAGAAACACCACTACCCTGACCACACAAATATGTGAATACTAGAAAAGAAAAGACAAAAAATAATGCAGCAAAAAAAGCCAACTCTTATTACTATAAATCCAACTACCAAATATAATAAAAATAATCCCCATGCCCAATCCCCTCAAAAAACCTTCAAAATATATACCCAGAACCCCCTCAATCCTAAAACTAAAAGATCCATTCAACTATAAACAGCATCTCCCAAATTTTCCATAATTATAGAACATATACTAAAACCAAACAAGTTAATAAATCCCTATAATACAATAAACAATAATTGAATTATAAATATTAGAAAACCCTAATAAATTAGCTACATCACACTACCCCAAACCCATCAAAACAAATACTACACACTCACCATAATAAGAACCACCACCAAATAAATAAAAACCTCCTTTACATCTCACACTACAGCCAATTACACCATTGTAAACCTTAGAAAACATACCCTCGAAAAACACTGTATCTCACCAAAAACAATTCAACAAAACTCAGTTCAAAAATACTCTGACCAACATGTAAACTACAAAACCTAACACGAAATAAAGAAACCATATCCCTCACCATACACCATCGACAAACAAAATAAAGCTACACAATAAATCATTAAAAATAAATCACTAAACAGAAAAAACTAGCCCTACCCAACCTGAATCCCTACATATCATACACAAAACCCCAATAACACGTATCAGAAGTCTAGCAAAAAAAGCTACTTAAATTAATCCTACCTCAAATACAAACAACCCCCCCAACAAAATTATCCTCACTCAAAAACCAAATTACATGTAACATCAAAAATCAAACAAAACACTACACACCACCCAAGAGCATAATACTTAATAAAAACCACACAGAAATACCACAAGTCATTAAAAGTCTAGGTGGAAAGAAGTTTTCTCCAGTTTGAACACTGACAACCACAGAAGAAGAGTTTCTTCACTGAATTTGAACTCCTTTTGTCTCCATAACTCCTTTTATTTCCTGGGAGCACCACAGAGAAATTAGTAAGACAAAGCTGCAAAGAAAAAAAAAATCTCCCCTACAAACCCATGCTGGCTTACCTGCTCCTGCTGTCCGGCACAAAGAAACCCCCCACACCCACGTGCTCCTGCAGGCACTGTAAGAAGCTTTCCCACCACCGCAGAAACCACGCTGAGCTCCTCACGGCCCGATGCCAAAGTGAACTCGGGCTCCTCTATTAAACCGCCCCCGGCTAGAACCGGCCCCTCATTATCCTTTACAGCTCACACTTGTGGCGGCTCTGCTGCCCTCCTCATCCTGACGGTCACACCTGGGGCTGCTCTGTCTCCTCACCATCCTGTGACAGCTCTCACCTGCAGCTGCTGCCAGTCCGAGTGTCGGGGCACGGGAAGAGGGGACTTGTGCTCATCCCCGGAGAATTCGTTGTCCGCACCTGACGCGCTGGGGCACCGGGCTTTCCTTGCTAGGGATAACGACCCCTCTTCTCCTGCACGTGCCCAAGGCTGAAACTGGGATTCTACCTCCTAAATTCCGTATGTGTGAGGGTCATAATCCCCAAGGAAATCCCCCTGCAATCGTTACCCTCCATTTACAATTTTTCCTTTGGAATCGTTGCTAACTTATCTTTCTGTGGAAGTGTTTCAAGCATTCATTGAGAGTTCAGGAGCCTGGTTGGCTTGTTTATGACTTAGCTGACAATCCCAGGCTAAATCCAAACACCCAGAGATACAGGGAAATATGGAGACAGTTTATAAATACTGCCCTCCCCTGACGCTGAATTCTTCATCGCACATCCCCGCAGCAGATTTACTCCATCCTTTCTTCCCAGCAGCACCTCTCCAGCAAAAATCTCACTTCTCACACCTGTTTCTTCCCTGTGGGAGCCCTGGGTGTCCCCTAGGTGTCCCAGGGGTTGCCCTGGCTGTCCCTGGTGGCGCCCTGGTTGTCCCCCAGCTGTCCCTGGCTGTCCCCTAAATGTCACTGGGGTGCCCTGGCTGTCCCCTTGGTGTCTCTGGCTGTCCCCTAGGTGTCCCTGTGGGTGCCCTGGCTGTCCCTGGGGGTGCCCTGGCTGTCCCCAAGGTGTCCCTGGGGGCGCCCTGGCTGTCCCCTGGGTGTCCCTGCGGGTGCCCTGGCTCTCCCCTCAGTGTCCCAGGGGGTGCCCTGGCTGTCCCCTAGGTGTCATTGGGGGTGCCCTGGCTGTCCCCTAGGTGGCCCTGGGGGTGCCCTAGGTGTCCCTGGGGGTGCCCTGGCTGTCGCCTACGTGTCCCTGGGGGTGCCCTGGCTGTCCCCTCGGTGTCCCAGGGAGTGCCCTGGCTCTTCCCTAAGTGTCCCTGGGGGTGCTAGGTGTCCTTGGGCACCCACTGGGATAGCCAGGGCACCCCCAGAGACACCTAGGGGAAAGCCGGGGCACACCCAGGGACTCCGAGGGGACAGCTACGGCACCCCAAGTGACAGGGCACCCCCAGGGACGCCTAGGGGACAGCCAGGGCACCCCCAGGGACACCAGCGGGACAGCCAGGGCACCCCCAGGGACACGTAGGGGACACCCACGGCACCCCCAGGGACACGTAGGAGACAGTGAGGACACCCCCAGGGACACCTAGGGGACACCCAGGGAAACGTAGGGCACAGTCAGGATATCCCCAGGGACAGCCAGGGCACCCCCAGGGACAGCCAGGGCACCCCCAGGCACAGCCAGGGGACAGCCAGGGCACCCCCAGGGACACCAAGGGGACAGCCAGGGCACCCCCAGGGACTGCCAGGACACCCCCAGGGACACCTAGGGGACAACCAGGGCACCCCCAGGGACACCTAGGGGACACCCAGGGAAACGTAAGGGACAGTCAGGATACCCCCAGGGACAGCCAGGGCACCCCCAGGGACATGTAGGGGACAGTCAGAACACCCCAGGGACAGCCAGGGCACCCCCAGAGACATGTAGGGGACAGCCAGGGCACCCCCAGGGACATCCAGGGGACTCCCAAGGACACCGAGGGGACAGCCAGGGCACCCCCAGGGACAGTCAGGGCACACCCTGGGACACCGAGGGGACAGCCAGGGCACCCCCACGGACACCAAGGGGACAGCCAGGGCCCCCCCAGGGAGAGCCAGGGCACCCCCAGGGACACCTAGGGGACAGCCAGGGCCCCCCCAGGGAGAGCCAGGGCACCCCCAGGGACACCTAGGGGACAGCCAGGGCCCCCCCAGGGACTGCCAGGGCACCCCCAGGGACACCGAGGGGACAGCCAGGGCACCCCCAGGACCCCTAGGGGACAACCAGGGCACCCCCAGGGACACCTAGGGGACGGCCAGGGCACCCCCAAGGACACCTAGGGAACAACCAGGGCACCTCCAGGGACAGCCAGGGCACCCCAGGGAGACGTAGGGGACAGTCAGGACACCCACAGGGACACCTATGGGACAGCCAGGGCACCCCCAGGGACACATAGGGGACAGTGAGGACACCCCCAGGGATAGCCAGGGCACCCCTAAGGACACCTTGGGGACAGCCAGGGCACCCCCAGGGACACGTAGGGGACAGTGAGGACACCCCAAGGGACAGCCTGGGCACCCCCAAGGACTCCTGGGGGACAGCCAGGGCACCCCCAGAGGATGGTTAATCTCCAAACTCTGTCTAGAGCTGGGGTTTAGCATCAGGCTCTTGTTCAAGGTGTGCAGTCTACACTGAACACTGACAAGCCTTTGCACCTGTATATCCCTACACAAGACAAAATACCTGATGCTCATTGTCTCAGAGGTTTTCAAGGTCTGTGGATTGCCCTACCTGCCAAGCAGGACCAGTCACAGTGACAGTGACCATGCCGTGGGCTAGCAGGAGCCTTGTGAGGGGCACAGAAGAAGGCTGACCAGGGGTTTTGCTCTCTGGGGCCTGGCAGCCTGGCAGTGTGTGGGACTTGTGCTGCTGGTTGTCCCCCTGCATGGGTGGGCAATGTCCCTCTTGGCTTTGCATCACCCCTCAGCAGCCCAGGGTTCTGCAGGGACAAGTCCTTCCTTGCTCCCAGGTGCATCTACCAGGGGGTCCCCACAGCCCAGCCAGGACTTCCTCCTCCAAAATGGGCAACTGCTAGGGATAAGGAGGGGCAGGAACCCCTCAGCATCTCTGTGCTGTTTTCCCACAATCAGAACTACCCTGTGGTGCTCAGAGTCATCACAGCTTGAGCTTTGCTCAAAGCCATGTTCTGTATGGAGGGGCTCTGGGTCTGGCTCACAGCTGATGGCAGAGGAGAGAGGCCTCAGAATGGGACAGAATTGCTTTCATGGAGAAGAGCAGAACGTCCTCCACATGGGACAACCTCATGGCCACAGCCCGGGCCACACTGATGCCTGTGACCAAGCTAGGGGTGGGGTGAGTTCTGCTGGCACCTGCCCCACACCAGCTCTCATCCTGGAGCTCAGCACAGCACATGACTGTCCATCCTCCTCAATGGATGGGCAGGGCACCAGGAACCTCCCACAGTCCCTTGGGAAAGTGCCCCTGGATCTCCTGTGTGACTGTGCACAGAGAAGCAGTCCCAGGACAAGGCCCAGGGCTGATGCCCTGTCACCCACAGCTGGTGGCACAGAGCTGCCCGGGGCACTGGCCCTGAGACAAAAGGAAGTTAAAGCCATGGTGGAAGGAAGTTAAAACCATGGTAGGGGAGGCCTGGTGCTGTCTGCAGAGCTTCCATGAGTCCAGGAGAGAGGGATCCCTCAACCCTCTGGCTAACACAGCAGCACGGTGTTCCCTGCAGCCAAGGTGAACCTGCTGACATCTGCAGCTAAAGCACAGCTTCCCCAGCAGCTATGGTGGGTGCTTCTCATCTCCAGGACAGGCAGAGGACAGGGATTTGTCACACAAACTGGCCAACAGGTTTTGCCCAGTGAGTATGCCCTGGCTGTGACAGCCACACTGTCTGTGACAGAGCCCTCTGCTCTGTGCTTCATGTCCTGCCTGACAGGAGGCCAAGCTGGTGACGATGATGAATTTATGACCTCCCACCCACTGCTGCAGCGGAATCTGGAGCCACAGATGCTTACAGAGGGTGTTGTGGGAGCTGCGGTTTGGATGAATAATTTTCCAGCCCTGCAGCTCAAGAGCCACGAAAGCCAGAGGGGGAGAGAAAGACAACAGAACACTAAAACAAAACAAGCCTCTGGCTTGGGCTGCCCAGTGAGTTCTGGGCCATGCCATGTTGTTCTTCATGTTTATCCTGTTCCAGATGAGCAGCATCCAGTCACTGCCCTCTTCCATCAGCCCTGGTGCAGAGGTCAAAACATGGGAGATGAGCAAGAGTTTGCCTGTTTGGACCCCTCCTTTCTACTCCCTGCTCCCCTTTCCATGGCTGCCACAGCAGGGGCAGACTGGGTTGCTATTGCCAAGTGACAGGAGACAGGGACCCCTCAGAGCTGGGGATGCACAGCCATGGGAGCCTGATGGTGGCTGCTGGAGCACCACAGCTCCTTGATCCCACAGTTTCTCCAGCACTGAACCTCTATCCCAGGTTCTTACCTGGTCCGTGCTCTCCACAGGGCACAGAGTCCAGCTGTTCCACATCTTTGCACAGCACAGTAATGGGCCCCTGCTCCCACCACAAGGAGTCCATTTCACCCAGCTGGACACCTCCATGAAATCAGGTGCTGGCACCAGTCATGGCATGGAATGCTCACAGCCCACCGTGTCCTCCACCTGAGCTGTACCAGACTAGGAGCAGCAGGACTGCAGCCAGATGCCCCCAGGATCTCCAGTAACCTCCATCATCAGCTTCTAATGTTGGCCACCTCCTGGTGAGCAGAAGTTCTGGGGCCAGCACAGATTGAGGGTAGGTCTGAAGTGGAAGGGGAATCCACAGAATTCACAGGGTTGGAAGCGACCTCTGGAGATCACTCAGTCTGACCCTTCTGCCAAGGCAGGATCACCTGGAGCAGTGACACAGGGATGCGTCCAGGTGGGTTTTGAATGTCTCCAAAGGGAGAATCTACAACCTCCCTGGGAAACTGTTCCAGTGCTCTGCCACCCTAAATGTGAACAAGTTCCTCCTCGTGTTGAGGTGGAATTTCTTGTGTTTTAGTTTATTCCTCCAGGGACAGGTGAGTAGTACTGAAGCTGAGGGTCCCTCCTCAACACCCTTCTTGCACGTGCAAGGCTTGCCATGGCTGTGGCTCCCTGACCCAGGTGAGGTGCAGGTGCTCCAAAAGAAGGCAAAGGTCTTCCAGCATGTAGGACACTGCACCAGGGCTCTGGTCCACCTAACAGGTCTCCTACCTGGCTCTGCACCTCTGTCCCTCTTCTATGCAGGGCATGGAGCCACAGGTCTGCCCCTTTTTGCAACCAGTGCCTCCCAGAGCAAGGGGATTGTGGAGTCCCTGCAGCCCCTCGATATAATACCCAGGGTCTGGCCTTGGCAGGACAGACCATAGTTCCCTGCCCAGCCTGGGAGAGGGGACTTCCCAATGGTGCTCTGCACACGATGGTTTACCCAGTTTCCCCCCTCCCTAATGCCCCTGGCCCTTGGTTTCTCCTTTCCTCTGCATCTCTGTTGGCTGTGGGACGCGGTGACCGGCCCTGTCTTCCCTGTGGGACACTGACCTTACCTGTCCCTTGCTCCACCCCAATACCTCAAGGTCTTTGGCTGCTGAACCTCATACTCAGGCCTGAGACCTGCACATGCTCAGCCCTTCTGGCTCTGGGTTTCCCTTCGGCTCCTGGTAATAAACCTGGCTGGAGCTGATCTAGTGCCAAGGCCTTCTGCCTCTCCTGGCTGAGCCGGCCATGAGGCGTGTGTGGGTGTGTGAGCTGACTGCTTTGCCTGAGTTTCCCCAAGTGGCCTTTCCACCCAAGAGGCTTATTGGGGTCTAGGCTCCAGCTCCACTCCCAAAGAGTACACTGCAACAGGGGTTAAATTGCATCTGAAGATTGTGCTGCTCTGTGCCCTGGGCATCAGGCTGGAACCATCCTTTCTCCATGTGACTTCACAGGCACTGTCAGGAGCATGGGCACCTGTCCCTCTCCTTCCCCTGCTGGAGCCACAGGCTGGGCACTGGGACCTTCTGATTGTTTGCAAGTGTTTGCTGTTTCATTTTGGAAAGCCTCTGGGAGTCCTTGCTGGGCCCAGACTCACGCAAAACCTGACAGTGCCACTCCAGCCTTTGGATGGCCCTGATGGTAGTGGGGTCACCAGGAACATTCCTCTGGCCTTTGCCTCTGCCCCTGACCTTGGATGTCTACACAGGGAATGGCTGGGCTCACAGACACATCTGAACTACCAGACTCCTGGATCCTGCTCCATCTCTGCTGGTTTGGATCACAACCTGCTCCACCTAGAACCTAAAGCATCAGCTACAAGAGGAGCCAGGTGGCTCAATTTGGAAAGATAGGTGTCTGCCAGGGAAAGCCAGAGCCTCCCTTGGAATGGAGAATGTAAACCCCCTCCCTCCTGAATTACTATAATTTTGAAATTAAGGGGCTTTCTGACAAAGATATGGGAATAGGAATAACAGAACTTTACTAGGAATATTAAAAATACAAAATGTAGTAGTACGAAAAAGCAAACAAACAAAAAAGAAAAACACTGACAGAGTCAGAATACAACCTGTTGGTCAGGGTGTTGGGAGCAGTCCAATCAAGTCCTCCTGCAGTGACAGATGTGGTTCTGTTGGAGCAGAGATGATCCTGTCGAAGGGTCCAGTGGTGCTGAGATGGGTCAGTTCTTCCTCTGGGAATCCAGCGCAAACAGGCTGCCCTGGTGTTCTGGATCTCAGGTTTTACCCAGGCAGGAATGCTGGGCTCCTCCCCCTGGGTGGAGCATCTCCCAATGGAATGATGTAATTTTATCAGCCATGCAGTGAGCCTCGATGGCCCATTAACAGCAGATATGCCCCTGAGGGAGGATGGGTCTTGGAGGAGATAAAGAAAAACACCTCCCCAGCTGGTTTTAACAGATTGCAATAGAATACACACTGCTGGTTACATCCTGCACTGCAACCCATGACACCAGGGATGGCAAGTCTGAGCCTTACTCACAAGAGAGACCGTGTCCCAGGAGTGAGTGTCCCCTCACAGAGATGTCAGATGAGGTGGATGAGTGAATGCCACAGCACATATGGCCCAGTCCTGGTGACGGTTATTTTTTCTCTGGTATCCCTGTGCCCTGTGATCCTGTCTAAGGCTCTCTGCATCCTCTCCTGTCCCTGCAAGCCCTTCTGGAGGGAGGGACTGGCAGCTGTCCTCCCCAGTGTGTGGCACAGCGTCAATCCCTCCTGGAACCTTGACAGGGAAACAGAGCCAGCACCATCCAGGCCTGCAGGATGGACTGGCTGTCCTTGAAGATCAGCAGTCAAACTGGGATCCTACTGGCTTGGTCCAGAACCCTATAAAATCTGGAAGGAAATAAAAAAAAGGCAAAAGCAGTTGCCCCATGGGAGCAGGGCAGGAGGGACCTTTGTGGTTTGTTCCGGGGGCCCCACGTCAGGCCCCTGCTGAGGACAGGCACTAACAGCCTCCAGCTCCTTGGCTCAGCTGGCATCGCCAGTTTCCCAGCTCAGGAAGGACCTCAGCTGGATGCCCAGGGCATTGGACCCACCTTTGGAGGAGCAACATCACCTCCCTCCACTCTGCAGGGAGAGCACTGCTGAGTGACAAAGCCAAGGCCCAGCAAAGTTGTTCCATCAGGGCCCACAGAGACCTTGTGACTCTGCAGGAGGGGACATCAGTGCTTGTCATCAGCGTGTTGCTGCAGCCCTGCCCCAGCTGGAGCTCCACAGCAATTCTGGCAGCCTTTGAATGCCACCAGCCCCAGAAAATCCTGCCAGGCACAATCCTCGGGCCACAGGCTGTTTGGAATCTCACTTCTGGCCCACAGAGAGGATCTGGCCAGTGCTGGTACACGAAGTCCTGGATCTCCTCAGGTGCAAGGCTGCAATCCAGGGTCAGACCTGCTTGGAGCATGTACTGGTGTGAGGAATGCAGCCCACTCCCACCACCCCTGGCCCCTCTGTGCCCCTGGCCAGCTGAGGCCATGGCTTTGCTTGCAGCTCACAAGAACTGGACCTTGTTCTCCACTTAGGCTATGTTCTAATTTTCCCCAAGGGGTGTTTTTTTGGGGATTTTTTGGGGTTTTTTTTTTGTTTGGTTTGGTTTGGTTTTTTGGGGTTTGTGGGGGTTTTTTGTGGGGGTTTTTTTGGGTTTTTTGGGGTTTTTTTTCAATTCTTGCTTTTAAGCAAGATGTAGGAAGACCTATTAGTGTGGAGGCAACAGAAGAAGCATCACCTGAGATGTCACCTGCCACTGAGAGGTGGCAGGTGACAAAAAAATAAAATTTATTTTAAAATATTTTAAAATTTTGCATGGATTAATCCATTAACAGGTTCACAATAACTACCCCGGAATTCCAGCGGTACTATTCAGCACTATTCAGCATTTTAAATTTTTTGCTATTTTTTTACAAGTTAACAATAAAAATGATGGTGTGTTAGTACTGTACCGAAGAGTATACTTTCAATCTTTTCTAAAATCAAATTGCAGCCGAATTGTAAGGCCTCGGGCTTGTGGCTGTTAAAGATGTATTGGTTCTCTGTAGGTGTTTTAGCAGTGCCTGGCTGTCTTTCATCAAAGTTTCCACACCTCTTGTGCTGTCTCAGTGTATTGTAGGCATTCCTCAGGCAAGTAGAGAGAAGACTATGGGAAAGCAAAACAGAAGCATCTTCACCCACACCATAAGATAATTCAGTAATTTGGGAAATGCTGCTAACTTGGAGAAGTTATCAGGAATCACACTCAGCCAAATCCCCCAGTGTTTGGCCCCGACAGTCTCAGCTCCATCCTTTAAAAGCAGAAGGAGGCTGCGGGAGCCCTGCAGGGAGCAGGGTGGCTGCGGAGCCGCGCTCCCCTCGCAGACCGCAGCCTGCCGCTAGAGGACAACACACAAACGCGGCTGAGCTGCCGGAGCATCCGCCGCCCTGCGCAGCGCCGCGCTGGACCCGGAGCTCCGGTGCCCGCAGCAATGGCACGGCTCACACTGCTCCCCCCGAGCTGCAGGTTCAGCCAGAGAGGGCTGAAAATGACACTCCCACCCCTGAGGGACTTAGTCAGAAATTCCAGGTTTACCACGGGGGCATCAAAGCTCTCTGATCCGAGCAACTTGGTGTCCAGACTCTTAGTTTTGCCAGGAGCCGGGTGACACGCTGGAGTATGTGACACTTTGATTGTTGGCAGCTGTTATACGTTCTCAATGAAATAAGACATGGATATGAACCACCACAGCCAGCCTGCGATAAAAAGCAAACAGAGAAGTCAAAGTGAGGCACATGGAGAAAAGCTCTCCAATGTCAGGACATGCTGATCCAAAAAAGTGTGAAAATTGCAGTCAGTACCTTCCTGAGGAAATACCCCCACGTCTGCTGAATGAGTTTTGAATAGGAACCTCTTCAGTGTGATTTTTTTTTTTTTTTGCAAGAATTGTATTGATACTGCAATCAGCCAGAGCCCTGTGTTCCTGAGGACCATTTGCTGAGCGAGGAATTGCCAAGAGGTGCTGATGTTGTTGGCATTGGCTGCTGAGGCTGAGGGAGAGGAACAGGAACCACAGATAAGAGCTGCTGCTGCAGCCAGGAGTGACAGGCCTGTCACTTTCCCCAGACTGACTTCAAATTCCTGGCTGCTGTCAGAGCATGTCCAGCCATTCCAGGCCCTGCTAACATCCCATGTCAGAGCTGGAGGGAAGCGTGCTGGGGAACCCCAGGGACTCACCCCTCTGAGGACGGCTCCCTGTCTCCCCACCAAGCAGTGTTTTACATTTAGAGCTGTCAAAAGACATTGAAAATGTTTAATTATTGACATCCCCAGCACTGGTCATGATGGAAGCGGCTTAATTCCAATTAAACCAGTTCCTGCTCCCAGACTGAAATCCTCTCACTCCTCTGCCCTCAGTGATTATGTTTCCAAAGACTGCAGCAATCACAGGGAGTCCTGAAACCGTGGGATCTGAATGCACTTTGAAAGGGCAGTAGTTTCAGACCCAGCATCACCCCAGCCAGGAGCCCTCAGCCAGAGTCTGTGCATCAGCCCCAAACCCTGAACTCCATCCTGAGCACCTTTTTGGGGACAAGATGCCTGCTCTGACTCACAGGTGTCAATGCACCCCAGCCCCAGTGAGCTGGAGCTGTTTAAGTCTCCCAGAACCAGAACTGGTTCTGGTTCACCTTCCTGACTCCAGGTAACACTTCCACCTCTTTTATCCTGTGGTAATGGGGATATCAATCAGGAAACTCTTATGCCAGAAGGAAAGGCCCATTCAGAGGAAGCAGGGCTGTGAAAGCATCTCTCAGACTGTGCCTTGGCCACGTGGCACATTGCCATAGCATGGTCACAGGGGGAGGGGTGACTTTTTGGGTGGACTTTGCAGCCACCCAAACCCGGGCACTTCTTTCTCTGCCTCATTCACTTCTTCCATTCATGGGTGTGAGGGAGGCAGAGGGAGGAACAAACCAGGAGTCCAAATCCACCCAAAGCCCCACGGAGAGCTGTCTGTCTCCAGTGTGAGACCATGTTCAGCTGCTGTCCTTGTTGCAGAGAAGATTCTTGGCTCTATACAGAGACTCAGTGTGGTTCAAGCTGTGGGGCCAGGCTCACCCCTATCCCTCAAAGCACTGCCATGGGATCACAGCAGTCACCCCATCTGAGGGCATCAGTGACACTGAGCAGCCAGTGGCTGTCATGAGAGAGGACACAGAGCTGTCCATTGCAGCCTTCTCCTTTCACAGGTCCAGCACCCTTTGCTAAGCAGGTGTTTCTGCTGCCCCAGAAGTCGGTAGCTGCTTGATACAGAATCCTGTTGTGATGCACATCCCACATGTTCCAGGACACTCTGAGGCCCTGGGCTAGGCAGTGTCCCCTGCTAAGCCAGACCATGACACAGTTCCAGTTGACAAGGATTCAAGCCCCCACTCAATGGACAATTCCTCTACTTTGGCACTCTACCCAGGGTTAGAAAGAGCTCTTGAAGCAACTCAGCCCCTGCTCCTGGCATCAGGGCTGGGCAGCTCCTCAAACAGAGCTTGCACATGCTCTTGATCTGGGCAAAACTAACAGGAGCACCATGTCCCACCATGGAGCCTGGCACTGCTGCTCCACCTCCCCCAGCCCCTGCCTGGTGCAAGGAGAGAGCAACAGGGCTGCTGGAGAGTGAGGGCTGGAGCTCAGGACGGACAGACAGCCAGCCTTGGGCATGGTCGCTCCCAGCAAAGGGCTTGTCCTGAGCTCCTCAGTCCCTTCTCCCCAGCTGCACCCTGACTTTCCAGTCCCAGCTGAGTTTAGCAGCCAGCACAGACACAGAGTCCTTTATCTGGGGTTATATTTCAGCGTCCCGAAGTCTGGAGCCCTTGAAGTGCCGGCTGGGTACTCCTGCCTCACTACTTGTACTCCTCTGCCCTGCTGGAGCCAACTCTGCCTTCCCCTGCCCTGCTATCTCACAGAAACACGGTTACAAAATAAGCCTGGGTCCTGGAGCTATGAACAGGTCTTTATTTGTTGAGGTTTCTTTCGGCTTTTTTTTTTTTTCCCCTTTCTTCCCTTTGAATGAAATTCCTGCCAGCTCTAAGAGAGAGAGAGAGAGAGAGAGAGGGAAAAAGCAGAAAGCTTAACTCCTCCCATTGGAGTGTCTCACGCCCCTGCCCAGCCCTTGAAACCCAATAACCAAGATCATTCAGCAATGCCTCCCCTTGCCAGGCTGCATCCTCACCACAGTGGGACCTGCCGGAGCTCCCGTGCCCGCTGCGTGCCCGGCGCCGGGACCGCTCCGCCGCGCCCCGCCGAGCCCCGCAGCCGGCCGGCGGCCAGGGCCAGGATGGGCACGCTCCTCTTCTGGGCCATCCTCCTGGCGTCCTGTGCCCGCTGCCGGGCGCTGCCCGTGGAGCCGGGTGCTGCGCCCTCCTGCCCGCCCCAGTGCCACTGCGAACAGGATGGCATCATGCTCTCGGTGGATTGCTCCGAGCTGGGGCTTTCGGAGGTCCCTGCCAACCTGAGCCCTCTCACCGCTTACCTGTAAGTACAGCCCTTGCTGCTTCTTTTGCGACGCTCTCCCCGGACCCCTTCAACAGCCGCAGCTTTCCTCCGGCTTGGAAGTTAGTGCCACATATTCCCGAAATTAAATTTCCTGTGGAAATTAGAAACCAAGCAAAACAACAACAACAACAAAAAGGCAGCTCTTCGGGCAGGACCTGCCAAGCTCCCCTCCTCCCGCGCCCCTCTGCAAGCGCTGTTTATACTGCGATGTTGTGCTCTGCTCCGTGATTGCAGCGGACCGGGGGAACTGACTTGCTGGGTCGATTTTGATTGTCTGAGCACATAATGGAGTATTTTTACACAGCAATTAGCGCAAACTGCTCTGGGATCCTTCTGTCAAGCATTTCAATAGCTGCAATAACACAGAGCTTTGCCACCAGCAGTGTCCGAGCTGTCTTTTTAAAATGAGTATTAAAGCCTTGTAAGAGGTCTGGGGGGCTGGTAAGTGTTGTGATTATTTATGTACTAATTTTATTTAAAAATTCTTTATTATCTGCCATACCCCTTCTGATGTTAATACCACATAGAGTTCATTGACAGACACTGCTGTGCTCATTTCTAGCCCCAGAGGTGGTCTCAGTGCCATCACACTGGTGATGACTGAGGATCCTGATAAACGGCTGTGGAAAAATCCCAGGGTTTAACCAGGAGAGGAAACATCCCTCTCAGGGAGAAAAGTTATCCCTGAGGAAGATGCTTCCTGGGTTTATAAGCAGCGCTGCAGCCACGAGCCGCAGCAGTTTGGCAGCCAGGCTGGGAAGGACTGTGGCATTCCCAGCTCGGAATGCCAGGGCACTGCCAAGGGAAGCCGTGTGTACTGGCAGCCTCAGACAGTGCTGGGGATGTTCGTGCTGTGCTCGCTGCTGAGAGGGGCTCGTGTCTGGGGGTGGCATACACAGACCACGGTGTTGGTTTTCCCACGTCCCTGGATTGTGCTGAGACGCAGGTGCTCAGCTGTCGGAGCAAAGCAGCCAGAGGGTGCCCCAGGAAGGGCTTTGCACAGCCAGGGGGAAGCTGCCACAGCTGGACGAGGGCTCCTCTGCTCCTCCCGCTCGCTTGAGCAGCACAGTCTTGTGGCAGCCACTGGATGGCCAGAGCTGCACTGGGTTAGGTGGGAGAGAAATGAGACAGGAAAGGACGATGCTCACTGGAGACCATGAAAGATGAGAGAAATGTGTAATGCAGGCTGTATTTCCTCTGGGAGATGGAACCACTTGGTACGCGAGGTGTGACTGCACAGAACTGTTCCTGGGGCCTGGTTTGGAGCCTGCTGCCCACGAGTGAAAAGTCACAGGACCATGTGGGAGAATGCAGAACACTGCAGCACTGAGGCTTCTTTGGGGACAGGGGGCAGCCCCCTCAGGCACCCGCTTCACCCTGAGGTATCACAGGATGGGGCACCCGTGGCTGCCACTCTGCAGAGAGGACTCTGCAGGTCAACCCCACGGAACTGTCCCCTGGGCTGGGAGCTGCAGAGCTGCCCGCATGAACCCAGGGACATTTCGGTGTTCCCGGAGCTCAGTGCAGCGTTTACTCTGGCCACGTTGGTTGGAGCAGGGCCGCAGAGCCCTGGGACACGGATCCCTGTGCAAGGACCCCAGTGGATGCTTGCCGGTGCTCCCGGCCCGGTGCGGGTGCGGCAGGTGACTGATACGGCTGCAGGCAGAGCCCTGGATTTCACCGGGACTGGATCCTCGGGCCAGCCCTGGGGCACCCAGCATTTCGGGATGGCGCTGGTGCGGTCCCTTGGCTGCGGCTCCGCTCCCCGTGTTTGTGCCAGCCCGCATCTCCCGTGTCTGTGCCGTCCCCGTTCCCTGTGTCGGTACCAGCCCCTGATGCCCCGTGTCTGCACCGTCCCCGCTCTCCCGTGGGCTCACACGGTGGCTCCAGTGACAGTGGCTCCCTTTGCACGGGCAGAGCCCTCCTCCCCAGCCCGGCTGGAGGGACCCTCGGGCTGCACCGTGCCTGGGGCGGGCCCGGGGGGTGTTGGAGGGGGCCTCAGTTTTCTTCCCTCCCTCTTTGGGGAAAACCAACCCGTTCGGTGCTTCTCCATTAAACCCGGCCAGTGAGAGGACCAAACAGATGCGACGGAGGTAGAAAAGTCAGGACGAACTGGGGATGACTGGAGGAGGACTGGAGAGTTGGGTTTTCTCCTTGCTCTTGTCAATGCTGTTAGCAAGTTATGTGTGGTTACCTTCCCCGGCACAAGTGTGCAGCCAGGGCTGGTTTGTCAAAGCAAACCAGCATAAATTTTGTAGGAAGTATGGATATTGGAGTGAGATTTAAGATCTTGAGATTTAAGATGGGAATACAGGCGTAAACTCCACATTAAAATATGTAAAGAAATGCTGGATCGCTTTGGAGAGCTCCAAGGGCTGAAGAGGGAGCCCTGGAATGGCAGCAGGAGCATGGAGCTGGAGGGCAGCAGCTTGCAAAACTTTCCAGCTTCTTTGCTCCGTGCCCTGTCTTCTCAACAAGTCACTGGCACTGTGGAGAGCAGGACTTCCTCCAGAGCAAAATAAAGGATCCTCGTAATCACCCTTGATTAGACACTGCCTGACCACTAATGAGCTGGTGTCCATGCCCCATCCTGAGGGCGCTGCGCCTCCACAGTGCCTGTCTCCCTGCAGGAATCCTGTCCTTGCTCACCCCTGCACCTCTCTGAACTTGACCCTGATCCCACCCTTCCAAAGCCAAGTGTTTTCAGTGGAGACATCGCTGCTGGAATTGCAGCTGTGCATAAGGAGACGGGAGAGATTTCCCGTTTAGCTGAGGTGCCAGTGCCAGTCCTGTGTCACATCTCTGTCCCTCCGTGTGTGTCAGAGAGTTGATCTGGGGCTGCAGCAGAGGTGGCTGGAGCTACTGGAGCTCCCTGGAAAGGACAGCAGCAAGCTGGGGGTCAAGGGAGTGGAGCTGCATAGGGGAAGATTCCTCTGCAGCAGAGAGGGGCTGTGCAGAGGGGTTCAGAGGAGGATGGGAAAATGGGAGAAGCTTCTTGGTGCTTAAAATATAATCTTAGCTGTGATCCCTGGCACCATTGCACACCCTGCAAGTGACCTGGTGGAGTAGCCCCACCTCAGACTCCCCAGGGCAAATGTTGCATCTCATGGGCTGGTGTAGTTCAGTCCCCAGCTGTCCCCGTGGCTGTCACCAGGAGGATGCCCACGGTTGGGTGCAGGTGCTCAGTGCAGCCCCTGCCCTAGGATAGCATCCTGAGCCCCCCAGCCCCATGGATCGGGCTACCAGCCCCTGCAAGGGGTCTAGGTGGCAGTGCTGAGGCTGAAGTAATGCTCTCAATTTGCCAAGGCTGCTCCTCTCACACCAAAAAGAAAATGACACCGTGTTTCTTGTGCCTGCCAGGTCCCTCCCAGGGACATGCTGGCTTGTCCAACTGTCACTTGCAGGAAAGAAATGGCAAGTCTGTCTCAGCAGAGGACACCTTGGGATGGAAAAGCAACAGCAGTAGTTCCAGGGCTAGAGCAGACATCAGCTGGCCAGGGAGCACACACACCCACACCCTGCACAGGTCTGGAGGGATGTGACACACCTTGCAGTGCCTTACCCCCAGCCTGGAATACAGGGACATGGGGAGGCACTGGAAGGATTGCCCAGATATCCTAGGCTGGAAGACACTTCTGGAGGTCTCTCATCCACATTCAAACAGGTCCATCATGTGAGGCTGGTCAGGATCTTGTCCAGCAGGTAAACCTACTGGATAATCTTAGGAGTGTCTCCAAGATTCCCTCACCTTTTTCCCAGTTTTTTACTATCCCGTTTTTCCTAATATCAAATTGCAAATTCCTATGGTTCATCTTGTGCCTATTACCTCTCATCCTTCCACTGCACAACTCCTAAGACGTTGGCTGCAGCTTCTCTACACCCTTCCAGTCAATAGTCAAAGAGAGCAGTAACACTCCTCCATTCCTCCTTTTTTTGGTGAAGACTGATCAAACCTACTGGTGTGAGCAGTGTGTGGGACACGGGCAGAGTGGGGGCACGGCTCTGTGGGAGATGGGGAATGGAGATACTGCAGGGGAAGAGATGAAGATGAAGGACACAAACCTGGAGGGCGCCAGACTCCAGTAGCTCCATGGCTCAAAGCTCAGCTGGAGGAGCCATCCCCCCCTTCCGAAGGGTCTCAGGTCACCCCAGCTTCACAGAGGGGTCAGGCAGTTCTGCTACTCTGTGCCCCATCCCCAGGAGCCCCAGTGCCTGCTGTGTTCCTGTCCCAGGCCCCTGCACACCTCGCTGTGGAGCCAGGCACAGCCTGCAGTGCTGTTCTCTGTCCTGGGAAACAGCAGAGACCTGGGGCAGGACGCAGCTGAGGAGGCTCTCAGGCTGTTGCTGTCCCAGCAGGAGCTGGGGAGAGAGAAAAGCAGCAGGTCCTGGCTGCTCCCAGATACCAGCAAGTATCTCGTGAGGCTTCCCAGACTGAAAGCTTCTCATTCCCCACACTGTTTCCTTTGAGGAGAATGGGAGCAGGAGCCTTCAGGGCTGTTCTCACCTTGCAGAGACATTTTGAGACACTGCCTGGAATTTAGCACCCCACTGGGAGTCTGGGGCCCTGTATCACCCACTCCTCTCCTCTGAGTTGCCCTCTGGAGCCAGGTGCCACAAGACCCCTGACAGGGATGTGCAGGAGACAGGGATGCTTTGAAGCTGAGCAGACACTTCCCAGGTCACACAGTGCTGGATCCAGCATCAGGCAGAGTGAGGGAAAGATGCCTTTTCCTCAATGTTTGCATTTTCTAAAGATCCACAGAGCTGCAGGTAGGTGAGGCAGCAGGTTTGGAGGTTCAGTGCATAGCTGGTGCCTGGGGCAACACGAGCAGTAGTGCTGAAGGCAGCCCCCCTCAGCCCAAATCCCTTTCCCATGTGCAACCTCTGCCCCTTGCAGCACCCTCAATGTAAGGACAGACACCACAACCCTCTGAGATGGGGAGCACCCCAAGGGCTGCCACAGGAGCTGGGACACCAGTGGGGGGGACAGGATGTGTGGCTGCTCTCTAGAAGCCTGGGCAGACAGGACAGCTCTGGGTGTTGGGGCTGAAGGGGTGAAATTAGGGCTTCCAAGGAGCTGGGGGTTCCTGCAGGGGTGACAGGGACCCCTGTGTGCCTTTGGGACTCTCACACAGCCTAGGGAGAAAGAGGGAGCAGCCAAAACTGCAGAGAGCACAAATTCCCAATGCAAAGTGTAAATTAACTCTTTCCTGGGGCCTCCCAATGCTACCTCCTGCTCCAGGTGATTTTGCACAGACCAGTGGGTCACCATCCTGTGCCTGATGCTTGCCCGGTGTCAGGGCCCATCTACAGCTTCTTCTTCATGCCATGGTCACCACAGGAGCCCACCCAAACACACCACAAAGGTTCAGACTCACCCCCAGACCCTTCCACTTCTCAGGCCACGATAGAGTCCAGGACTACCAAATGCTATTACTCTCAGCTGGCCAGCAGACACGGGGCTGTTCTCTGCTTGGCCTTCTTTCCTGCTGGCAGACTAATGGGAAGTGCCGTTCCTGCCCTGTACAGTCCAAAGTCCACAGTCTCATCCTCAGGAATGCCCAGAATGCCTGGGAGAAGGGCAAGCAAAGCAGGAGCAACAGGAAATGTTTTTATAGGCTTGGGGTTGTGGATGAGGGAGATAAAGTTGGTGAGGGGCACTTGAAAAGCTGGGCTCCGCACATTGCAGTGGATTCACAGGTTTATATTCACCATTTATCGACTTTGAGCAACTTTGTTTCCCCCCACATCTAAAATATCAGGGCTAACAAGGGTTTCCCACTTTCAGGGATTTGGGCTCCCTCAAAGGGACTCTACAAAGTCCATCTGCTGACCCCACACAGGCACTTCATAGAGTCACAGGTGATCTCTGCATCCTTAGTGAATCCTTGCCAGCAGGATCTCAAAGATTTTAAGAGCAGGCCACCTGGATTCCAGTCCAATTGCCCAGCACTGTGGGTTCGTTATCTTCTTTTTTCTCCTGTTGTTAGAGGTGGGATTAAAGCTTGGGAGACACAGTTTTCATGTTCAGGCTCGGATGTTTATTAATTCCTATCTATAGCACAGTCTCACAAGTTGTGAGTTCTATGTAACAAGGTGAAAAATGGCTGTCTCTAACTCTTTCCGAGGTCTTTTAAGCACAAATTGTCCAATTATGAGATGACACTTAAATTATTTTTACTTTTAACCCAATAACCAACCACCTGTGGTCCACAATGCAGATTTTTTCACCCAATTACAAAATACCACCCAAACCCATGAAGAAGAAGGTGAAAGAAGAAGGGCTTTGCCTACACCCTGAATCCTCCATCTTGCTTTATATATATTACTATATACTAAAATCTTAAACTGTAAGTTTTCTACCCTGTGATACTACACACCTCCATTCAAACTACACACCCACAATTCCAGTGCTATCACTCAGGTCTGGAACCCTGTTCCACAGCCTCAGGTCAAATGTAGTGTTTGCTTGAGGGTCAGTGTGTGTCAGAAGAGAAAACCCAAAATTCTCAGCTTCCAGGATTCCAACACAGCACCTCAGTTGCAATCTCAGGGTCTCCCGTGGGTGACAGTGGCTTTTTGCTGGCATGTTGCTGTGAAGGCTCCAGGGGGGAGCATCTCCCAGCACTCCTGCATGACAACACTTTGGGATACCCAAATGGGCTGGTCCAAACCAAGACCTGCCCGAGCCCCAGATTTCAGGGAGAGCTGTTGGCATTGAATCCAAGGCTCTGGCTGGTGTTTCCCTCTGGAGCAGGCAGATGAGCACTAAGCAGAAACAGTAATTCCTGTCCTGTGCTCCCCAGCCTGCAAGGAGGAGAAAACCAAACGGAGAAAATCTGGGATCAGCACAGCTTGCGAGAGAAACTGAACAGCAACAAGGAAACAGCTCAGCTCCGGAGCAAGTATTTCCAAATGGCCTTTTGTGTCCTCTGGGGAAGGTGGAACTCCTAGCCCAGCAAGAGCTGAAATGCCCTGGTCCCTTGGCCCACAGCAGTGTTCAGTGCCTTCATCCCTGCACTGAGGATGATGAGGATGATTCTGCAGATGCTTCACGGTTGTGTGTCTGGAATCGAGGCTCAGGGCAGAGCAGTGAAAAGACTCCACAGCAAGCAGACAAAATAGTGGTGAGGGAGCCCAGAGCAGGGGGTGGAGGGAGCAAGGGGTGGGTGGGAGTGCTCAGAGCAAAGCCAGAATTGCAGGACCATTAATCATAGAGCCACAGAATAGTTTGGGTTGGAAGGGACCTTAAAGATCATCTCATTCCACCTTCCACTACCCCAGGTTGCTCCAAACCCTGTGCAACCTGACCCCAAACACCTCCAGGGATCCAGGGGCAGCCACAGCTTCTCTGGGTACCCTGTGCCAGGGCCTCACCACCCTCACAGGGGAGCATTTCTTATGAACATACAATCTAAATCTGCCCTCTGTCTGTGAGAAGCCATTCTCCCTTATCCTCTCACTATCTGCCCATGTAAAAAGTTGCTCTCCCTCTTTTCTTTAAGCCTCTTTAGGCACTAGAAGAGGTTCTAAGGTCTACCCAGGCCTTCTCTTCTCCAGGCTGAGCCTCAGACCTCTCAGCCTGCCTTAATAGTGAAGTCAGTCCTAGAGCTGCCTGAAGAGCATGTTTGGTAGGATGGTCTTCCAAGCAATATCTCATTTAATTGAAAAAGAAAAGCTTAATGAAAATGGACAGTGTTCATGGGACTGCATAGAAATGTAGTAACAAGTTCAATTAGGAGAGATTATTTCAATGTTTTCACTTCATGATGTCCTTCTAAAAAAAATTTCCATTTACATATTTTCACCTGCTGGTGTTACATTTGCCCATAAGCCAATTAATATTCACAATGCAGGACTTCAGGGTTATCAAAGCAAAGCATTTTGCTGTTTTTAAAACACAGTTTATTAAATCTTTTTGTTCTATATTAAATACTGGCATGCTGGCTCTTTGTTCTATGTTCAAGGGAAAGGAAGTTCAGAAGTCTCTGAATTTCTAGTGTTTCGTGGCATCTCTTCCCATTTCCTCCTGCTGCTTCAGCTCCCTTTTCTGCCATAGGCTCTGCTCCCTTTCTGCTCTTGATGTCATGGGGTAGAAGCGCTTTGGGTCCAGCATTGTTCACTTTACTTGGCTGCTGTTTTCCCGGTGTGGGTACTGTTGGGATTTGTGGGATGCTGCGCTCTCTGGAGTGAACGGAGGGTTCCATCCCTCAAGCCCTTCCAGCCACAAGAGGCAGTGCTGCAGGTGACAATGCAGAGAGCTGTGCCTGCAGCGCCAGCACGGCGAAGACCTCCCCAGGATCTCAGTTCAAAAGGAGAGCGGCATCTCTTGCGGGGCTGGTGTGCTCACATCTGGCTGTGAGCAGATGTCTGATCCTTGGTGGGGCGCTTTCGGAGTGCCACAGAACCGTGGGATCTTCTGAGCTGGAAGGGAAGGGAACCCACGAGAATCGTTGAATTCGACTCCTGCACGAGGGGAGGTGCAGCGCGGGAGATGCAGGATCTGCCCCATCCCAAAGCCACCAGCCGGTGCCCAGGTCACTCTGCAGGAGAGGCAGCAGCCAAACCTTTGCTGCACTTGCTGCACTGCTGGCAGCAAGCTCTGCGCTCCCTGGCAGGACCGGAGCAGGTGTGCGGCCGGAGAGCGCACAGGGAAGGCAGCATGGGGCGGATAAAGCCAATGTGCACGGAGCTGCGGCTGTGCCTGGGCTGGACAGCCGTGTGCGACTGCCAGCACGCCTCCTTCCTCCCTCCTCCTCCGCCCTGCAAGCCGCTCCCAGGACACCCGGCTGGGACTGGGGGAGCGCGGTCGCTCCGCTCGGGCTTTGAGGGATGCCCCGCTGCCGTCCCCGCCGCCGAGGAGCGGGCGCTGCTCCCTCCCGGAGCCGGCCCGGGGGGATGGAGCGAGCTGCTACTGGTCGGCCACATGCCCCGGGCTCCAGCCGGCCCAGCCCCATCCCGCTTTTCCTCTCCTCTACCCCCGAGAGCCGCGGCGGAGCCCGGCTCTCTGCAGCGTCCTTCCACCGCCAAGGCTCGCTCCCCCCTCTGCTCCCTGCCCGCCCCCCAGGCTAAGCAATATGCCACAGCCTCCCCTCTCTCCCGCCCTTTCTTGAAGAATAAACTCATAAATCTGCCCGGGGCAACGAAAACACTGAGCTCATGGCCCTTAGATGTGTGTGGGAGGAGCTCTCGCTGGCGATTAAAGGAGTTTAAGGTTTGCTTTGAAAAGCTCTTTGATTCTGGTAGGGGCTCCGGTGCCAAAAGGCAGCGATGGGGCTGCAAACGCCGCTCCCCCTCTGCACCTGCCTGGGTCAGGGAGCGCAGCGGGGTGGGGGAGGGAAGGGCGAGCGCAGCGCTTCCCAGCGCTCTGCAGTGGGACCTGAGGGACCCCTGTCACCCTGTCACCCTGTCACCTTATCACCTTGTCACCCTGGCACCCTGTCGCCCCTCTGGGGAGCACCCTCTCCCCACAGCAGGGCAGAGGCTGCTGCTGCCTGAAAGACCAGACACAGCCGGGATGCCAAACGCCTCCACGCCTGTGGAACACGAGCTCCGAGCGGCTGGGTCGGGTCTCAGGCTGGGTTCGGTCTCAGGCTGGGTCAGGTCTCAGGCTGGGTTCGGTCTCAGGCTGGGCTCGGTCTCAGGCTGGGTCAGGTCTCAGGCTGGGTCAGGTCTCAGGCTGGGTTGGGTCTCAGGCTGGGCTCGGTCTCAGGCTGGGTCGGGTCTCAGGCTGGGTCGGGTCTCAGGCTGGGTCAGGTCTCAGGCTGGGTCAGGTCTCAGGCTGGGCTTGGTCTCAGGCTGGGTCGGGTCTCAGGCTGGGTCAGGTCTCAGGCTGGGTTCGGTCTCAGGCTGGGCTCGGTCTCAGGCTGGGCTCGGTCTCAGGCTGGGTCAGGTCTCAGGCTGGGTTCGGTCTCAGGCTGGGTCGGGTCTCAGCCTGGGCTCGGTCTCAGGCTGGGTCAGGTCTCAGGCTGGGTCGGGTCTCAGGCTGGGCTCGGTCTCAGGCTGGGTCAGGTCTCAGGCTGGGTCGGGTCTCAGGCTGGGTACGGTCTCAGGCTGGGTCAGGTCTCAGGCTGGGTCGGGTCTCAGGCTGGGTTCGGTCTCAGGCTGGGTCAGGTCTCAGGCTGGGTTCGGCCTCAGGCTGGGTCAGGTCTCAGGCTGGGCTCGGTCTCAGGCTGGGCTCGGTCTCAGGCTGGGTCAGGTCTCAGGCTGGGTCGGGTCTCAGGCTGGGCTCGGTCTCAGGCTGGGTCAGGTCTCAGGCTGGGCTCGGTCTCAGGCTGGGTCAGGTCTCAGGCTGGGTTGGGTCTCAGGCTGGGTCGGGTCTCAGGCTGGGTTCGGTCTCAGGCTGGGTCAGGTCTCAGGCTGGGTTCGGCCTCAGGCTGGGTCAGGTCTCAGGCTGGGCTCGGTCTCAGGCTGGGCTCGGTCTCAGGCTGGGTCAGGTCTCAGGCTGGGTCGGGTCTCAGGCTGGGTCAGGTCTCAGGCTGGGTCAGGTCTCAGGCTGGGCTCGGTCTCAGGCTGGGTCAGGTCTCAGGCTGGGTTGGGTCTCAGGCTGGGTCAGGTCTCAGGCTGGGTCAGGTCTCAGGCTGGGTTCGGCCTCAGGCTGGGTCAGGTCTCAGGCTGGGCTCGGTCTCAGGCTGGGTCAGGTCTCAGGCTGGGTTGGGTCTCAGGCTGGGTCAGGTCTCAGGCTGGGTCAGGTCTCAGGCTGGGTCGGGTCTCAGGCTGGGTTCGGTCTCAGGCTGGGCTCGGTCTCAGGCTGGGCTCGGTCTCAGGCTGGGTCAGGTCTCAGGCTGGGCTCGGTCTCAGGCTGGGTCAGATCTCAGGCTGGGTTCGGCCTCAGGCTGGGTCAGGTCTCAGGCTGGGTTCGGCCTCAGGCTGGGTCAGGTCTCAGGCTGGGTTTGGTCTCAGGCTGGGTCAGGTCTCAGGCTGGGTTGGGTCTCAGGCTGGGCTCGGTCTCAGGCTGGGTCAGGTCTCAGGCACGGGGGTCCTGCCGGTGGGACAAGAACCAAAGGAAGAGGAGCGGAGGTCAAGACAGGGATCACCAAGCAGCGCTCTGGAAAGTAGTAGGAAGGAATAGGGCAGGACTGTCAGGGCTGCGAGGAGTCTGGGGTCTTGGAGAATGACTGGAGTTCAGTAGGAGCAGAAAAGATCAGGAATGGTCTTTGCGAGGAGCAGCAGGAGCAGGCACAAGCATCGTGCTGCAGCCCAGTGGAAACAGAGCCAGACTCCAGGCCGTGTGGGGGCAGGAGCTGTGCCAGAATGGACAGCAGGGCGAGGATTCAAGGGAGCTCAGGTGGTGCCTCCAGTCCTGCAGGGATGCATCAAGGACCCAAAAAGGGCTCATGTAAAACCATTCCCAGATGCAGCAGCCCAGGCTTTGCTGGCCGTGATGGAGGGCAGCTCCCAGTCTCCTCCCCTCCATGGATGGACAGGTCTCTCAAGATATCCACAGCACTGTCTCCCTTTGCCTTGTTTGCGGGCCTTCCTGTAGTTGTTTCAACTCCTTTGAAGGATTTGCAAATGAAAAGCAGTCCCCATGGGAGTGGAGCGAGTAGAACACACCTGTAAGGGCAGGACGAGCTCAAGGGACATTCTGTCTCTTCTTGTGAGCAGCCACAGGTCCCACTACAAAGAGAGCCCGGGAGACAGGATGGTTTCCAGTGCTGAACATCCCCGTGGGGCACCAATTAGGAACATTCCCTTCGTTCAAAGGGAAGGTGAAGCCCAAGCACCACGTGTCATCCCATCAGATGTGCCACGGTGGGAACCACAGGGGCGGATGGGGAGCAGAAATGTGGCCTCCTCTGCCAAGAATGGGGCATGCAGGCATGGGGGCCGCCCTACACAGGCTGGAAGGCTTTGTAATGTGCCACTGAGCCCTCAAGGCCACCAGCCCCTGGGACAGTCCTCCCCCACCCCCAGCCGGTGCCACCTCGGGGTGCTGGCAATGCCACGGGCAGGAAGCAATGGGTGCTGCTGGCAGTGTGACGTGTGGCCAGCATCGGGGACCTCAGGGACCTGCAGGATCAGAAGGCACAGATCACCTTTCCCAAGGATGTTATCTGATGTGGGGATGGCTCTGGGTATAAATGCATCTTGAAACTTCAAGAGAATTCACAACTGTGGGCATTTCTCAACCTCAGTAAAGCAAATGTTCATCTTTGCATGAAACCTGCAGGAAAGACATTTGCACCTTTAGATAGAAATCCATCTTCAGTCTGTCCCAGAGAACAAGAGAAAAAAATCTGGTTGCAGGAAACAATCTCTGCAGTTCTGCTTTACCCCTGGTTCTGCATCCCTGAAAGTGTCCCCAGCAGCCCCTCAGTGCCTGGGGGCTGAGAAAGGAAATGTCCATGTGAGCATTTCATCTTAGAGTCACAGAACCCCGGAATGGTTTGGGTTGGAAAGAACCTGAAAGCTCATCTTGTTCCACCCCCTGCCATGGGCATGGACACCTTCCACTATCCCAGGTTGCTCCAAACCCCATCCAGCCTGGCCTTGGGCACTTCCAGGGATCCCGGGGCAGCCACAGCTTCTCTGGGCAACCTGTGCCAGGGGCTTGCCACCCTCACAGGGAAGAATTTTTTCCCAATATCCCAGTATCTCTGGCAGTGCAACCATTCCCCTTTGTCCTGTTGCTCCAGGCCCTTGTCCAAAGTCCCTTTCCATCTCCTTTAGGCACTGAAAGGGGCTCTGAGGTCTCCCTGGAGCTTTCTCCAGGTGAACACCCCCAGGTCTCCCACCCTGGCTCCAGAGAAGAGGGGTTCCAGCCCTTTGACCAGCTTTGAGGCCTCCTCTGGGCTCGTTCCACTCCCCAGGCAGCACTGAGTCATCCTGGCTAAGGACACAAACCAGGACTTCTGTGCTGCTCAGCTCACTGCTCCCAAGGGAAGAATGAGATGCAGATCCATACAGCTGCACTCTCCGACTCTCTTCTCCCCGGGCACAGGGGCATGGCAGTGTTCAGATATTGTCCCAGATGGTGTCCCAAGGCTCTGTCCCAAAACTGGAAGGTCCCCTCATATACCAAAGGACAGACATGTACCTTTAGGGTCAGGTGTGCGGTATTGGCAGAGCCAAAGGCACCACAACCAGGACAGGACCTTGATTATAGCTGCAGGTGAGGTTTGTGTGCTGTGGCAATGCGTTCCATGAATTAATGAGGTCCTGTTGCACAGAGTGGTTTTACATGTGCCCTGGAAACACCTTGTGGGGCTTCCTAGAGCATGGAGCAGCCTTCCTCTACACACTGCCTGTCAGTTCTCTTCAGCTCAGGGCCAAGCAGCAGGTTCCTGTGCTGCAGGTTGTGTTTGCAGCTGCGTCCTGTGCAGGGAAGTGCCTGCCAGTTTAGGTATTGTTGTGCTTTCATGTGGTGTAAGACAGCAGAAGATTTATTAGTGACAAAAGCATGAATGCTGGAAGCTGTGATTTATTGAAGAAGGGGGAGAGGAAATGTGTTGCAGCCCATGCTGGTTAGTGTGGTGTGTCTGAGGTGAGCTCGCACACGCTGTGGAAACCACCCTGCTCCTCCACTGAGAGCTGGGCTCACCTGGAGAGACCCTGAGGGAACCAAGTCCTCTTCCAGGAGTGACCTGACACTGACCATCTCACAGATGCTCTGAGGAAAGGAATTCTCCTGGGTGAAGGGACACAAGGACTCAGACTTTTGGGAACAGACAGGCATCCCACAAGCTTTGGCTCCCTTGTGTGGTATGAGACACAAAGGAGACACAAAGGGAGTGCAGCACCAGGAACAGATTTCTAGCTCTGTCCCAGCCTTATGGTTGACCCCAAAGCCCTTTTCTTTTCCTGTGCCTCAGTTTCCCTACCTTTAAAGCACTACTAATAAACCCTTCCCAATGTGCTTTGAGATCAATTGATCAAACTGGTGCTCCGGAAGAGCTGGAGACTCTGCACTTTCCAGCCACATGTCTGGACCTCTCAAGCTAAAATACCTTTTAAAAGTTTATTAAAAAGTCCTTGAGCTTTCCATTTGTTCACCCACCACATGAAGAAAAGCACCACTGAACTCTCAGATTTAGTGCCTGCCTTTCATGTCCGCTGACCTCACCCCTTCTCGCTCAGGGAGCAGTCACAAGTCAGAGCAGCTACTGAAACACTCCTCACAGCCACAGGCAGCAGCTGCTCAAAGCTCGTGGGCAGCACTGCAGGACTCCACGGAAGAAGTGAAGCCAGCTGGGAAATGTCACCTTGGCCAGAGATGCTGAAAACTCCAATTCTGTTTTCTGTAGGAAGCTTCGTTACTTTCAGCATAATTCTTCCCGAATGGATGGGGGTAAATTAGAGCTAGTTCAGGTCTTTGCTAAACCTGAAAAGGCTCAGCTTAAACAAACAGGGATGCTCTCTTCAGGTTTCCCAGGCAATTAAAACTAAACCAAACCAAAACACAACATGTTTTCTCTGACTATGCCCAAAACATTTTGCTTTGACCCAAAATACAGTACTTTCTTTTTTGAGTTACCTGAAAAATCTTTAAATCCTTAAAAAAGAAAAAAAAAGTTTTACAATGAAAAATTCTACCATTCTCCCCCAGCCCCACTGGTTTTTTAGTGGAACATAATTGTCCTGTGAACTTACTTTTAACCAAAACACGGCGGGTTCTACCTTGCCTGGAAGTTGCAGTCATCCAGATGAGCTTGTGCTGTCACTTGCTTTTCCTTTCAACACCATTTCTGTCTTTTCACCTCCCACTGCACAGACACAAAGATCTCATGGGAGCATCACCTTCATCTGAGGGCTGTGCTGAGTTCCCAGGGAGACTAAAGAGGGGCTGGGAGGGGGAAGGAAAGAATCCATGAAGGCTCTTTTTAGCTTCAGAGAGCTCCTCTGGCTCTCCTGACTACCTCTGGCTATGGCCAAGGCACCTTTGAAACACCTTTGAAACATCTCCAGCATGTTGGGCATCATGACTGGGCTGGAGGGGAAATCCACATTCCCTTTGAAGTCTGGATACTTGAACAGTCTTAGAATTATAGGGCTGTAATGTACAGGAATGTGTGGGGCTGTAATTGTGACTTAGATCCTTGGATGAAAGGTGCTATGTACATACAAAAGGTATTATCATTATTGCTACTATTATTACTATTATTATTACTATTATTATTGCTATTATTATTATTATAGGCCTGCAATATGTGGATTGGAGATGAAAGTAGCACCAAAAGATCCTGAAATACAAGATGTGTCTTAAGGAAATCTCAGCTTGGAATTGAGTTTTGTCTACACAGGAAAAGCGGAGCCGACTGGCTCCGCTGCACTGACAGCTCTGGGGTTTGATGGAAGAACTGCATGCAGGCATGATTCCCAAATCCAAGTTTCTCTGGCCTTTGGAAAGGTGTTTCCTGTAGGAGCAATTCCAGAGCCGTTTTAGTATAAAAAGAGAAATCAGACATTTTCACCATTCTTTATGAGACACCCGGATTACTCAGCTGACATCACAAAATAAATCCCTGCTGTTTGAGCCATTCGGTGTCACATCGTGCTGCTGCCTGTCCCTGAGGGGCCTTGGGGCCTGGAGCACTCTGCTAATAAAAGGTTGATGATAAAGGTGAGGAGATGGGGTCCCGTTTGGAAATCCCAGTGCTGTTTATTGCCTGCATTGTGGGTACAGCCTCGAATGTGTTCCAGGGATGAGAACCAAAATGCGGCCAAGGATCCAGGGTTATATAGCAGATAAAAGGCATGTTTCTGACAGTCATGGTCCAATAGGAATGGGGGAAAAATGGTGCAGAGGGGTGGCCAGGAACCGGAGGGACTAATGGAGTCACAGGGGTGGAACACTGGCGCAAAAATAACTCAATGGGGTCCAAGGGAAGGAGGAACATTCTAGGAGCATTGCATATATGGTGAACGGGGGCTGAATGGGATGACATGAGCTTAACAAACCAACAGAACAACGAAACCTAAGAAATATTAACATGTGGCTGCAAAGGTCCATGGGAGGAAGATTTTTCTCACCCTAATCTCAAAGGGTATCTCAGGCCCCTGGGCTTCCATAATTTGGTGTGAGGAGTTTGGGAAGTGGTGTCCTAGCAGGACTCAGAGGCTGGAGTAGAACCTGGAGCAAAATCCTGGTGTCACTGGGCATGGAGAGAGCTCGTGTGTGCTGATCCTCCTGCACACCGGCAGAGACGGGCTCAGATCCGGCACCCTGCCCTCCTCAGTCTCCTTCCAGCACAATCACCTCTCTCCCAGAGCGGCCTGAATGCACCGCATGGAGAAATCCGGGATCAGCTTCGATCCCGACACGCTGCGGATCTGCCCAGCCTTCACCATCAGCCTCTCTCGTCGGTCCTGCCTTGTTCTGCACCCACGTCCCGTTACCGGGCACTGGACTGGGGCTGCCCGGGACCATCCCGTGGGGATTTTCTCCTGTGTCACAGGCTCTGCAGAGCATCAGGTTTCACTTTCTACCTGAACCGCAGAGCAACACCTGACCCACGCTGTGGAGGAGGGGGGGAATGACTCAGGTCCATCCACAGCGGTTTTGCCATTGCTGAACTCCCACGAGAGCGATCTGGCTGCTCGCAGGAGGGTTCAGCTCCCCAGCTCTCCCCAGCTCTTTCCCAGCTGTACTGATAAGCGGAGCTTTTCCCCGCGGAGTCGGGAGGGCTGGTGCCTCCCCACCCGTGGCGCAGGAGCTCCGGCAGCAGCGAGTGCTGGAGACGGGGAGAGCTCGTCAGCCCCGTGACAGCACAAGAAAGGCTGTTCCCGGTGCGTGGGGACCACCCACCGGAGGATATGACAAAGCAAGGGCTCTGGTGGCACCGTAGAGTCTGCCAGCGCTGATGGAAACGCGCTCGTTCCTCGGGGTAGCAGACAGCACAGAGAGGAACCAGCTCTCAGCATCTCTGAAACACAGCCTGTCCCTGCCGAGGAGCTGCCAGCGCTGCCGGGCCATCGCTGGGCTTGGCTGCACAGCACCTCAGCCCAAATCCCTGCAGGCATCTCTTTGTCCTTAGAAGGCAGCGAGCACGGTGAGGAAGGCAGCTGGGATTCATCTGCTACCTTGGGCTCCGAGTCCCAGCCAAGCAGCCAAGCCTCAAACAGTGCGGAGCTGCTCTCCTCCTCTGCTGTCGCAAACGCTCCGAGACTCTGTGTCTGTAAACCCTGTCCTGTTTTGGGAGGCAGAGCTGGGATGCTGTGATGCTGGCTGGCCACAGAGAGCCAGGCTGTTCTGGTTTAGGTGCTGGCAGGAGCAGCAGCTCCCCGGGGAAGGGTTCAGAAATGCCTGGATTGTCAGCGCTGGTCCCGCAAGGGAAGCCTGCCCGCGAGGGCTGCGTCACGGGGGAGGAATGGCAGGGTCCTGTCTGCCATGCGTGCCCAGAACCAGGATGCATCCTTTGGGTTGCATCCTCAGTTCCTTCTGGCTGGGTTTCACAGCTGCTGCTTTTGAAATGTCCTCTTGAGAAGGCCAGAAGTCCAAAAGGCATTTTTCAAAAGTTTTCAGCCATACTGTTTCTTTTTGGGAAGTCTTTGGTCTGAACACAGATAATTATCAGCCAAAAATTACTGAAAACCACCAGTAATTTTCGGTTCTGATAAAAATGCTGTTCTCCATTTTACAGTGTCAACAACTGTTTTTTGCTCCCAGTTTCCTGCAAGAGGAGTCAAATATCTCTAGGCAGCTATTCCCTGGGATCCCAGCAGTTTATCCATCTCTGTCACAGTGTAGTCCCTTCTCCCAGGACTGTTTCTGTTCCCTCCAAAGAGAAGCAGAATGCTGCTCTGGCCCAGGGTCTGAGCTGTGTGTGGATGGCAATAATGTTTATGGAACTGGCTGGCTTATGCTTCTCTCCACACTAAGGTTCAGCTCAGAGAGGAAGGGTAAGCCACAGCTCAGAATGGTGTTGGCAGATAAAGTCATGGCAGCAGAGATTCGGTGGGAAAATCAAGTAATAAAGCTCCAGAATCTCAAGATTTCCTGAGGCTGTAGGAGCAGGAAATCTTGCCTGATTGAGCAGATGGGGAGCAGAGTCTCTCCCTCAGTGTCCTGGGCTCTTCTCTGCAGGCAGCCCAAGATTAAGGACTGAACTGCATGCTGATGGGGTTGCCCCAGGAGGAAGGCAGGCTGGGATGGTTGAGCGGCTCCTCAAAGGTCATTGTGCTACAGTCCAAGAAAAAGAAGAGATGGTGTGGGTTGGCACTTCTCAGAAGAGGTGATCGACAAACAGGACACCACAGTTCTCACTCTGGCTGCAGTGTTGCCATCCAGGGAAAAGCACAAGACACTCGATGAGCTGCGTCAAACCCAAGGCCGACTGCCTTGGCACAGAGAGCTCCCCTGCAAGGCAGCTTGTGGTGCTGCTCCTGACCAGCAGCTCAGATCCCACCCAAAACTGCCTGGCCGCTCTCCCCAGGGGGAGCAGGGGGAGGATCAGAAGTGGAACAAGGAGAACTCCCATGGGTCAAGACAAAGACAGTTCAGGAGGTAGAGCAAATCTGGGTGGGCAAGAAGAACAAAACAAAGGAATCATGCACTGCTTCCCACGCCAGTCAGGTGTTTCCAGGGAAGGAAGGCTTTGTCACATCTCATGGTTCCTTGGGAAGACAAATGTCACAAGCACAAATGTGGCCCCTTGCTGCCCTTTCCCCCACAGCTTTCAGTACTGAGCCTGATGTCATAGGATGTGGGACATCCCTTTGATCAGCTCAGATCACAGCTGCCCAAGCTGTGTTCCATCCCCACTTCTCACATGTGCCCAGACTACTCCTGGTGGGGACAGAGAGGGGGAAAGCTGCTGTGTAACCCCTCCTCAGCAGCAGCCAGGACACTGGTGTTTTATCAGCACAGTCACAGACCCAAACTACAGCACCCCATGGGCTGCTACGAGGAAAATTCTCTCCATCCCAGCCACAACCAGTTCATATCTCCATCAGCTTGCCCAGCTCCAGCTGCTTGCACTTCTCTCCCTGGCAGGTTTTTGCAGGCTGATGTGGAGATCAAGGCTCTCTTCCCAGATCCTGTTATCACCATGTCAATTCATGGTCACAACAGATTAGAATCATGCTTTAGCTACACTGATTGTTGGCCTTGATCTTCCAGAGCATGGTTAGATGTCTGTTTCTGTTGTGGGCAGGATTCTGCTCAATCTTGATAAATCAATCCAATCCTGATAAATCAATCCAATTTATTCACTTTATATCTCGTTCTTTCTGTAATGAAAATCATTACAATTACGTGACATACTCCCAATTATGTGACCATATTTCTGACAACAGTTTGGGGGTAGAGAGGTTATATTGATGCCCTGTAGCTGCAGTCCCACAGTCTTTCCCAGAGTCCCACACTACTGGTTACACAACAGCACGAGCCTTCTGGGGCAAGGCCCAGCCATACCATGTTTTTTCCAGAGGTCCAAATAAAAATTAATATTTACTTATGACATTCTTCTGCTTGGCAGATGTGAGGGAGTTTTGGATCCGTGCAATTTTGTGTCTGAGGTCTGACTGGGTGACATCAGAAGTTTTCCATGGTTCCTTGGCCTGTCCTTGCTGTTCCTGATAGAGATTGAACTTTCACCAGACCCTCCAGGTTCATTACTGGACATAAAAGGGCTTTTTGTTACCCTGAGACATCTTGGCTGGGGGTGACCTATCCCACCTGCATGACTGCAGTTCCTCTTAGCATGAGGGAGTCCTAGAGGAGCTGGAGGAGCTTTGTTACCCTTTTGTTACCCATTATTTGTCTCAAAATTCTTATTTTCAAGTTCCACCTTGGCTAGCCCAGGTCTTGGATATGTCATATGTCAGACTTCCAGGGCTGGGACTGATGTTCTCCACGTTCTGTGAAACAGAGTTCCAGGTGCTTTCTGGTGAGATCTTGAGATCTCCGGAAGGGAGAGCACAAGCAGAGATGTTGGTGTACACCCAATGCACCATCAAGGTGAAGGGTTTGGAGCAGCAGTCTGGTGAGGAGTGGCTGAGGGATCTGGGGGGACTCTGAGGGATCTGGAGGAAAGGAGGCTCAGGGGGGACCTTCTGGCTCTGCACAAGTCCCTGACAGGAAGGGACAGCCAGGGGAAGTTGGGCTCTGCTCCCAGGGACCAGGGACAGGACAAGAGGAAACGGCCTCAGGCTGGGCCAGGGGAGGTTTAGGCTGAATATTAGGGAAAAAAAACCCTCCCTAAAAGGGTCAAGCCCTAGCACAAGATGTCCAGGACAGTGCTGGAGTCACCATCCCTAGAACTATTCAAAAGATGTGTGGTTGTGGCACCTGGGGACATGGTTTCGTGGTGGCCTTGGCAGTGCTGGGTTAATGGCTGGACTTGATCTTAGAGGCTTTTTCCAGCCTCAATGATTCCATGATTCTGTGATCAAGCAGACCTTGGAGGAGACCTGGTTTTGCCCTGGCACAGCAGTGAGATTTCTATGAGGCACTGGAGGTGCCCAGATCCCGAGCAGACACAGACTGCATATGTTCAGAGCAGCTGGGGGGATGCAGGATCAGACTGTGACAGTCATACCTGACAGGTCACATTGAGAGCCATGACTGCCTGCCCGAAACCCTTCCCCAGAGCTGTTAGAGCAGCCAGAGGCAAACACTGCCTGCTCAGGGAGGAGGGAGCAGGCAAGCCACCTGCCCGGCATCCTCCTCAAATGCAGATCCCAAGCTGCTGGGAAAGGAGCCTCTGTGGAGGCCGGGGCTGAGCCACAGAAGTCTCTGCCCTGTGGCCAGTGCAGCAGGAGCTCGTGGGGACAGAAGGTGCAGGGAACAGCAGAGTGTCCTCCTTCCTCATCTCAGCCTGTTGGGTGGTATCTGCAGAGGTGGAGGAGGTGTGGGCCTGGCATTTCACCTTCTCTTGGCCAGATGCTACTGGGACTTCCCCACCTGGCATTCAGCAGATGTGAACAGAGCTGTTTGCCCTGTGGATTTTGGACTGGTGAGGCTGGAGAATGTGTAACCTTCATCAGCCAGGAGCCTGCCATGGTCTTTGATGGCTTTCTGTGTGCCAGGAAAGCTGTTTCACTGTTCGCATTCCTTAAATGGTGCCCACCAGATGTTCCCTGAGAACACCTGTGGGCTGTTTCCCACATGTGGATCCTGTCAGCTCCAGGCGCTCAGATATTGTCATTTTGGAATATTGCTGGCTTTTGCCGTTGCTTATGCTGGTGAAACTTGTCTGGACAGGACAGATGATCTTTTGGTGCATGGGCAGAGGGAATGCCAATGAATCACCCACAGGGCATCTGATTTCCAGACGTGGCCCACATGCTTCACTGCCTTTCTCCAGGAGACCAGGCCACAGGTTCTGGGCTCATTGCACCATCAATCTGTGTCGAAGGGAGGGAGCAGAACTGGCACCCAGGGCTTTCCACCAGAGCAGCACCCACTGCCAGCCAGCAAAGGTTCCCACATTCTGCAGCTGCCATGGAGCTGGGAGCAAAAGGGACCGGTGGGATGTCCTCTCTCATTCATGAGGAACATCTGGGTCAGCTCCTGGAACTGTGGGCGGAATGAACAGCAGGAGCAGCTGATGCTGCAGTAGGGAGGGTCCTTGGCAGCTCTTTCCACCTCAGAGCCCCTGCAGGTCACCTCTTGCTGGCAGTGTGTGGTGACAGTGTCCCTCAGGCACTATGAAGATGGCCAGGACCCTGGGGACCCAGAGCATGTGGCATCAGGCGCATTGGGACACAGCCCCAGCAGGGAGGTCCCGTTCCCCTCTCTGGGCCAGAGCACGGGTTAGGCACGGGCTGCCTCACCCCAGAGCCCTGCCTCCCACCCTGCTCTGCCCCCCTTGCTGTCCCACACAGTTTGTCCCACCTGCTGCTCACGCCACCAGCACCAGAAGGAGCTGGGTAAAACCAGAGCTGAGCTCTCAGGCATTGGTCCAGCCCATGGCAGCCAGAGGTGGGGAGTTTGCACAAGTTCTGCTCTTGATTTCCCAATCCAGGAGAGCACCAGGGAATATTGGGCCTGCCCACAGATCTTAGCCATTGCCAGGGTAACCCCCTGCAGTTTAAAAACTCCTTCTAATTAGTGAACCTCCCCATTACAAGTCACAATGGAGCAATTCATTATTAGTGATGTGTGCAGGCTCCGCATTCCTCTGGCTCTGCTGCTTCTGCAAGAATGTGGGGACTGATCTAAATAGATAACCTATCTCATCTGCGTTGTCTTTGGTGATTTAATAGTTCTGCTCTCTCAGTCTTTGGCAATTAACTGCTTCTTAATCCTCCACATCCACCAGCTTCCAGGTAATGCAGCCAAGTGGATTTGCACTGAATCATTTCTATCAAAAAATAGGAATTAGAAACACTCTGCTTGAGGGTCCCTTCACTGTTGACACCACAGCAACCAGCAGGGATGTCAAAACATGACCTTCCAAACTTTCTCCAAGTGTGAGCACTCAAACTGAGTCCTGCTGTCAAAAGCTTCTGCTTCCCCCTGGAATTCTCATTACTTGGTGCTGCCTGTGAATTTCCTCTGTTTGAATGAATTGTCTTTTGCACCTGTGAGGGAGCAGGTTCCCGGGAGGGTGGGGCGGAGGGGAGCACTGTCCCAGCGCCAGTGCTGGCAGACAGGGATGGGTAGCTCTGGGTGGGCTGGTGGATGCACAGCCCCGTGGGGCTGCAGAAGTTTTCCAGAAGGAATGTAGAACATCCTCTGATCGTAGCAGAGAGCTGTGTCCCAGGAATAACTTTTTTTTTTTTCTCTATGTGGAGGGTACTGTGCCTAGGACAGAGCAAGGTGACTGATGAGCAGTGTTAAAGGGAGTTCTGTTCTCATGCCATTTGCACTCCTCCCAGCAGGAAATTGCCTGTCTAGCTTCTCCTCAGGTGAGGGAGGTGCAAGCACTCCAGCATGGACACTTGGGGCCTGTCAGCCACAAGGTCTGTGGTCCTTTGGCAGCCTGAGATTGATTGGGTGGATCTGCTTTAGCCCCGTGTTCCCACCTCACAGCCCATCTCATCCAGAATTATCCTGGAGGCAACACAGTGAGTCACGGCCATGATTTCCTCAGTGAGCTGTGATTGTGTCAGGGCTATTCCTCAGGTGGGTTTTTATCTTTGGGGCAGGTTTGCTTCTGTTGCACTCCCTGTGCCCACAGCGCCTGGCTGCCTGGGGGATGCACGGGCTGGTGGCCACCCCTGATTTTATTCAGTCTGTCAGTGTGCAGGAGCTCGTGGCCCTCTCAAGGGCCTGCCCTCAGAAAGGCATGGCCAAGGACTGGCTTTGCTACAGACTGCTCGTGTAGGCAGCTGGCTCTTCATATTCATCCTTTCCAAGCGTTTTAGATGTCTCTAGTCTGCTTTCCGGACAAGAACCTGGAAAGGGAAAAAAGCCTTCAAGAACCCATCTGACACTCACATGCTGTGCTGTGGGTCTCCATTGGAGCAACTACTGAAACCAGAACAAAATAGAAACAGAGATGTTTTTCCAGACAGAAAGAAGGTCTGTGGGATAGGAAAATGCTGGATTAGAGCTCAAAGCAGGAATCACTCAGAGATGCAGAGGCAGAGCTTTGAGGAGCTGTTGGCAGCTGAGTGTAGGAAGCTTTTGGGATTATTTATTGGCCCATTATTTATCATGTAGGTACGGCATTGTTGGGGAGGGGACTTCCTGGACATGGAGCCTCTGTAGAAATTCCACCTACCACAGTGTGTCCTGGATTCCCCAGTGTCTGACGGATGGCAAATTTTCATGAGATTTTCAGTGGCTTTCCAGGAGTTCTCCAACGTGCATAACTCTCAAAGCAAAGAAATGCTGCCCTGTGAGTTCCCTCATCATCAGTATTTTTTGGGATTTGACACTCTGGAGGGTCACCAACGTAGATGAGAGGGAGGGGAGTGCTTTTTCAAACGTGTCTTCATGGGGATTCATGAAACAGAGGAAGAATTCAAAGCAGCAAAGATATAATTTATTGGGTGGATCTGGGCAGAAAATGTGAAAGGTTCCCCACAAAAACAACAGTTACATTTTTAGATGAGAGTGAAGTTTGTAGGTGTTTCGTCTAGACTGTCTCTTCTTTTGATGAAGTTGGAGACTCCCAACAATGAAAATCTGGCTGGGCTTTAAAGACTTCCTTTGATATTTTCAGAAGGGACTGTAAACCCTTCTGAAGACAGAAGGGTACAGAAGGCACAGTCTGGCCTAGGTGAGAAATCTGGCCTTTTGTAATTTAGAGTGAGAGAGAGTGAAATAATTGATAGACCTCAACCTGTCAGTCCCGACAATTGTACAGAGAAATGAAAGGACGAATGCTACGGGAAGCGGGATAAAATACACCCAGTCAATCAAACAGTACAAGCCAAGCCATCATCCCAGAGTTTAGTTCATTTTCTGTATTTACACATTACCTTAAAGTGGATACATAGCAGTGAATAACTCTTTTATTCCCAATACAATAAGAAGTTCTTTCCAAAGCATGGATTAAATCTGAGGCTTGCAGTGAGAAATCCCAGTAGGCAGCAAGTTTACAAGTTAAGAAAAGCTGAGCTGCTCCTTAATAGTAGGTGGATAGGTACACAGTAGAAGGTGTATTGTCTTAATTAAGCTGATTAATAAGGCAAAAAAAAAAAAGCCATTGTGATTCCCTGGAGGTAGGAAATGTAAGCTTACATCAAAACATAAGCTAAAGAGAGCTGGTGTGATTACAGATGCAGAGGCATCTCCAGTTCCTCAGCCTTGATCTATTTGCAGGTTTGGCCTATAAAATGCACTCGTGGCTGTCCCCAGGCGTGTTAGGCTGGTCAAAAAGGATATGGGGAGAGGCTTCTAATCTCTGAACAACCTCTTGTGTCAGAAATGGGGCTTGCTCATACCTTGAACCAAGCATTCCATGGCGGGCTCACAGCTCTCTCCCAGCCAGGGTAAGGAGGCTGATGTGTCCATAGTCATAGAATCTCCTGAGTTGGGAAAGACCCACAGGGATCATCCAGCCCAGCCCCTGCCCTGCACAGACACCCCAACAGCCCCACCCTGTGCATCCCTGAGAGCGTTGTCCAAACACTCCTGGAGCTCTGGCAGCCTTGGGGCTGTGCCCATTCCCTGGGGAGACTGGGCAGTGCCCAGCACCCTCTGGGGGAAAAACCTTTATCTAATATCCAACCTAAACCCCCCGACACAGCTCCAGCCCTTCCCTGGGTCCTGTCCCTGCTCACAGGGGAGCAGAGATGGAGCAGCCCCTCTGCTGCCCTTTGGGAGGGAACTGCAGACTGAGATGAGCTCTCTCCTCAGTCTCCTCCAGCTAAACAAGCTGAGTGACCCCAGCTGCTCTTCCTGTGACCCCTACAGGCCCTTCACCATCCCAGTGTCCCTCCTTTAGATGCTGTCTAACAGATTTAGATTTCTTTCATATTGTGGTGCTTGAAACTGCCCCCAGCACTTGAGCTGAGGCTGCCCCAGCGCAGAGCAGAGCAGGACAATTCCCTCCCTGGCAATGCTGGGCCTGGTGGCCCCCAGGACCTCATCTGTGAAGGTTCTGGCTTCTTTTTTTCCTTGCCAGGGTAGGGATTAATACATGAGAAACGTAGGTTTTGAGTTCAGACTTGGATGTTTATTATTTCTTATCTATTTACAGACACGCGAGCTGTGAGCTCTAACTAGCAAGTTAGAGAAATGAGGTAAAATGGAGCACTTCTAACTCTTTCCAAGGTTATTTAAGTGATAATTACCCAATAATGAGGTGACACCTATATTATTTATATTTCTGACCCAATAATGACCACCTAAGGCCCACAATATGGACCTTTTTCACCCAGTTACAGAAAACCACCTAAACCCATGAAGAAGAAGGAAGAAGAAGGTGAAGAAGAAGGACTTAGACGATGCCCAAAATCCTCCATCTTGACTCATATGTATTACTATATACTAAAACCCCAAAATCCAAGTTTTCAGAATTCCAACACGCATCGGCCCTTCTGGTTCCAGGGCACTGCTGACTCATTCAGCTTGCTATGGGCAGGACTTCCTCCCCGTGGGGCTGCTCTCCAGCCTCTCATTCCCAGTATGCTCACTTCCAAAGTGCTCCATCCTTGGGGCAGAATCCAGCACTTGCCCTGGTTAAACTTCATTCTTCAGCCTGGAGAAGGAAGGCTTTTGGGGGTGGCATAAATGGGGCCTTCCAGTACCTTAAGGGAGCCTGCAAGGATGATGGGAAAAGACTGTTTATGAGGGTCTGGAGTGACAGGATGAGGGGAAACTGCTCCAAACTGACAGAGATTAGGTTTAGATATGAGGAAGAAATTCTTCTCTGTGAGGGTGATGAGGCCCTGGCACAGGTTGCCCAGAGCAGCTGTGGCTGCCCCATCCATGGGAGTGTCCAAGGCCAGGTTGGAAGGGGCTTGGAGCAGCCTGGACTAGTGGAAGGTGTCCCTGCCCATGGCAGGAAGGTGGAATGAGATGAGGTTTAAAGACCCTTCCAAAACAAACCATTCTATGATTCTGTGAGTGTTCTGCTCTCTCATTTGTTGAGGTCTCTCTGCAGGCCCTCTGTGTCCTCCCAATTTAATGTGACCAACAAACTTACTTATTATACCTTCAGTTGTTGCATGTGAGTCCTTTATGAAGACACTGAAGGGTGTCTTGTATGGGTGCCTACCTGGCTTTGGCTGGAAACTGTGAGCCATGAGTCAGCAAAATCTTCTTTAGGGTGGCTAAACCGTTTACTCTGACAAACTCCAGGTGGTTTTAAATCTGACGTCCAGGACTGCAGACCAGAGCTGGTTTTAATCCAAGTCCACTTTCTGCATCTTTCCAACAGGCCAAAGGCAAGATGGTGAACAGAAAGAGGATAATCAGGAGACAGAGTGGGTTAATAGTGGCTGAGTTTTGTGATCATGGTGCTTTATGCCTCTAAGCATTCCCACCCTGGCTGGGCAGGAGTGGCTCTGCTGCAGGAGCTCATCAATTGCAGCTAATTCTCTTGAATTCAGCTACTGTCATCACTAAAAATATTTTGTGTAGGGAGGAAGCTGTGGTTGAAAGGTCTTTACCTGACTATAACTGCTCCTCCAGCACAGTGAGAAAGAGCTGCTTTCACAATGACCTGATGGGAAGGGTCTGTGGGCATTATGAATGGGACAATTATAAAAACCTGTTCAAAATTATCCCATATTTCCTCAGCAACCAGGGCGTGATTTATCTCCGCCTAAAATGCACATCTAAAACAGGCAGTATGAATCACACAGTAAAAGGACTGGTTTCTCCTCATGCCACTAGAAAGGAAATCCAAAGTCTAGCTCAGATGTAGGCATGTACATCGTAGGCTTCTAAACTGACGTCGTGAGATTCAAACGTCCCCCTCTTTAATAACTCCAGAAATGGGAAGATTATTTGGTGAAGTCTTTAATTAATTGGTGATAAAAGCAAATGAAGCTAAGAGAGCACCAAAACCTAGTAACTGTCTTTGGCGTGGCCACGTCTGTGATTTCTCAGAGCTCATTTCCATTGCCTCTGGGGAGCTGCAGCAGCCCAGGAATTCAATGGAAGACTTTTCAGAACCTTACGTCTCTAATTTGGCTTATGACTTTGTGACAACTCAAATACTCTGGGACTGATTTTACAAGCTGCTCAGGTTGGTTCATGTCCTGTGAAAAGAATAATGTTGTTTTCCAAGAACATTATTGTAAAGGAATCTAGTAAAGCTCTAAAAAGCATAATTAAAAATTTTCCAATGTAACTGCAGCATTACATAGGCCAAAGGGCATCACCAAATACTCAAGTTTCTGGTCCAAAAGATAATTTTTGTTTTATCTTCTGAGGATTCACTTGCCAAACTTCAGATGTCTCTGAGTTGCAGTTTTGTAAAGACATACCCTACAATCTAATTTCCAAGATCAAGAGTAATGCTCTCTTTTCTCATCACTCTTACCTGGTTTCCCAAACCTTGATGTGCAATGGAAATAAGCCGTCCTTCTTGCACAGAAAGAGAGCGTGGCGCTGCTGAGGGACACACAGCCCCTCTGGCTTTCAGGGCTGTTCTCCAGGTGCTTTCATGCTGCTCTGACAATGGATAAAGGAAGCCAAATCCGGCTCCCAGGGCAGTGTGGTCACCTGCCCAGAGGTGGGAGGAGCAGCGTTGTGTCTCCACAGCCAAGTCTTGTGTTGGCACAACCAGGACTTGTCTGACTCACACAGGCTGGGGCAATGCCAGAGACCTTCCTCCCAAGGTCCTGGCTGGGATGACATCACTTCTGATGGAGGCAAACATCAAACATGAATGTTATCCCCTTACTCCAGATGGCTATAGGAATTTTTGGATAGTGCAAATGGAGTCAGTACCCTGTACCCCTTCACACAATTGGGAAATGGGGAAAATGAGCCATAAAACTCATAATAAATAATTTCTTTTCTATGTAATTGCAGCCACTAATAATATTTCTAACACAGAAGACGCAGGCAATCCAACAGACCAAAAGGTGGCAGGAATGGGAAGAGCTGCTCAAACTCAAGGGAATCGCCATAAAATAAAATAATTTTCTTTGTTGTTCCCTGAGAACAGGCTGTGGGTGCTTCCCTCAAAGTCATTCTTAATGTGGACAAATCTGAAAACAAATGGGCAGGATGAATAACAAAAAATATCAGGTGGTACTCGCATGGCTCCTAAAGGCATCCACATTTGAGACTATTGACCTACATTGTGCTTAGCTCACTGCTGAAGCCAGTTCTGCTGCCAGAAAAACGCAAGGGGACAAATGCAACACCAGCTTTCAAAAAGTCTTCAGGGGCAACTCAAGCAATCACAGACCCTTGAGTCCATAAGTACGTGAGTGAAAGTAGAAGTAAGGAACAGGATTAGTAGACCAAATTATAAAGGGTAAATGTGGTAGGATATAAAAAAGAGGAGGATCTGAGGAAAGGAAACCATTCATTGAAGGTGCCAACAGGCATCTGGTCCAACAGAAATTAGTGATTGAATTTAGAGAGTCTCCAAAATGAGCCCACATCAAACTCTCGTAAAGAGATTCAGTTGGTGTGGGCTGATAACTGATAAAGAGAAAGGAAATTGAAAGAGAGTCTCTGGGCATTTTGAGAGCAGAAGGCAGGAGGAACCAAGAACTGGGAGAGCAACACAGAAATCTGTGCTTCTGCCAGATGCCGGAGCTCTGCCAGGAGAACAGATGAGGGAGAAATCAGTTTTGAGAAACCTAGAGACAAACAGGCACCTGTGTGCACAAGCAGTGGGCTGCAGAGGTGTTATGGCCAGCTGAGGAACAGCTCCTGGAGGCAGTGCAGGCAGATTGAGAAATGTGTCAGCTTGGCCCTCAGGGGGATCAAAAAGGCAGGTGTTGAGGGATGGGAGGAAGCCACACCAGACCCAGTCTATAGAAGTCCAGTCCATAGTCTTTGAAACTATGTGATAGGTCTGCTGAAGTCAAAAGGAATGACCAGAGGTGGTGCCTGGCCTGATTTTGATCCACATATGTCATAGGCTCAGGGTCCAGAGCTCACAAAGGAGATGGCAAAAGAAAGAGAATATGTGATTCTACATCATCCCCATGAATCAGTTCCTTGCTCTGGTCTCAAATCCCTGCTTCCCTTGCTGACTCCAGCAGGTCCTGCTTTACTGCCCCAGCCAGTTTCACATGCTTTTGACTCAGGAGCTTAGGAAAATGTTCATTTTGCCAGACCTTTCCTCCCTTTGCTGCTCAGAGAAAGTTCCCACGCTGTGAAGCACTTTTGTTGAAAAATTCAACTTCAGAACTTTTCAAGCCTGTTGTGGGTGCACAGTTCTCTCACTATGTGTGAACTGACAGTGGAATGATTATAAAAGTGAATATAACTGAAATACAGAATTGGTATAAATGAAATGACAAAAGCATGGGTTACAGATCCCATCATGGTAATGATACAGACTAATTCTGGTAACTTATACTACCACTTCTCTGACTCTTCTGCCTTTCCAAAATATCATTAACTTTACAGGAATCATATCTTCTGCTTACTTCCTCCTGCTCCATCCTGGGTCAGATAGATCCAGGTCCTTCTGAAGGATCTCTGTCTAGGTTGGTGTATTGGTTTTGCATGGCCTGGTTTTTGGTAGCAGGGGGGCCACAGAGGTGCCTTCTGTGAGAAGCTGCTGGAAGCCTCCACCATGTCTGGCAAAGCCAATCCCTGATGGCTCTGAAGATGGACATGCCAAAGCTGGGCCAATTAGAGAGGTTGGTAACGCCTCTGTGACGACAGATTTGGGGAGAAAGATAAACAAAAAGGCTGATTGTGCAGTTTTAACTTCAGCCAGAAAAGAGCCAAGTGAGCACATGCGAGAAGAAAACCCTGCAGACACCAAGGGCAGTGGAGAAGGAGGGGCAGGAGCTGCTCCAGGCGCCAGAGCTGAGATTCCTCTGCAGGCTGTGGTGATGACCACGGCGAGGCAGCTGTGCCCCTGCAGCCCACGGGGATCCACAGGGGATGCAGAGATCCACCCACAGCCCATTGGCATCCATGGGGATGCAGAGATCCACACACAGCCCCTGCAGGAGCCCGCACAGGAGTGGGTGGATGCCTGGAGGAGGCTGTGATCTGGTGGGAGACCTGTGGAGAGTCAGGCCCTGCTCCCAGGCTGGAGCAGCCTGTCCTTGGAGGACTGACCCTGTGGAAGAGTGTCCCATGCTGAAGCAGTTTGGGGAGGATTGTTGCATGTGGGATGCTGCAGCAGTTCCCAGGGAGCTGTTGCTCATGAGGTGGACTCACACTGGAGAAGTTCATGGAGGACTGTCTCCCCTGGGATGGACCCCAGGGTGCAGCAGGGGGGTGACTCCTCTCCCTGAGCAGCAGGAGAAGCTATGGGGCATGAACTGACCATAACACCCACTCCCTGTCTCCCTGCGCTGCTGGGGTAGGAGGTAGAGCTGGGAAGGAAGAGGGGTGGGAGGAAAGTGTTTCTAAAGGGCCTATTTCCTTCTCATTATCCTGCTCTGATTTGGTTTGCAATAAATTAATTTCATATCTCTAATTAGAGCCTGTTTTGCCCATGAGAGCTTTTGATGGGTGACCTCTCCTGGTCCTTATCTCAACCCATGAACCCTTCATTAAATTTTCTCTCCCCATCCAGCTGCAAAGGGGAGTGAGTGAGCAGCTTTGGTGGGTGCCTGGCATCCATCCAGGGTCAGCCCATGACAGCTGGGTTTTATGTGCTCAGTATATTTGGTGCTGGGGTGCTCAAAATTTGAGCATTTATGTCGACAGGTACTGCTGGTGCTACTTCTTTATGAAATCCAGACTGTAGTGAGGTGCCTACAGGGAAGCTGAACTCTTCTGAAAATCTGGCTCCAAAACAAGCAGATCCTGGCACTGTTTCTCCAGACAAGTTCTGTGCAGGAGCTGTTCAATGGGAGAGGGAAGTTTCAGGCTTAGGGGTTTTTTAAGTGGCAAAATGAACTTTTGTCCTCAAATTGAATATTTCCTCGTTGCCAGAACGTCTCAAGTTTCCATTGGGAAAGTTGAATCATGAAGAATTGACTGGCCTCCAATGCCCAGTCAAAACACCTGACTGGGTCAAACAAAACCATGTTTGACTTCACAAAGACACTGAACTGTATAATGGGAGGCACCTGCTTGGACCTGTATCTTAGATAATCCTGCTAACGGGTTTCCTAATTGGACCCCCAGAGTGTCTGTGATTTGACAAAGACATTACTGCTGGAGAACTGTTCTCTATGTAGAAAACAGAAAGCAAATATTGTATTTCAAGCTTTGCTGTTTTTCTAAAAAATACACTGGGAACATTTCGGTCAGCCTTGATCAGATTGGCTGGCCTTTCACCAGGGCCTTTCTGATTCTTGGCTGGTGGTCTTTGTAAATGGAGATGGACAAACTGTAGGAAACAGGAAAAAAGTCCTAGAACAATATCCTAGAACAATATATTCCAATTGTTCTCACAAGCTGAAAAGCAGGAGCATTTGTCCTCAGTTGAAGACAGTGTTTTGTCTGAACTGATTTCAAGCAGTTCAATCTATTTAACTATGCCAGTTTGCATGAAGAATAATGTATTCCAAGGGTCTTTGTAATAACAGAGCATTTTAGTATTTTCAGAGTTTTGCAGCCTTTGCTTCTACAAATTAGAAAACCTGATGCTGACTTGCCAAGTCTTGAATGGTCATTCTCCAAGCACATTTGCAAAGACAATATCAGTCAAAAACCTCAAAAACCTTTTCTCTGTCTCTGCATTGCTCCATTGCTTTGCTCCATCTTCTACTGGCTGCCAGCACAGCTCAGGGGGAAACAATGACTGCCCAGCACAGCCAGTGGCCAAAATATTCTCTGGTGAACACTGGTGTGGACATGTGGAGGTCCTGAACAGGGACTCTTCATTGGAAATTGTAGTGATAGGACAAGGAGCAATGGGTTCTAGCTGAAAATGGGGAGAAGAAAGAACCAAAGAAATTCTGCCCAGGGTGGTGAGACCCTGCCACAGGGTGCTCAGAGAAGCTGTGGCTGCCCCTGGATCTCTGGAAGTGTCCAAGGCCAGGTTGGACAGAGCTTGGAACAGCCTGGGATAGTGGAAGGTATCCCTGCCCATGGCAGGGGGTGGAATGGGATGGATTTAAGGTTGCTTGCAACCCAAACCATTCTGTGATTCTCATTCTAGGACAGAGTCAGTCTGGGTAACTCGACACAAATTTTCCTTGTCTTAAGATACCTGTCCAGATCTTTACACAGATCTCCTCAGCAGCAAGCCAAGGGTGACATTTTCATTTTGCTCCTCCTTTGACTTTTTTTTTGTCTATACCTAAAGCTGACTGTGCAACCCAACAGCAACAGCAGCTGTCTCTGGTGACCAGTGATGGATATCCAGGAGGGTTGTGGTCTGGGCAATGGCACATTTGAAGGGCCCTGTATGAGTGGGCATGGACAGAGCTGTAAGCTCAGCAACAAATGTGGGAAAAGCTGCACAAATTTTGTTTAGTGAGCGTGGTAGAAAAGAAAATGAAGGTTTTGTGGGGAGGGATGCAGTCTGTGAGCTGCCCAGCAGATGTTCCTCTCCAACCATGGAGAGAAGGGCAGCCAGCTGTGCACATGGGGGACACGGGGACAGTTTTGAAGAGGGAGACAAGGAGTTCTGAGACCCATTGGCTGGAGGCAGAGCAGAAATTGGGAACAGGACAGTGTGGGCTAAGAGCAGAAGCAGCGTGGGTGATGGTGCAGTGCCAGCTGTGGGGATGTGGGGCTGTCCTGTGAGCTGCTCTGTGCCTCTGCCCCATGGAGCCTCTCCCCTCAGAGTGCCCAGAGGGAACATTGCTCCCTGTGTGACGGAACTGGGCTGGGCTTCTCTGCCAGGAGGATTTACAGCCTGCGGCAGGAAGGCAGCAGCAGTATCAGTAGCGCACAGTAGAAAACACAAATGGAATGGAAGGATGGTCTGGCGTGGCTGGGCCTTGCACCCTGCAGGCAAATCCTCAGAGTCTTCCTCCAGCTGTGCCAGGACTCCAGTCCCAACCCCTGCAGCACCAGGGGCTGCTGCTTCCAGAGAAAAGGCAGTTTCTGCTGAAACTCCTGCACTGACTGCCCTGGCCAGAGGCCAGAGAACTTGTGGTCAGAGTGGAGAGTCTTCCCAGGTGATGTAAATGTGCTGGAGGTCATTGGACAGCACACAGTGACGTGCTCTCACTGTTTTACTACTTGCAGGAGTTTGCAATCCAGTTTTCAGGTCTTGGCAAGAGGTAAAGCTGTTTTTCCTTGTGTTTCAGGGATCTCAAGGGCCTAAACAAGGAAAAGGACTATTTGAGTGTCCCATGAAGAGACAGTGGCACAGCTGGAATCAGGGAGGTCACTCACTTGCAAGCTCCCCCCAGCACAGCTGCCTGTGAAGCACACGCTGTCACATGTGTCACAGGAGGTGTGGGCACACCCTGCCCACGGCAGGACATGGTCACTGGGCTCCTCATGCATCATCCCCAAGAGCTGCCTGAGTCCCAGCTGTGCTGCAGGCAGGGTAGAGGGGCTGTTTTAAGGGCCCTTCATTTAACAGGAAAAGCAGAGTGCAGATCCTGAGCACCAAGCACAGACTGTTTCATTTCTGTTGGCACCAGGGAGCTCCTTAGCTTTGGGACACACTGCTCAAAGCATGGCTGAGGGAGGGCAGGCTGCAGAAAGAGCAGGCAAGCTGTGCTGCATGTCACCCACTGGCCAAGCGGCCTCTGTGTGCTCTGGGGGTACCACAGGAGCAGCCCTGAGTGCTCACTTCCTATCTCCCCCTCTCACCAGGTGTTAGGGACAGGGATTGCCTCCTGGAAGCCAAATATCCACATCCCAGGTCACCTTTTGGAAGATGGCTTGGCAAGGAACTGGGCAGGTGTTGATCAGGGAGCAGAGAAGACAACACACACACGACTGGTGGTGATGTCAAACCTTCAAACATCATCTCCTGGAACCACGTGAAATGAGTGTCTTTTCTTTGAAAAAGACATTTCCTGGTCCTCTAAAGGTTCAAAATTCAAAGAAGGGAAACAATAGAAACCAAGTATTCTTCACTGTTAACCCTTTTCAGCAAGCAAGCTGGCAATACCAGAGTCATGAAGGCCTGGTTTTGTTGGGATGAAAATTAAATTACAGGAGTGGGGTGCTTGATGTAATCTATTTATTGACCAAGAACTCACGCTGGGGCCTGTTCCCCCGTTCGCTGCAGAACAAACACCAGCAGCCTTGCTCTGAAATCCCACACCTGCTCCTCCATGCCCAAAAAACCTGGGGCCATGTCCTGTCTTCTGTCACCAGGCAGTGTCTCCCAGGCCAAGCTCCGCCACTTGCAGCCTGACTCCAGGACTTGATTCTTCAAATCCTGCACCTCCACAGCTTTCAGTCTGAGGTTCCCCCGTGGGACTGGGCAGCAACCATCAGAATGGTGCTTCTTACAGTTAAAAGGGGCTTGACTTTTGGAGACTGGATGTGTTTGGAACCGAAACTGCAGCCATTGCTGGAAGGGGGTGGGAGTACACTGAGATGGCTGCCTTGAAAAGCTGATGTCTCTTTAAGATAAATTAATGTATGCATCATTCTGCACGCATATGGGGCATTTGAAGGCTGGAGATGGACATCTCTGGTGTCAAAAGCAAGACTGGAATTCCTTGCAGTATTGTGACAGGAATGCACTGATGCAGGTGGATATGGCAAGGAGGTAGGAATGCACTATCTGATGGAGCACAGAAAACTGGAGCACTGCCTGGAGTCCAAGTATTTTTGAGATATTAAGTTAGTAGACCTATTCCAGGTCTGAACAGGCAGACCTGCACCAGAATACTCACTCCTGTAGTCTCAGGGTCATTCAGTGCTCATAAAAACGTGTGTCTTGTGGTTTTCCTTTTCATTTCCAAACAGAAATCCACTTAAAAATGGTATCGGGTCACCAGGACCTCGGCAGCTGTGAGCAAAAGTTGTCACTCCCTGCAGCAGGCCAGGCTCCAGAGCCATTTTAAAGCCTTGTGCCTACTCCCAGCCCCAAGCTGTGAGCACAGCAGCTGTGTTTCCTCGCATCTGCCTTCCATGTGCTGGGCACCATTCCCTGTGCTCCAGTTGGAGTTTGGAGGTATCTGTAGCAGCCGGTGCAGAGTAACAGTGCTCATGATGTTCTTCATTCCTTCTTCCATGCTTTACTGTTTCTGTTTGAGATACGAATGAGGGTGTTGACCTTGTAAAAGTGCTTTGCAGCAGCATTCATCCATGGCTGGGGCCTGCACCTCCAGTCTTTTGTGCCTTTTCCCTTGGTTCCAGGACACCCATCAGATGTGTCCCACGGTGGCACAGCTCAGTTTCCAGGGGCAGGGGTTGGACTACAAGCAGTGACCAGAGCCAGCTGCAGCTCCCCCGGTTTCTGCTGACAGTGACAGTCCATGTCCCTGCCATCCTCTGGGCATGACAGTAGAAGCTCAGTCACTGCTCAGGGGTCAGGATGCTTGGAGTGCCTGACTCTGCTGCCAGAACCCCACCTCCAGCTCAGACTTCTCATGACAAGCAGTGAGAAGTTGTAGAGACACTCCTGGTGCTGTGAGCAGTGCCAGATGGGGCTGCCACCTCTTCTGCACAGCTCAGGAGGGACAGGGACCTGTTGGAGCAAGTCCCAAGGAGGTCACCAAGTTGATTAGGGAGAGGGAGCACAGCTCCTACAAGAAAAGGCAAAGGGAATTGGGATTGTTCAACCTGGAGAAGAGAAGCTCCAGGGTCCCAACTGCAGCCTTCCAGTGCCTGAACAGAGCTGAGAAGGAAGATGGAGAGAGACTGTTTAAAAGGGCCTGGAGTGACAGGACAAGAAGAAATGGATTCACACTGACAAAGAGTAGGTTCAGATTGAACATTAGGAAAAAATTCTGCCCTGTGAGGGTGGTGAGACCCTGGAACAGGGTGTTCAGAGAAGCTGTGGCTGCCCCTGGATCCCTGGAAGTGCCCCAGGCCAGGCTAGATGGAGCTCTGAGCAACCTGGGATAGTGGAAGGTGTCCCTGCCCATGGCAGGCAGGTGGAACAAGATGAGGTTTAAGGTCCTTCCCAACCCAAATCTCACCAAACTGGGATTCTGGGAGTCTGTGATTCTGGGACACTGACAGATGAAGAGGCTGTGGCACGCTCCCAGCCCCACTTCACAAAAACATCCATGAAAAGCAGCTTGATCCAGCCCTGCCAACTGCCAGGAGCAGTGTGGGGACCACTCCAAAGGCCCTTCAGGACACTGACCTTTGGTTTGTGGCTGTAAGAAACAGCTCAGCATGATGTGTGGGCACAGCTGGCTCACAAGTGGTCACCTGAGCAGCCTGCTAAGGAGACATCAGCCATCATCCATCCCTCACCAGAACAGCCTGGGTTCAAACGTCACCTTGGGACTGTGATTTCAGGTGGTTTCAGTTTCCCCTCACAATGTTCAGCAGTTGGGTGGGTCACGGTAGCTGTGTCAGCTCTAAGCACAGTGTAGAAGACTTTGTTGTTCTCTGTGCCTAGGTCTGCTGGGGCACTGAAGTGCTTCTGATCCCAAAACTGAGTCCAAAACATGGGGAAGAAATAATGCAATCACTGTTTTCCCCCAGAAACATTTTGCACAATTGAACTACATGAGATAAAAACAGCAAACTGGAGTTGGATGAGAGTGCTGGACCAGCCTAGAGTGATGTTATTCTAGTGATGTCCCATTGTCATCCAGAGTTGCCTCCTTCTACCCTAAAGAACCCCAGAGACCTGAAGCAAATCAAGCCATTGCTCTAGAGATGGTTTATACATGATCAGGCTGCCAGCAACTGCTCCAACCATGATAAGGTGTCTGCCCATATCCCAGGGTGTGTGGCCACATCCTGAGTGGGAAGGCAGTCAAACCCCAAAGTATTCCCTGGATTACCCACGCAAAGGCCTCAGTCTGTGTGTCCAAGGTCAGCTCCACTCAAACAGGGCAGAGGAGTCATCTGGAGCTGAGCATGCAGCCAGAGCCTTGCTGTGCCTCCACACTGCAGGATCCAACTCCTGTCTGCTGCCCCTTCCTCTGCTGCCTTCAGGTGAACCCCCTCCCGGCCTAGGCTGTACAGAAAGAACCTGCCAGCATCATTGGGTATTAATCTGTGTCCTGGAGAAAGCAGAGAGAAAGGTGACACAATGCTGCACTGGGGCTACGGAGGACAAGAGGTGGCCACTGCAGCTAATGCCTGTCCAAGCACTGAGCAGAGGAGAGTGCAGCAATGCTGGGAGACAAACGAGAAAAGCACCTGTGGTGTCCTGTACGTGCCTCATAGTCCTGTGTGCAGCCTCCACCTCCTGCACACAGCGAGGCTCTCCAGGGCACAGCACAGGGGACGTGCCCTGTCAAACATGCACCAGGCATGTGCCCTTCATCCCTGTCCAGAAGCTGCTCCTCTCCTGCACTCGGGCATCAAACACTTGGTACAGATCTGTGGTCAGCAGAACATGTCTGCTGGTGTAGCAGGGGCAGGAAGGGGTGGTCGTCAGGCACCACCCAGATGTCCAAGGATACAGCAAGCCTGATGTCTGCTCCTCACGTGGTTGTCCTCAGTCTCTCATGGTCTGCACAACTCTGGACTCATTCTGTTTCTCATCAGAAGTTTGCCTAAAGGAAATTCTTGGCTTGCATTAGGGCTTCTATCTCCTACTCCCAGTAATCTTGTCTGGCAAGACTGGCGTATGGAGTGTGGCCATAACTTGGCTTGAGAGAGAGGACTGCAGATGGAGGGACTCAGACTGTGGACGAGTCCAGCTCCATCAGTTCACAGGTGCAGCTCCTGGTTCTCCCAGACTGCAGAAAATGCCTCAGAATGCAGACACTGCTGCAGCTGCTTCTCCTCACTCCACAGATCCACGGCAGAGTACAGCAGGCACACCATGTCTGCCCAATGAAACATGGACTGGACGGATTTTTAATTCCCCCAGAACCTTGGTCTTTCCTGGGAAGAACCATGCCTTGAACTTTCCAAAGGAAAGCAAGCAAGCTTGGTTCCAGCAAGCCTCAAGGCTGGAGAGTGCACCTCCACTGACATCCTACCAAGCTGTAACCAAGCAGGGAATGTACAGGACCATCAGCTCTGATGGCCATAACAAAGAGGTGTGCTCTGCAAAAGTCTGGATCTTGTTAGCACAAAATGCTTTCTTCTTTCCATTTTCTTCTGATGCAGATCAGTGCCTGGCAGTGCAGTGGAGAACCACAGAGGGAACCGGAGGATGCCCACGATAATCCACCAGCCCTCAGGGGCTGTTTGCCACCTAGCTGCCGGAGGACTAGGCAGCTTGGCTCAGGGAAGACAGCTTTAGGGTGCATGGACAGGGTTTGGACAATGCTGTGGGCAGCAGTCCCCTTCCAGTCCAGCAGAACCCCTTCTCTGAAAACCCTGAGGGATCCCCAGTCCTCCCCAGCACATCCCTGACCAGCATCTAGCCTGAATGACACCTGCACCAACAGGCTGGGAGCCTCTACAAACCAGACACCCCAGCATCACAGCAGCCTCTTGGAGATCTCTTCCCCACCCAGCTCTCCTTGGCCCTTTCCCTGCTTTATTCTCCTGCATTTTAATACATTGGATGTTACACAAACCCACTGATTGTTCTCCCTTTTGTGCCGGGGCAGACAGACAGGCTCCCCAGACAATAGACAGGCTTCACCGTGACTGCGAAGGAGAGGTAGAAGATTTACTGCCATGAGGTAATTTGCTGGAGGAATTTGAACTTTCTTTGCTTCCGGAACTGCCTCCATTGTCCTGCCCTGTCAGCAAAGCAGAGACAGGGAAGGTCCCGAGCACAGGGTGCTTGCAACAGGCAAGGTTTGCCTTTTGAGAACCAGCTCCATTCACAGATGGCAGCCAGAACCTGAATCCTTGGGCTGGGAAGGTTTTCTGCCCCTGGGTGCAGCTTACCCCACCTGCTTTGACGCTTCTTTTGCCAGATTTCCCAACCATGACTGGTTGGTGACCCCCCTCTCCCTTATTCAGAACATAAAAATGTTCCAACCCTATTTCATTTACCTCATCAGTAAGAATTAAACTTCTCCCTGATGCCTTTGATAGTGCATTAGGACATGACAGGCAGCATCACACGCCAGATCACACAAGTGTGTGGGTGCATGGTGAAAGTTAGTGCAAGAGGTGAGGTCTTGTGGGCTGTGTGGGGTGAGGAGCGATCTGTTTTCAGCTAGGAAAAACACTTTTGCAACTTGCAACTGCCCGTGTGGTGCTTTTGAAATCCCTTCCTTTTGTGGTGTGGGTGCAGCAGGCACAGACCAGGAAATGCTACACCAGCAGCGCCAACACTTCATCATCCTTTCAGGTGCAAAAGGCCACTTTGTTGGGATCCAAAACTTCAGGCTGCCACATTGCTTAGGTTGACTGCTCCAGACACGTGCTATGTCTTTACTGAATGGCTGGTTTAACCCAATATGGGTTGCAGCTGCACAGCTTTACACAGCTCTGTCACAGCCTCTCCTGATTGTGTTGGCTCACTGAGATTTTCCAGTCCTGGAGGCTGTGGGCCTGGACACAGGTCACTGCCTAGGTGAGCTGGTGAGAACACGAACAGGAAGCTTCAGGATGATGCATTAGGGGGCCTTTAGCACAGCTCTGCACAGACATTGCCAACAGGTTATCAGGTGGAGACAGCCGGGCAGACAATCTGGGCAAAGGGTGGGAGCGTCAGGTGGGGATTTGCTGGGGACAGCTCAGACTATGCACCCCCAAAGTTCTGGTGCCTGGGTGATGGGGGAAGGCAAACAGATGAAATCTGTGTCCAGACTCATGCCATGGCCTCTGATACCCCTTCCAGATATCAGCTGGGGATGCCCAGTGATATCTCTCCATATAACACCAGTTTGGTGGTTTTCTACCCCAGGACCAGCAGGAAAGCCAGTGCTGCTCAGTTTCTGTGAAGCTCTAGATGCAGGACTTCAATGAGTCTTAAATAGCTCTTAAAAGAGCTATTATAAATTTTATTTAAGCTTCTGAATTGTGTTGAATTCTGGTTTTTATTTTTCCTTTTCCCGACTCCATCTCCATATGCAAGCTCACCCATTGGAATTCAGGCAAGGACTCCCCAGAGCCTGTTCTCCATCCCTGGGGCTTGTCCATCCCCACACCTCTGGCAGCAAAGCTTTGCCCAGTGGAGCCCAAAGTAGGCATCCAGGCTCCAGAGTGAAGTGGCCAAGCCAGCTGCCCCCAGGCTGTGAGCACAGGGCTGGGCTGCACCAGCCTCTCCATGCCCCCCCTGGCCTGCTGAGTGACCAGCACTGGCTCCAGGAGCATTAGCCTTGGCCACGGCCTCCAACGAGCTGACACTGCAGGGCTGATGCAAAACCCATCCTGGACACCCTTCCCATGGACATGTTGTCTGTCCTTCTGCCACAGTGCTGGGAAAACGTGGCCTCAACTGTGGCCTTTCAATTCTCAGTCCTCATGCCAGTGTGGCAGCATGGAGGGCTGGAGAGCAGGGAGAGGGCTGGGGCAGGCCAGGAGCCCAACTCTTCCTGGCCCCCAGGTCCAGATACTTGTGTGCAGGATGTTGAAGGTGCTCTGCCCTCTGATCAATGTGCCATGCCTCTGACAGCACCCAGCACCACCCAGCTCCCAGGAAACAGAAGAGGGCAGTTTTGTGCTCTTCTTTCCCAACTGACATAGTTAATAGTTGGCCATGCCACAAAGTGGAACGGTTTGAACTACTTTGGGGACAGGTTGAATACAATTGAAAACCAAACTTCTGTTCCATACAAGCACCTGCCAAGCCCCACTCTAAATATAAATCATCTGTTGTGCTAGACCATCCCAAGGCAGTCCTGCTCCAGAGTGAATTATTGCCTTCTGTTCCTGCTTGAGTGCATTAAATGTATTCAGCTCCGTAATACACAATTGTTCCTTCTCTGCCTTGTTTTGGCACAGAGAGCACCACCTCCAAGACAAGTGAGTGAAAGGCAAGCCCTGGACATTGCCTTGCTGCTCAGCAGGCGTTAGGTTCTGACAGGTTTTCTCCTCTCCAGGCAGCCATTCTGCAGATGTGGTGTTGCTGCTCTTGGCAATTTTCAGAGCCTTACTTGAATGTCTTTGAAAATCCCAGCCTGCACAGGTAGTCCTTTGTCTAAACAGCTGCCTCTCACAGTCGTGGCTAAAGTGGTGGCACAAACCAGACTGAAAAAGCAAAGTGCAAACCTTAAGAGAGGTCCTGCTGTCCCATCATTGCAATGGGCTGCTCCTCTCAGGGCAAAGCAGGGATTAGAACCATGGGACCATAGAATTACAGACTGATTTGGGTTGGAAGGGACCTTAAAGAACATCTGATTCCAACTCCCCTGCTGAGGGAGGGGACAGGGTTAGAGTTCCACCAGACCAGGCTGCTCAGAGCTGCATCCAGCCTGATCCATCCTGTATCCTTGTGATACACCTCCCTGCTGGTGGAGAGCACGACCTGAATCCAGGGCACCTGAATCCATGATAAGGTGCACAAGCACAAGGTTCTTACTCCCCCACAACTCTTCCCCACCTCTCCTGTGTCTCTCAGCTGTTCTGCTCAGAGGAGGACCCTGCTGACCTGGCTGCTGGGCTCCAAAGCACACGAAAGACAAGAGACACAACTGGGAGGTGTCTCTGCCAGCTCTGGGCAGGACACAACCATCCCTCTTTGCCCAAACTTTTGGCCAAGTCTTTTGGGACTGGAGGCAGTTTCCCACCCAGGGGCATTAAGGACTGTCTGGGATAGCCTGTGGTGTCCCAGACATCCCTGTGGATGCAGTGCAGGACCTCCAGCTCCTGTGCCTGAACACAGCTCAGAGTTGAGCCCAGGGTTCCCTCAGGGCCTTTCCTGCAGGGGCAATTCCTGGAGCCCACAGGGCCCCACGATGGAAACTTGCTTGTGAGCAGCAAAAGGATCCCCCTACAATGTCCAGGGAAACCCGGCTTCTCTCTGAGCAAGCTTCCTAGAGCAAAAAAATGGTCTTCATCAAATGCAAAAGTTTCCAGGCATCAGATGTGGTAGAATTTTTTGAATGAAAACATATTGGAGATGTTTGAGTCTGAAGTGAAGGATTTTGTTTCAATCGGGGTTTCATTTTACTTTTGATTTTTCCAAATTCAGCCTCAGGTTAGTTTGTGCAGGTGCTGCCTGTCATTAAATACTGCATTGTCATGGCTTGGCTTTTAGTGAATGAAATGTTTTGATGTGACCATAAAGCATTTCAATCAGCCATTCAGACATTTTCAAAATTTATCAGATTTGGTCCCCTTGAAGACATTTCCAAATTTTGCCTACTACCAAGTAATGACAGACACAAACTGCACTAAGATTCAGCAGTGCATCTACTCCCACCCTCCAGTTCATCTTTACTGCTTTGCTTGCCAGTCTCAGGACTTTGGGGCTTGTCCCCAGGGCCGTGGTGCAGATGTGGCGTTTTGCCATATGGTTCAGCTGATATGGTGGTATTTGGTCAAAAGTTGGATGTCGATTTCTTATTTTCTTTTCTTCGTGTTAGAGCCGGGATTAATACACAGGAGTCACAGTTTTTGTGTTCGGACTCAGTGTTTATTGTTTCTTATCTATGTTTCAGTCTCACAAGCCGTGAGTTCTGCTATACTCTAACTAACAAGGGTGCAAAATGGATGCCTCTGTATCTCTGCAAAGCCTTTTCAAGGACAAATTGTCCAACCGTGAACTAAAACCTAAATTATTTATACTTTTAACCCAATAACCAAAACCCAAAGGTCTGCAATGCAGGCCTTTTTCACCCAATTAGAAAAAACCACCCAAAACCAAGAAGAAGAAGGTGAAGAAGAAGGACTAAGACAATACCCAAAATCCTCCATCTTGCTTCATATATTACTATATACTAAAATCTTAAATCTAAGTTTTTCACCCTGTGAGATCATGCAATACTGTTCAAACTACACACCCACAACCCCAGAGCTATCAATTTCAGAAGCCTGCTCCACGGTCACGTAGTGCTTTCTTGAGGGTCAGTGCCTTTTAGAACAGAAAGCCTGAAATCCTCAGCTTCCAGAATTCCAACAGTTGGACTCAATGATCTTGGAGGACCTCGATGACTCTATGATTCTACATGTGATTTGGTGTTGCCCCACTGAAATGTGGCTTCCAAGGGGAGAGGCAGCCAGGCCCAGTGGTTTCCCAGTAGTGCCTTGTCCCAGTTCTTCCCCACCTCAGCAGCTTTTGCCCCCACTCCTGTAGCACTTCCCCACAGTGTCTATACAGCCTGTCAGAGCCTTCCTCTGATTTCCCACCAGCCAGAGAATTACAGGAACAGCTGTGTGGTGCCAGACCCTCTATGTGATAGAACTTTGTTGGATTATGCTTTTTATTGACTTAGAGGTGGGCTAAGTGAGAGACATTTTAAAAACTTCTATTTTATTTTTAGTTTTATGTGAAGGGTGAGACAATATAGATATTATAATTTACACTATTATAATCAGAAGTTAACTACTTTTTATTAAAATACATTATAAGTGTTTCCTGGCCTATCAACTTTTGCCACACAATGCTGTAAATGCCCTAAAGCCAATCACCTAAAATTACCCCTCGTGGGTCCTACTACAATGCATCTTTCATAGTTCTATTTCTCTGAAGGATCTAGTCTTATTTACAAAGCCATCCTTCAAAACTTATTTTTAGTGCCATTTCTCTCTCAACAGTGTCTATCCTATTCTATAACATTTCTAAATCAACATTTCTTATCTCAAAGTTTACATATAGACACATACTATATAAACCTTCTGTCAAACTTTAAAAATTCTTTACAAATCCATTTCCCACCTTACCCAGTGTGTGGACCTGCCCTTCTGGCCAGTTCCAGGCTATGGAGTTCCTGCCCACCAGCCACGGGGTGAGCCATCAGCTCTCTGTGGTCTGGGGGTCAGTGGAGCAGGGCTGGAGACCACAGGCACCAGGGATCCCTGCACAGCCCTGGGTGGGTCAGAGCTGGCAGGACAGGGGGGATGTGTGCAGTGAAAAGAAACTGGACAGAGGTGGCTGCTCTGGGCCAGATGTGCAAGGAGCTCTTGCACAAATTGAAGGTGGGCACCACGGAAGGAGTGCACGAGGGCTTTGAGCTCTCCAGTAGAGGTGGAACTGCCTAATTCAAATACTGCCTTTCCTCAGACTTCCAACTGATACTTTTCCAAAATATGTGGGGCCAAATCTACTTTGTGAAGACCTCATGCAATCAAAGAAGGGATGTGTGTGACAGAGTTACAGGAGCCCCCAGTCTGCAGCTGGAAGCATGTCCGTGGCAGTTATGTGCAACTCACACCATCTCCCCCTCAGCCTGCTCCTGGGAGGAGAACCAGAGCTCTCAGCAGATTCTCTGAACTGGGTATCAAGCTGGTGCTCTGAAAGCCAGGCCCAGCCAAATACACACTCAGGAAGCACTTGGGTCACACAAGATGTCCAGCACAGCCAGCCTGTCACCCTCAGGTGTTTGCTCACGGAAATTCACCAAGAGCCCCTGGGAGCCCCAAGGGGACAACTTTCAATAACCTCTGCTTCTGTGTTGCCCTCAGCCTGTCTGGACCCGCTGGTTGGTCCTGGGAATCAGTGATTCAGGCACCCTCGAGCCAGGAGTAGCACTGAACAATCACCCGCAATAGTCACAGAGAGACTCATTCTATGTTAACTTGACTTATATCTTTGGTTTGTGTCTGTACAGAGACACTATAAAATTCCTCACCAGCAATTTGTACATAAGAAGTGCACCCTCCTGCTGCACCAAAGCAGCATCATGCTCTCTGGTACACCCCTCCTCACTCATCTCCTGCAAGCAGAGGAGTCCTGCTATCTACACATATACACTGGCCCAGATCCTCACACCCTGTGATCTGTCTGCTTCATCGGTGTCACTTCAACAAGCCTTGTTCTCCAGGTGGATCAATTACTCTCCCAGGAATATTTCCATGGAAATTCATTGCTGTCCCCACCATGTGGGCTCCAAGAGTAGTTTGACCATCACGCAGGGGGCACAAGCTGGGCTGTAAATCCCTTTACTCTGCACATCGGTGTGAGCTGCCCACAGAGGTCTGGGAGGTGCTGGCAGGACACGGAGCAGGCAGGGCAGGCTGTAGTGGATAAGCTGCTTTCTGAGGTGCTGTGGGTACCAGCACAGCTCCAGTCTGCTGAGAGGAGCCTCTGCCAGGGAGTTTCTGGCTGCCTAGAACAGCCCTGTGGCTTACAACCATCCTTGACCTGCTGTTTACTGCTCATTACCTTGTTCAAAAGGCTTCGGCTGGGCAGCAAAGAGGAAGACGCTCCTGGGTTCACCTTTCCCTGGTGGCTATTCTGGGTTAAGAGAATAATTCCTCCCTCAGGAGGGATTTTGTCCCCAAAAAGCCTGGCAAGTGGGGACCTGAAACACAGCAGAGATCTGGAGGAGGACAGGGAACAACCCCACACTCTGGGCACAAGGGGATGTGAAGTTCTTTTCAGGGATCAGTGGAGATCTTTTAGCTGCCAAAAGTCAGGATGTTCCTGGGCTGTTGCTGGATGTTGCTTCCATGGTGGGAAGAAGGGATGTGTACTTGCAATCTCATTTAAAAAGGTGTTCCTTGCTCTCATTAATGCCCAAATATTTCTTTTTAGTTTAGAGGTTCCTTTAGATTTGATGTGCTCACACTAATGAAAGTGTTAAGGTTGACCCAGCTCCTCCACTTGCCATCTCTGAATCTTATTAAGTTAGGCTGACATGTAAAAAAGAGTTTTAAAGAGGCTGAGAAGTCCTGCTTTGACATTTTCTGGACAGAAAGTATTTTTCTTTTCAAACGACTGCTTGTTTAGAATGTCCTTTCTGGAATGATTTTTTTAATGTCAACACTGAAGGGTGGAGGAGGAAAACAACGTGGGTTTTATTATTTTGATCAACCCAAACCAATTCCTTCTGGACTTCTCTTTCATGAGAATCACCAAAAACGTGAACTTGCAGAATGGTACCAGGAAAGAAAAAGTGTGATTCTTGCCCAACATCCAACTCAAAGCAGGCTGCTGCACTGGCTGCTGTCTGGAAGGTGAAAGAGGGAATGGCACAGGAGACTCTGTCAGCCTCCCCCTCAGTTTGGTGTGTGGGATTCCCCATCTCCAGCTCTGTGTGATGGGCACAGAAACCACCACAGGACTCATACACCTGCAGGCCAGGAGAAGTCAGTGCCTGTGATGCTCCTCAGAGCTGTATCCAGCCAGAGAAGCCATCTGCTCCCTGCCTCCTCACAGCACAAGTGCTTTCCCCTGGGACTGTCATGTTCCTCCAGAGCCAGGACAACTACAGACAGGAGATAGAGCCCAGGAAAAAAAAACTTCCATGAGTTCAAGGAGCATTTGGACAACACTCTCAGGCTCATGGTGAGATTGTTGGGGCTGTCCTGTGCAGGGCCAGCAGCTGACTCAATCTTTGTGGGGCCCTTCCCAGGGATATTTTATGATTCTGTGATTCTATGACACACTACGCAAAATTCACAATTTTGCCTGTTTGGAAAGAGTGCCCTTTTGTTCTGATCCAAGTTTCATGCCTGCCCCCTGGCACAGGGGCTGCTGTTCCTCAGCCCTATTTCCTCCCTCTGGCTGCAGCCTGTTCTGCCAAGTGCCCTGACCTTCTACCTGCCCTGGGCTTGCACCCCACACCTTCCTGTCTCCTCTGCCCTTCCCCTGGCAGCCCCTGTGGGCCCCAGGGTGGGATGGGATCCCCTGACAGCCCTGACCTGGCAGAGGGTTTCTAGAAGTGATTTCTTGTGGCTCTCACATGAGCCATTCCAGGGGCAGAAAAGCATCAGTGCCCTGCTCAGCCCCGTCCTGCTCCCACACTGGAGGGCCCCTGACACGGGGAGAAGTCAGGGCAGCTAAAGGACAAGGTGCAGGAGCAGTAGCCAGAGTGTCATCAGAGTTTTGCCTGCCAAGGGTCACTGCTCTCACTGCACAGACCCAGGTTCTAGAGACCTTCTGGTGCAGGAATGGGCTTAATCTCACCCTGGCAAACTGGCCTCGGCTGAGACTTTACTATTGAAATATTGTGGAGATCTGGGGTAGGGCCTGCCCATGGGGGATGATCTAAGATGACTGATCTATTTTCAAACGTGGAGAGGTGGGAGTAGAAACACATTCTGCTCTTGCTCATTGCAGTGATATGGGATTGAAGCAGTGCTGGTGCCTCCAGATATGCTGTGATGCAAATAAGCTCTCACTGCTTTGATCTCTTTATCTTTCCTTTCTCCTTCTCTTTATGGAGACTACCTTTAGTGTAGTTTTCAACCTGCAGGCTTTTAGGAAGAATTTCAGCTGGTTCTGTGGCTCCAGGTACCATTCTGTCCTCAGCCCAGCTTTGCCCCAGGCAATTCAGGCGTTTTGTGGTGACCTTGGAGATTTCAAGATAAAGAGGAAAAGAGATAGTGAGAACCTTTGTGAATCACTCTAGTACAATCTGAAGTATTTCTGAAACCATCATTTATTGCCTTTGGGCTCCTTTTCTGGCGGTGTAACTGTGCGTTTTTACTGGATGCTAATGAGAGTGGCCAGGAGAGAGGCACAAACAGTGCTCAGCACCCAGAGGTTTCAGGGTGTTTCATGCCTTACAGGAACAGGCCTAGTGCCGGGCCCTTCCAGGATAAGGATGGGAATTTTGGTCGGCTTTGTTCAGTTCCCCTAGAAATCAGACTGCTGGACTGGGAGGCCTTGATGCTGTAATTGTGCAACTAATTCATCAAAAGGATACCAGGTCATCAGCTTCTCCTCAAAATCACAAGAATTTCTGCTCACCTGCCTGAGTGTAAGGAAGGAGTTTCGTATGGTCCAGGAAGGCACGTGTTCAGCACCAGAAGTGAGAGGAGCTAGGTTGGGCCTGGGCTGGGAAGAGAGCACATTAATATCCTGAGCATCTTGAAAAATACGGACATATTCATATAGCAGAGCAATTTAGAAGCTGATAAGAGTCACCAGTCAGGATTCTCAGCAGCTTCCTGTAGGCTCAAACCAGGATCTCAGTCAGATTTGTCCTTTGGAGTGCTTTTGCCTCCTTACAAACAGGGAGCAAGGGGTCCGTTTCACAAAATACTGGAAGTCTGGTCCAGTGACTGGGGCCATGTCTGACATCATTTCCAGCTGTAGCCACACACGTTGGATTTCACTGAGGCACCAGGAATCCCCAGGAGTACCCACTGTGAGCTCCCTGAAGGTCCAGCAACAGCAACCTGGGCTTGCAGAAACCTTGCAGAATAAAATTCTTGAAGGCAGCTGCAAGAGCAGGAGGACACAGGCTTCTTGGTCTGCTGAGTGACAGAGGGATCCAAGGAGAGCACCTCAGGGGGTTGAAGCTGAGGACCAGACTTTCTGCCCCTTTGGAGTAGACAGAGGTGACTGGGGAATGTCTTCTCCCAGCCACAGGCAGGAGCTGCTCTTTCTGTAGGACATCTGTCCTGCGATGAGAAGGGAGCATCTCTCTGCCAGCTGTGTGCAATTTTCTACAGCCAGATGCACATCTGGCTCTGGGATCTTTCTAACTGGCCTCAGCCAAACCCTACCCCTTCAAACCCTCCTGGTCCTGTTGTGTTACTCTAGGGGGAATTCAACCTGTGTTGCTTTAGGTCTGTTGGCTTCTGCTTGCATTAATTCCCATTGCAGCACATCTCTGGGGAAACATTTTGCTTTGTGCCTGGGAAGACACACATCAGGAGCTTTGGGACCCATGGGTAGGGCTCATTTTCCCCCCCAGTTTTGTGGGCAGCTTTTAGATGCCTTGAGTTCGTGAGAGACGCATTAGTCCTGCTGTCCCTGGAGGAACATCCTGGGGATGTTGCTTAGGCCTGTCTCGGGCAAGAGCTGCAGGATGTCCTTTGAGCAGCCCCCTCACAGCAGCATAAAATCCTGCCCCTTTGGCCCAGAGCCTGCACAAAGCCCACACAGCCCTGCAGGTGCCTTCTCTGCCTTCTCCCAGTGGGGCTGCACAGTGACAGCCACGGCTCCGTGGCTCAGAGCACACCACCACAGCCTGCCCCAGCAGGGATGCCAAGGATAAAAACCTCTTTCATCTTTAAAGCTCATCTCATCCCTGAGCTAAAACTCTGTGGTCACCATCTCGCAGCGCGGGTGGAGAGCGGGCAGGCAGTCCCACCAGGGAACCCAGAGCAGTGTGTGTGTGTGTGTGTCACCTCGTTTTTTGGTAAGGAAGATCAGCTAATCAGTGAATAATCAAAGGTTGTTCATGAAAGAAGGTGACATCAAAGCAAATAATTTAAGGAACCCCTCGAGGGCCAGAGGAGTTGTAAGGTCTGAGGCTGAATCACATGAGCTCAGTTTCCATGAACTGTGTCTCAGTTTTCCTGCAGGTACAAGTTAGAAATGCTTACGATAAATGTTTAGAATTAGTTGGGGAAGGGGGGAAAGTTAAATCACACTAATTATAGCCATGATGGCTTTGGTGCAGTGCCATTTGAAAGCAGAGGTATTTTCTACACCTAATTCGAGAGGCATTAAAAGGAATTGCTTCTTAGGTAAGCAGGGTGATACGAGAGCAGAGTTTCAGTTTTGGGAGTAGTAGACTACTTCACTCTACTGGCAGCATTCCAGACCACAGCCATGAAGGATGATTTGACAGCAAAAGAATTCCTGCTTTTATTTGATATTGTGTAGAGAGGGCAGACAGGCCAGTCACCGGGGAAGGAGGAACAGGGGAGGGATGGCTTGTCCCAGAGCACCACTGCTGAGTGGTATCGTGGACTCAAAGGCAAGAATCTGGACAGTTCCTCTGCAGGTCCTACACTGCAAGCCTGGGTGAAGCTGCAGCACCCCATTTCTTCCTCTACCTTTCTAATTTCCTTTAGAGTTTAAGGGACTTTGGGATTTGAATCATATTCTTTGTGCACTTCTGTACTGCCTGCTCTGGTACAGACCTCACTTTTGGAATGGTTTCTCCAGAGGAAATGCCAACAGCCATACACAGACATGAGTGCCCCAGCACTTGTTTGGCCTCCCTGGATGCTCAGGCATTCAGAAGAGAGCCCTAGCTTGGAAAGTCAAAGTCACTGACACAGCTGAGAAAGGTCAGAGGAGCCCCCAACCCATTTAGTCCACGGATCCCTATTTCTTTTGCTAGATGTTGCAGAAAAAAATAATGCAACAAGGTTCAAACACCGTGGGTTCCTTTTAAATTAACTAAATGTGGCTGACTGAAGTAACCGCCCCCAAACACTGAAGAGATAAACAGCTTCTCTGATTGCTTTGACAGGAAGCATTTCCACCCTTGCATGTGCTGGGGATGTACATAACATAAGAAACCTTACTAAGAGGAAAAGCACGAGCTTGGGAAAACACAGCAACAAGTCAACAACATCTTTAAATGAGTAATAAGTCAAATATTTACTCCCACAACACTTCAGGCAAGAATCCTGTGCCTCAGCTTTCACACAAGCATGGACAGCCTGTGGAGAAACATCTCGTACTCTTGTGGCTAGAAAAATCACCGGGTCCAGGGCTGTGCTTGGGAAGTTTATTTCCAGCCCTTGGAGGAATTTGTTCTTTTCCTTCACACCATTTGTCCTTGCACATTCCATGCTGGCCAGGTTGGGTGCGATGTCCCCTGCTCTGGAGGAGCTGGTGGGGGTCCCTGCAGGATGTCACACTGGAGAGTTAATGGCAAAACTGAGTCCCTGGAGCCTTTGCCTTGCTGTTCATTAGCTGGCAAACCACTGCCAGGATTTGCACTTTTGGGGTGCCCTTTTTCAGGGTTGTCAGTGTAGATGTATGACGCTTGAGTCCTGCAGGACTGCAAACCACCAGAGTGTTCAAACAGCCAAAACATCAGTGACTTTTAAATAAAATTACTCAAAATATTCTTTTCTATGTAACAACGTTGAAAATACAGGCTGGGCTTTTCTGCACTACCCAAAGAGATGGTGGGAGAGAGCCCCTTGTCTCAGACCTGCCCGTGGCCAGGAGCCCCAGGGCTGCAGGAGGGTGGGAGGGAGGGGAGGGGGCTGTTAAAGAAAAGCCACAAGCTGTGGAGCTGTGAGGCTGCCAGAGTGATGGGATAATGGGATCTCTCCTCTGCCTTTTGGAAGATTTTTTTCAGAAACCAACGTATTTTGTTCCTTTTAGTAATGGATCAGGGCAGGAGGAAAGAAGTGTCCAAGGCCAGGCTGGATGGGGCTTGGAGAAACCTGGGCTAGTGGAAGGTGTCCCAGCCATGGCAGGGGGTGGAACGAGATGAGCTTTGAGGTCCCTTCCAACCCAAACCATTCAGTGTTTCTAAAAGATATTTGACCTCCCATCTCCTCAGCCACCTCAGCCCTGCTGCAGTCTGGGACTGGTGCTGGGCTCTGCACATCCCTGCAGCCACCACCCACCCAGGTGTCCAAACTGTCCCCATCACACCTGGGGAGCACCTGGGCACACAAAAGGCACTTCCATGGGTCTTGGAAAGTGGCTCCTGCAGCAAGCAAGGGGTATTCTCTACACTGCCAACAGAAGGCAACTTAAGGACTATGCCTCACAGTTTCAAGGAGAGCGTGGATGTTTCAGGTCCGTGTTTTCTTTCACAGTCTTTCATTTTACATTATTTTTCGTTTTTTTCACATTGTTCCACAGCATGTCAAAACATCAGACAGATTCATTACAACACAAACAGGAGACACTTTGATGTAGGAAAAAAAGATGTTTTAATGGGTGCTAAATAGCAACTGCCCTTGGGGGTTTAAAAATAAAAATAGAAGCAGCGCAAAATTATATTTTAACCCTTGTATCCCAGGATCACCAAAATCTAGAATGCAGCATTGCACACAGAACAGTGCAGGCAATAATTTTCTTTTTGCACTCATTCTGAAAACAAAATTTTGAATCCTCATAGATTTTTGGTGAGTTTTCTACTACTTCTTTGGAGAGGAGAAAGTTATAAAGAAAAAAGGAAACTTCTCCAGGAGTATTTTCAAAAGGGCTCACGGAAGCGTGTGGTTTTGTCACAGGACACCTCTCCAGAGAACACACAAAGACAGCTTCCAACCTTCCTGATGTGCCACCTGCCTCCACCAATGCCAAAGAGAGCTGGTTAGAACATGGTGGTTTGGGGTTTTTTGTGGAAAATTATCAAAATGTAGAAACCAATGCCCCCTCAGGCATTTTTTTTTTACTGAGGAATACAAAGGGATGGATCTCAGTAAATTTTTCAATGAATTCATTTTTCAGCGAAGCAATTTCCTATCCAGAGCCCAAAGCCAGTTGAGATGCTCCAGATCATTTGATATGTGACCTATAGGATCTCAGATGCTCTGAGCAGATGGAACAACTCAGAGAGGTCCCTCTTGTGTTGTTGGGTTCTCCTGAGCATCTTTTCTCCTTCATGCTTCTGTCCTTGTCCCTGGCACCAGCCTCCTTCCAGTGCCAAGACATTCCCAGTGACACTGGGAGGACAGGGAATGTCCTTCCTTAGGCTCACAGGTCTGTGAGGTTTGCAGAAGGAAAGAGCAAATAAATTGCCTTTGTTTTGTTGTTGTTTGTCCTCATTTTCCCATCACACCCATCAGTCTCTGCTGTTCGGTCCAAGCTCCCAGGAGCTGAGCTGTGCCTTGTCTGTGCAGTGACAAAGAGCAGCCCCTTCTGCCTCACACAGAACTCTCCAGCACCCCAGATGACACTGCCCAGGGTTGCTTTGCTCAGTGGGGGCTATGCCCCGTCTATTCCCATTGGTTTTAACCACACCAGCTTTTAATTCCGCCTCATCTCACCTCTTAGCTTTAAAGGTCAATGCTGCCTTGCTCACCTGGACACAGCCTGGTCTAGGCCGGGGTAAGCAGCATGGGTTTCTCCATGTGCAGCTGCACAAGAGGGCAGGGTTACCGCTATCAGGTGTCAGACCCCAAGAAAAGCCTTGGAGCCTGGAAACATCCTTGTTTTTTCCAAACACCGGCTTGTGGATTGAATCGCTTGGGACAGACTCAGCTACTCCCGTGCCCTGGGATGAGGAGAGCTCTGCACGGGCAGCTCACGGTGACTCTGTAAAGTGCAAAGGGCTTCCGACTCACCCTGAACCCTCTGGGTACCAGCACAGCCTCCTCCAGAGGCTCTATTGGAGCCTGGGCAGAGGAGATGAGCCTCTAGCTGGAGATGGCAGAGTGGGACAAGCACAATCAGCCAGGTTCCTTCCACCTGCTAACCTCAGTTTGTCAGCCACAGGGCCAACCTCTGCCCCTCAGTGTGGTTCTCTTGTTTGTACAGCATAGAGAAAGCCAGTCCAGTGGGATGTACCCCTTCTCTCATGGGCTGCTGTCTCCTCAAAAGCAGATGTCTGTCCACACACTGGAAAAGCTCCCTGTGGGGGCTGGCGTGACCATGGTGACAGAGAGATCTCTTGGGCCCAAGGGCAAACTGTCCTATTCCAGTGTCACGGGGCTTCCTGTTCACTCTCCAAAAACTGTGAGACAGCAATACTGCTTGTGCAGTTGGGAAATGCCCTAACTCGCTCCATAACTTGGAGAATCCCAGGCAGACCACCCTGAAGGAGCCAGCTCTCTCTGGCCACTCCATCCCTCAGCGGGCAGAGCCTGGGCTGTGATCAGACATCAATGCTGAAATGCTGTTTGCAGAGACTTCTCACCCTCTCACTTAGCAGAGAGGGGACACAGAGCCTGGCACTGAGGTTTATTCCATGCAAACCACTGCATGACTGATCAGAAACCTCTGTCTTTCCTTCCTGCCAGAGACCTGAGCATGAACAACATCAGCCAGCTGCAGCCCGGCGCGCTCCGACACCTGCGCTTCCTGGAGGAGCTGTGAGTACGGGGCAGGGGATGGTCGGGGTGCTGCGGGGACGCTTCAGAGGGTCCTGTAGCGCTGCCCACAGCCTCCAGGGCTGTTCCTGCAGCTGCAGGCAGAGAGGGAAGCAGACTGCGTGCTGGGACAGGGTTTATTTGCTGCTCCAGCTTAGGGCTTTCACTGAGATCGTCACCTCCAGGCTGAGGTGATGCGTGTGCCAAAAGCCAAAATAAAAGAGGACCTAATCTCCCATTCAAAAATCAACACCGTACCCTGGAGCAGAGCCAGCAAACAGAGAGTTTCATTCACCCTTCAGCAGACAGGGTCCCCCTCACAGCCTCCTGCAACCCAGAGACACATTAACCCCGGGTGCTTCGGATGGAACCCACCCTGGAAAACTGAAGTCCAAAAAGTTTTCCCCAGAGGCTGAGGTGTCCCACCACGCACCAGTGGGCACTCAGGTCTAAGCAGACACACTCAGACACAGCAGCAATCTCAGTCCTGGGGATCAGCATGTGGCTGTGTGTCAGTGAAGGAGTGGCCCCACTTCTGAAAATGTGAAGATTAACCAGCAGCACAAGAAACCACTGGAATCCTTTGTGAGCCCCAAAAACGGGAGCCCAGGGGGCAGAATGTTGAGGTTGACCATTTCTGCATGAGTAAATTGCACCTGTATGGTCTTACTCCACTTGACCATGAGAAATACCTCCAGGTGTTATTCTCATGCTGTTGGCACTTTCAACACAACATTTCTGTTGGAAAACACAATTTCTTCAAAACACTGTTATTGCGTTCATGAAATACTAATATTAATGCTGCATTTGATGTGTGTTGTAAACTTACTGTGTGTATAACAGTTACTGCAACTTAATCTGCCTAAATGAAACACTTTCACTTCTCTGAATCAGATCTTGCTGCCGCCACGAGGCACAACACTGGCATTTCATAAACGGTATTTTCCAAAATGTCACAATTACAGACATCACCCTAACACCCTGCGAGGGTGCTGAGGCCTTGGCACAGGCTCCCCAGAGCAGCTGTGGCTGCCCCATCCCCGAAAGTGTCCAAGGCCAGGCTGGACAGGGCTTGGAGAAACCTGGGATAGTGGAAGGTGTCCCTGCCCATGGCAAGGGGTGGAATGAGCTGAGCTTTAAGGTCCCTCCAAATCCAAATCATTGCAGGATTCTGTGATTTTACATTATAGGATTTTTTTATCTCAAATGATCTTGTAACTGATCATCATCTGTCTGTATTTTGAATTCATTAGAGTTGTAAAGACCCCAGCCACCCAAGCCTCCCTCCCCAGCAGCAATGGACAGGCTGACATGGAGGAGTTTTTGATCCTGTTTTGGCTTTTTGATCTGTTTTTTGGTTTTTTTATCTGTTTGGAGCCAGAGCTGCCCACAGAAAGTGGGCTCTTCACCACTTTGCTCCCATCTTGAAGCCCCTCTCTTTTCATTTTATCAACATCCATGTTCGAGTGTGGACACCCAGCACCTTCACTGGGGGTGCTGAGGCTTTTCACACACACAGACCAGACTCTGCCGGGTACAATTAGCAGTTGTCTTGCTGCAAGCAACCATGTCTGGATTACATCATGTACAAACAGAGCAGTCTCAACCAGCAACGAATAAATATTCATAGGTTCCAAAAGAGCCAGCTTCCCACAGCCAAAAATAATTATGAATGAAACAGGCAAAGGGGAAAAACTTAAAGAGGAAAATCTGAAAAAAAATAATTGGAAGTTGCTCGATAAGATTTTGCTGGAGGTTCAGTGTGTCACGAGTCCCCCTTTGGAAAGGCCTAAAATCACAGTTAGGGGAAGAAATGCAAATTGCAGCATCATATATCTATGCATAGCAAAGTGCCTGCTTGAATTTGATAGCAGTAAGATAGTAATCCTATTTGTGGAAATCAAGTAGTTTATATGAAATCAAGCAAGGAAAGATTTTATATATTATGTCAAATTAAAAATTATTCTTTCAGCAAGAACAACAGCTAGACAGGGACAGTTTGTACAGCATTCATAGGGCTGTCATTGACCAATAATGCAACTTGCCTGGCATTTTCCCTGCTCTTTTCATTTGTATCTTCACCAAATTTTCATCCCATAACATTACATCAGCACCATGACATTCAGGCTGGGATCACCCTCTGTGCCAGGACACGCATAAGAGTCAAGCAAACAAACCCTGCTTGTTTAGACATCCTCAAGGGAAGTTTGTTCAGGTTTCACAGCTCAGATCTCGGCTGATTTCATCTACCTGGGACACATTCCCAGTGTCTGCCAGGGTGACACGAGACCGAGCCCTTTGTCTTCATCCCCATGGCAGAGCTGCCCATGCTGGGACATGCCAAGTGAGTGAAGTGCAGAAACCCCTGCTGAGCAGTGAGGGACAGCCCAGGTATCCCAAATCCAGGTATCCCAGTGTTATGTCTCCTGGGGAGGAGGAAGACCTGCCTGCCTGCCCTCCTGCCTGTCCCCCTGCAGGCGGGGAAGTACTGACAATGAACAGGACTCTGCTGCAGCTCATCCTTGCTGCAAGGGCCTGTCTTCAGTTAGATGGAAAGCCTTGGGCAGGTTCCCCACCCCCAGGGATTTTGGGTGGCATTATGGCCACAGCCTGCCTTCTACACAGAGTCACAAAGTCACAGAATAGTCTGAGTTGGAAGGGACCCACAAAGATCATCAAGTCCAACTCCCAGCCCTGGACAGCACCATCCCCAAGAGTCACACCTTGGTCCCAACCACGTTGTCCAAATGCTTTTTGAGCTCTGTCAGACTTGGGGCCATGGCCAATTCCATCCCCTGACACAATATCAGGCCAATCCCTTGGGTCCTGTCAGTGATCACAGATCAGTGCCTGCCACTCATCTCCCTCTCCAGGGGCTGAACAGAACAAGTGCCCTCAGCTGCTCCTCACACAGCTTCCCCTCAAGGCCCTTCACCATCTTCACTACCCTCCTTTGGATGCTCCCTAATAGTTTAATATCTACAGTCTTACATTCCCTATTACACGCTGGATAAACCAGGTGAGTAACAGGCTGGAGCAATCGAAGGCAAAATTTACAAAATTCAGTTCAAGGTGAACCAAAATGGATGTTCTGGGGCTTGGGTCAACCCCCAAAATTTCTTTTAACCTGAGAGAGAAAATAATTTCATCTTCAGGTTACTTCTTAACATTTAGTCTTTTACCCTGGATAAACCCCTAAAAGAAAATGGTATTTCAAATTATATTTGCTTAATTGCCAAAGATGCCTTAGGTGCTTGAGCCTTATGAAAAAAATCAGAGGTTCCTCAGCAAAAAAATTGCCAATTTAAACACAGATTTTCAAATCTCCTTTTCAAGAGTCTATGAAATTATCTAATGTTCAGAAACATCCCAAGAACTCTTGAGACCCCTTGTCCTTGATCCATATCCCTTATCTTCTTCAACAGTCAGAGAAAGCCCAGGTTCCTCTGGCTCCTCCTCACAGTTCTCCCCTCCTGCTCTCACCCATGATTCTCTGATTCAATCTTCTCTCTCATTAGATTTACCCCAGCAGCCCAGGGTCCCGTAGAGGAGAGCTGGTGTTTCACACCTTTCGCGATTCCTCCGCTTTCTGTTCCTCTACTTTAGCGTCACCCCAGGCTCCTCACCAAAATGAAGTTTCACAGAAGTCAGAGATCAGCTGGACTCATGGCTGAGCTTGTGCATGGAGCTGGGATTCAGCCGAGGAAAAGGAATAATGAGAAAGGGGAAGACAGCTGCAAAAATGGGTGGATGAAGCACATTTGTCCCATGGGCAACAAGGGCAAATGTGCCTGGTTCCACTGCTGTGGAGCCCTGCAAATCCAGGTTGCTGGGCCCACTTGAGCCCTGAGTAGATCAATCACACAAATCAATCAAACACACACCCACACGGGGTGGAGGCCTGTGAGGAAAATGCAGGGTGGCACCTGAGGGTCCTGAGGACAGCTGAGCAATCACCCAAGGCACCCATGACCCCCAGCCGGGTTGTGCCCCACAGGGCATTTCTGCACTGGACACCCAACGTGTCCCCAGGGGATCAGAGGGGATGCTGTGGTTAGGGCACACATGAGGGTGCAGGGACTGCTCCAGCTCACTCCCTGTGTGGTCTGGGTAAAGTTATTTTCGCTGCCGGTGCCTCATCTGTCCAGCAAGAACAGGCCCTCAGGTGTGCCCTGCTGGCCATTTGTTTTTACTGAGAGCTGCTCAGGAAGGTGCTGTGAGTGCAATTATTTCTCCTGCTCGGGGGATGCCCAGAGAGCAGATTCTCCAGGTGCAGCTGTCTTCAAAGAGGCAATGGCCGAGGGTCCCTCAGTGGCCGTGCCCCCTCTAGCCCCCCCAGCCTCCATCTCCAGACTCAGGAGAGGCTGTGTGAGCAGGCACAGCCCCAGCCCAGGCACTCACCAGACTTTCTCTCCAACGAAAACCTGCAGAAACAGAGGTGTTCAGAGCTGGGCCTCACACAGGCAGGGAGCAGCCCAGAGTTTCGTATGTCTCCTCTTTGTTTCTTTCCTTTTTTTCCTTCTTCTTTTCTTTCTCTCTTTTTGGCAGCAGGAAGATTGTTTAAAGTTGCTAATAAATTCCAGTTAATGAAGCCTGAAAAGCCAGAGCTGGGAGCCAAGAGAAACAAGAGCAATCAGTACAGAAGGAATAGAAAGAGATCTTGAAAGCCAGCCTGGGAATAATAACATGTTGAAATGTGTTCGCCGGCAAGGGCTTTGTTACCGTGCTTTGAATCCAAGTACGAGTGCTCGGTGCCAAGAAGAGAAACTGCAGCCAAAGGCAGGTGTTCATTGCCATTCACCTCCTGCTTCGGGGCACAGCGGCAAGATCAGACCCCTTCCCAGCCACTGGCTCTTTCACCTGCCTCTTCTCGGGCCCCGAGGGCAGAGGGACTCACCGTCACGGGGAGTGCCGTGGGGGCAGCGCAGCCGGCTCAGCACCGCGTGCTCAGCACCCGCTCTGGCCTCCTCTGCCAGGCTGGGGGACCAAGGAACAGCACAAAAGCACAATGAAATAAAATGCAGGCACGTGTGCTGGCAATGTGAATGCAGCAGCCCTTTTCTCCTTCCTTGCACCTGCGAGGGAACCCCCTTCTCACTCCTCTCCCCATGTGGGTCCAGAGGCCTGTGGTGTCATCTCAGCTTACGGGGCACCAGCGCTGTTCTGGGGTGCCCTTGGCTGCTGTTAGAGCACCCTGCCCCCATCATCAGCCCCCAGGTATCTGGAACATCCACTCTGGGAGGGTTGTCCAGCACAGGGTCTCACTCCAAGGCAATGTCACTCTTGCAGTGGTGCTGGCAGTGGGGCAAGCTTCCTTCGGGAGCCACAGCTCTTCCCTGGAAGGGGGGCTGGCATTTCTGGGCAATGCCCATGGGTGCTGGCACTGTGGCGAGAAGCTGTTTCTGGAGCAGAGTAGTAACGTCTGAAGTAGGGGATCCCTGAGACAGCAGCTTTGGTGGGTTTCCATGACACATCAGGCAGGAGAGGCTTCTTATGGAGACATAAACGTTTGTGGGGCCATGACCTTGCTTTGCCATGCTGAGATTTGGGGGTAGAATCACTGACTACTCCCTTGGTAGTCACCTTGCCTGGCACAGCCCTGCATTTCCAGGTGGCCGTAGCTAAAGAGCTGCAGCTCTGAATTCTTGGCCTCTGTGGTTCCCCCAGGGTTCTGCACAGCTCTCGTGCAGAGAAGGCACCAGGGTACAACTCGCTGGCAACAAGGAGACCAGCTCTGCTTCACCCAGGACTTTCTGTCCCCCTGACTGGCACCAGTCCTTGGCAGAGGATGATGCTGCTCATCAGTTCAGTGGGTGAGCAAAAGCTCAGAGAGAGTTAAAGGATAATTGCTCTGATGAAGCCTTCCAAAGGTCATCCCTGTGCACAGTGTGAGGACTGTCCTTAGCACTGGCTAAGGTGCAGCTGGGGACAGGAGAGAAGGGCTTCTAAGGGACTGTCTATCATGAACACTGACCAATGAGGCCAAGATATTGCAGCTGCCCAAATCGAATTCGAAATGTTTTGAAAATTTAGAGATTTCCATTCTATTTCCACTCCATTTAGACCAGGGGGAATGTTCAGCAACTGAAAAATCCTTGCTAGTTGCGATAGCTAGTCCCAGTTTTCCTGAAAACTGCTTTCCATGTGACTAACTCTGTTCTGGGGTACCCCAAATGGGCCACCAAAAGTAGAGTCAAAAGTCAAAACTGCTCTGAAGGTTTGGAGGGAAGAAACTGAACACCTTTGCAGTTTATGATACAGAGAGATGGAGTGAAGGGGTTCAGTGTCCTGTTCATGAAGGAGCTGTGTCTTACTAGTAATACTTGGCAAGTGAATCCAAACTGGCTTGCATTTGAACATTTGTGTGGGTTGAAAACTGGCTTGAGGACCATAAACAAAAGAACAAATGCGATCAATCTACCGAGTTGGAACAGGCATTCGAGGGGGGTACAGCAAGCAGAGCTAGAAACAGGCACAGTCTTCTCCTCAGGGATGCAGTGAGACAGCAAAGACCACATTAGAGGCATCTTCGGGAGATACCAGCCTAGGACCAGCTGCAGATTCCTGTGTGAGAAGGAAGAGTCCAGGCCTGGCCCTTTTCTCAAATGTACCATGTTTTCACTTGTTGACTTAATTGGCTTCATTCCTGCTTTGCACCAGCACAAGAACAAACTCAGGCATGACAGGAGGCCTGTGGTCCCCTGTGTGCCCCAGGGAAGGCCCAGGCTTGGCGTGATGACACTGTTTAGGCGGGAGCATGGAGTGTCTGGGCACACTGCCTCGAGAGTGTGAGTGCTTGAGAAACCAACCCGAGCAGGAGATCAAAGGGGCGGCCGACACGCTCAATAAAAGTTTGGCAAGGGGAGAATTTCACTGGGATATGGACACACATGTTTGTCCTGTCCTGCCAATGGGCAACGTTCCTGCCTCCTAATGTGAGTGATAAGAGCATCACCAAGCTGCCTGAGCACCTGACATGAGCGATCTTGCCCAGCACAGCCTTCGGGCATGCCATGGAAGTTGTAGCATGACCAAGAAGCCCAAGATACAGGAGGGTTGAGCCTGTGGTAACTGAACAGCAGCAACCATATGGTGGTAAACCATGAGTTTGTTCCAACTTGGAGTGTATTGGGAATGCAGATCAAAGCCTGGAGGAATGTTCCCAGAAATCACGGGAGTGGTGGAAGGGGGGGAGGGGGCAGAATCTCAAATCCACCATGAGCTTTCTGAAGCAAGCCAGCCATATCCAGCTGCCACCCTCCCCTTCTCCTTGCTCCTTCTCTCCTTCTTCTCTCAGTCACTTTAAATCCAGAGCTTTCTTTTTCTCCCAATCCTGTGTCACGGTGTAAACTTCAGGGCAGCAGGACATACCACTGAATCAAGTCTCTCCTAAAAAGAGCCCTGGGCAGGCGTAGAGCTGAGCTCATGTGCTGTGGACCACAAATTCAGCCCTGCAAGAATAGCTCCTTGTCCCTGTGCTCAGGGCAAAGGCAGTGCCTCCCTGTCCTTCTTGGTGGGGTTATTCACTCAAGTGTCCTCCACAGAAGGAGTAAATTAAGAGCTGTCTCAGGGGATGTCACACTGGCAGCATCACTTCAAATGTTATTGTTCCATTTTAAATGGAAAGGAAGGAACCATTTCACTGCATTTCCTGTGGCATCTGAATTCTGCAGATATATTCAATGGGTGCCTGTTTGCCAAGCAGGGGAATTTCTGGAGAGTTTGAGTGAGAGGCACAGAGGGAACCAAGCACTTGGAAGACTACCAAGTGGCCATGGACAGAGGAAGGGTCACACACAGGAAGACTTTTATGTCTCGGGTCTCTTACATGAACTGGCACTGGAGTTAATGGTATGAAAGCAAAGGACAGTCAGGAAGATGCTCCAAGAACTGGAGCCCCTCTGGTCTGAAGCCAGGCTGAGAGAGCTGGGAGTGTCCACCTGGAGAAGAGAAGGCTCCAGGGAGACCTCAGAGCCCCTGCCAGTGCCTAAAAGAGCTCCAAGAGAGGTGGGGTGGGACTTTGGACAAGGGCCTGGAGGGTCAGGACAAGGAGGAATGGCTTCCCTCTGCCAGAAGGCAGGGTGAGATGAGATATTGGGAAGGAATTGTTCCCTGGGAGGGTGGTGAGGCCCTGGCACAAGTTGTCCAGAGCAGCTGTGGCTGCCCCATCCCTAGAAGTGTCCAAGGCCAGGCTGGACAGCGCTTGGAGCAACCTGGTTTGGTGGAAGGTGTCTCTGCCCATGGCAGGGGCTGGAACTGGATGAGCTTTATGGTCCCTTCCAATTTAAACTGTTCTGTGGTTCTATGACACGTTTCCAGTGGTCACCCTTCCTGCTTGACAGGGCACCCCAAAAGGCTCACCCAATCCTGTGCTGCTCTTGGACAGGTGGGACAGCCGTGCTCCTTCTCCTGAAACACCAGGCTACACTCCCAGCATCCTGCAGCACCTGTCCTGGGAGGTCTAGCAAACCTGCAAACCCCACACCTCCAGGCCCTCTATGCATGTCCCAGTCACTCACCCCTCTAGGAAAGTGAAAACTCAGCCTGTGTGCACAAACACAGACATGTCCCACCTCCCAGACCCTGCATACAAGTGAGCAGAGCCCATCCTGGACCCCAGTGACACCATCAATTGCCTTGGGAGGTGAGTTCAGAGAAGTGGTTGTGGTTGGTGCCTCCTTTTGTGCCTGCTCCTGGCTTGGCACGGCTCTCTAACTCAGGGGAGAGGAGCTGGGCTGCCTCGGTGGCAGGGAGGAGGTAAAGGTATGGAGAGAAGAGCCAGAGGCCAGAGGTGAGCCAGGGACAAGGCAGAGTCTCAGTGCAAAACGGCCAAGGACAGAAACATTTGCAGCAACACTGAGGCGTGGGGCCTTATCTGGGGCTGGGGGTCGCTTTGGACCTCTAAATTCACCTGAGACAGGACCCGGTGAAACCAGGGCATCTACCACAGAGTTATTTTTCCCCTTATGTTCTGCGGTACCCACAGTGCTGAGGTGCCACAAGCTGGCTCTGCTGTGTCCCACCAGCATCTGGGGCTCCCCGCCACTGTTCTGAGGCCAGCAGCCCCAGCTTGGGCTCCATTTCAGCTTCACATTCCTCTCCTGCTAATCCTGGAGGTTCCAGATCCATGTAGGGACCTGGCAAACACTCAAACACACCCAGGAAAGTGAACAGAGAGGCACGGAGCTGCCAGAAAAGGAGCCGAGAGGCACATTTAGCCCGGAGTAGGTGTGAGCTGCCAGCAGTGGAGGCTGGGGCAGCCCGGAGCTCCGGGGAGGTGAGGACAGACAGCCAGGCAGGACGGATGCAGGGAGCAGGCTGAGGATGCCGTGCAGGAACACCTCCCCTCCAGGCAAGCACTCCAGCCTCCCGGACAACACTCCCTCCCATGTGGAAATCGGCAATCAAAAGGAGCAATTACCCCAAATCACAGCCCCCAAGTGACAAATAGCCCAGCCTGCCAGGCAGATCATGTGCTGCAGGAGGCAGGTTACAACCTGCTCATACACATTAAAGAGACGACCCTGCGCTGTTTGTGCTGTCAGAGGCCTAATTATGGGAGCAATTTTCTCCAGATTCCCGAGGGGAGAGACGGAGAGGGAGAGCAGCCGGGCACCCACACACGCCTGCCCTGCCACAGGTGAGCGTGGCTGCCTGGAACACCTCGCTCCCCTCGGTGACCTCTGCAGAGCCCTGGCTCCCAGGCACTCTGCTTCCAGCCAGGATTGCATTGCTTAGCCTCCACACCTGTGTCTTTCCAGGACAAAATGCCTTAAAAACCCCCCAGTCTTTGTCAAAGTTTAATGAATACCTTTGCCAGATGTATGCCCAACCTCTTGGACCTGGTTTGGACTTTCTGTGAGAGTGAAGATGAGCCTCGTCACAAATGATGTTGATGTTCACTGTCTCTGGTTTTGGAGATGCAATATTCCACTTCAAGTCAACTTGTCTAAGTTTCTTGCCCAAATTTCGTTGCAATTTAGGGTATTAATCAGGTTGTTGAACCTGTCTTTATGATTTCTGGCTGATGGATGCTGGGACTTCATCCATGTTTGTCCTCGTGTGTGAAACAGGAGGAGAAAGGTCACCTCTTCTCTAGGTCAAGCCTAGATTCAGGAGTCCTGGACTTTACTCCTGGCTCCACCACATGCCCTCACCATAGTCCTGATGATAGAAGTGATGCAGTTTCTAATGTCAGTGAAAAATGCAAATACCTTTTAATTCCCCAGCCTGCTCTGGGCCTCGTTAAAATTTGAGTTCTAAGATCAGGTGATGCTGTACAATGGCAAATCCCGCGTGTTTCCTTCGATAAATTCTTCCAGTAAGTTCTGAGTGCTCTCCCCTGCTCTTTCCTCTGTGTCCCAGATATGTTCCATTTTTCATTGTGATGCTGCTCTTTGCCTTGTCTTCCTCTCCCATCCCTTCACCCTCATTCATCAGCCAGGATTTAGGGACAGTCCTCCCAGGGCCATACATGAGCAGAAAGAGCTCTCCCCTGCTCTGCTCTCTCTGCCAAGGCCTGGCACAGAGCAGGGTCTGTAGGCTGGTACAGCACTGCCTGTGCTGTAATTTCCGTGGGCTGGAGACCTCTGTGTCTATCCAGGAAATGGCTTTAAGTCATGAGCTGTCTCTGGATGCTGAAAATGCTGGATTCAGGTCTGGCAGGAGTTGTGATTTTCTTTGCCTGTTCCTCAGGCTGGGTGAGGGGATGATGTGGAGAGGCTGCCCAAGCTCAGGATTGTGGCTCAGCTTGCAGGTGCTGCAGCCTCCTCTGGAGGGGACAGTGGCAGAATGGATGGGTTGTTAAGCCTCTGCAGACAAGGGACTGTCATCACAAGGATGTTGACACATCTCTTCTTTTCACTGCAGACGCCTCTCTGGAAACCAGATCTCCAGGATCCCAGGGGAAGCTTTCTCTGGCCTCTACAGCCTGAAGATTCTGTAAGTAACTTGCTGCTCTCTGCAGAGCAATCCCTGTCCCTGCCTCTCCCCAGCCCCTGGCACTGGCCATGAGCAGGGACTCGCAGCCATCTCGAGGGGATGCAAATCTACAGGGAGGTGTGTGGTCAGATGTTAAACACACCCTGTACGGACTGGGGAGCTGTGTCTCACCCCACAGACCGTGAGCAGGTCCCCCCAGGGCACTGTGTGACAAGGTGCCCCAGAAGAATCTGCAGAGGTTCACATTTTGCATAGAACTCACCAAACCCCCCCTAAAGTGGTGTCCCCCAGATGTGGAGTCCAGATCCCAAACTGGCCCCCATCTGCGCTGCTGCTGTGTCGGGGCTGGGTTAGAGCAACTCGCAGGTTCTGCATTCTGGCAGGTGCTGGGGAAAGGGCCTCCGCTCTGTTCAACTCATTGTCCTCCCCACAAAGCTCTTCACGGCCCAGGAGGCCTCTGCAAGGCTCTGGAGTGACCTGGACAGGCCCGGATCCTTGGGCAGTCTGACCTCAGGGACCCCAGGCTGTCCCAGGGGCGGTGGAGGCAGCTGGAGCAGGAGCACTGCAGCCATCAGGCCGTGCCTGGGATCTGCTAACCCTGTGTAATAAAGGCACTGCAGGCAGGACACCCACCCCTGCTGGCCAGAGGGGAAGGTCTAAGAGACAAAAGCTCCTCTGGAAACTTTGGAAGCCACACTCAGCTGAGCTGGCTCTCCTACACTCACACCTCCCTGTGGGCCACGGTGTCTCGCCGCTCATGGAGTCAGTCACTCTGCTTTTTGTATCCATGTGACAGTCCTCAGGGTCTGTGCAGGATGTTCAGGTGGGAGTCCCTTTCTCCCTAAGGAACCATCTTAAAAATCTTCTGCAATAAACATTTCATCCCCAAGGGGATGTTTTGAACTCAGCCACAATGTGAAATTGTTGTAGCTGGTCCAGTTTATGCAGGGAGAGCAGGTATGAACCTGCTCCCAGGATTAGAGAGTATAAGGCTGTTTACTACGTCTTCTGAAGATGTAAAGTATGAATCCTGCCCTAAATCTCAGGGCTTAGAGATTTATCCATCCCCAGCATTAGGCAACAAATCAAAGGAACTGAGGAAAAACCGCAGCTCTCCCACCCAATTTCAACAAGAGGAGCCTTCTACTCCGGGGACGCGGGAGCTTTTAAAGGTGCTTTTGATCAATTCTGTTTGTGTCAGGCCCGGGTAAGGACTAATGCAGCATTCCCAGAGCGATGCCTCCCTCCCAGAGCCTGCAGCTCAGCAGGAAGGGGAGGGTGTGCTCTGCCCTCCTATCCCGGGGCACAGGCTCCCTGACACGGCCACAGGCAGCACCAGCAGGGAAACGCTCACCAGTGACCCCAGAGCAAGGAGAGGCTTGAAGGATCAGGGCATTTCCATCTGGGAAATGGCTGCACCGGGAAACTTGCTCCAGGCTGTCTTGTGAGAGCTGGAGTTGGTGTCCTCATGCTGCAGGACGAGCTGCTTTGCTCTCAGCCAGGCTGTGCCTGGTGACACAGGGTGGCATGTGGGCTGCCATGTCCCCCTGGCTCCAGCCCTGCCTGAAACTAAACCATGTGCCTGCTTAGAGACATGGTTGAATGGTGGAGCTGGCAGTGTCAGATTAATGATGGGACTCAATGATCTCAGGGGGCTTGTCCAATCTTAATGATCCTGTTGTTCTCTGGCACTTGCCCTGACCCCAAACCTTTCCCATGGGGGTGTGTGGAGCAGTATCCCAGCCATAAAGTCAGGGGAGGAGGGTGGATGCTCACACTGACTGGTCCATCCAGGCCCTGCCATGAACCTCTTACTTAACAAAGTTCCTGCTTCCTAAAAGCAAGGGTGAGCCCATGTCACTGGGAGCATTTCACTTTCCAAAGACTCTGATGGTTTTCCTGGCCTGTCTGCAGTGGTGCTGCCATGTGCTCTCACTACAGGACATGCTCTGATTACTTTCTGCAGTGTTTCTGTGGGCTCCACTGGAGTGAGGGGGAATGCAGTGGCAGATCCCTGCACCCTCCAGGAAAAGCAGTCATTGACCCCCACCTATTCCTCTGTCACTGTAAGAGTGAGGACAGCAGTGAGGGACATGATGGAGATAGACTGGTCTCTGGGAATTGCTGGAACAGGTCTAGAGATGCTGCCAGAACAGATCTTAGGAGCACTGAGCTTAATCACATTGGAAGGGCTCTTGCCAAGGGTGGGGACTCTCACTCATTTCTCGACTGAGAAAAGACTGAGGAAAACCACAAGGTACTGAAGAAGGCAGGTGAAGGCCACTGTGCGTTTTCTTCAGGTTGTGATTAAGGTCCCCCAGATCACTGCAGCAGTGACCTGGTTGGGGCTGGTGGCTCTGCAACAGCTCAGCAGGATTTGCTCCATCTCTCCAGGAATCAGAGGGAACAAGTGTATTCCCTCAGAGTCTGGTTGTGGCCAGGGGTGGAGAGCAGAGCCTGGAGAGAGAAAATGGGGTTGGATCACCCTGCTCCTGGGAGCGACCAAAACCCCTCAACCTCTTCCCAAGCCACATCTCAGTTCCCTCTTCCCTTTGCTGCCCTTCTCTGTACCCCATCGAAGCCTGCTGAGGGTCAGAACCCACTGCTGAGCTGGCTCTACTAAGATCTCCCTGTATCCTGGAACTCTGAGACTGCAATGTAAATTTCAGCCTAAACGACTGGGAGGAATTTGGGGCTGCTGGGAAAGTGCAGTGATTTCTAGGATGGACACTGTGGGTACTAGAGAGAGAAGGGTGTAACCAGCTGTACATTGGTGCAAACTGGTGGGCCTTGTGCAGGACACAGAAGCGTACCAGGGAACTGGGGAGCACCAGACTGGCCCCAGTCATGTCCATGTCCTGTGGGCTGCTGTGCAACTGTACTGGGAGGGGACAGCATTCCATGGCACTTGAGGTACTGGGATGGAAAACCTCATCCAGGTGGGCAACTGTCCCACAAGGCTCAGCACAGCCTCTGGGGCTCCTGGTCCTGCATGTGGATTTGTTTCTTCAGCCAAGGTGTGCTGGGGAGATAAAACCCTGGCTCCTGCAACCCAGTGAGAAGGATCAGGGCTCTGGTGATGAACAATGAGTCAACTGAGGTCACTTAACCTGTGGGAGAGGGGAATGAGGATGGACACAAACCTTCAAGGACAGGCTGCTGCTGCAATAAATAAGGAAATACATGTTCTCCGTAGAAGAAGACAAGGAATAGTAGGTTTTGGGGTAGGTAGCAACAGGGATATCGAGGATGTTGTGTTTATAGATATGGATGCTGTGTCACAGGTCGGGTGAGGTTTGACAGGTGACAGGCGTGGCTGTAGTTGGGAATGGCTGCCCCAAACATGACCAGCTGAAACCTGGGGGGATCCAGGAGCTGACTTACAGCAAGGTCAAAGATCTTACCTCTGGTGACAGGGGTGTCCCCTGTGGAGACAGGCTGATATCTGGGGATGGAAACAATTTTCCTAGTTAAATTTTAGTGTGCTAGAGCCCTGGGGCTAATTGCAATCATGTGCAGGTCCACAAGTAAACTCTCACATGCTTCTTGGGCTGTCAGGGGGCCTGGTGCTTTCCCAGTCTTTCCAGAGAATTAGTTTATGTTTTAAAAAGAATGGGAAACACCCTGGGAATTCCTCCACAAACCCGCCTGTGCAGATGGTCCTCTCCCTGCCCTCGGAGTGAATCCCAGAGGTACTGGAACCTGGACCAGATTCTTGGCTCTGCCTCCTCTGGCTGCTTCACTGCACAAAAACCACCTGGAAAGGGGCCATGAAGATAGGCCTGTGCAGAAACCATGCAGGGGTACACCCAGGGAAGCAGGTGTGTGGAGACTTGGAAGAGAGCAGGGGAAGAGCCAAGCTGCCCCACGACAGCAAAGCATCACGCCACAAATATGCTGGGATATGCTTCATGCATGGAGCCTGGAGCCAGCCAAGGGCAGGGTGAGAGGTGGCCTCCTCAGCCCCCCTCAGACAAGGGTGAGGATAACAGGGTGGATGCTCAGCAGCAGTAGCTGGTGCTCAGAGGTATTCTCCCCTGGCAGGTCCATCCCTTTGCAGAGACTTTCGGAGTGCATCTCTCCCAGGGGGCTGCTCTGCAGCACGGTGCACCCACATCCTCCCCACGGGTGCTGATGCTCCTCACTGCAAGCTTCATTGCCAGGATCATTGGAAGCCACTTCACAGGCAGTTTTGACCCCTCTGCAAGCTCCTTCCCTTGCAAAATTAACTCCTTGGTCCATGTTCTCCCAGCCTTGGAGCTTCCAGGGTGGCAGAATATGCTGCTTAATTAGAGTATGTGGAAAACTGGAAAATTTTCCATCCTTCCAGACCTCCTTATGAACTGCCTGGATGCCTCTCACAAATGTCTTGGCTGGAGCTCAATCAGCCAGAAAGCTTCCATCCCAGCTGGCCATGGGGCTGACTTGTGCTGCCACAGCTTCCCAGACATCCCACCCTTGCCCAGGAATCCTTCACCAAACGCTGCCCTGCACAGCCAGGATTTCCCCTGCTCTGACTCCTGGCTGAACGTGCTGCAGCAACAGCAGTGCCTACTAGCCAAGACGGAATCCCACACAAAACTCCACAGGGAAAGGCTCCAAGTGCAACCACAACCTCACCCAAAAGATGGCTGGGTGCATCCTCTTGGCTGCAGACCCCAAACCCGCAGCAGGCCCACCCTGCCACTCCATTCCTCAGCAAGCCCCAACCAGCCTGTGGGAGTGTGCAGACCCCGTGCTGCTCAACCTGCCTGCACAGCCTGGGGTGTGAGCACTGCCCAACACTGTCCAGCTCTGCCCTGCTCTGCCCAACACTGTCCAGCTCTGCCCTGCTCTGCCCAGCACTGCCCAGCACTGCCCAGCACTGCCCAGCTCTGCCCAGCACAGGCACGTTGGCTCAGCACTGCCTGAACCCTCTCCCAGCCCACACTGCCCCAGCGCTGCCCGTGGCTCATCTCCATCAACAGGTGGGCTGGACAGGGCCTGACAAGGGTGGCCTTGTTCAGCACATGCCACATCCCCTGGACGGGCCCTACCCAATGGCCACCTCACCTCACCTCCTCTCCTCCTCCTGAACAGTGACCACAGAACCTCCTGTGGCCCAGGACAGGTGCTGACTCGCCTGGTGTGTGAACACACATCAGAAAACATCACCAGGGAAGTCACATTGCCCCAAGGTGGCAGGTTTGGAAGTGGCCTGGGACACTTCAGAAATGCCTAGACAGACCCTACCTCTTGGGCAGCCCTGAGCCTGTGCAGAACAGAAATGGCTTTGAGACAAAGGGAATGGTGTGGCACATCCAGGAGACGCTCCCATTGGGAGGGAAGGGGAACATGCAGAGGTTGGAATGTCTTTAATCCCCGTGCATGAGCTCCAGGCATAGTTGCCTCCAGCAATAACAGCCCTTTGACTGTGCTGGCTGAGTCACTTCAGCCTCCCAGGATGGGGACATTTTATCATGCACAGGCCTGTACCTCTGAGGGCTGTGTGTCTGCTGAGACTCTCTTGTGCAAGGATCCTGGTGTGATGGGACCCGATCCCAACATTTTTCTGGTCGTTCAGGCGTGGTCCCTGCCAACAAACAATCCTCCTGCTTGTGAAAATGAAACCCGACCTCTGTGGGGCTGTGATTTGTTCTGGTTCCAGTCAGACTGCTGTGGGTAGCAGGTGGTGTGTCCATGTCTGCCAGGGTGTGCAGGCTCTGGTATCACCTGAGCAGTGCCAAGCAAGGTGACAGTGCTCCATCCACACCCAGGTTTGAGTCCCTGCTGGTCTGAACAGTCTTTGCTTGTCATGTTCACCAGTGTCCTCAGCCTGTCCACAAGTTGGCTCATCAACCAGCAAGGTCATAGAATCACAAAATGGTTTGGATTGAACTAAGCTTAAGGACCATACTATTCCACCCCCTGCCATGGGCAGGGACACCTTCCACTCTCCCAGGCTGCTCCAAGCCCCAAGCCTGGCCTGGGACACTTCCAGGGATGGGGCAGCCACAGCTGCTCTGGGCGCCCTGTGCCAGGGCCTCCCCACCCTGAATAAATCCTAAGAAAATTAGACTCAGCAACTGAGAAATCACATCAACTAGTGCAGGATTGCTCCATGGGCACAAGAATTTGAGCTCTGACTAAGGTTGTCTCCAAGCTGCTGTGATGCAGCACCTTGCTGTAGGAAAGCCAGTGAAATCCAGGGATTTTGTTTGAAGGCAGGAACTGATGGAGAGGCAGGAATAGTCAGATGCTGGCAGACAAAGGCTGAGGCCAGGGTGATCTGGCATCTCAGGGTCACTGTGATCTTGTGGACTGAGGTCCAGCTTCACAGACCATGTGTGCCTCAGTCAGTCACCCTGCAGCAGACTCGGGACCCGTGCAGATCCCTGCACCACCATCCCTGCTCACCCCCTGGACAGCAGCTTCCTGCCCTGGGGAGAGCCTGAATGTAGGGAGTGACAGTGCCTGCCCCAGGCTTTTAGGACCATCAGGAGATGACAGATGACTGGTTTGCAGGGTTGTTCCCTCTTTTCAATGCTGTTGACAGAAATCGTGCAGTGACCTCTTGAAGCAGAATGTATTGGCCATCCCTGGAGATGGCCTGAAGCCCAGGCCTCCTGCTGGGGGTGCTCTCCCCAATGAGTCTTCCCCCTTCTCCTACAAGAGCAGCATCCCAAAGGGCAAAATGCCACAGCTTAGACAGAGAGGGACCCAGTAGCCCTGCCCCAGCTTTTCAGATGCCCTGCTGTCCTCCGAACCTTTTTGCCATGCTCCTGTTATAGCACGGCCCAGGCAGCCCAGTATGGAGCAGCCCCAGGAACCAGGTGCCACAGAGAGGAGGTGTGATCCTGCAGGTGTCCAGGGGTTTCCCTGGCATCATCCCCTAGGTGTTGGTACAATTATCTGAGCTCTTCCCAAAATCGTGTTGTATGTTGTTCGTGAAAAAGAAGTAAAATGCAAGGGTGGTTTAACGTGATGTGCAAGGATGGACTGCGGTGAGTAGGGCCTGATGGGGGTTGTCCTTGATACAGACTGTAAGAGAAGCCATCCTGGGACATCCAGGGATAAATGCAGCATCTCTTCTCCTGCTAAAACCTGAGCTCCCTGTAAGAAAAGCTGGAGCTTTCCTGAGCTTGAGGCTGAATGAAGAACTTCTTGTTTAACACCAGGGTGGCCCTGTCCCTAGAATATTATCAGACTCTGTTTGGAGTTGGTTTTTTGGCTTCTCTGAGTCATGCTCTAATGATGAGGTATTGGATTCATTATGTGCAATGTGAAGAAGCACTGGTTCTTGTCCCAGTCCCAGCATCTGAAAACTTCTCTAGCTGCCCTGCTGCTGTGAAAAACAGCATTGTCCACCACTCCAGTGGTTTTTGAGGTCTCTGAAGCATCTTCCTTAAATATTGTTTGTCTGCCCCAAAATGGCTTCATTTTGGAACCAGTCCATGCTGATGGTGGTCTGGAAAGTCTCTCAGTCTGTTTTACTGGAGAAGGGACTTGTAATAAATGGTAGGCAGCAGCATCCAGCAGAAGTGTGACAATGGGCTTTGCTTTAGTACTGACTTCAGATACTTCCAATGATCAACACAAAACACCAGGCTCAGATTTCAGAGAGCCACTGAGAATCAATGTTTGTCCCACCAAAACCCTGAAAGCACTTTCTGAAGGCCCACTGTGTATCTCTCTGTGTTCAGCTCTGCATCTTCTTGATTTTTAACAGACATGAATTATGATTTCGTTTCACTGGGCTGCACAGGGTTTTATCTCCCCAGCACACCTTGGCTGAGGAAACAAATCCACATGCAGGACCAGGAGCCCCAGAGGCTGTGCTGGGCCTTGTGGGACAGTTGCCCACCTGGATGAGGTTTTCCATCCCAGTGGGCTGCAGAGAACACCCACGGGATCCATCCCTGGGGCTTTGCCGCCCCTTGCACAGCATGGAAGGAGAAGCAGAGTGCAGGATTATGAACCTGCAGGGCACAATCACACCAGGCAGACGTCCTGTGTGGGTGACGCTCATGTCAGAGGAGTGCCAGCAGCCTCTCAGCGTGTCCTCCATGGCAAGGGGCTCTGGGTGCAGCAGCGAGGCAGCTCCTGGTGCTCGGTGCTCCCCGCACTTGAGCCGTGAGCACGGCCAGCAGGAGGGGAGAAGATCCCCCAGGGAGGGGGAGAGGGCAGTGAGAGTGGCAGGGTGGTGTGGGTGGGTACAAGAGAGGAGCTGAGGGGGCAGGCAGCTGTGCTTGTCAGAGTGCCAGAGGCTCGGAGAGCCCCCTGTGAGCCCCGGGCCCCCTGTGCCGCCAAGGAGCAGCCGTGCACAGGAGCTGCAGGAGGAGGACATGGGCAGGGGGGCCACATCAATCCCACTCTTCTGCTACCCCTGCAATTTCTATTGTGGGCTCCCCTCAGGTGAGGCTTTGGCATTTCCTCATCCTTGTGCCTGTTGCCATCTGGCTGCTCTGCTGCTGCCCCGTGTCCTGCAGGGCAGGTCCCAGGTGGGAGAGTGTGGCCTGGCCAAAGCTTGCCCAGCACCAGGAGGAACAGAAGCATCACAGCTGGTGTCCTGCTCCTCACACCCCCTATAGTCACCCCCAGGGTCTCTATTCTCTCCCAGGAACACTTCTGTCCTGCCCTGGGCTCGCCTGTGTTTCCCACTCTCCCAGGCACAGCTGTAAGCCTATGCCCAGCTGTATTTGTGCAGTCTTTTATCCCTGTTCATCTGTGGAGCCTGTCCCCCAGTTTCCCTGTAGAATTCTGCATTTCCCAACTGCTCTTCCACACCAACCTCCCCCTGCACCCCTCCTCATATATGCAAGTAGTTGGTGGATATGCTAAGTGAGATGCTGTTGATCCTTAATCACGTTCTTCATTTGGAAGGGAACCATTTATTAATTGTGGAGTCTCTTCTGCCTTTTTGTACCAAATACATCTTCTGTCCAGCACTGAATGTCAGATTTTAACATTTTACTAAAGGAAAGCTGAAGTCATGGTCGCTGGTGTCTATTCTTTCTTCTCCGTTCTTATGGTCTTTTACCCTGTATAGAAAAAAAATTTGGCGCATCTCATTTTTCTCTAGCTACTACTGACAGCTCCTCGTTTCCTTGCTCTTTCTTCTATGCTCGTACAAATAATTTGCTGATAAGTCCCCATTTTCTTCCAGAAGTTGAAGAGGTTTGTGCTCTATAGCTTTCCTTTTTTAAAGGTTATCTCTTTCCAACTTTCCTTTCATGTCAGACCTCTGAATCCTTGGCAGTAAGGCTGCAGTCACTGTAATGGGGAGGTTTCTTGACTACATCCACGCTCTTTGGGCTGCCCCTCACCACTAAGGCCATGCCCTGCTCCTTTGACACTGGCAGTAAATTATGATAGCACCCTAAGCACCATTTCCTTTTTCTTGCCATCTCCAATCACTCTTGGAAGGTTTTGTAAGGAGTAACCTCAGATATGTAAAACTTGCCTTTTTTAGGCACTTCCCCTGGCCCGGCTACCTTGCTGGGATGTGTCTGTTATCCAGGGGAGCACGTGTCAGTGGTGTCCCAGTTCTGCAAGGAATAAGTAGGTTCAGGACAGAGGCATGTCCAGAGCCAAAAACAACCTTTGCAGGGATGCTGAGATGATGGCACCAGTGAACTCAGATGTGTGATGCTCCAGTAGGTCAGTGAGAGAGGATTGTGTCTCTCCAGTCTGAAACACCCCTTGGAGTGTGGTTGTCACTCTGCCTCCACCCCTAGAGCTGTTCAGACACCCACCCCTGGGTGCACTGTCACTTTGCCTCCTCCATTCCCATCACCAGTGTAGGTATCTCCATGCCCATGGCCCTTTTCCATTGCCCTACACTCACTTCCATCTCTGAGGGGTCCCCCTGGCTCCTGCCTGTTCAGCCTCAGGCACCTGCTCTCTCTGGAGTCTCTGATTTGGTTTTCTCCACAGCAGTTCCAGTTCCTGCTGCAGGGCTGGGAGGTCCCTGAGCACACAGCTGTGAGCAGCTCCTCGCCCTCTGTGCCTGCAGCTGCCCACGATGGGACAGGAAAGCTGCCCACGGGCTGCTCTCCATCCCCTCTGGAGGGAACCACTGGCACACACAGGCAAAGGATGGCTGACTCCAGGATAAATGTGGGACGGCCTGGCTCAGAGCACTGGGGTCAGCCTGGGGTAACAGATGCACATCTGCAGGGCAGAGGCGCCTTTGTGGTGACATCCTCCCCATGGAACCTCACTGCAGCACCACTCACCCCTTGGCCCTTCTGCTGCACATCCTGGGCCAGACTGGGCTGCAGCTCACCTGCCTTAAGCTTGCTTAAGAGCCCTGGCTGGCCAACATGGTGCTTTCCAACCACTCCAGCTTTCCAGCAAGAGCCCAGAACAACTTCAGAAACAAGCAGCAACATCCTCCATTTCGTGTCAGGCTGTTGCTGTTGGGATTTTAACAAAGTTTTCTTTTTTTCTAATTATAGGATGTTGCAGAACAATCAGCTGAGCCGCATCCCTGCAGAGGCACTGAGAGATCTTCCAAATCTCCAATCTCTGTAAGTCATTAAAAATCAATGCTGCGAGCTCCACAGTCCCTTGGGGACCCCAGGCTTCCCAGTATTTGAGTCATTAGTTCCTTTGTCAAGGATGTTCTGTTCCTTCTTCCTTTTCTTTTCCAATTTATGCAAAGATTACTGTCACTTAGAGTGGAAGGGAGGGGAGGGCAGTTTTCAAGGAAGAAACACTGTCTTGGAAGAGGATGTTGAAATTACAGCTCCCCATGTGTGCATTGTGATGAAAAGGCCACCAGAGCCAATGCATATTTCAAGGAACATTGGAAAATATCCACCCGAAGAGTCTCTGTCCTCTGCACTGTGGACCAGAGTGGGGAAGGGACCTGCCAGGGAGCACAGAGGACACTCTGGGCTGTCAAAGTGTAAGTTGGGCTGTTTTACCCCAATGGAGGATAACTGTGTCAGGGTAGAACTGCTTTAAAGATTTTTAGCAATTCAGCCCTGGGAAGAAGCTGGGCTGTGATTGTGCTTTTTCTTTAAAGGAGCTATACCCACAGCAGGTTTGTGCTCCTGTGTTCCCTAAAAATCACACAGCGTTGGAACTTTGCTGTTTTGCTGAGAATGGGCACAGTTGAGACCAGACCCTGGGAGTGCCAGTGAAATTAGGGAAGGAGTGTTTGGTGCAGGGAGCACAGCAGAAGCTTGTCAGAGCATTCTATCTTGGGCTGAACCACTGAAAATCTGACTTTATCCCTTAATCCTTAACTTCAGTCCTAGTCTTACACAGCCCTTTTACACAGAAATGTTAGCTGGGAGCAGTTTCTGGAAGTCTCCTGCTTGGAGCAGGACTATCCCAAGTACTCAGGGGGGCAGTTGCAGCTTTGCCTGTCCAAGCACAGAGATTCCCCTCTCACTGGTAGCCTGGGGCTGTTCTTCCTGGGGAAGAAGCTTTTTGTCAAGTTCAACCTACAACTCCTGGGAGGCAAATTGTGTCCATTACTCTTTGTTTGATCACCTGGAACCACCCTGAAGGGCTTGGCTCCATCATCTTTGGTTGTGGGTCCCTGGCAGTTCTTCTCCCAGCCCCTTCTCTGCTGAGTGAAACCAGCCCTGTTCCTTCCCCCTCTACTCATGGGACAAATGCCCTGGGACCCTGATTCAGCCACTAGTCCTCCACTGGACCTGTCTCTTTCCTCTTCATCCTCCTTACACTGGGCATCCCAAAACTGGGCCCAGTTCTCCATGTGTGGCCCTCCCAGTACCCAGTAGGAGTTTCTGTAAATATTAATTTAAATATTAATTTGCAATGAGGGTGTTGGCTGTGCAGGGTACGAATGTTCTTTCTGCCAGAAGGGACTTGAAACATTTGTTGTTGAAACATCATTGGCACATGGTTCTGGTTATTATTAAATTGTGTTGACATCACCACCAGTGCCAGAGTCAAGACCCCCGACGCCAGGGATTTTGAGATGAGTGGTTCTCCAAGTGACTTCTCTTTCAAGGGAAGCATGACACGGAAGGTCACTGCCCCAGGAACACCCCTTCCCCCCTCAGCCTGTCTTTCCTGTGCCTTGCAGGTGTGTGACAGCCAGTGCCACCAGAGCCCACGGCTGCAGAGAGCCAGCCTTTGTCTCTGAAGGTTCAGCTGCCTGAGCAGCCACCCCTGCAGCTCGGGCCTCCAGTCCTGGGGCATTCCCCACTGATGGGCAGTGACCTGGGCTAGTGCTGGGAGGTCTGGGAGGTCCACATGCTCCATCCCCTCAGCCCACAGCCCCTGCCAAAATACCACAGGGCACCTGAGAAATGCAAAACACCCCAAGAAGATCCTTGCAGAACGTTGGGGGTCGTTTAAGGGGCAGGGTGGGAGGATGGCCTGTGTGAATTAGCACAGAGGTGTCTGCTCCTAGTGCACTTTGGGGCCACCTCATCCAGGGTGGTTTTCCCAGTGTCTCCAAAGTTTGGTCAGGGGTAGCTAGGGCCACCTGGGATCCAGTACTCTTCCTGCAGAAACTGAACAGTAAAAGCAAATTTTAGGAAAAAATAAGCTGCTTTAGACAACCTGAGGGAGACTAGGCTTGGACTAGAATCAGAGGGCTGAGTGTCTGGGCAGGTCTGGCTCAGACATGCCTAATGCCTGTCACAGCAGGACTGCTTTCAAGAGCCCACAGTGACCAGAGGCTGCTGTAGCCAGCCGTGTCCTGTTTGCCCCCAGAACATTCTGTCCAAGCTGGTCGGTTCCCACCCAGGGTCCGAGGTGACTGAGCAGGGACCTCCTGCCTTTCCCGAGCAGCCTTGTTCCTGTGAAGCAACATGCCTGGGCTGCTGTTGCCCTCTCAGAGCTTCCCTCAGCCCCTCACCCCTGCAGTGCAGCCAAGTCTTTCTCCCCAGCAGGGAACAAGCACCCATAGCTGGTCCCTCTGGGCTCCTTCGCTCCTCTCCTCAACATCCATTTTTAAGATACCTGACCTCATTTCCCTGTAACAGAGCCACATCCTCTGTGCTTTCCCCAGCTCCTCCTCTGAGGCTCAGCATCCTTTCCCAGCCCCTCATTGTTTCTGAATCCTGTCCCAGACACAAACTGAGCACAGAAGAGACTGAGAAGTGACCTCCCACTCTTGCATCTATCTTTAAAAAAACCCCAAACTGTTAGGCCTGACAAGACTGAGTTCAGCATGGGAAAGGTGCCAACACCGTCTGACCTCCAGGATTGCTCCATCCAATGCTCCCAACTGCCCCAGCCAGGCCCACAGCATATTCACCAGCCACCAGGGACAGTGGGAGCAAGCAAGGTCAAAGGAAAACTCCTGCTGAGAAAATAAACTTTGCATGGGATGGAGGAGTCTAAAGTGCCCCTCCAGCCAAATGAGCCTCAAGACACGTTCTCATGGTCACAGAGTGCCCAGGGCTTCTTTAGAATCAGAGCATAGAATCAGAGAACCATTACTGTTGGAAAAAAACCTCTGAGGTCACTGAGTCCACCCTGTGCCCCATCCCCACCTTGTCAGCCCAGAGCACTGAGTGTTGCTTCCAGTCTTTCCTTGGACACCTCCAGGGATGGGGACTCCACCACCTCTCTGAGAAGCCCCTTCCAGTGCCTAACAACCCTCTCAGTGAAGGAATTCTTCCTGATGTCCAACGTGAACCTCCTCTGGCACAGCCTGAGGCCATTTCCTCTTGTCCTGTCAGATTTACACGGATGACTGATTAACATCCTTTTTGGGAGGCCCATTTGCGAACTGGCAGAGCATGTAAAAAAATAAAGAGATGTGTTTTGGGAACAGCACAATCCCCTGTAGCAGATCTGTTGGGACCTTAAAGCTCATCTCATTCCACCCCCTGCCATAAGCACCTTCCACTATCCCAGGGTGCTCCAAGCCCCATCCAACCTGGCCTTGAACACTTCCAGGGACAGGGCTTCCACAGCTTCTCTGGGCAACCTGTGCCGGTAAGATGAGGAGCTCCAGGAGAAGATTTCTGTAGCAAGCAGCAAAACATGAGTAACTTCTGTAGGTCTGACATCAGAGAACTCACCTCGTCCATCCCGTTCTGTCTGTGCTTACAAGAGTTCAGGGTAAAGCTGTAGGAGACCAGTCACATCCCCAGCTGTCACTTTTCCATGTGTGCCCCTGAGGGTGGCCCAACCCTTCAGCTAGTCGGGGGGCAGTCTCTTCTGGAAGCAAAAGTTTCAGAAGTGTTCCATGCAATGAAGAGATGGTTAAAGGAAGGGCAAAGAGTGCTTCTGAGAAGGATCCTGAGCACAGATCACCCACAGGCTGCAGTGAAAACTGCCCTCAGCATGGAGAGGACAGGAGGGAGCTGTTCTCCGGGGTGGGTATTCCACAGGATGGTTATTCTCCAAGGGGACAGACACAAGTCAGCTCTGCCTCGCATTAGGACCATACCAAACTCTTTTTCTGTCTCCAGCCTGACTTCTTGAAAGTGTGGAGGGCGTGTGCAGGCAAAGATGATTTGCACGTTCATGTAATCACACCATCTTGACCCCTACAGCACACCCCTGAGTGCCACATCCAGACACCTCCTGAACACCTCCAGAGACAATGACTCCACCATGTCCCTGGGCAACTTATCCCAATGTCTGACCACTCTTTCAATGAAAAAAAAAAAAAATTCTAATGTCTAATCTGGATCTCCCCCGGAGCAGCTTAGGGCCATTTCCTCTTGTTCTATCACTTGAGACATGGAAAAGAGCCTGACCCCCAGCTCACCATAACCTGCTTTCAGGCACCTCTAGAGAGCAACTTTCTCCTCTTCCCACAGAAACTGCACAGCAGAGACCCTTGGGCTGGGTGAAGTCCCAAGAACCATGTCTGGGGTTCTGACACAGCCCAGCATGGCTGCAAGGCACCAGCCCCAGGTGGATGGGAACATTTCTGAGCAGACACAGGGAGCTACAAGGTGGTACCACTGCTGTGCCTCACACTGGAGCAAGCATGACCTGGAAAGCATCCTGGGTCCCCCCTGTGGGAGCAGCCAGATCTTTCAGAGTCATGCAGTTCTCCTTCTAGCTCATGTTCAGAGATGCTCTCCACCCAACAAGAGTGGCACAGCATGGACAGCACCGTGTCTGAAGGGGAATACAGGGCTGAAATGCTCTGCTTGGTTTCTACTGGTGCTGCCATGGCTTCTCCAGATGTGGCTACTCCCCTCAGACCAAGGGACTCCATGCAGATGTGCATTACAGTGATTTTTTTTCCCCTCTTTTTCAAATATCTGAGTAATTTTCCAAAGGTTATGAAACTCCTGTGTATCCATTGCCAAAAATTCACCAGCTTGGAACACCTACAGGTCACCCACAGCAATTTTCAAGAATTCCCAGTCAGGCCATCTGAGCCCCAGTGTATTTGTGCTGCTCTGAGACTCCTTTTTTCCACTCAGAAGGGGAAGTGCCTTTATGGCACATCATTACAGTCCAGGAGTTACCAGACTTGTATGGCACTTGGTGAAATATTAACTCTCTGTTTCCATGTTGGCAACACATGCTAAGCAAGCAGGAGAGCTGGGAAGGGGCTGAAAATGGGAGCCAACAGGACTGGGGTGGAACCAGTACCAGACAGAAGGGGATTGTGTGCTGGTTATTTTCTTGCTCTTTCACGTGTTTACATTTGGTGTCCATGTTTGTCGTTCTGGGATTCAGGCAGGATTTGAAGGGAAAGTGTGTATCCCTTAGGGATAAACTGACCCAGGAGAGGAAAGGCAGGCTTCTCAATGCACAAGTCTTTTCTCGGGATTATAACAGAAGCAGCAAAACCAAGGAGAGACTGAGAACAATTGTTTTCAGTCCTATCAGAAAAGCTTGCCAATCAGTTCAAGAGATGAGGTGACCAGACAAATGGGACAGAAAAAGATGTTCTAGCCAGTGTGGGACAGAGAGAGGCTGGCATTCAGTGCCTGCACAGCACAAAGCTAGATTTGAAATGTAGCAAAAACTGTGTCAGTGAACTCCAGTTGTCTCCAAACGCGGCAGCTGTCTTGGCTTCTGGGCATTTAGAGAGGATGAGACAGGACACATCACCCAATTTTGGTGGCACTTGGAATTGAACTGCAGGGTCCCTTTGCAGCACTGCTGGGGTCCAGGCTTGGCTCCCGGGCAGGAGGCAGATCCAGACCTGGGCTGAGGTCCCTCTGCTTGCTGGCTGAGAGTGCTGGACAGTGCAGGAGCAGGCACTCCTCGGGCTCTGCACGATGCATGCACTGAGATGAGGAACCAGCTGCAAGTCTGCAGGGAGTTTGGGAGCCCCTGACAGCAGGAGATCAGCTTTACATACGTGCTCGAGGAGAGGGGAGGCCAGGCAGGAAGAAACTACAATAAATGCTGTCACTCAGAGAGCAGAAGGAAAGCCATTCTTCCTATTTATCAGGTGCTGATGCATATTGAAGTAGGAGTGCCCTGTGGAGAATGGTCAGAGTCAGGGGCACAGTCAGAGCTTGAATTCTCCACTCCGGAGTGCCTTGACCCCTGGAAAGCCTGGGGCCCTCTTGCATTGCACATGTACCCCCCAAGCCTTTCACCCTCTGGCTTTGTGGCAGCCTGAGCACAGGGCTCCCGCTTGCTCTCTGTGCCAAGAGCAGGAACTCTCTGTCCCTGGGTCCTGCTCACATCTGTCTCTAAAAGCCCAGGTAAAAAAGGTGTCACAAAGACCACATTTACACTGCTCTGCTTCTGTGGGCCTGCCCCTCTTCTTGCCTTCTGATGAGGACCTGTCTTCAGCTAAGGAGCTTTCTCAAAGCTGCCAACCCATGAACTTCAGGTCTACAGAATTTTTCATGGCAGGTGTGGTGTCCCCCACAAAAGACATGCTGTGGAACCAGCACTGGGAGAAGATAAATTTTAACTACTCTAGATGAGGCACACTGGCTCCCCGGGAGCCCGAGTTACTGAAGATCCTTCACTGGACAGACAGCAAGCCAGAAAAAAAATGGTTCAGGCAAGTTTCAGTGAGATGGGAGGGTCAGAGTGTTCCCCTTTGGATTCTTTGTCTTGGATATTCCCAGTGCCCTGTGTGATCCCCCCATATCTTTCCTAACCAAGGAAGATGCACTCCTGAGTTTTGGCAAATAACATCTCAAACACAATAAGAGGGCTTCCTGCTGCAAACTCTCACAGAAGTGCTGTGAGTACCAGCCACCCAGGAGGAGATTTCCATCCATCCAACATAACTCCGTGCCAAAGGGGCATTTGTAGGTCCAGGATGCCCATTGCCCATCACACCATTTGCTGACCCGGGTTGGATCACTGGGTGTCACCAAACATTAGTCACCGGAGACCAGCTGTGCTCTGCACCATCCCTGCTCAAAGGGTTTGGCTGTCCTCAGCCAGAGGTGTCTATGGTTCACTCTGCCCATGGATGTCAGCCAGCTTGAGGGGGCAAGTGTCAAACCCACCCAGATAGCCCCATCCACATCAGACACTCCTGGGCTTACAAAAACCCCTCACCAGGTGCTCCAAAGCTGCAGCCGTGCCCAGACCAGAACCAGACCTGCCCTGCTCCCTGTCAGCTACAGGATGTGGAGACATCACTGTCTGGAGCCCCAGCTGTCAGGAAGGAGACCTTGGCAGGTTTCTCTAGACGAATACAAAAAGGAATTTGGATTTCAAAAGAAAAGTTCAGGCTCTAGAGACTGAGCCTCTTACCAAGTACAAGGGAGCTGCTTCCCAGCAGGCTTGATTTATCTGGGAGGCATGTTGGGAAGCCCGGTGGGGAGGATTAGAAAGAACACGCACACCTGATGGCAATGCTCTGAGCCCTGCAAGGGGTGCCAAGGCCTTACGTAATGCTGGGATCCAGTTGTGATCCCCTGGCACGGGGTCTGGCTGCCAGTGGTTTATAGGTGCAGTAACAACATACCATGTGCATTCTGGAAGAGTCGTGTGTCAGTCTAATTAACGACTTTGTGGTTTGTGAGCACTTACCTAAAGCAGATGGGCACTGTGTCTGTTCCTCTGCCAGGCAGAAAGAGTCCAAAGTATTTCAAAGTGAGCAGGTGCTATAAATTATAATTACCAAGCTTGTCGAGGTAGAGAAAGCAGAGAGAAACGAAACCTGGTGGATTAAGAGATCAAGATAAACTCCTGGGTTTTCTTTTTCAAAATGCCTATGAAAAGCTTTTTTGGGGAGTTTCTTGCAGATCAGCATTTTGGGAAGGTGCTTAGCATGTGTCTGGCTCTTCAGGGTGAGTGCTGTCTATATCAGCCTGGTGGGGGAAGGGAGATTTAGTGCCAGGCAGAAGAGTTAAAGCCTCAAGATCCTGCACCATGAGATCGAGCTCCCCTTGCCCCCTTTCCACACTGCACTCTGGGTTTTCTCTCGTGTTCCTGGCAAGATGCTCCATTCTGCTGGCAAACACTTGGGTTCACGCCTTGTGGGTCATTCCCTAGCTCTGTATCCCACAAGGATTGACTCTCTGGCTGTTGGGCTTGATGGCATCCAGGAAAACAACCTGTGACTGTGTCTCCATCCATCTTCTGTCTCTTGGCAACTCCTCTTGTGTGCACAAAAGTAATTGCTTCCCTCTGTGCCAGCATGTGTCAATCCCCTACAGCCAACCAGGCTCTGCTACCTTGTGGCTAATGCCCCCAGTGCAGAGGTAGCCACTGTCAGTAGCACTATGCAACAGCCCGACAGGCACCATTCCCAGCCATCCTGCCCTTGCTCTCACTTTAGTTCCCCTTTGTCCACCACAGTCTTGCATCCCTCTGGAATATCTGCAGAATTCTCCTGCCACTCTGCGGTTGGAACCCTGGTCACTGAGAATTTTAGACTTTCTGTGCTGACAGGCACTGACCCTCAAGAAAACACTGCATTTCACCTGAGGCTGTGGAAGAGACTCCCAAAATTGAATGATAGCACTGGGATTATGGGTGTGGAGTTTGAATGGAAGTGTGTAATATCACGTGGTGGAAAACTTAGAGTTTAAGGTTTTAGAATGTAGTAATATGTATAAAGCAAGATTGAAGTTTTAGGGTGGAGGCTGAGTCCTTCTTTTTCACCTTCTCCTTCGTGGGTCTGGGTGATATTTTGTAATTGGATAGAAAAGTCCACATTGTGGGCCCCGGGTGGTTGGTTATTGGGTTAAAAGTAAAAATAATTTAGGTGTCATTTCTTAATTGGACAGTTTATCCTTAAAAGGCCTTGTAGAGAGAGAGAGAGATAGGGGCCATTTTCAGTTTGTTAGCTAGAAGTGCTGTAGAACTCATGGTCTGTGAGACTATAATATAGATAAGAATTAATAAACATCTGAGTCCAAACAAAAGAAACTGTCTGGCGCATTTAATCCCAGCTCTGGCAGAAAAAGAAGATAAAAGTGACACTCTGCCACAAACCTGCTGTTCCCAGCTGAAATCAGCCATGGTGTCCCCGAGGAGCACTCTGGTCCCATCAGCACCATCCCCACCAACGGCACCTCCTCATTTCTGACCCTTGTATGACAGCAGTGCTGTCCTCTGTTCATCCGGCCTTCACATCCTGAGGGGATGCAAACTGGAGGAGAAACTGTGCCATAGATGTCGTTCTTTAAAGTACTGAAATCACTTTTCTGTTTGCTAAAGGTGTAATTTCCCATTATTTGCTGATTTCACTCCAGCTGTACTTGACCCATAATCAATAAGTGCTAAATCAGCCTGACATGTAACTCCCTGTGTACAGGTTAATTGTACCTCTAACTAAAACAATCCACTTCCTCCATCCCATTAGTTTGCCACCATTTGGACTCCTGTGGAAATGCAATAAAGGCTGCCTCATCCCCTGCCCCTTAAGGCAGGTAATTATTTTCATACATATGGCCAGAGATTAAAATGCAAAAAATGACTTATAGCAATTTGAGAACATGTGGACTTTGATGTAGACAGAGGAGGAAGGCTCTTCCCACCAGATCAGATTCTCACAAGCATATAAATTCTTATGACAGAAGGAAGAAAAAAATTCCTTTGGAATCAACATGGCCTGAAGAGCTCAGTCAGTTCATTCCTCATTTCACTTCTTTGATCTGTTTGAGATTTGACAGTTTGCTGTTCACAGCAATATTCTTCTCTCTAAATCACATGCGATGCTGTGAGGTTTGGGGAAGGTGTTGTTTCCATTGGCTGTTTAGAGGATAAAAGCTATCAAAAAACAGGTACCAATAAAGTCAGTACAACAGACAGTGCCTTACAGTCTGTTGGCATAGGAGCTGCCTTGTGGCAAGACCACCTCAGCTGTGATTTACTGGCTACAGAGTCTTTCTGGAGCACAAGGAAAGGGAGGTCAGGCAAGAGCAGTGAGGCAGCTCTGATGGAGTATATGGAGATGGACTGAAACAAAGTGGCTGCAAATGCTTCCCTGGTGATTGCTGCTGCTGAGCACACAGGACCTTGGATTTCCCCTCTATGGACATGTCTGCAGCAGGAAGAATTCCTGCAGCAGGAAAAGGAGCCCAGGATGGGTATCACAGTGTCAGCAGCATGCTGTCCTTCCACTTGAGAGGACACAGGCTGCTCAGAACCTTCCTGTCCCATCTCTGAAATCCCCTTTTGCCTGAGGCCCCTCCTCCCAGCAGCCAGCTCTGGACGGCAGCACAGCCGAGTCAGTGGAGTTTTGTCCCCACTCCTGTTTACAGAAGTCTTATCTCCATTTTGGCACTTGAGGCTCTAACAGTATTTCTGCAAAGGAGATCATCTGGGAGGGTCCAAGAGCAGACATTCACCACATTCAAGTGAACACTGCAGGCAGATGTGCCACACATCTGGACGCACTGAAGTTAATTTTCAGGCACTGATGTAGCCATGGTGTGGTGAGTCTTTGCTGAAGTTTGGCTGCTGCTAGTGTTCCTTGTAGGTGTATGGGAGCAGGAGCCTCTCTGGCTGCACTGCCATGATCCTTCCTCCCAGGTACAGCTTGCACGGTCTGGGAGTCACCTGAAAATGGCACAGTGGATCCTTGGCTTGTGCAGCTGAACCAGTGCACAGACAGGGAAGAGATGATACAATTTTGATTCAGGTGGGCTGATGTCCCTGAAAGGCACTGTCTTCTCCTGAGGCCAGTTCTCATCATTTGGTTCATCAATGATAAGGCAAATTCAGAGGAATTACTGCTTTTTGGCACAGATTTCTAACAGATAAGATTCTTCTGGTTCTGTGTACCATGGGCTAACCTGCCTGCCCTAGCTCTTCCCTCCACCCAGTCTGAGCTGCCACTGGAGATCTGTGTTTGTCACCAGGACTAGCAACAATAGCTTGGCAAGATCAGACCAGGTTTCAGGAGAAAAAGGTGCATTAGAATACAAATGCAGTTCAGCATTCAGATTTTGGACTCGTTCCTCTGTTTATATGGGCCTGATCCAAATCCCAGGTCTGGGTTTAAGAGTTTCCCTGACTGGGACACAAAGTGCATGGCTGGACATTATTTCCTATTCCAGCAGCTTTCCTTGCCATTCAGCCCATGTGCCCATGCTGTTTAGAGGGTGCTCCCCAGTACCTCTGAAAACCATTTTCACTGCAATGAAGAGCAACAATGTATTTTCAAAAGCCATTGGTAAATCCACTTGGCAGAACATGCCCCACTATCTTTTACTGGGGCAAAGCCTGTGTCTTGGTCACTGTGTTCTTGCTAGGAGCCAAGCAGCAGCTTCCCTGCAGCCCACAGGTAACAGCAGGGGGATCAGCCACCGTGGGGTTTGGCACAGCTACAAAAAAGCCTGAGCTGGGTTTGTAGTTGGGATGCTGAGTACCTGGGACCAGGGCCTGGTGTCTTTGTGCCTCTGCTGTGCCTGGGGTGCTGGATCCTTCCCTCACGGTGGAGGACCCCAAAACACTGCCAAGAAGGAAATCAAATTGTTCTGAGTCACCACCGTGGCCTCACTGCACAACCTTCCTTCACTCTGGGTAAGTTTCTGCTGTGCCCACGTCTCCCTCAGGCAGACCAGGTGGATTTGTCTCCTCTGACCGTGGCTGTCTAGATATTACCTCACCCCAGCAGCAGTGGAAAACGCTCAGCATCTGCAGAGGGTGAATCATCTCTCTTATCTCTGAGCCCACTCTGGGGGATGAATCACTCTCTGGAGGAATCTGGTTTTCCCTTCTGGCTACAGAAAGACCCTATATCTGGTTTCAAGTAATAAGAATAAGACTGGGTGAGATGTGGTCTTCCTACACTTGGAAGGAAAAAGAAAAATGTCCCTGTCCCCACCCCTCACTTTTATCCAGCAAAATCAGCCCCCCAAGCTGACACACCCCAAGAGAGCAGGGGTACCAAAGCAGAGCTGAGCATCTCTGCTCCCCACAGCCCCCTGCACATGACCCAGCACACATTTGTGCAGCCCTCAGGGAAATCTATCAGAGGAGATCGTCTTGCCCAAAAATACAGATGAAAGCAGCAATTTACCCTCTAACCAGGGAAGAATTTCTCTACACTCCAGAGCTGGAGGGATTTGAATTTGCAACCACTGTTCTGGGAGCAAGTCAGAAAGGAAGCATGGCTAGTGTCTACATCACAGACACGGATTTCTTCCTGTCAGAAGGAGGAATGCAGCTGGTCAGATTAGAGTCTTTTCTGCTTAGCAGTACAAAACCATGAAATCCATTGTGGTTGTCCCAATACAATGGTCTCAATTGCATTTTTGAGAGAAAGATTTAATGACCACACACAAGGAGCAATTCACTTTAGCAATGCCACAACAAATCCTTGCTGCATTTGTTTTTCATTCATTACTTGCTGTTTTTCAGCAATGAGTTGCTGTGAAGTTTATGTAAAGGCAGTGCCCATGTATCTCATGCTTGTAAGTGTCAATGCTGTGAAGGATCCCAGGATTCATCTCCCAGGAAGACAAGAGTGTTGTGTGGTTTACCAGGCCAATGGCTAAAAGTTTAGCAAACTCCAGTAAAGAACTGGAAAATAATACAGAAGAATAGGTGTCTGCATGAATTGGTATCTCTTCCAAGGACGGTGTATGTAGATACAAGATAGAGAAACTGCCCCAACAGCATCACATGCCTCACGTGCTCACAATGTGTAAAAAGCAGCAGCTTCCTCTCTTTTGAAATCCTTTCCTGGAATGTGCAGAGGGTAGGTCATTCAGGTCCCAATGACCTAGACTTGTGCCAGCATGTCCAAGATGTCAACTTCTCTCTCGAGCCTTCACTTTCTGATTTTCCCATTCGTTGAGCTGGTGGTTGGCAACACTTGGAAGGAGGTGATGGTAAGGGCTCCCTTGCCACGCCCCAGCACCTCCAGAATTCCCACCTGTGGTGCCAACGAAGAGGTTACAGCAGAGGGAGGTGTTTGGAGCTGTGTTTATCCAGCAGCCTAGCAGTGGCTATACCTGCCTGGCTATGCCCACAAGGTACTGCAGTCACCTCCAAACCTCTCTGTACTGACTGCAGCAATCCAGCAGGGCCACTGATGGTCACATATCTCCCCAGATTATTTCCACCTTTCTCTGCTCACACTGCAGTGACTGCAGAACCTGCCTTTCAATAAGCAGAGGTCCCTCAGAAGAGACTCTTGACAAACACTGAAACTTGACTCTGCCTTCACACCCCTCTCAAACACACTTGATACCTTAAGTTTTAGCTTTCATATTTTCCAGATTCTGTACTGCATTGGTATATAACTCTGAACTTCATATAAAGTGCTAGCAGGTTCTCTTCACGGTGTAATTAGACAAAACAATCCTTTTCCAGCCCCAGAACCAAGGACACCTTTGCAGCTTCAGGCCCAAAAAGTAAAAACAGCAGCAAACTGAGGAGAGCAAACTGGGAGGATGGGACTTCATAACCTGAAGCTGTAATTGGACAATTAACCCCAGTATGTAAATGGACCAAAACTTATAAAAGTGTAAAAACGTGTGACCAGCCATCCATCTTGGGTCCATCTCGGGTCAAGCCTTGGCCAGGTTCTTGTACTGCCCAAGGTGCATCCTTTGAAGGCCTTTTAACAAATACCTTTATTCCTTTAACACTGTCCAGCCTCTGCTCTAGGTAGCCTCCCAAGGCATCACACTGTCACTCCCCATGTCAGGCTGTATGAGCTTTCAGGAAGAGGCACGTGCTCCCTTGGCTGCCCTCAGTGTGTGTCCTGGGCACGTTGTGAGCACTGAAGAAACAATAGTCACAGCTCACATCCACACTCTTGCCTCATAAAGTCTTGAAGTTCCAATGCGTTTCCATTAACCTTTGTCATGGCATAACCCATGTAATGCCAGGAACCTTAACTCACTCACTTAGCCACGTGAGCCCCCAGGGCAGGCTGCGTGTCCCTGGTGATGACTCAGTAGAAATGACAGACAGCAGTTGCTTCATACAATAGACATGTCAGTGCCAAGGGAAGGTGGGTCCCAGGTGTTCAAGCATTGGTGTGTAAGCTGACTCCTGATGAACCACAGAGGAGCTTCAGGAGAACTGGAGATAGGGAGATGAGCAAGGAATGGACATATTTAAACTGGCAACATCTATCATAGAATCATGGAATCCCGGAATGGTTTATGTATAAAGAAACTTTAAGGCTCAACTTGTTCCACCCATGCCATGGGCAGAGACACCTTCCACTGTCCCAGGCTGCTCCAAGCCCTGTCCAACCTGGCCTTGGACACTTCCAGGGATCCAGGGGCAGCCACAGCTTCTCTGGGCACCCTGTGCCAGGGCCTCCCCACCCTCACAGCCAATGATTCCTTCCCAGTATCCCATCTAACCCTGCCCTCTGGCAATGGGAAGACATTCCCCTCTTGTCCTGTCACTCCATGCTTGTCCCCAGTCCCTCTCCAGCTCTCCTGGAGCTCCTTTAGGCACTGGCAGGGGCTCTGAGCTCTCCCTGGAGCCTTCTCCTCTCCAGGCTGAACACCCCCAGCTCTCCCAGCCTGGCTCCAGAGCAGAGAGGCTCCAGCCCTTGGAGCAGCTCCATGGGCTCCTTTGGACCCACACAAACAGGCCCCGTGTGTTTTTTGCTGCAGGCCCCAGAGCTGGACCCTGCACTCCAGTGTGCCTAGATCTGTTCAGAGCCCCTGTCCCCAGAGCACAGCATGTCCTGTTCCTTCTGCCACAAGGGCTGCTCACCTTTTTCTTTTCCAGCTGCTTCATCCTTCACACACACCATGTTTCCCAGCAAATACGCAGGCCCCGCTGCTTGGTGAGCCTTTGAGCCGCTCTGCTCGGCCTCCTGCTGCTTCCTGCACCTTCTCCTTTTCCCTGAGCCTGGCGCCATGGCCAAGGGGGCAATGCCAGGGCCCAGGGAGAGGCTGGTCGGGGAGCTGGCTCAGCTGCCCAGCTTTCGGCAGTTTCTATAGCTGCACAGAGATTTTGGCAATCCTTCTTGTACCGTTCTGACCTGAGGGGTTTTGGAGGTGTTTGCAACTGGGGATAACAAAGCCCTCTTGTCTACACCAAAGGCACTTTGTGTGGAGTCTGGGTATTGCCCTGATTTCATTTCCTGAGCATCCCTGGTGGAGAGCTTCCCACAGAAACATGCCCCATTGAGTCAGGAGTGAAGACTCATTGCAGTCCAAACAGAGCCCTGCAAACTTTCTCACCGGGTCCTGTTCCACAGCCAACTGCAAACATGTTTGTGTCTTGAACCTCCATTCACTGCCTGGGATGGTTTTCACAAGTTTCCAGCTGGAAGTGGAGCCAGGCAGCACTTGTGAGTCCTGCTTGAGGGCTGGGAGCCTTTCTGTGGCACGGCAGGGATCCCAGGTGTAGGAGCTGGCCTGCAAGGCAATAATGTGTCATTCACAGAATCATAGAATGCTTTGGGTTGAAAGTGACCTTTAAAGGTCATCCAGTCCAATCCCCTGCAATGAGCAGGGACATCCTTAAGTACTCCAGGCTGCTCAGAGCCCCATCCAACCCTGAATGTTTCCAGGGAAGGGACATCTACCACTTGTCTGAGCAGCCTGTGTTAGTGCTTCACCATCTTACTGTAAAAAATTTCTTCTTTATATCTAGTCTGAATCTCCCCTCTCCATCACCCCTTGTCCTATTCCTACAGACTCTACTACAAACTCTGTCCCCACCCTTCTGAAGGGCCCCCTTTAGGCACAAGAAGGAGCTCTGAGGTTTCCCCAGAGCCTTCTCTTCCCCAGGCCGAGCAGCCCCAGCTCCCTCAGGCTGTTTCCAGAGCCCTCAGCATGACCACTCCAACAGCTCCATTCTCCCACCAAATCTACGTTATGGCAGCAAAGGCATAACAGGCAGGCAGAGGTTGAACCCAGTTTTCCCCTTTCCAGGTGAGTCCTGCAGTCCTTTGTCCTATGCCAGCTGGTATCAGCTGACAGAAGAACTCTGCTCCTCCCCTGGGTTCTTTGGGCAGGCTCAGGGACCCAGACCCTCCTGCCTGTGTGTGTCAGCAAGCGCTGAGCAGGGCGCAGAGAGCAGCACGTGTGGGGCTGGCTTGCAGGGCAGTGTGGCAGTGGGGGACGGAGTGGCTTCGAGCAGGGTGACCCCGGAGCCGTCCTCCCTCGCCGTGCCCTCAGCTCTTTGCACAGCAATTCCCCGGGAGCTCACTGACTCAGTGTGGGAGCTTTGCCTGAGAAAGAAGCTGAGGTGTTGGCCCCAGTCATTAGTAAGTTATCGGAGAAGTTGAGCTGCAGTGACATCATCTCCTTCTTATGTTACTACAAGGAACTTAGATCCTGTTATGGGAGAGGAGGTAACTCAATCGAGCCTTTCAAGATAAACTCAGACAGGAAGAGAGACACGATTGCCTGAAGGCACCAATTAGACATTTCTGGTGAGCTCAGCTCTGTTCAGCTGACACACATGAACACTGGGGCCAGGGAGACAGCAGCTCCTCTCCTGTGGCTCAGGGGTGTGGTGGGAGGGGTGGGCAAAGCAGCGCGTCCTCTCTGTGCCGCTGGCTCAGCCCTCACACCTTCAGTGGCCACAGCTCTCCCTGCAGAATGCCCTTTCTCTATGTCCTGTGTTCTGCTGAGGACAGAGAACCACAGAGGAGCTCCCCGCTCTGGAGAGAGAGCAGACCAGCCCTGCCCCACTCAGTGCTGCGTATGATCTTCAGTGGCAAGTCTCCTCCACCTTTATCAGTGGGGGTCAAAAAAGTATTGTGAGGATGGGCTGCAGTTTGAGGTCCCGGTGCCCTGCGGCGATTGGGCTGTAGGGAACAACCCAGCCTGTGCTGCAGGCCAGTTACTGTGCATGAGTGGCCGAAGACATGCAGGCAGACAGCTCTCACTGGCTCTGATGTGTGTGAGGAAGGAAAAAACAGCAGCAAAAATTGGGATCTCTCCTGACAACATGGTATTGAGCATTTCTGTTGGTTTCCAGGCTGCAGCTCCCCCTGTAAATGCTTCACAGCCAGAAGGAAATGGTAGGATATGGGTAAATTTGCTCCTGCCAATTATAGGCTGAGATTTGCACCACATCCTTTGGGGAACAGAGAGACTGGTTCTGGTCATCCCCTGGTTATTCTGGTTATTCTGCCAGTTATGTTACCAACAGCTCAGAAACACACTTGTACATCCTCTGAAACACTCTGGAAACATTTATTGGGAAAAGACAGTTCTTAGAAACTGCTGGGTCTATGACACAGAAAATACAAGATCTCAGATCATAGCTGAGGATTAACACAAACCTCACGACACACTCACTGCACTGAGGACTGCACAGAGCCCACCCCTGTCCAGACCTCCCCAGTGGCTGCACTGGTGGCATTGGCTTGTCTCCTGCTCATCGGAAAGGAGGAATTTCCCACTCTTGATTTTTTGGCCTCAGAAAAGGACTTCCCTGTGCCTGGTTCTTTCTAGTATTGTTCCTGATCCCACCATCCTCTCTGGACTGCTCCTGGCAAGAAGGCAGTTGATTTCTCCTGAAGCATTTCTCAAACACAGACAACATTCAAAGCGATGAAGGGGCTCTTCCAAGGCATGTTAGGCCCTTAGCCCTGGATCTCCCTATGAAGCCAGCCTGAAAATGTCCTGCCCAAGGAAACACTTCCTTTTCCCATCCCACCCAGGTTCTTCTGCCTCCCCAGAGCTGTCACTCCACAGCAGCAGGAAAGGAAGCAACTGGCAAGCTCAGGAGCACTCACATTTGGTGCTGACCTGCTCCTCTCACCATGGCTCTGCAGAGATGTGAACATCTGCTCAGGGAAAAGATGCCTCAGACCAGTGGACTTTGGATGTTCTTCCAGGCAGCTCCCTCTCTCACTACCCCTGTAGTCCCTAAAAGGGGAAATGGAGTAAAGTCTGAGGTGACTGCAGGAACTTTTAGGACTTTTGAGTCATTGTCATGTTGAAGTCATATAAACACCCTGTAACTCTCAGCAGCAGATGCAGCTCTAAAGCCAGAAGCCGGGACTTTCAGCAGTGGCTGGTTTTCATAAGCTGTTGTACTTGAATGTCCCACTTAAAATCACCTCCTTCTGCATGCAACAGACAGGCCAACGCTCTGCAGAGCCTTGCTTGAGCCTGTGAAGTCACTTGGAAATCTTGTCCATGCTGACATCTGGAGTCACTGTGTGTGATCCTCTCTCCAGACCCACAGCCCTGCTGGACAGCAGGCGTGGCATGAGTTCCTCTCCAAAGCCACCCAGCAGCTCCATGGAAGAGGCGTCTTCCTCTGCAAGCAAGCAAAGGGTTAAAGCTTGCAAGGAAAACCAACTGAGTGATTTGGTGAAATAAAGATTAAAACATCTCCGAGAAAGGTGAGGAGCCAGCCCTGGCCTGTGCTGTCTCATTTACCCACTAATCGGCCCAATTACCTCAGGTATAAATCATAACACAAAACACTTAAGGAGCCAGAGTCACACACTGAAGAAAGGAGAGAACTGTTGGGTTGGTTTTTGTTTAGTATAATTGATATAATTACTAACAACTCTGTGCCAAGAACTTCAGCTTTTCTGCTTCCAGAAGAGAGTAGAGAGCTGTCTGAAAGCCATAGCAATTAGCAATCCCCACATGCACGGCTTTTATTAGAAAGAATGCACATCTATTCCAGAAAGAGCCAGCAGCTCCCTGAGGAGCAATTAACCATCCCTTGGTGCCAGGAACGCAGCTGTCACTGAGCCCATGTTCCCTGTCCCCTCATCAGTGCTGCAAAGGCACATAAGGAGTCCTGCCCATCATGCTGCACGTGAAATGCCTTCACCTGGGCACTTCCTTGTTCCTAATGTTAACTTACCTGGCCCCAGATAGGCGCATCTTGCTGTGCTGTGGTCCAAGCAGGCTGCTGATTCTGAGTCTTCTCAGGTCCAGCTCATTGGAACCAGCAGAATGTCTCCCTTTTGCTCCACTGAGGATTCTGAGCTCTGATCTCCACACTCTGGAGCAGACTGACAGTAATTACATGGCTGGAGCTTCCCAACACCTCCCCAGAATGTAACCCATCCCCAGAGGGTGTCTCATGGGCGGTTGCCACACATTCACACCTTGCCAGGTTGCCTCCAGGCAGCCCCTGCAGAGATGAGGAGGAGGAGGAGGGTTGGGGTTCATCTGAGTCCTGCAGAGGGGGCCTCTCACTGGCAGCAAGGTGTGGAGGTACAGAGGTGTGGACACACGAGGCTGCAGCACAGCCAGAAGCCATCCAGGAATGTTAACCAACTCCTTGGATGGATCCAAGTTCCTGCCCCTGTACTCAGGGACCCACAAAGACAGGCTAGTGCCCAAGTACCTCAAAAACCTCCACCCGTGCTTCACTTCTCATACCCATGGACATCCCTAGGGATAAAAGGGCCTTTCCTGAGCTGCTGAACAGCCAGAGAGCAAATCCAGCAGCATTAATGGTTTCCCAAACTGCTGGGGCACCATCACACTGAAACCTTGTGGGTCACATCTGGGGCTTCAGCCAGGAGTTCATGAGCAAGGTGGGAAGTGAAGCTGGACAGCCACGGGCTCCACCTCACTCCCTTGTCCCTGTCCCTGTCCCAGCTCAGTCTGGTGTACCAGCCCTCAGCTCTGCTTTAGCATCTCCATTTCTGAAAGCTGAGTTTGGCTTTGAGAAATTACAGCTATTCGCGTGGGTATTTTCATTGTCTGTTCTTTAATTAATTAAACTTGAAACTGAGCATTCACTTTGAAACAATTTTCAGTAAACTTATAGGGATTTGGATGAAAGAATATTGCTGGGAAAAGTAAACAATGCTGCTTTTTTTTATTTTATTTTAACAGTTAATGATGTCAAAACCTAACAGATTTCTCATGCTGAGCAAGGAATGGAAAAAAAATAAGCAAAGATTAACATTTTGTGCAGAAGTTTTCATTTTGCTCAAAAAGTTCTTCTCAGTCCCAAAACATTTTGACAAAATTTTCAAATAGAATCCTTAGCCTTACTCTGAGCTGCTGCAGGGTTTGCTTTTCTGATGTTTATTCTTTGGAGTTGTTGTCTCAAGAAGATGAATGATGTTATTCTCTGATTTCTTTGTAGTTTGGGGGGCAGCAAGTAAATTGGGGCAGAACTTGCAATGCCCACTCTCTCAACAGGAAAAATCGAAATCCATTGTCTTGTGTCAGCCCTATGAACAAAGACACAAAACCTGTGGGAATAGAGCTTTGGGTGTGATGTGCTTTTGTGTTCCTCTCAACTGAACAGCCTTGCACCAGAAAATGTCCCTTTGCAGCAATGCAAGAGTATTGAAATTTGGGAAAAATAGAATCACAGAATCAATCACAGAACCCCAGAATGGTTTGGACTGGAAGGGACCTCAAAGCCCACCTCATTCCACCTCTTCCCTGGTCAGGGACACCTTCCACTATCCCAGGTTGCTCCAAGCCCCATCCAACCTGGCTTTTGACATTTCCAGGGATGGGGCAGCCACAGCTGCTCCGGGCACCCTGCACCAGGGCCTCAGCACGCTCTGAGGTTAACACATTAATGTGGCAAAATGGGAGTAATGGAACAGGGATTTAACCCACCCTGGGTTATCATTCCTGTCTAAGGTGATGCTGTACCAGAGCTTGTACTCTGCATTTAGAGGACATTTCTCTGAAGGAGATCTCAGGAAGATTTGACTGTACTTCTAAACCAGGTACAAACCTCCAGATTTGTCCATCGAGGTCAGGCCAGCCAAGGCAGGAAATGCTTCTTTCTGTGATGTAGGGAAGGTCTGTTTCCCAGGATTATCTGAGAAGTTCACCCAGGAAATACCTCCCACGTGCCCTAGCAGAGAGAGGACTTGCACCCAGCCTCTTCCCTGCTCCCACTCGTGATGGGGCATTTGGTCTCCTCCTCCTGCAGTTCATTGCAGTGTTCGGTGAATTAAGAAACGTCAGTACTCTTTGAAGAAGGGTTGTGCCTGGGGGTCAGCAGTGTCTGGGGGTTTGCTCCAGTGTTCAACTTTCAGCAAAAATATTACTTTATATAGTCAAGAATACTAATTTCTTTTCCACATTCCTTTCTGGAGGGTCATTGATTTGAGGGCTGGGCCATGACAGCTCTGTTAACTTCCTTCTCTCACGCTTTGATAAGAGACAAAGTGCTTCCTCTTTGCAATTTGAATTCAGAGATCTCTGCCTTAGATAGCTTGGAAAAATAAAATAAACTCTGTTGGCTGTGGATGGAAATGAAAATTTTGTATAATTGGTTCCTGGTATTTCGTCCAAATCTGAAGTATTTTCCTCTCATAATTTAGTTTCAAAATCTACAGATAACACATTGTATCCTGCTCACCATCATTGCAATAAAAGGTCTTTAGAGAGATGATTCCCAAATCTAAGTTTCAAACCTTTTTTCATAATAACATTATTAGTTTTTGGCGTGTCATTCTATTTTGAAACAAAAACAAGTGTTTGAAATTAAAGTTTCTCACCGAATTAAACCTCAAATTCAACCGCCTTAAGCTCTCCATGATGATTAAAAAGAAGCAATTGGCAGACAGAGTGGGAGGAAAGCCCAAAGGTGTGATACAGGAGCAGGGGCTCAGTTCCTGCCCCGGGGTCTGACTCCTGCCCAGGTACCCCTGTGATCAGACACAGGACCCCAGGCAGGGCCGGGACACATTTCCCATTTCCAGACAGATCCTTTCCTTGTGGAATGGGCCGTGGCTGCTGGTCTGGCTGTCCTGCAGCCCAGCCCGGGCTGGGATTGCTCGGGCAGATCCATGGCAAGCCCAGCCTGGGAGATGCGGCTTTGGAGGCTCCGAGTTCAGGGGGTGGCTTGGGGAACCAAATGACCATCGAGGAGGGATTGCGGGACATCTCCCAGCACAGGCGGGGCCTCACCGATCCCTTCCTGTGTTAATGATTATTTACAGCCCAGTCCAATCTCCCTGGCCATCAATCCATCCCGCCTCGGCATCGCTCCCTTTGCGTAACGCCGCGGGCAGCTCTCACTGATCCCCACCCTGTTTCTCTCCCACCCAGACGCCTGGACGCAAACCTCATCTCCGAGGTGCCCGACAGGAGCTTTGAGGGGCTGCTCTCCCTGCGTCACCTGTGGCTGGACGACAACGCCCTGACGGAGATCCCGGTGCGAGCTCTGAACCACCTGCCGGCGCTCCAAGCCATGACCCTGGCCCTCAACCAGATCTGGCACATCCCCGATTTCGCCTTCCAGAACCTCAGCAGCCTCGTGGTGCTGTAAGCCTTCTCCACTTCTTACTCCCTGCGCTGGGACAAGGTGCTGCCCACGGGCTGCTCCTCCTGCGGGAATCCCTGCTGGTCACTCCCCAGGGGCACGGGTTTGGTTCAGAGAGTCAGGGAATCCCCCTCATTTGATAGGAAATGCTAAAAATGCCTCTTTTGATTTTTGTCATATTTTCCCCACTTTTCAGTGAAGAGCTACAAAGCTCCCTGATGTAATTCAGAAATGTTTTTTATTTAAAAAAAAAATCCGTAACTGGAAACAAAAACCAGATTGTTTTCCTTGAAGACTCAAGCAACAAAAACCTTCTCATTTCTTTTCCTCCCTCCAATCCCTGTGTTAAAACTGCAGGAATTTCTAGCAACATGAAAAAAATAATTACATTGCAGCAATTTGTAGTCAGGTCAAAAAAGTAATATTTTCACTGCTCGGAAAACATACCAGCTTGCACCCTCTCCTCCCCCTTCACCCCCTTTTATTACCAAATATGATTTTAAACCAAAGGTCTAATGCCAACACCTTGTCCAAGCCCATGCCTGCTTCCGTGCGTGGCTGTGGTACATCTGCAGGTCAGATGTTTGCTGTCCAATTTTCGTTGTAAGCATTTCACGGCTGTGGGGAGCAGCGCTGCTCCAGCATGGAAACACTCCATGGGCAGCGAGACACCAAACCACCCACAAGCTGCCATCAGAAAGGGAACTGATCCCTCTGGCAGCTGCTCAGGAGAGGCATCCTTTCTATCAACAGAGGCTTGCGGATTATCTTCCCTTTAAAAGGAACTTCACATCTGCAAATTAAATACTGATTACTCCTTTGGTGTTGATTAGCAAGTTCGAGTATGATTGCCAGCTGCTTTAGAGCTCCGCCATCCCCATGAAATGCCACCTCCAGTGTGGTAATTTGTACTGATACCAGGGTGTTAAGTAACCTCAGCATGTAGTGCCTTAGTGAAAGTTTAGCAATTATTTCTCTTTCAAAATTTAAAGTGTTTACTGAGACCGTCCAGCATAGAAAGTGCTTGGACAAAGCACAGCTCAGAGTTTTATTAAGCATCAAGTTCATCTGTTTAGACAAAGCATAAAGGCTTATTTAGGAGAAAAGCAAAAAGCGACTTGAGAAAAATCAAAAAAGTAGTTTTCACCCACAATAGTGCTCATTCTGCAAGACAACCCCTGGCCACCATAATGCAACCACTTCAGTCAGCTTTAATAGCTCACTCAGCGGGTGAGCTGACATTTGGGGTTTCATTTCAGCCTCCAAAGCATGCTGCTTTCATTCTGGCTCATCCCATAGTGTGGGCAAGAAGCAACTCCTTAATTAAGCAGGCAAGCTTGAGAAATAAAAGTCATTGACCATTAGGTCACAAGGGAGAGAATAATGTCCCACCACATACAATTGGAAGGGAACACATGTGTGATCCTGCCAGGCTCTGTGGAACACGATGCTACATTTTTGTGGGATCACAAGTGTTTGGCAGAACTGGCCCCATAAATCTCTCCCATGCTTCCATGCAAGCCCTTGTCAACACATCACCAGTGGAAAGTCACCCAGTGTCCCTCCTGTGTCCCAGCCGGGGGAATGTCCTGCTCCCGACTCACCCACCAAGCTAACAAGCAAATTCTCCCAAAAGATAGCCAAGCTGGAGAGAAAACATTCCCTGCCAGGGTGCAGATGATGTGTGTGCCTTCCTCTGCAAATGTCTGGGTTTGCAGGTAGATGGAGGATCTGGCTGCTGCTATAAACATTGGGAGAATGTTTATAGGACGTTAAAATGAGCCCCGGGGGAAGAAAGCCAAGGGCAGATGTGGCTGAGCACAGGGGAATCCCTCCTGTGCAGCCTGGTCAGTACTCAGGGATGAGACTGACCACGGCTGACCATGACTGACCATGACTGACCATGGCTGACCACAGCTGACCATGACTGACCACAGCTGACCATGGCTAACCATGGCTGAGGGCAGGAGCCTCCCAGGTGCAGAGCTCTGCTGTTTCTCCTCCACACACACACCTTGGGCCCTGGGCAGAACAATTTCACCATCCTGCACTGCCACAGGCACTGACATCAGAGTATCCCAGCCTCAATCTGGAATACTTCAAAGGCTTGGTGTCTGCTAATAAATTACACCTTTGTTGAGGAATTCCCTGATCTTATTCCCATCTATTGCTGCTGCAGGCTTCAAACTAGGGCTGCAGGCTGTTCAGTGAGCAGAGCCTTGTGTACATCACTCATCATGAAATCCATGAATCTCCACAATTGGCACCATCCTTTCCCAGCTTTAATAACAAGGGCTCCGTGTGCTGGCGTGCTGGCACTGTGCTTTGATGGCAGAAAAGAGGTGGATATTTGATAGTTCATGGCAATAGGTGGTTACCTTCTAGTCTGATCTATTCAGGACCAAATAATCCTGAATACTTTTCAGCTGATGGTTTGTATGAAGCAAAGGTTGTTTTACAAAAATCATCATCTTTCTTGAGCACAAGAGATTTTTCATTCAACATCTGAAACCCTCATGCTGCTGTGCTGACAGCCCAATAAAGTGCATGACAGCAGTTCTCAGTAGCATCCCTCATTTCCTCAGTCAGCTGAATTCAGCAAGAAGTCTTAAGGCAGGAATCACAGCACCTCTTTCAGTCCCTCTCGCCAGAGAGGTCCTCAAGTGAAATCTTACAATGCCAAGAAATCCCCCACGCTGCAGATGTGTCCTTGCTGCTGCATCTCTGCAGTGGGCTGCACTTCCCTTCTTTCCTGATGTCACCTAAGGAGCTCTCAGCAAAGATGCTGGGATGTGTGGGGGACACAGAGTTGGAGTGAACTTTCCAAAACAGGCCAAGCAGTGGAGGGCTTTGCCCTGTAATGAGGGACCTGGATAAAGAAAATCTTCAAATAGTTTTACTTTCATCACATAGCAGAGAACCCCTTAAGTTAGAGCAAACGAGGTCAAAACCCAGATCCTTCCTTGTTTGGGACCACAGGGAGCCTTGGCTCCTGGAAACCTCCAGGAAACCTCCAGGAAACCTCCTTCAGGAGTCAATTAGCCCTGTAATGGGAGCAAAAGAGAAGCTCCACTCCTCTAACCTGGCCCTCACTCTTGCCTACCTGGTCGAAAAAATGGACTCTGGGAAAAGTTGTTCTTGTGCCATTGCCAGTTAGCTTTGATTAACACCCTCTAATTCTTGTGCTCTGTGTCCATCTCCTCTGAGCCATTGCTGTCTTTGTTACTGTCTGTTGTACCCTTCCCTCAGCTCAGATCTTCCAGTCCCCATTCAGTTACCTGGTTTGCAACATGGAATGCCAGGATGGTTTGGGTGGGAAGGGACCTCAAAGCTCATCCAGTTCCACCCCCTGCCATGGCCAGGGACACCTTCCACTGTCCCAGGTTGCTCCAAGCCTCATCCAACCTGGCCTTGGACACTTCCAAGGATCCAGGGGCAGTCACAGCTTCTTTGGGCCCCCTGTGCCTGGGCCTCCCCACCCACACAGGGAATAATTTCTTTCCAACATCTGATCTAAATCTACCCTCTCTCAGTTTGAAAAAAAATCTACCCTCTTTTCCCCTTGTCCTGTTACTGCCTGTCTGTAAAATCGGAAGTTAGTTCTCATATCACACTTATTTTTTCCTTCACACCTTCGGATGGAGAGACCAAATCTGTACACTGCATCAAAGACAAAAATTAATTCTGGTTTATATCATGGTACAATGCTGTTCTGTGCCCATTTGCCCTCTTCTAGCTATCCCTGTCATTTCATTTGCTTTTTTTTCATAGCTACTAAACACCAAGATCTCTTTCTTGGAGATATATAAAAGCCTGATAGTGTGTATGCTCATATAAGACTGGTTCTCCCCTCTGATGCACTTGACATTCACACAACCAGAATATCAGCTGGTAATTTATTTTCAAGGTTACTCAGCAGCACCTTCCAGCTGAGTCTTTAGTAGAACTTCTCTTTCTTAATTTTTTTGTCATTAAAGGACACGATGAAGCTTTCTCTCTAACAGAATGATGTAGTGACTAGAACAGAAAGATTTTTTGCAGAACTCCTGGGTTCCCATTCCCATCTTGTCCTTGTCCTGGTGTAACTCTGGCTGAGACTTTCAGAAGGGACCACTGCTTTTCAGTGTCCTCCTTGCCGAGGAGGCAAGGATCAACACATCCCTGCTTTCCAGGGAAGCTGATCACCAGTCATTCCAGCTGACATCTGTGGGACTTGGAGCTTCCCAGCACCACAAAACCCAGTCTGGTGCAGGATGAGCCTCTGAATCCCTGCCCTCACCTGTGCAAGGGCATTACCAGTGCCTCTCTGAGAAGCTGTTGGGAACCTCGGTGCTGGCAGGGAGTGCCAGGCATGTGCAATTCATTATCACTAGGAACAATATTGCCTGGAACATCTGGGTCCCATTCACGAGCCTTTTAATTGGCAAAAGTGCCTTTTCTCTCAGAGGACCAAGCTCGCTGCCTTGGCAAAAGTGGATTTCCTTCTCCAGCAGTTGAGGAAGAAGAAAACTGTGCTCCAATGTACCCTGAGAATGTCACTTCTGATTGAGCTTTATTCTTCACCAGACAAGTCTCATGCTGGTCCTTCACTAATGGAAACAATCCATGGAATTTGCACCATTTATGATTTGGATTTCTCTACTTATCCATGGCCAAGTTGAGAAAAAAGACAATTTTGCCACAATAAAGATGGAAGCTCATCATGGCAATGGCTGGTCAGGGGTGAATTCATATGATGTCAGATTTGAGCTTGGTTCAAATCATCTAATGCAAGTAATTGATGGAAAATGTTTGCATTTGTCCTTTTTGAGAAGAAAAAATGAAGTAATTAAAAATGAAAGCAATGGCAAATCCACCACTTCTCTTTGTAGTCTGTTCCAGTGGTTAATCATCCTTAGTGTTAAAAAAAAAAATGCTCATATTTCCCATTTGAATTTTCTTTGGCTTTCACTTCAGACATTTGTTCTTATTATTCTTTCCTCCACTAAATCACAGAATCATTTCAATACCCAGTCTCTAACCAGGAAGAATCCTATACATTACACTGCACTCATCCCCTTGATCTTATTTAATAAACTAAACAGGTTGAGTTCTCCAAGTCTCCATCCTATTTTTTTTCCAGCCCTTGGATCATTTTTATTACTCTTCTCTGCACCCATTTCAGTTCATCTACATCCAGTTACCAGTGTGGGTACCAGCACCACATTTGTCCTGCCAGATCTGCCTCCACCAGTGTTCATGGCAGATGTTGACACAATTTCCCTTTCCTTGCCCATATAGACAAGCACCTTCATTTTTAAATGAATAATTAAAGCAGTATTTAGGCACTAGCTCAACCTGCTTCCTTTCTGTGTAAGACAAATGTGCAGTCCCCCTTGGAGGTGGTATTGCCAGAGTTGAAGCTGGACTGCCCCTGGACTGTCTCTCAGACTGTTCCCCAGGACCTTTTAATTCACTGAAAAACTAAATCGAAAAGGAAGTCAAATGAAAACTTAACAAATTTGATGAAGGGTGCTGCATGAATGATGGGGGAAATCACATTTATTCCTAATTTCCAATAAGAAATTGTTGGCAAGGAGAGAAAATCTTTCTAGAATCTGTTGCACGTTTCTTATTGTGGGTCAGAATGACTCTTGTAGGGTTTGATTTTTTGTTTTCTGCTTTGTTTCTAAATTCTCACCACCTGAGGCCCCAGCCAGGCTGCAGCCTCTCTCCCTAGCCTGCATAGGATCCTGCAGCCACTGCCGTTTGTGTTGGTTTCAGCAAGACACAGCAAGGGCTCAGCTGGCAGCAGAGGAGCTCCCTTGTCCCACGGCAGGTGGGAGCCCTAGTGCTGCTGCAGGAGCTCCTGGCCAGTCCCACCCTGCCAGGGTTCAGTGTGACCATTGCTGTCGCTGTTTCCTGGTGAGAACAGCCCGCAGGCCAGCCCACAAACCAGCAGTGACTCCTCATCCTGGGCCCAGCTTCTTCCATGGGTGATTGCCTAAACCCATCCTCACCCCACGGCCTGCCAAGGAAGAGACCCAGCCTAAAGCCCATTGCCCTGACCAAGGAGACTGGTGTGTTCTAGCTCCAACAGCAAAGGCTTAAAGACTTCTCATGTTTTTGCATCGTAGGGGTTGTTTACAGCCCAGAATCAAGCACCTTGAGCTGCCATCAAACCAGCTGAGCTGTAATTTTCAGGGCAGAATATAACGTTGTGTGGGCTGAGCTCAAATTGACAAGCACTGGAGATGTTGCAATTCCACTTGTTAAAATTTGTTTACCAGGGGAGAAAAAAAAAAGGCAGGATGGAAGACAGGAACATCTTTTCAAGTGTTTACCTTTCCAGCTCTCTTGTTTCTATTATTGCCATGTGGTTGGGTAACTCTAGAGTTCAGTTTGGACAGCAATTTTTTTTTATAACTCCCTTTTTTGGTCGTTCATAATTTTCTCACCAACAAAGAACTTCCTTCGGGTGATTTTCATTACTCTGCCTCCAAACAAAGCACTCTAGAGCCAAATATAAATGCAGCAGGTGATTGCTTTTCTCTGCTGTCTCCTTGCCTGACTGCAGTGATAGCAGCTGGTCAGCATGTCCCAGCTTGGACAAGGCCTGACAAAGCCCCGGGGAGCTCACACCTTCCCTGGCATTCAGCATTCCCTTGTCCCCACACTGTCCCCTCACAGCAGACAGGGGTTTGGGCCATGGGATTCTTGTGATACTTCTTCATGTGATCCCACAGGAACTCCAGACCTCAACCCTCTCTCGGCCAAATGCAGGATCCAGTGCCAAAGGAGCTCAAAGTGGTTGGCACCACGACTTTGACGAGAAGGCAGCATGACCAGAAGCAGTTAACATTTGATGGGGGAAACCATCTGGGCACAAATTTCTTTTCTTGTGACAAAGAGAAATTTCTCCCATAACATTCTCATTTTGATCTCAGGCTTCTTTTCTTCTCTAAAAGTCGCAATCCAAGTTTTCTTGCAGGCCACATCCTTTTCTTTTTTCCCATTTGCTCAAAGGAGCAAACATATTTTATCAGATATCTTTCCCTTCCCTTCCCCTTCCTCTGAAATGTTTGTATGTTCTCATCCCCATGACAAACATCCGTCTCAGGCTGGTTTCTGTTTTGCAGGCCCCTACCAAACTGCCCTAGAGCCTGGCTCTTCCTCCACTCCCAGCTTCCTCCTGTTTTACCCTAGAATATTTGGCAGTGGGAGCTGCCTGTGCTCAGCCAAACAGCTCACACTTGAATCCAGGTGGAGTGAGAGATTTTTTCAAGCTGAGACACATTTAGATCAAGCAGCAAATAATGAAAATATCATTGATCCACCTGCCAGGATGGAGCCTCCCCCAGGCTCTTGGAAGGAGGCAGCAGCATTGGACAAAGGCTGGTGCATCCCTTGCTAGTGCTATCATGGGCATGGGACAAAAGGACCCCCAAGGGGAGTGGTATGGCAGCAATTCACCACATGTGAACTTGGGAACATTAAAAGAGAATCTGAACTGATGGGGAAACCTGCCCTGAGAGAGCTGCCCCTCCTTGGTGGGCATTTATCACACAGACCATAGCAGTGCAAGCAGGGGCATCAGTAAAGGAATTAAGTGCAGCTGGTAGAAGTGCAGACTGGGCAGCAGTGGGTGGTCTTCTTCTGGTTTTCAACAGACCTTTCTCAGACTGCACACAAGAACTCTCTCCATGGACTCGGAGGTGCCTTTGAGTGGGATTTCAGAGGGAGATGCACAATGAGCCACAAGCTCACAGCTGTAAAGGAAGTGGCATGGAAGCACTGAGATGTGCACACACACATGAGAGTCTCTGATAATCCAAGACGAGGAATCCAGGGTTTAAGGCCTTGGGTTTACTAAAAGACTGAGACAGGGGAGTGAGGAAACACAGAACCCAGAACTCCAGAAACTCATCACATACAGAGCTTCCAAGGCAAAATTACCCCAGGTGGCTTTGCAGGGGCCCCCAGTATATGGTTCCCCAGTGCCAACATTAATGCTGGGAGCTCCTAAGCCTGTAAGCACTAGATGTTCATGGCATGTAGCAGCAAGATGAAGGTAACAGGAAAAAAACTGTTCCTATGGTGCAGAGAATGTGCATCAGCCTGTGGCATGGCCCCAGCACTTCAGCCAAGCACTCTGAAGCACTGAGCTGAAGACAAGTCTCATTGCAATCAAATTGGAGCTGATCCAGGAACTGGCAGTGTTTATGGTTTTTGGGGGTTTTTTTGGGATTTTTTTTTTAATGTAAAGATAATAAACTGTGACTAACAGGATGATTTTGCATTCAAAGTCTTCTTGCTGCTACTAAGGCTCCAATGAGTCCAAATATGACTGTGTCCTTAGACAGCACGCCGTGCCCATGAACAGCTGGTGAAGCCACACAGTGGGCTGAGCCCAGGGTAAGGTGAGCTCTAGGGTGTTTCTTGAAGCTTCTTGCTTAAGCATGTTCATCCACAGCCACCTGGCAGCTGTGAAGGTGGAGATCTCAGGGAAACTCCTACATTAGCCTGGAATTCCTGAGAGGGACAGGAGCTCTGTAGCTCTCTGCAAGCACTACTGCACCCAACACATCTCATGGGGTAAGAGAGGGAACCCCATAAGTGCCCCTGGCATCCCAGCCCAGGCTGTGCTCAGCTTACAGGATGTTCAGACCAAAGGGAAAGGTCAGCTTGCATCCCCACTGACCATCTCTGTTTTGCCCACAGGCACCTGCACAACAACCGGATCCAAAGCCTGGGAGCCAACGGTTTTGATGGGCTGCACAGCCTGGAAACCCTGTGAGTGCCCTGTTTCATTCTGTCCTAAAGACGTGGGGTGTGATCATCCCCCAGCACAGCATGCAGGAAAGGGGGTCAGCCCCACACGTGTCACTGGTCACTGTGCACTGAGGGCAGCAGCAGGGGGAGATGCGCAGGGCAGGATGCTTACTGGGGAGTGAGAGCCTGGGCTTTCCTCCCGTGGCTGTGCTGCTGCTGCAGGGGGAGCTGTGCAGGTGGGCAGTGTGGATGGCAAGGGGTTCCGAGGCCCTGGACACCATTTTAGTCCAGGTGCAATCCCAAGAGCTTGGATGCCTTCCCTACTCAGGGAGTGTCTCCTTCCTCAGCACATGGGCGTGGTCCTAAAGCCTCCCCAACACCTGACCACCAAAGCGAGGGGCTGGCTTGAGTGTGGGGCCTGTAAAGTCATCAGGGGTCTGTGGGGTATCTCTGAGATGATCTCAGGTCTGCTGGCACCACCCACAGCCAGCTGACTTCATTGTGCACCATGTGCTTGGCACGGCTGGGAAACAACCCATCAGAAGACTGCAGGCAGGATGGGAAGCAGGAATGAACTCACCTCCAGGACACATCTTCAGGAAGGTAGACTGAGATCAGATCTGGAAGAAATTGTTGGCTGTTACAGTGATGAAGCCCTGCCAGACGTTGCCCAGAGAAGCCGTGGCTGCCCCATCTCTGGAAATGTCCAAGGCCAGGTTGGACAGGGCTTGGAGAAACCTGGGCTAGTGGAAGGTGTCCCTGCCGTGGCAGGGGGTGGGACAAGATGGGCTTTGAGGCCTCTTCCAAGCCAAACCATTCTGTGATTCTGTGGTTAGCAGCAGGGGGCTCACCCTGAGCTCAGGGAATTTCATCCCACAGCCTGGCCACACATTCCCTGTGCTGTGACAGCTGCATGAATGGCCTGTGCCTCGTATGCTGTGCATTGGCCCAGGAGGAAACATAAACAAGCAAACAAATAAATTGAGGCTCTGAAAGACTGGAAGAGGTGCTTGATGCCTTCAATTGTGCAGAAACATGTCCCTGCATACAGGCTTGGGGTCAGAGTCTGGCCCTCTCTTCCTGCCAAGAGAACCAGGGGGTCCAGGTCATGGCAGAAGGAGATGCTGCTTCCCAGTATTCAAGTGCCACTCAAGGAGACAGGGCCCCTCTGTGCCCAGCATGGTGCCAACAGCAGCTGTGGGGCAAGAGTGGCAGGAGCAGGCAAACCCTTGGTCCCCAGACACACTCCTCAGGGCAGGACCATGACACACATTGTCTCTTCCTTGCAGACTGGCAGATCCCGGGGCCACCCAGAAGGGCTCAGCTGGGGAGAGGTTGAACTGTGCCAGGGGTGGGAGGCTGATGGATAGTCTCCTCTGCTGACCCACGGGTCCCAGCTTGGCTTTCGCCCCAGTCATTTCTGGTGGTCACAGGCAAATATGTGAGGGCAGAGCTGTGGCACCCAGGCAGCACAAAGGCAGGGAGCTGCAGGAGGAAGCAGAGAACTTGCTCATGAGGAAAACCTTGTTTGGGCTACAGCCGTAGCAGACACGCAGCAACAACCCAGCCAGATCTGGGCAACCCTCCTCTGCAGCCAGGGTGGTTAGAGATGCTGCTGCCCATCCCAAACAGGATGGAGCTGCAGAGGAAAAGATGGGCCCTTGTTTCCCGTGAGAAAAACTAAAGGGTTTCCTAGCCCTGGGAGGTAATTCTGTTTCCACAACCATTTGGGCTGAATGCTCATTTTCCCTCTCCCACTCTGCTCCTGCTCTCCCACTTTCTTTGCCTTTTGCTGCTCATCCAAGGTGCCACCCAGCACTTGGGGAGCTCCATGTCCCCTCCTCTTGCTCCCAGTGCCCGCAGGGACAGGACTGTGCAGCAATGTGGGGACTCTGGAGCACTGCAGCTCTGCAAGTGCTGTCTCTGCTGATGCTGATGAGGCAGCTCTGGGAGGATCCAGCCTCCAAGGGTGGTCCTGTTGAAGCAGGGCTGTGTCCAGGCCCTGCAGGATGGACTGGTGTGAGGGTCCCACAGCCCCACCCTGCACAGCTCCTGCAGCAAGGACAGTGCTGTGGCAGAGAGCTCCAGAGTCTCCACACTCCCCTCCACATCTGATTGCTCTGAAGGAGCATCCTCGAGAGCAAGGAGAGGCCTTCTACTCCTCTTGGCCTGGGCATCCAATTCTCTCCTTCGGGCCAGCAAGCATTCTAACTCAGTGATCCCTGAGGAATACGTGTTCCACAAGTGGAGCCACCCCTCATATTAATCCTTAGCACCCACCCCAAGCTCTGGGGCAAAAATCTGCCAAGCTTTTGGTTGCACCATCTCAGCCAAGCTGCTAGACCTGCATCTACCTACCACCTCCCAGCTCCTGTGCGTGTGGAGACGATTACAGTCTCCACATTTACCCTTTAACTCAAATTATGATTGCATTCTGTTGACAGCACTTAGCACATTTTCTTGGCTTGTGGAGGCCAAACCATGCTCTCAGTTACCCGTGGGTGTTACCTCCTGGAAGGTAGCAGCATGGTAAAGGTTGGTGAAGACAGAAATTTCTCCAGGGTTCCTAAAATGAGTATTTGTGGCCAGATGCTGATTATAAACCAGGCAAAATAGTTGAAGAACTGTAAAATTTGAGAGGAAAACATTGTTTCAGGTTTTTCAGAAGAGCCTGGGAAGTTTTAGTGCAAAAACCTCTGTCTCCCTAAGGGAAATATTTCTTCTCATATTCGGCTAGACAGGAAAACTTCTATTTTTATTAAATGCCAAAACCCTAAGAGAAGCAGCAGGCACTGCCCTGTGCAGGTCTCAGCAATGTGTGAGCTGCATAAGTACAGCCACACTTCTCACCTGCCCCAAGTCCTAGCAGTTCTGCAAAAACAGATCCCAGTGGAGGAGCATCCTTGTTCTTGGAGTGGGCTTGGCCCTGATATTTCAGGAGGGCAGCAAATCTGGAAAGAGGTGAAGCCAGATGAAAAACTTCACATTTCCCTTGCATTGATCTGCAGCTTCTATGCACAAGTCAGCTCTGCCAAGTGCACAGAAAGAGCAGCTCTGTGTTCTCCCCACTGATGGGGGGACAGGCAGATGTGAGACCCACCAGGTTTCAACGAGTCAAACACCAGCGTGAAACTGGAGAAAGCAGCTCCAAGAAAATTTTCTCTGTCAGGGCGAGATCTGACTGCTCCCCAGCCACCCTCCCAGCCTGTCTTCCTGGGAAGGAAAGCTGGCAGGTAGGCTGGAAGCAAGTCAGAGCAGCCTGGGCCAGATTCCCAAAGGGGTTTCGAAACACCCCTGTAAACCAGTGAGATTCCCTCTCCAGTTCCCATCAACCTGAGAGATGACACAGAACAATCCACCAGAGCTGTGGGAAGAAGCCCCAAACTGAGCCATGAAACCAGGGATTAGATAGAGTGGGAGAAGCTTGGCATTTTTTAGCCCTTTCCCAAAGACATGGAGTAAATAAGAGTGTAAATATCCTGATGTCACACCTTCTTCCTGCAGCCCCTTCGAGTAATGGCCTCGATCCTCTACACAAGGTGTAAGGTCAGGGAATGCCCATAGGAAATGCAGGGAGGAGGCAGCACTGCCCTGGTGGGCATGGAGACCATAAATACCAAGGGAAGGACATCCATCACCCATTGGCATGGCCAGAGGGGAAGGCCTGAGGCCAAGGTGAACGTTTGGGCCATGGCAAATGGCCTGGCACAAGGTGAGGGTATCCTGAGAGGGTGAGGAATGGGGAGGTGAAATGAAAAAGAGTCAAGAGAAGCAGCATCTTTTTCAAGAAGTAGGTGCAAGGCATGCCAGGAGCTGACTACAGACACACTGCTCTTTGCATTGCTTCCCTGTTCCAGATTTGCCTTGTCAGTCCTGCCCTGTGGTGAATTGTCCATTGGGATGTTGAACACCTGCTGTAAAACACCTGGCAGCATAGCCTGCTTCTGCCATTTGGATGGGAAGATCTTGACTTCTACATTTCCTGATTATCTCAGACTTAATTTCTCAGTCTTTAACAAAGCAGCAAGAAGGGCAAGGAGTTTAGACACCTTCTACTGGGAGGTGTCCCTGCCCATGGCAGGGCATGAAATTAGATGATCTTTAAGGTCCCTTCTGACCCAAACCATCCCGTGATTCTGTGATGAGATTGTTGTGTATCATAAGCCTGGTGAGTAGGAGTGCTTATGGAAAAGCTGATGGAAGGAGGAGTTGAGCGGCAGCCAGGAACATCACTGCAGTGGCAGAGGCTGATTCTTGGGAGCACTCAGACCTTGTGCTCAGGACAGGGGGCAGAGTGCTGGGGAGAGCATGGCTGTGGTTTCAGAGCAACAGCAAGGGGAAAGCGCCATCCAAACACCTGCCTGGAGCTAACACAGGGGCCAGGTTCCCCACTGCTGTGTGAGGAAAGGATTTCTCATGAGGGGATCCCTGTGACATCAGTTTCCACAGGGAGGCTGGTCTCATGCCCAGGTTTCCTCCTTACCACCCTCACTTGGAAATCTGAGCAGTGTCCTAAGGTCCCTGAACTTTGCTGTCAGTCTGAACACGGTCTAAAGGCTGATGAACAATTGCCTCACATCTCACGGTGCCCGATTCAGCCTTTTTAGGTAGATTGTCATAACACTGAACTTATCCCTCTGTGTCCCTGAAATATGAATATTTCATGGATCACAGCTGAAGGGAATGAGTGAAGCCCCCCCACATGACCAAGCTCCAGGTCATTGCTGTGTGCAGAGGGGTGGAAGGGGAAGATGATCTGAACCTGTGCAGCTGTAGGTGTTTGAGTGTGTGTGTGCGCCTCAGAGATAGCCATGGGGAGGGCATGGAATAATGGCAGCTGAATCCCAGAGCTGGCCCCAAGTTCTCTCTCCAAACACCAGCACACACAGACCATCATTTAGCATTCCCACCTTCCCTGCTGTTAGGCAGATGTCCCTCGGTGTCCCCATGGCAGAGCAGAGCAGACCCAGGAGAGCAAGTGCAGAGTGCAGCTGAAAGGGGACAGAGGCTCCTCATGGATCTTCTCAAACCTCCCACCAAAGTAGTTATGGAAGTGACTCATCAAAATTGCCCCTGGGATGGGATCTCTGCTTTGAAGAAAAGGGGAAAGCATTTTTTCTCCCAACAGTGTTCTGTCCAAGCAGGGAGCGGTGTGGTGGCCCTGCGGGCTGGCTGTCACACACACACACGGCAGGAGTCCCTGGGGCCACTGCTACAAGGCAGGTGGGCAGCAGCAGTGACTCTGGCAGGTCTGTGCTCTCGGGTGAGGCTCAGGTGGGCTGCCAGTGCCAAGCAGCACCCTGGCAAGGGATGTGCAGGGCCCCCCACCACAAAAGCCACCCCATATTCCCCAACACCTGCTCAGAGCCGTGTCTGGAGCTGCTGAGGCAAAGGGAAAAATGAAAAAGTCAGAGCTGTGGCCCTGCCAGTGGGCCCTGCGATGGAGCAAGGGCCAAGGGCAGGGGCCGGGGCTCTTCCTGCCTTGGCACACTCCCACAGACAGACCCTGGTGCTGGCAGAGAGCAGAAGCGTGTCCTGGCAGTGTCCTGCCTCCCCAACCCCCTGCGGGGCCAAGGTGGGGCACAGGCAGGGCTGGGAAATGAATGGCTGCTCCCCAGGACCGGCTCAAAATGCAGGAGGCCTCCAGGCTGCAGCCAAAATAGCAACAGTCTGCCCCAGGAGTGCTGCTCCTCTGGGAAATCTCCAGCCTGTCTCTGGCACGGACGTGTTCAGAGAGGCCAAGCAGCCCTCGCCCATCCCCTCCACCTGAGATGACCCCGCTGTTTCCTATCTCCCTGGATTCTCCCTCCCCATCCACATCCCTGCCAGCTCCTCCACCCATCATACAAAGGAGATAAATCACTTGGAAAGAGCAAATCTCCATTCATTTAAAAACCTTTTAATTTATTTTTAAAAACTAGCACTAATAAATTAGAAACGTCTCCCAGAACGGCTGGATCCAGAACCCTCTGGCTCCAGGCATTTTATCTGCCTAACCTTGCCTCACAGGAAATGCCCTTACCACAGCACCCGGCCCATTACCCGGGTAATTAGTCGAGTCTGTAAATGCAGAGCAGAGCTGGAACCTACTAATGTCTCTGGAGAGCTGGATTTTCTATGGGCGAAAAAAAAAAATAATGAAAGAAAATTAATATAAAGTGCACCTTGGGCAATGAAGGCAGGAAGAAGGAAATGGGAAATATCTGCAGTACAGCTCATACAAGGGTTTTTAACACTTTAAGGGCCAGGCAGGCTTTGCTGATCTCCCAGAAAGCTCTCTGCCAAGTGCTGCCTTGCTCCTCAAGTGGATTTCCCTCCATCAGCATGTTTGATTTGAAGCCTTTTGTGCAGTCCCTTGATGTTAATCCCAAATCTGCGCAATTCCCAAAGCAGCTGATGGATCTGACCCCTCAAGGACACCCTGTTTGCTGCACTGTGCTGCTCTGGTCCTTCCTCAGCATCCTGATGCTCCAGCCCTGCAGTGTCAGCATGGGTCCCCAGGCAGCTCAGCAGAGCTTGGCTGTGTGACCCCAATCTGCCCTGTCAGAGGATGGAAGGGACTTCAGGAGAGGCTCAGGTACTCAGACTGAGGTGACAGAGAAAGGAAGGGGACTTGTGGCTTTCTGGAAAGGGCCACAGCTCGGGGCCCTGGTTGCATCGGTCCCTGTGGCTGGTCCAAGGACAAAGCTATAAAGTTCACTCTCTGCTCTGGTCATTGTGTAAATGGAAAGTGACTTTTCAAACCAGAGAAAGTCACCTGTAAAACTGACCTGGTGAACACACCCAGCACTGACTAGGTGTCTCCTTGGGGCCTGCTCCCAATTAGCTGCAGCTTCTCCCCCTAAGGCAGGAGCCTGGACTCCCAGGACTGTGCCCTTCCTGAGGCAGCTCAGCTGAACCAGTTGGTACCTTGTAACTGGGCTGAGCTTTGGCAGAACACAAGCCCAGACAGACAGGATATTTTGCAGGTTTATTTAAAAAAAAAAAAAAAAAAAAAAAAAAGAGAGAGAAAGTGAAGGCAGTTCAGGTGAAAAGGTAGCTCTGGAGGCACTGCACTTTTCCATGGCTCCACTGTAAGGCTCATCCCCATCAAAGGATTCTGCCTGTTCTCCCTTTGCCCACCAAATCCTCACACCCCCTCTTGCACCTGGCCAGGTCTCCAGCCTGACTCCCCCTGCCACTGATCTTGCAACGAGCAACAGCATTGGGGCTCCCCAGGCTCCAACTTCTGAGTCTGCAGGCAGGCTGTGACCCATCAGAGGTCCTCAGCTCCTCTGGTTCTTTGGGTTTCCTTTTGCCCAAAGCCTTTCCCTGTTCCCAGAGCCCTTCCTGGGGCAGCTGTCCATGCCTCTTCCTCCAGAGGTGTGTGAGTGTGAAGTGGTGCAAAGGAGGAGCAGCCCTTGCAGGCAGCAGAACAGCAGCAGAGGCAGCTGGGGGCATGTTTTCACCTTGGATGTGCTGATGCACAGAAGCTCTGCCTCCACCCCATGCTCCATCCTGCCAGCAGCAGAGCTCCAGGGGCTGATCACCAGCCATTTGTGCACCTTGAGGAGCAGGTAGAAATCCCCAGTTTCTTTCCTGCAGTTGGGGAATGCTCTGCTGCAGACAAGGCTTCCCTGAGCTTTGCCTTCCTCTCCAGGCTGGCAAAGAGCAGCCTCCTCTGTGCCTGCCTCCTGAGCCACCAGCTTGTGGATGTTTCTGTGTGTCCCAGCACCGAGGTCCCTGGCCTTTGTGTCTGAGTGTGCATGGCAGAGTGTTAAATACATCAAAAGTTCATCCATCACCTCTGTCAGTGAGAGAGCAGACGGGAGTCCTGGTTGGAACAGCCACACACTGGACACTGCTGGGATTTCCAGTGGAGATCAGAGATGCACTGGGAGGGATTGGTGGCTGCAGGGGTACAAGGCACAACCCACAGACAGTCCCCCTGCCTCAGCAATGGACCATCAGTGCCACAGAGACCCTGTAAAATGCTGCAGCACCATATCAGTGAGAGGCTGAGACGTTTCCAGGCCAGGCTGTCAGAATGAATCCTTGTTCAAAGACTGCTGCTTGCTCCTGGCAGGAATCATGTAGCCCCAAGTACAAGACAACCTTCCCACAGTGGGCAGCCCAAATCTGCTCCTTTGGGATACACATGCACTCCCTCAAGTTCCATCATAGCCTGGCTTCTCCTTGTAACTTGCAAAAAAAAGGGGGTTTCTAGGACATGATTAATTGCCCAATGAAAACACTGACCCCGGCAGATGAATCCCATGGGAGGTCTTGCCTCTCTGCAGTGCATGTGAACATCCCCCTCTTGCATGTCTTCCTTTAGGGGATGGGCACATTCCCTGGAGCCAGACAAGTGCTCTGGGTCCTTCCACATCCCCCTTCCCTCCTCTCACTTCTCATAGGCCCTGGCAGCCTCTCATCCCCCAGGCCAAGATGGGCACAGGCACACACTCACTGCCTGCCACTACCAGGAGAGTGGAGTTTGGGCTGATGCTACCCAACAGAAAGTGTTGCAAGCATTCAAAAAACCACTTAGGGTGCTTAGGGACATGGTTTAGTGTGGGGTCAGTTATGGTTGGACTTGATGATCTTGGCTTTTCTAACCTTAGTGAGTCTGTGATCCCATAAAATATGGCACCTGATTGTGCAGTTATTTTTCATACTTGAACTCATCTGGCAGCTCAGCCATAAGCCATGAGTGGATGTATGGAGTCTGGGTAAGGCTGTCTGGCCAGTGCTGGGCAAGAGGTCAAACTACGTGGTCACCATGGCCCCCTTGGGCTTCCAGACTACCAATTAAATCATTTCCAGTGCTTGATTTGCCCACAGCAACCAGCACAACTAGCAGAGGCAGTAATTACATTTACTGGCAGCTTGATGAGGTGCCAGCACAGGACAGGTGGAAATGCAGGTCCTCAGAGGAGGCTGCACAAAGTCCCCTCCAGGCACCGTGGCAACATCTACAGCTCCACTGGGACTGAAATAGTCAGCAAAGGTCCCATCTACGACTTCTAATCTCACTTCATCTTCAGGTTTATTAGCTGCAAATTTGTGGTGTTTTGTGGCTTATGGAAGAATTTATAGTACTATATAATTTTTTTTTTTGGCTTCCTGTGTGGAACCACTAATAGTCCCTAACAGGCAGAAAATTGACCTGAAACTCTTTTCCCTCCTTCTCTCCTTTTGGCATGACTGAAGATATTAATAGTTACAGGCTGCTTGCTGTCAGCTTCAAATCACCCTGGCAGTTAAAGCCCAAAATAACTGGGCCTTTGATGTCAACTTACTTTTATTTCTAAATAAACAACAGGGTTGGTTACCATCTTCCAAATATGAAGCTATAGGCTCCCTCTAGCAATAAAAACAATGGAAAGCCAGCCAGTTAACTGTATCTTGGGCAGACTGGGTGACCTTTCAGAGGCTTTCATTTCAAGTAGAACAACAGACAATGCTCCTCTTGCCATCCCACTGCCATGCTAGAGCTTGTAACTTTGAGCCCAGCTGAGGAATTATTCATAGTCATTGCTCTTGCACATCAGTTCTGAACCTCTTGCCTGAATAATTTTGCTTTCAAAAGCCCTTGATAATGCTCATTATTTTTAATTTTTTTGTTGTTGTTGTGTGGCTTCCCTATTGTTCAGCATAGCCACGACCATGGTGTGTTGCCATCCTTCCACTAAGTAAGGCTGCCACTGATCTGCTTTGTGCCACAAAGGACAGCACTCCAGAGCCAGGACACCCCACACAAAGCCTTGGGTCAGGCCCCAGAACTGGGGCTGCACTGCCAGGTCCAGCTCCCTTGGGCCAAGAGGCCTCCTTGGCCACCCCAGCCCGTGGGAGCAGTGAAGTGGCTTTTCGCAGCTTTCCCTGCATCATCCCAAAGCTGGAAGCAATGGGAAAGTGTCAGAGTGTGGAGCTAGGGAAGCAAAGTACCCAAGTGCCTCAGACAAGGCAGAGAGAGAAGGGGACCCTTCAAGCTGCTTGCTACAGCACCTCTATTTCCTACATCCACCAGCTCCTGGAAAGGGTTTGTGATTGATGGGCAGTTCACTGACATGCTCAGGAGAGGAAATTTTGTTGCCACTGGAATCAAAAAACAAAATCATCCCTGACCCGCTGAGCCGTGAGTCCTTCCGACCTGCCTTGACCCTATGCTGGAGGAGAAGCTCCAGAGAGCCACCAGCAGGCACACGGCCTGGCCCAAATTCCCCATGGGACAGCAGGCAGAGAGGAGGTGTCTGGAACAGATGGAGCCTGACAGCACCTGTGGAAAGACCTGAGGACTGAATTTCACTAAATGAGCAGAAACTTCCCCACTGACAGGAACACCGTGGTGGAGGTTGAATGCTGGGTCATTGCTTGGACCGGAGCCCTACTCCAGTTCTGTGAAAGAAGCAGAAGGGACAGGGAATCTTTTTTCACATCATGGTTTGGGTCTGGGCTTTGGGAAGAGTGGCCCCACTGCAGGGAAGAGATGACACCTGAGGACCATCCTGAGTGCTGGTTTCTTCCAGCCCCTTCCAGCCAGCTGAACCCCACGGACTGGGCTGAGCTGCACTGGAGACAAGTCAGGGCAGTGGGAGCAGCACGAGATCCAGAGCAGCCACCTGCGGGCAGCACTCAGGGACCTGCTCCCCAGAGCAGCTGGGTTCTTTTCCAGGAGGGAGGCTCACTTCCCCAAAACCCAGGGAGCACGGGCAGGAGCGAGCACGGGCACACTGTCTCTCTGAGCAGAACGGGGTCTCTGGCTCCGGGATGGAGCAGCATGACTACACCTGGTGGCATTTCCACTTTCCAACAAGCCCCGTGTCTGCCAGCATTCCAAGATGGGCTTTTACCCAGCAGGAGCTGCTGCTGAACACAATGAATGCTCTTTGTATCTGTCAAGTGCAGAGGGGAGGGAGGCCCCAGGATGCTGCCAGGGCTGGGAACGGTGTGTGTTCGCTCAGGAAGAACTGGTCCTGTACATACTTGCACACATGCGGAGGTACAAACAGAACCTTCATCTGCTGATGAAAGACCAGCTTGCCTGGAAGAGGTGCAGGCTGGAAAGGAAATACATTTTTAAAGACAGGAGCAAATATTACAGCACAATGAATTATTCCTTGTAAATAATACTGGTTGCAAATCTGAGATCCCTTGTTCTGATAGTGAATCAGAGGTGAGCCAAGCCTCCTCTCTGTTGGGCAATATTTTCCATCTGTCAGCAGCTCACAGAAACAGCCCTGTGCCATCACAGAAAGCCTCCACAGTGGCAGTGACACTGCAGTGATGGGCTGAATGTCACCCGGGGCTGGGGCTCACAGTGCCTCTTCTCCAAGGAACGTTCCTTGGCATCACACAGGCTCATCCCAGCCCCAGTTTGTGATGCAGCAGAGGGAGGTGGCACAGGCAGACACCCAGCCTTGAATGACCTTTGTAGCTTCCTCCTCCTTGTGAAAACTCCCTTTAACTTCAGGGAGTCATTGCAGGGTGAAATTTTTAAAGGTATTATGCACCTTACGTGCATAATTTGGGGCTGTCAGTTGACTTAGGCTGCTAATGCCTCTGATTTCAACCACTGCAGTGATCTGGAGGCTAATCAGATTTGACTGATGCTTTGAAAATGCCCAGTGGGGTCCTGCCTGCACTTCCCATTGCTTGTTCACTTGGGAAATCCACTCCTGTATCTTCCTGAGCAGCAGAGAAGGGATGTGTCATGAACAGTCATGCCTCTGGTAACCAAGCCTGCACAGTGAGAGCTCTCAGCCAGGCCCTGATGGAACCTGGCAGGTGCCATCTACAGACCCTGGCCAAGAGCATTCAAGCAACTGATAGGGAGCTACAAGCAGAGAGTGAGGCTATGAGCAATCATGTGTTGGGCTATTTATCCTTAACAGATCAATTTGGGCTCAAGCAGAAAAGACTGAGGAAAACCACTGATCTGCTTGGAGCCAGGTGAGAACAGAGTGTGTCAGAGCAATTTCAGAGAGGACACATCATTCCTGTTCCACTCCTGGGCCCTGGGACAGGCACAGCAGCTTCAGGTGTGCTGGGACCCTGCCACCACTGCAGGGTGGGCAGCGGGCAGGCAGAGCTCACGGTCTCACTGCCAGCCCCATGCTCCTTCCCTGCTGATTGCCAGCACGGCCAACTGTTAGACAATATGAACCCTCTCTGCGTCCTACAGGAGAAGGATTCATTTGCTGAAATCCCTACACATAGTACCAGCATCCAGATCCCTGTATAACTGGAGGAGGGAAAAGTGTCCCCAGTGTCAGGGGACAAGCCCTGCCAAACCAGGACCTGCCACAGCACCTGGGCTTCTCAGGGAATCCAGCAACAAGGTCTGGTGTGGAACTTGTCAGAGCTACACGAGACAAAATCCACCCACGACAACCTCATTCCATATTTTTCTCTTGGGTTTGTGCCCTATCTTGTAATTCCGTGGTAAGCATTCCCCAAGCCATAAATCATATAAGCTGGAAGTCCTGGAAGGATGGATTTGGAGAGACTCTCTGGGTTGATTCCCCATGTAAACACCTTCAAGGCAAAGCTGAGGTGGAGCCATGGAGTCGTTCCCAAGCAGGGGCACTGGTAGTGAGAGAAGATGTAAGAAACAATGGGGCCAAGAGAGATCATAACATAAAGACCATGCCTGGGCCCAGAGGATGAGAATTACTGGGTAACTCGGCAGCAGCCCATTGCTGTGTAAATGCTCAGTTATTTCTGTTCCATAAACCACAACCCAGGTTACATGGTAATTACTTTGAGGTTCATTAAGTGTAATTATACAGTAATCTCCAGGAGCCAGTAATCATGTTCCAAAGTATCTACCACTTACAACGTGGTGAGTGTCATGCAGGTAGGAAGCAGTCTCATGGTTTTCAGGCTTCAGTGACTTACAAAGTGGGGTGGCCAGGACAGGGTCAAATGTTACTGTGACAGCTGAAATTGCCTTCCAAGGAGAAAATTGGGCAGAGAAGTGCTGCACACCCAAAGCCCAGCCAGTCTCCATGGGCATCCTCCAGCCAACAGCAGGGTTGGTGCCTTTGAAGGGCTGCTCCTCCCAGGTTGCCAGCAGTGCCCCAAAGGTCAAATAAATCCTTTTCCAGAGACTAAGACCATCCTCAGAGAACAAACATATCTCTTGAGATTTCATTCAGACTCAGCCGCCTCTTTTAGTTGCCAGTTCAGGGTGGGTAAATTCTACACTTGTTATTACACTCAACGTAGCATATTTTATTTATTTTACTACACAGCAGATTAGATTAATGTTCAACGGTGTCAGTACCTCTTGCACATCACTTCCCGCTTTGGCTCATAGATTCCAATGTGGGGTTGACTTGACCATTAGAAGAAGACCTAAGTCTTCCCACAGACTCCTCTTCCCACTGTTCCCAGACACAGCATGGCCCAGTGTAAGGGAGACCCAATATCCCCAGGGCAAACACTGAGGGAATGGTCCCCTGATCGCCTCTGCACCACAGGGCAAGGGAGCCCAGAGAGGCCCTTCATGGGCCCCACACAACTGATGCTGTTTGTGTTTCTTGTCCTACAAAGAATCCCATTTTGACCTGGAAAGGCAAGAAAAATTACCCAGAGCCGAAGCCCCGGGGCTGAGCTCCTGGGAGAAGGGGCCAGGACCCTCAGGAGAGGGGGAGCAGCAGCAGTGCCCAGTGCTGGCCACGGGCAGCAGCCATGGCTTGGGCTGGCTCTCACCTGATAGTGCTCCTAGCAGGGAATTTTCCTGCTGCAGGAACGTGTGAAATTGTGTTTCCAGGCAGTGGCTGGATCAGCATGGTAGGAAAAGCCTGTCTCCCATGTTAACAACCAAGTTGCCGTGGCTTCAAAGCACAGATAAACATGGTTGAGTTCCTACAGAAATGTTAATGAATGTTTTTCCCTTCTCTGTCTTTCAGGGATCTGAACTACAACGAGCTGCTGGAATTCCCCGGGGCTATCAGGACACTGGGACGACTGCAGGAGCTGTGAGATTTTCCATTTATTCCTTTTCAAAACCACTGCCTGTGGGAGAGTGACCTATAAAGCATCGCGTGTGCTCTGACTTGAGGAAAGCACTCAATCCAAGCCTTTCTTTTACTTCCCAGCCCTATCCACTGCATCAAAGCAGTTTTTATCCCCTCGTTTTCCATCAGCCCTGACCCACCTCCCTGACCAGCCTCCACACCAGGGAGGGGAGTGGGAGTCTCTGCCAGCCTCACTCTCCTCTGGCATCTCAGGGGCTCAAATTCCACCTGTTCTCTGGCTGCTTCTGATGTCCATTCCCCAGCTTGGGACCACAACCTGGACTTACCCTTGTTACTGTGAGGCCATAGTTTCTGCAGGCCCTGTGCCAGCTCCTCTAATGTGAAGAAAGTGTTTTATCTCCCTTAGGATAAATTTATAATAGGGAATTACCAAAGTTTGTGACCCCTTAAGTGGATAGCCCTCCTTCCTCTAACTGGTCAGCCTGGGAGACACTAAAAATAAGAAACCAGCCCACTTATCACCCACAAAGGTAGAAGTCCCAGGGTGGGGTGAGTTGATGTGGATCCACAGTTCCTGTGGCACACTACTGCCAGGCTCCAGTGGCACAAAAGCAGCTGCTCTCATGTTTCTGGGAGCCTTGAAGTAAAAATCTGACACTACCTTTTTCTATACTGGAACAATTCTCAGGAAATTTCTTTGTTCAGCCCAGATATCATCATCATTCTCACCTTCAAAATGAGAATAAGATCCTTAATCTCCTTTGAGATGGCTTTTGAAATGCCTGTCACTAAAGAAGAGGCAAATTCCAAACAGTCATAAATTAATCACCTGTGCAGACTCCTCTGGGCTAAACAACTTAGGCATCACCCAGAGCTTGTCTTCCTGGACACAGGAACCTGTGGCTGCCTTTGCTGTACAGGAGGTCACACTGTGGCCACAGAGCTCTCTTCTGCTGCAAAAGTTTGCTGATAGAAATTTTCTCAAGCTTAACCAAAAATATCCCAGCTAGAGCTACAAATCCTTTAAAGTCATGTGGGCCAATAATTCCTGGTGCATTCTGGTTGGCAGCTGTGGAGCTGTAACAGAAACCATCCATAAAAAATGTCATTCTTGGAGGATAGAAAATTTTGTATTTGGCTTGTTTCTGTTTCCTGACCTGTAAAGTGCAAAACCTTAAGTCTTGTACCCTGGGTGGGGTTGGTGGAGTCATATATGGAGCACCCACAGAGCAAATGCAGCAGATTTTGTCCTGCCAAACCACAGACCTTGTTCACCTGCTGGTATGATGCTGCATCTGGGAAGGAGCCTACATCTCCTATTTGATGTATATTTGGAAGGCTCTCTGGCTTTAAAAGCATTGAGGAAAGAAGGTTAATTTAATTAATATCAAGATATTTGTTTCTCCCAACAGCGGTTTTCATAACAACAACATCAAAGCTATTCCAGAGAACGCATTCGTTGGGAATCCCCTCCTCCAAACAATGTAAGAAAATTAAATAATGTTTCCTATATCTTTATATTGCCCAGAAAGGGGCATTTCCTGATGTCTTTAGTTGGGATTTCTGACAGTGAACAAATGACAACAATCTGATATTTGCTATCCATGTGCCAAAGCAGGCTGAAATTGCTTCTTCTCAGCTCCTCCTTGGAACTGCTGTGGGTTCTCCTTTCCCTGCAGCTGAGTTTGCTGCACTACAGGCTGGTAGCAAGCAAGGAACAAAATACAGGTGGTCTGCATGGAAACTGCCTAAGTCCTGGCTGACATATGCTGATGTTTATTCCTTGTGTTCAGAAAAGCTGCTGGCCAGCTCCAGCAGCAGCTACACGTGTCAGGGAGCTGGGATTCCAGATCCCTGTGTGTCTGCCCCAGACCTGGGGACACAAAGCTCTGCAGATAAACACACCCAGCTGTCAGGTTATTTCTGCTCTGACCCAGGCACAATTAGTGATTTTTGGATACTTCTCTGAACCACACAGATACTGAAAATCGTGGCAAGTGACAAAAGCTGTGCTTGTCTGAACTGGACTTAAATTATAGAAATACCAATATCTGGAAAGCCATGGTGACACTGGGTGAAACCATCCACTGCTTCAGCCAGAAGAACCAGCCTCATCCCCATCACCCTTGGGCAGCATCCACAGGGTGATGATGGGGGCCCATACACCCAGAATGTTCATCTCCCCATGGCATCTGCCCATCTAAAGTCTTTCCCAGTTAGTGGAGGGGAAGTGCTTCTTGCAGGAACTGGCTCAACTCCTCCTGTATCTCACTGGGTCCTAGAAGAGCTCACTTCTCTCCACTGACTGTGGCAAGTGGGAAAGGTGCTGGTGCTGTGTGTGAGATCACAGGAGGTGTCTTCCAGTGCAAGGTGTTTCTCAGTAAGACTGAAGAAAGGCTTTACACCTTTCTAACACAACTGGTGCAGCAGGACCCCAAAGGGGCCCGTTCAGAGCAGCAGGAGACCTCAGTTGTACCAATGTCCAGCCAAAACAGGCCAGTGGGAGAGCCTGTGGTTGTCTGGGAACAAAAGTTCCTCACAGCACAGCAGCACCTCCTGCATGGCTGGTAGTTCTGAGGCTTTTGACCTATAACAGCATCTTTTCTTCATGTGCAGCAGACTCTGACCTGTTCCTCTTTCCCATTGCAGCCATTTTTATGACAATCCCATCCAGTTTGTTGGACAGTCTGCTTTCCAGTACTTGCCAAAGCTTCACACTCTGTAAGTTCACCAAGCACACCCCCATGGAGGTAACATCCAAGCCCCAAACCCTGTGTACTGGGCACCTTTGTGGCCACCTCCCTCCCTTTTTCAAGAATACCTGTGCCAAGAGAGGACCATGAAGCCTCTCTCTTGTTCAACCCCAAAGGCTACTCCAAGGAGTAGGCACTGCAGATGTTTTCTTCTGAGGAAGGATAATTCTGACAAGGGCATTTTGGAGGCAGCCACTAATTCCTCCTCCCCACACAGCTGACAGGCACTGAGGCCTTCCAGGGTCTCCACAGCTGTGCCAGGAGCAGCAAAGACCTCACACACAAGTGCCACAGCTTTTGCTGCTGTTGTGTAATTGCCCAAACAGAAGGACCCTGAAGGCATCTGCCTTCCTCCACAAGATGGAGAAGTGGAGGAACACGTCCCAGCACCATGGCACAAATCATGTCACTGGGCAGGCAGCAGTGGCAGTGTTTCCTTCATATGTTTGGCCCTAGGCCTGCTCCAGGGCCCCCAGCACAGGCTGGGCATCACCTGGACCACAACAGCTGCCTCACGCTGGCTTTTCAGCCAACCTGTTGCGGCACAGAACTAAAAATACTGAGGCATGAGGCAACCTCATAAATCTCTATTTATAAGCCTCACCCAGGCACATAAATCATTCAAATAACCCTGCATTCTTTAGATCCCAATGCATAGACCCAGGGAGGATTGGGTGGGATGCCCTGCTTACATTCCCCATGGTAATTGTTCGGGGGTTTTTTAATTTAATTTGGGTAGAGATCATGCCAAGAATGTCAGTGGCTGGGAGAGGCTTTGAGCTTGCCAAGTCTCCATGCATAGAAGTGCCCAGCTCCATCTCGCTGTATCCGCACAGCGTGAGGCGTCTGCTCCAGACGCAGGGACACGCTGGCTCTGGGCCTTGATCACATCTGGGTGTCAGGAAACAGATTTGGCACCAAGGCTGATGGGTCTGAACCCTCGGGCAGTTGCACTTGCCTCCAGATCCTCTGCCCACCTCACTTCACCCTCGTTTCTCTGCAGGTCGCTCAATGGAGCAACGGACATCAGGGAATTCCCAGACCTTAAAGGCACCACCAGCCTAGAAGTTTTGTGAGTGGCACCTCTCTCCCTTTTACCCTGCTAGCTGTGCTCTTCCTCCTCCAAGGCGGTCCAGGCTGTTTCAGTGAGGACAACTTTCCCAGTGCTGTGCAGTATTCAGCTCTGCCTCTCCCTGGTCACTCACCCTTCTGCTTCGTTTCACCCCTGTGGCTCCTGAACGCAGCTTTCTTCCCTGTGAGTGGCTCTCTTGGTACTCTTGAGTGTGCTCCAGTCTTTTTTCGTTCGTTTGGTTTTTTCTTCCTTCCCTCCCGCATCTGTGAAGGAGTGAACCTCTGAGTGCAGAGCTTCTGCTGCGCCCCGGTGTCTCTGCCCTTAGGGGAGCCAGCACCATGGTGCAGCTCGGGAAAATCTGACCTGGGGCTCAGGCTGATCAGGCTGGGGCTCCTGCAGCCACTCTGGTCCCCTCCTCGCCCCCCCAGGCCCTTGGAGGACACACTGCCTCTGGGCACACACAGCTCTCCTCTCTCAGACACCAGTCCCCATGCTGAGCCCAAACTGGGAGCAGCCCCTGGCCATGCCATGCTCGGGGACACAGCGACACACCATCCATCCCTCATACACAGGCTCCTGAGGCAGTCCTGGCTCCAGGTCTGTCCAGCCTGGACAATAGGATCAGGGATGGCAGAGCATGCTACAGAGGTTACTGCCACCTGTCCCCAACAAGTCCAAGGACAGCTGTCTGTGAATTCAGTACTCAGCAGGGGCCCAGAACTCTTTATAGGCACATTCACTTTAGCCAGGTCCAGCAGCAGTGCTTGTTTCCAAAACTGCTGGGCAGTTTTTCATCCTCTCCAGGTATTTTATTGTCCTACTTATATTGTCTCTCCTGCCACTATCTGGGACTGGCAGCTGGGCTTCTGGGTCACAGAGTCTGGGTGCTGGCTGTCAGCAACATCATTTCTTCTCTCTCCTCCATCCCTCTAGGACCTTGACCCGGGCAGGCATCCATTTCCTCCCCAGAAGGATGTGTCAGCAGCTGCCCAGCCTCCGAGTCCTGTGAGTAACCTGTGTCTCTGTCCTGCCTGGTCCTTAAGAAATGCCCTCAGGAACAGAGCTTTCCTTTTGTCCAGCTCAGGGAAAGGGCCAGCTGTGGAAGACCATCCTGTGGTTCTTGTTCCCATCATCTTTTCCATGCAGAAATCACCACCTTCTTATTCACTACTTTGAGCTCTTGCTTGTTCTTCAACTTGCTGCTTCATCCCAGCATGATGCTCTGGTCACAGGGCTGTAGTCAGGCACATCCTCCTTGCTCTGCATCAGTAGGAACTGTCCCCACCCCATGCAAGGAGAGTAGAGAGGGTACAAAAGGAGATGGGTGAGAATGGCCACAGCATTTCACAGCTCCCAGACCCCAGCTATGTTCAAGAAGCTCTTAGCCCAAAAGCAAGGGGGAAATCACCTTCACCCTCTGCCCCGCCCTTGGCTTATTGCAGTTGGAATTCCAGCAAGAGCCATCATCTGGAGGAAGGATCCTGTTCACATCCTAGGAGGGATCAGGTCTGACCTGATGGAGACCTTTGAGGCCACAAGGCTACATTTCCTCGTGTGGGGCAGCACAGCCAGATCAGGATTTTGCTCGGTTTCTACGTTTCTTTGGCTCTGCCTGCTTAGCCAGGCACTGAACGATGCTGGTGGGGCCATGCTTTCTCCTTTAGCTTGGTACATCAACATCTCAGAAAGGTTTTGCATCATCTCAGGAATTATACCCGTGGTTCCTGAGATCCCCAACTATGTTTGCAGTCAAAGACATCCTCAGGAAATGAGTCATGAGCCAGATTTATACAAGTTTGCAGCCTTAGGGCAACAGCAGGCTTGCCTCTCATCAGTCTTTATACAAGCAAGCTGAAAAAGAAAACAAGTTTGTTCCAGGAAAGCAACAGGAGTGAATTCTTGATCACGGAAATTGGAAACAAGAGTAAAACATAAAAATAAAATAAGACAATTTGTAACTTAGGAGATTACAGGCTTTTGGTTCCAGATGTCCCTGTAGGGAAGATCTCTCATCTTTAGACATCTGGACCAATTCAATGGATGACTTGCTATGAAAGTGCAGCCTTTGGATTGGCCCAGGCTGTTGGGTCCCAAACCTCTGTTTATGTTTGTAAGTTATCAGACTGCAAACCCTCACAGCAGAGCCTGTTCTTTGTGCCTGCCCCCCGCCATGTGGTAGAGTTTTATTGGGACTCACCACCTTGTTCCTTGCTCCTTGCTCCTCTTCCTTAATGAACTTTCCTGACATTAATTACATTGCTGTTAGGGTTTGGAGAGAGAGTGTGGTGGGCCAAGGTTTGTGCATGTTTATATCTCTCTTGCCTTTGAAATGCCTTGGTCCCCTGTCCCCACAGACCCAGTGGTTGTTCTCTGCCTGTCTCTTGGCAGCCAGAGGAGCTATGACTGTGACACATCTAACCATAGATGACACAATTCAAGCTGCATTTCTGGCCTCACACCACGGGTGTAGATTCTCTGCAAGGATCCTGCACAGGGACTGTAGAGCCACTGCAGGGGCAGAGGGTCATGGCCATCCTGGGATGCCACCCATGCTGAACCCAGTACACACAGGCAGGGCAGCCTTTGGCATCAACATTGCATCATCCTGCTGCTTTCATCCAGAGCTCCTGCTCGGGGCACAGATTTCATGTAATCATAGTACATCCTGAGGTGGAAGGGACCCACAAGGATTGAGTCCAGCTCCTGGCTCTGCACAGAACACCCCAACAATCCCACCCTGTGCCTGAGAGAGCTTTCCAAATGCTCCTTGAGCTCTGGAAGATTTGTCTTTCTTCTCAAGCAGAAATAGGTGAAACTGCCCTGAGCAGAGCTGAAGTCCCTTGGTGCCATCAGCACCTTCACCCTGGTATGTGCCCAACAGAGCACGAGTGACTGAGGTTGCTGTTTGTAGATTCTGGGCTGCACCTGGTTACTCTCACTCTGGAGGAATCAGAAACAACTCCTGGGGCTGGTTCTCCCCCATCACTGTTAGCTAAGCTACAGCCCTGTCAAGCCCAACGGATTGACACAGAGACCAGGGAAAAGTGACTGATGCTAAGGCTCTTTCTCCAACCAGGGTGGCAGCCTCCAGACCCAGGCACAAACCTTTTGCTTGCTTTTCCCTCCCTCCTCCTCTCCACCATGGAAAACTGGTAGTGAGTGGGTTAGCAAAAAAAAAAAAAAAAAAAAAAAAAAATTGAAATATTTTAGGAGCAATCTATTGGCAGAAAGATGGAAACCAAGTTTGGAAAGTCGGCAGAGAACCCACATACAAAACTTCACCCTGGGGCAAATTTCCCTTGAACAACCACAAATCCAGTCTCTGCTGGTGGGGAAAAGAGCTGGGTTTAAACATTGCTCCTTACCCAGCCTGTTTCAGCTTCAATAAATCCTCATTAAGCTGTGCCAGGGTGGGTTTTCCTCTGACTATCAAGTCACTCTACTCTAGATGCTGACATGACACTGGGCCATGAACCAGTGGGAAAAGGAGTTTGCTGCAAACTGCTTTCGAGTGACAGCACTTGAAAGAACAAGGACAAGAGGTTTTCAAAGTCTGTAATGTCCTGAACCAAATCCCTGCCAATGCCACAAGCCCTTCCCTAACCTGGGAGAAAGCCAGGAAAGGCTAAATGGGGAGCAGGCAATGGGCAGTGGGGTTGCTGTGCCAGAAGGGAGGAGAGAAGCCAACTGGTCAGAACCTCCCCAGGCTCTGCAGGCACATCTGCAGCTTCCGTGAGCTCTGGCAGAAATATCTCTGTGCCTGTGTCCACAGAAAGCAGGGCTGTGCATGGCAGAAGTGGCACAGGAGGATTTCACAGCTGGCTTGAGGCTGGGGAGGACAATCCCACCCCAGCTGTATGAGCAGCTCCATCAGCCCACAGGCTGTGCTGCGGGGAGCTGGGCTGGGGGTGGGCGAGTGGGTAAATCACGGGGCAACCCTCGCCTTGCACAGGGACACCCAGAGCCATCATCAGGTGCAGAGTGGAGAACCCGCTCACTGGGGTTACCAAAAGTGGAGCTGTGCAGAATGAAGTGAGGCCACCTCACTCTCCAGCAGTACCTGCCTTCCAAGGGAGGGCTCAGGGGCTCTGGCTTTTGCTGTCCCAACATTCCTGTCCCGTCCTTTCCCTGCAGGGAGCTGTCACACAACCAAATCGAAGAGCTGCCCAGCTTCCATCGGTGCCAGCAGCTGGAGGAGCTGTGAGTATGGAGATGTCCTTATCTGTGCTATGCTCTGGCGAAAAAGGGCTGCTTTGAGAAGAGGGGCAGTCCCCACACACAGAACTCCCTAAGCACTGGGAAAGTTGGGCATTATAACTCACTGTTTGGAGTGCAAATGGACCAGAACTCCACTCTTTGTCCCTGTGCACATACAGAACAAAAATACATTCCCTGTGCACAGGAGCTTAGTTCAGTCAGGTCCTTTCAGAAGTGCCAGACACTTCAAACAGAAGTAGGATGTGACAGCACTGAATGCACTTCATTTACTCCAGTCTCACCATGAGCTAATCAAGAATGGGATTTATGTCCACCATAAATGTCTTCTGCTTCAAGGAGGAGCCCCATGCCATGGGCACAAAGCAGCTCTTATCCTCCCTGCCCAGGACCAGCCCCTCCTGAGAGAAGGGGGATTCTTTCCTCAGGTGTAGCTCTTGAACTGGGTCCTCTCCAGGTCCCAGGAGGCACTGCTGTTGCTCTGAGACAAAGTTATTCACATCCAGCTCAAAATGTCTGGAGACCTGGCCCCACACTTCAAATAGAACACAAATTCTTGGCCTATTTGAGAGAAACTCTAAAAAAAATTAAGATAGACTCCATGATTTTTTTACGGAATTCTGCTGCCTGGAAGAACAGATGAATGGGAGCAGCATCCCCATTTAAAAAACCCACAGGAGAGGTTGTCCCTGCTATCTGTAGCACCCCAGCCTGGACAGTCAGACCAGCTCATCCAGCCTTAGCAAACTGGACATTAGAACACTGTGAAATTACATGGAAACGAGAGTACACAGCCCCTGCTGCTATTTATGGCAGCTGTGAGAGTACCCCCAGGAAACCATTTGGAGAAAATAGAAAGTACACCAAAAAAAAATGTTCAGAATTTCAAACCTGTAGTTTCACACATTCTACTTAAGTTCCTTCTTACAAAATTTTATAATATGCCAAATTCAGACTTAACATTAATATAAAATCACATTAAATCCCAGTTTCTGGTTACTGCTGTCAAATAGATTATGCCTATGTACCTTAATTTTTTTTTAAGGGACCAAAATGAGTATTTGGTCCCTTAACGCCAAAGTTACTGTCCTCTAAGCCCCACCCCCACCAAGCATCAGCATTCCTGATGGTTTGAAACAAGTCTGGTGATGCCTGGTGGTACAACCTGGCACTCAAACAGCTCAGGTGTGCCCTCGCTCTGCTGTAGCTGCCGGTGTGCAGACCTTTACCTGCAGCACAGGTGATCCCTCACAGCTCACCAGCCCTAAATTATTTTTCTCAACCTTGCTCCAATACCCCTTCTGCCCAAACTCCACCTCTTCCTATCAGTGAGACCCCCAAATTTGTGGCCAGATCTTCCAGTGGCCCCCACGTGAAATCTTGGCTGGAGGTAGGAGCAGTGCCAGCCTGGTTATGTGGGGCACCAAGGGAGCAGCTCAAGTGCCCACCTTTGGAACAGGAGCATGTGGCCAAATACCAGCTGAGACATTACAGCCTGCACATGAGGGTCCTTGTGTGAGAGGAGTCAAGATCATTTCTGAGTCTAAGGGCAGGCTAACAACCTGAAAAATGCCCAGGGAGCTGCTGTAGGTGGAGCACCAGGCAGTGGCTGTCTCCTCTTGCAGAAAGTCACAGAAGGGGAGACACTGCTTCTGCAGGTCTGGGAATTCATGATGGGCATTCTGCAGGAATCTTAATAAGTATTCACCAGTTTCACACTAGGGAAAACAAAACAAAACAAGGTGCAGGGTTGGAGCAGGATGTCTCTTGAGGATATGGGGAATGTGGAGGTCAGGCAGCAGAGTCTGTGTGAACTCTCACCCCGCTCTTTCCCCTTCTCCAGGGGATGAAGGAGCTGGAAAGGAGATGTGGAGGGCTGAGGCACTTCATGTGCAGATGGGGACAGTGGGTTCTACAGGACATCATGATTTTTCTTCATGAAACTCTGAGACCACATGGTCCTTGCTGAAGGGTCACACAGAGCTGGTTGCTGGTCACTGGCTCCAAGCTTTCAGCTTTTTCCTCTGAAAAAAGCAGTTTGGAGCTTTAGGGCAGAGCAGTGTGGGAAACCAGTGGGGATTTGGGGTTAACAGGGCACTTTTGGCCACTGCAGATCTACAGTTCTTTACTGAATCATGATGGCATCAGAAGCATAGGCTGGCTGAGCCCTGAACCTGCCTGTAGGAGAAAATGGCTTTGACAGGTTTTGCTGCACATCCTGTTTAACTCTTGAAATAAGAGTAGGTCTCGCAAGCACAGCAACTTCCACTGTGACAGTCTGCTGCACTGGGACAAAGATCTCCATAACGCAGGAACGCTGCCTTCAGCTCTCTTCTCAGACCAGTTTCTGTCTTTCCAGGGGTCTCCAGCACAACAAGATCCACGAGATTAGGGCAGACACCTTTGTGCAGCTGATGGCCCTGCGCTCCATGCAAGTATTGTCTGCCAGGGGAGCAGCTGGCTCATGCCGGGGAGGGGGGACCGTGACCCCAGATGGGCTGTGGGGAGTTGCCAGCCTGCCTCTGTCTCTGCTGGGAGAATTTTCTGCTGAGTGCCTCTTCCATTCCACCTTAGAAAAGAAGAGGGCACAAACCATCCTTTTGGCTTCCTCTGCGCCTGCAGACCCCCTCCTTACCTGCCCCCTCACGCCCACCCCCCACACGCTCCCACCACGTGCTGCAGCTCTGCCAAGGCAGAGCCCCCATCACAGACAGGCCTGAATGCCAGCAGGAGCTCAGGGCAGGGATTTACCCCGGTGCACCTGAGCTCCAGCAGCCCCTGTCCTGCACAGGCTGCTCCTGGGCCACGCACTCCTGCAACACCCGTGCCGAGCATCCTGTTTGGTTTGAAAGCTCCTCCCCACAACTCAAAAGCTCCTGTCCCAGGTACCAAGTGCACCCAAACATGCACTTCCCACACACACAGAGTGACCTCCTAAGTGCTTGGCACCTTGGAGAGCTGGCAAGGCCCTGAAGGGCATGACTGGCTCTGTGACATCTGGGGAGAGCCCTGACAGTCTTTGTTGGCTGTTCTGTTAGGAAGTGAACTAAATCACACCAAATCTTTTCCCATGGTGCAGCAATGTGAGTGCCGTGGAATAGCCCAGCATTCCTGGAATCCTGTGAGTGTCACACCACAGTTACAACTGCCCGGGAACACTGAGGTGTGGCAGGTGACACTGCAGACACTCAGGGAAACATGAGCATGCTGCCCCAGCCCAGTCACACACACAAAGCTGAGCAAGCTCTGGCATGACCTTTGGGTATGCTTTGGTCCCTGTGGAAAGGATTCATCCCACCCAAGGCCACACACATCTGAGCAGGTATCTTAGCTCCCTTAGAGCTGGAGAGATGAAGGTTGTCCTGTAGTCAGCCTTAGGGCAAGAAATGTGTCCCAGTTTGCTGGTTTCCTCTACGCTGGTGACAGGGGGAATGGAGCCCTCTCAGCTGGATGGAGGCAGAGCTTATTGAGGGAACTCAGTGAATCCAAAACACCTCTACATGGCAGGAGACATTCTAAAATCACCTTCCCTAGACCCCTGGCCTCATCTGCCCTGGCTGCACCCAGCACTGTGACTGCACTGGGGATGCTCTGGCACTAGGGTATGACCTGTTTGGCATGTTGGCGAAAAATTCCCAAATTTACAGAAATTAAGCCAGAAAAGAACCTTTTCCATTGATCCTTTCCCATTGGTCTCAGCAGAGGAGCTCCTGCAAGGCAAGCTCTCGTGCCCTCTGTCAGAAAGCATGCATATACAGACCCAGACTTGTCTGTGGGAAGCTGCAATGGGACAGAAATTGCTGCTGGTCAAGGGGCTACAGATCCCACATGTGCTCCCACCAGGGCCCTTGGCCAGGCCAGTGTCAGCAGCTTCACTGCCATACTCTGCTCTCTTCTTACTGCTGTGTCCTTGTCTTGCAGAGACCTGAGTTGGAATTACATCCAGTTTATTCACCCAGAAGCCTTTGTGACCCTGCACTCTCTCACCAAGCTGTAAGTTGCAGGGATATTTCTTCCATAGTGGACCATGGATAGGAGGTATCTGAGGACCTCAGACTGACTCCCTGGGCTACCAGGACACCTGGGATTTAGATGCTGGAAGACTGATGTGTTGAGGTGCACATCTCAGCACTGATGTGGACAGAACAAATCCCAAGGTTTCCTATTACTACTATTAATAAAGGGATGATGAAGTGCAAGGAGGGGCCATCTTCAAGACACTCTCACCCTGAAAGCTTAAACCTCCATTTCCTGATGCTTTCGTAGCCACCTTAGATGCCTTTAAGGAAAATCAGCATGATGATTTGTTTCTGCAAGAGTCACTCAGTCCATCTGTGCTGGCTCTGGAGGGTCCCCACTTCTCAGGCCCCTCTCTAAGACTCTTGGGTATTTTATGGGCTGAAATCTGCAGTCATTTCTGACCTAAAGTGGAGGAAGAGATGTGTGGGGCATGTGTGTGCACAGCTGTTGTATTTTTCTGGGGAATGGCTTTTTCCCCCCAAGACCCCTAATGCCTGTAACCATACGGTTTGACCTTTCCTTCCTTTCTTGACCTAACTGGCTGAGTGCCAGCCGTCCTCCCTGAGTGAGACTAGATAAGACCCCTGTACTTCCTTGTTCTTCCTCTTGCCCCCTGGAACCCTCTGAGAATAAACGCCTTGGAATAATCCTAGAGTAAGAGCCTCTTTTAGAACCTTTTGTCCTGTCCCTCTGAGATATCCCTCCAAAGCCTCTCAAGAGCTAGTCCCAGGGGAGGGCTGTGGGGGGATATTTTCACACAGCGAGGGAGATACCACCCAGAGCCTTCAGCATGGCCACTGACCCCAGTCCCTCCTTCTCCTAGGGACTGCAGTGTTTATCTCCAGAGGCTCCTGGCCCCAGTGCAGCACCCAGCCCCATTTCAGCATCTCATCAAGGGAGCAACTGAGGCAGTGCCCTCTGCTTGGCTGAGATACCACTGGCAGCAGAGCCCTGACCGTGGTGTCCCTCTCTGCTTTCCTCTCACCAGGGACCTGACTGACAACCAGCTGGTCACGCTGCCCCTGGATGGTTTGGCTGGACTGACCCACCTGAAGCTCCAAGGCAACCCAGCTCTCTCTGAGCCCTTCACCAAGGAGAGCTTCCCCAAAATGAGGTACTTGGATTGATGGCTCTTCAACCTCTGGTGTTCAGCACAGCCTGTATTTGCTTACAGCACTCAGCCTCCTGCTCTCCTTGCCCGTCTCATGTTTTCTCCACGCTTTCAGGCCCATGAGTAGAGGAAGATCCATCTGCTGCTGACACATCTCATCTTGAATATGTTCCACAGGAGAGCAGTGATGCGCTCCCAGGCCACCACCCCCACCCCCAACACACACACACAAGTGGAAAGCATGGAGCAGGCCCAGCTCAGGGCTCCTCTCAGTGGAAAACATTCCCAGAAGCAGTCCCACCTAATGACATCCAGGTTTTCTTCCATAAACTCTGCTTGTGTGGCCATGTCTTGTCTGTTATGGATTAATGAGGAGCCTGAAGGGGTCAAACTGATCAAGAAGAGGCTGCAAAAGGCTCAGAGCAGAGTGCTGTGCTGCAGGCTCAGATTTTCCTGGCCCTCCTTGGCTCCTGGGTCTCAGTGTGGCACCTGCCCTTGGGCTTAGATACCCACAGTCCAAAGAACACAAATTCCTCTCAGATGAAGTCATCTCTTGCTTGGGTGTCCCAGGGAGTTCCCTTCAAGCCAAGAATGCATGAGCTGATGCTTCCACTCATCCAGGATGGGTTCCCAAAGCTGGAGCTTCTGCAGTTTACACACAGGGCTGGGGTCACTGCACCAACATGTGGCTGAAGAAAAGTGTGGAGCTCTCCCTTCAGGCTGCCTCAGCAGCGGTGCCTGCAGGGCTCTCTCTTCTGACTTTTTTAACTTATTGCTAGGATCTGCTGCATAACTGGTTTCCAAATGGCAGGGGACTCCAGAAGCTTTTGGAGAGTTTTCTACACCCAAGATCATAGAACAATAGAATGGTATGGGTGGGAAAGAAACATCAAAGCTCATCCAGTTCCACCTGCTTGCCATGGGCAGGGACACCTTCCACTAGCCCAGGTTACTCCAAGCTCTGTTCAGCCTGGCCTTGAACACTTCCACGGATGGGGCAGCCACAGCTGCTCTGGGCACCCTGTGCCAGGGCCTCACTACACTCACAGGGAAGAATTCCCTCCCAATATCCCATCAAACTTTGCCCTTTCCAGAAACAAATGAGGATTCCTTGTCCCGTCCCTCCAGACCCTTGTCCAAAGTTCCTCTCCAGCTTTCTTCACAGAACCACAGAATCAGAGAATCATTACTGTTGGAAAAGACCTCTGAGACCATCAAGTCCAACCTGTGCCCCATCTCCACCGTATGCCCCAGACCAGAGCACTGAGTGCCACATCCAGTGGTTCCCTGAACATCTCAGGGGATGGGGATGCCACCATCCCCTGGCAGCCCCTTCTAATGTCTAACAAACCCCTCCTTGAAGGAATTCCTCCTGATTCCAACATGAGTTTCCCCTGGTGTAGTTTGAGGCCATTTCCTCTCTCCCTGCCGCTTGTTCCCTGGGAGAAGAGACCAACCCCCACCTTGTGACAATCATCAGTTGTAGGGAATGAGAAGGTCCCTGCTGATGGGGGGAGCTTCCTTTTCTCCAGGCTGAGCCCCCTCAGCCACGTTCTGTATGATTTACTCTCCAGATCCTTCCCCTGCTCAATTTCCTTTTTCTGGACTGACTCCAGCCCCTCAGTGTCTTCCTTGAAGTGAGGGGTCCAGAACGGGACACAGGACCCAAGCTGAACCCTCACAAGTGCCAAGATCCTCTAGGCCCTGCAAGGGGCTCTAAGGTCCCCCTGGAGCCTTCTTTTCTCCAGGTGAACACCTCCAGCTCTCCCAGCCTGGCTCAGAGCAGAGGGGCTCCAGCCCTCGGAGCAGCTCCATGGTCTCCTCCAGACCTGCCCCAACGAGCAGACCCCTGTGCAGAGTGGGTCAAGTTCAGCACTTCCAGGGTGTTTCTCCTCTAAATTAGTCTCATTGGCATCCCTTGAGCTGGTCTGGATTTGTACCAGAGAAACTGAGCCTGCGGCAGCGCTTCAGTGAACCACTGCCAATGGGCAATGGCCCCATTAACATTCCCTAAATTTTGGGGTACTGCCATTAAGTAGCCTAACTCTTGGGGCATATGTCTGGAGGAGTCATCGGGGAGCAGTTCTTAGCCTTGCTGGGAGATCTGTACCTCCCTACCACCTTTCAATAATACGATCTAATTTGGAACCTTTAACAGGAAACGAGCTTGTATACAGAGTTTCCAGACCCTCCCGGAGCTCAGCCAGAAATGTTTGGGAACATAAAACAAAAGCATATTTTTAGAATATAGAGTTTTACCATATTTACTGATCTTGTCAGAGGACCTTAATTGTCTGGAAAACCTGGGGTTCCTTTGCCTTCATCAGCAGTCTCCCTGACTTCCAGCAAAGCCAAAAATGCAGCTGCTGACAGACAGCCAGTATTGCATCCAGATGATGCTCAGCTGCTGTTGAATTAACCTTGTAATACATGCTATAATTAGCAACTAACAATTCAACTTTCAAGTAGAAATCAGACATATTTAAATAACTTCCTTCACTTGGGAAACCTGAGAATTCCGTGCCTGAGCTGGGACTCCTGGAACTGGAGCTTGAAGGTGCCCTCAACAAGCAAGGGAAGCCTCAAGGGGAAGCTTCTCTCCTTGAAGGAAAAAAAGGATGCCTGGGAAAACATGGTCTTGGGGTAAATACCTAAGACTGTACATTGCATATTGGAGAGAGGGGGTAGTTTATTCTCAGGAGAACAGCAGAAAGGTTTTTAGGAGTGTGGTGGTTTAGGAATGGCATTCTTCAATTTAGCAATCCTGCTAAAACCATGCACCACTCACTTCTCCCCAAATGGAGGCACAAAAGGCCAAGTTCATGGGTTGAGATAAGAACAATTTACTGGAAATAGCAATGAGATAAGACACAAACAGTAACAGCAACAATATTAATGACAAAATGTATAAGAAAAGAAAGTTATTTACATGGAAAGCCCCCAACAACAAATGAATACCAGATGGCTCCCCCGTCACATTTTGTCCTTTTCCCCCAGCAACGATTAAGATGGTACAGAATAACCTCTGGGTCCTGGCCATGCTCCTTCACACCTACTGCAAAAATTAACCCTGTTCTGGCTGGAACCAGGACAAGGGACTATCTGGGAACTTTGGAGCAGTTTCCAAACCTGGTTTGTGACAATACTCTATTGACAGACAGTGTCTTAAGCACCAGAAATGGATCAGTTCAGAGACACCATGGGCTGCCCTGGGTCCGCACCCTGTCCTACATGGAGTCCTTCACCAAAGCAAAGTGCCTCTCCACTGTAACCACCACCATACAGACCAGCTTTTGTCATGTCAGCAGCACAGGTACCAAAACTGGAATGATACAGAGAACATCAGCATGGGTTCTGCACAGGGACATCACAGAAATTTGTGGAGTGTTCCATTTCTGTTTGACTCTGAGGTTAGCTCAGCTGGTTAAAGTACAGTGCTAATAGCATCAACATTGTGGGTGTGATCCCTGTAGGGGCCATTCACTTCAGAGCTGGGCATGATGATCCTTGTGGGTCGCTTCCAACTCAGAATATTTTGTGGCTCTGTATAGATGAACTTCATCTTTGAGCAACTGAAGGAACTAAGCAAAAAGTGCAAAGCAATGGCGAGTCAGGTCGTGGAGGGGACACACCTTAAAGTTCTGCTTTCCTCTGTGCAGAGTCCTGGAGGTGCCATACGCCTACCAGTGCTGTGCCTACGGGAGCTGCAGCAGCTTCTTCAGGGTGTCCAGCCAGTGGAAGGCAGAAGACATGAGCCCTGAAGAGGAGGATCCCCACAAGAGGACCTTGGAATTGTTCCCAGGTCACGCTGATAACCACTGTGAGTAAACAGGGTTGAATGGTGATTGGTCCCTGGTCAGGACGGTGAGCTCGGGTGCAATCCTGCATTTGCAGGAGTGGTGCCACTGTCAGAGGTGACACCTGCCTCAAGGAGGGCAGGCTGGGCCTTCTTCAGCACAGGTGGCCCATTGCTTGGAACAGGCTCCATTTGGTGAGCCCGCATGGAAGAAAGAGTAGATCTGGCACAGCCAAACCTTCACACTGTAACCAAAGGACCTGGCAGCCCTCCACAACATGGACATGTCTGTCAGTTTGGCCTTGCTGGCCATGGAGGGAGACTGCTGAAGGCACTGCCGGGTGGCTGAGGCTACCTGGGACAACTGAGCTTGGTCATTAGACTTCTGGGCAATGTAGAGCCTTTGGCAGGACCTCAGTCTTCGTTCTTACATTATCTAGAGGAAGGACCCTGGGATTAATCTGAATAAGAAAATGAACTCAAAGACCTGGAACATCCTGCTGACAGGAGGTACAGAGACCTCTGTGTATGCTACTTTTGTGCACACCCCTGGTGTCACAGTGAAGGTCAGGGTTAGGTGTGACAATAGGACATGTCTGGGGAACACAACACAGGGACTGGCCAAGGCAGGGAAGAAGGAGCTCCATGGTGGAACAGCACTTTCTGTCCAAGAGTCAGTTTATTCTGTGCTCCAAAGTGCAGCACTGCATAGACAGCATGAGGCCAGTTGCAGAAGGCCAGCAGACAGTTCAAGGCATCCCTGCACTCCCAGCCCCACAGCACAGTAGCAGCTCCAGCACAAGGCTGGTGTGATCCCCCTGCAAGAGAATCTCAGAATAGCATAAAGAAAAGCATGAAACCCTTTGCTTCCTCTGTAAGTGCTGGAGAGTGCAAACAGCATTTCAGGACACAGCCTGGACGCTGCTTCTATTTATGTATTTGTGTAAATACAGTGCACTTCCGAGGTCTGAGACATCCTGTAGGCAAATCCACATGGAAGGCGGAGAGAAGCCTCTGCCCCTGGAGAGCCCCTGTCTCACCTGCTGTCAGGAGCACTGAGCATGCAGCCACAGCCAGGGGCTCTGCTGTGTCCTCCCACACCCTGAGCAGGCAGGACTGGATCTGGAGGCAGATTGACACTTTGTCAATCTGACCAACACACTTAATGACACAGCCAGCAAGTGACCCACAAGCCCTGCGCTCCTGCTCCTGTGCTGATCCTTCACAGCCTAAGAATAAGTCTTAGACATGCAGAGTCCAGCCAGAGGGTAGCAAATGGGATTCCTACTGGAATGATGTGGCTCCAGGAAGCACGGTAGACTTGGTGGTAACACTGGCCAGACAGTACAGAGGAGTCACGTTACAGTCGTTGCTGCAGGATTTTATTCTGAGCCAGGTCACTTTTTCCATCATTAATGCAGCCCATACTGCAGCAGTCCTAGTGCAGAGAGTTGTGGGGTTTGCCCAGCAAATTACAGCATTTGTGGAAAGATCTAGTTTGTGACATGGGGCCACAGACCTGCTTTTGCTCGGTACCAAAGTCTTTGATGTCCCAAAGGATGCTCTCGCCTGGCCCTGTGAGCAAACCAAAACCCACCACAGGGTCTCAGGCCTCCAGGCCAGTCTCAGCCTCACGGATGATGTGTTCATGAGGTGCTGGCACCAAGGGGAATGCTGACTGGTCCTAAGACATGCCAAATTAGACTACTTGCAGCTCATAAAGGCTCCCATTTTCAGCTGTTAGAGCATTAGATCTGTTTTAAAATATCAAAGCACAGAGGCACAAATGTGAAATGCACAGGAACATCATTCTTTACAATGTGCAGCTTTTGCAAGTGACTCTCCAGACCTCCAGCAACAGGGTCTGCTCTTGATGATAAGGGGTTTGTGATATTGCTGTTTTACTTAATTAATCATTGCTTTATTTCTGTCCCCTGTGCTTCCTTTTTGATGGCCACTGGTGGTATTTAGCTGGGTTATATGAACCTTGTAACACTTTCTCATTAAAGAAGAAAAAAAGCTCCCAAACATTCCTTTCATGCAAGAGGGAAAGTGGTTGCTGCGGAGAAAATACCTCAGGGCTGTGTTGCAGCAGGGTCCAGCCAGGCCTGTGAGGGACCTCGGATTGTGCGGGAGAACTTGTGAGAGGGACAGGGAACACTTCCAGACAGCTCTGTCCTCCCAGCCTTGTGCATTGCTTCCAGACCTTCCCAAACAAGTCCACAGAACCTCAGGCTTGGTAGTGAAAGGCAGCTTTGTCCTAGGCAGCCATGTAGGGACAAGAAATGCCCGGCCCTGCCCTGCCTGGCTGTGGCTCCTACAGCCTCTCCTGCTGCCATATCCAGCACCCATCCTGCAGCTGAGCCCAGCATCCAAGGGACCACCTGACTCCAGACACAGAGCACGCATGGTGCCATGGACCCCAGGGCCAGATCAGCTCTTCCCCATCTTTCCAGGGCCCTGGGTGCCTGGGAACCACACCCACCACCCAAGTTTGTCCATTTGTAGCTGAGCAACAGCCACCTGAGGCCCAAAGCAGTGTGGTCAGTGCATGTCTCATCATTCTGTCACCTTGTCAAAATGGATATTTAAGGTCTCACTTCCAGGACTTTCTCTGTTTGGGGTATCATAGAATCCTAGAATGGTTTGGGTTTGGGAAGTACCTTGAAGCTCTTCTCATTGCCCCCCTGTCATGGGCAGGGACACCTTCCACTGTCCCAGGTTGCTTCAAGCCCCATCCAGCCTCGCCTTGAACACTTCCAGGAATGGGGCAGCCATAGCTTTTCTCCAGCTCTCTTGGAGCCCTTTTAGACACTGGAAGGGTCTCTAAATCCTGGGGCTTTGTCTCCTCCAGGCTGGGCAATCCCAATTGTCTCAGCCTCTTTGGATTACATCTGGCAGTGTTTAGCAGACACCCCCTGCCCCAAGTCTGTCCCCTGTGGCTGAGCAGGAACCCAAAGATGGCTTGGGGGCCTGTCACCAGGGCAGCCCCCAGCAGTCCCCAGCACCTCCCGACAGTGGCTTCAGAAGAGAACAGGAAAAGTGCCCTGGGGCACTTCCATCACCATCCCAGCACCTCTCTTTGGGAACTCTGGTTTGAGGATAGAAAGGGATGTATTCACTTACAAGCATGTGTTTGCAATGATGGAACAAAGCAATGGGAAGTGAGAAGGGAGCACACGTGTATGGTTATCCTGGGCAGTGGGACACTGCCTACCCCAGCCCAGCACCTCCAGCAGCTTGTAAAGTTATTAACGAACTTCTGTAACCACCTGGCAAACCCTGCCAGGCCCTTAGAGATACTTCTGTCATTCAAGAAAGCTACTCAAGACCCAAAACAGGACCTGCCCCGACCTCTTGCAGCCTCCCCTGCCCTAACGCTGAGGAGAGGGCAGGTCCCTGCAAACCCCGGGGACTGCCCTGGTGAGACAGGACTGAGGGAATGAGCAGACAGCACCAAGGGGAAAAAGCATCCAGCACAGTGTTTCTGTTCTATCCCTTCCCCAGCAATTCTGCTCCTGTTCCTCCCACTTGACTTTTGGTACAGGCAGCTCCTTTCTCATGGAAAGGGCACTACTGGCAAAGTGGGTTTTTCCCGTAAGAGCTCAGAAAGTGGAAGCACCTCAGCAAAATTCAAATAAATAACAGCTTCTTCAAAATCAATGCAGCCCACCTTGCAAGGATACAACAGCCATTTTCCTTTCTCCACAGTTCCCAGGCTGGAGAGGGGATGGTTTCTAGCAGAGAGAGGTACATTTTTCACTTTGAATCCCACTGTGCTGACTAAGGATTGCTTTGTAATTCCCAGCAGGCTCAGTAGTCCAGGCAAAACAAAAGATGATCCTTCACTTCATGAAAATGTTTAACCTGGGTTTAAAACTAGGCTTTGAGAAGAAAATGGATGGCACAGGTTACACTTTCCCAAGGGCTGGGTCTCAGCAGAGCACAGAAAGAGCAAGTCTGTGTCTGTTTTATTCGGATATCGTGACTGCACATCACAGCCTCCGCACTGTGGCTGGAAAAGACACTGGAGATTTATAAGACTATAAAATACAAAGATGAAATATTTTTCCATCCCACTGTGAGTGTTTCCTTGCCAGGCTCCAAAGCAGCAGTAATATTTCAATTCTTACACAGACAGATTTTTAAAATGACCTTTTTTTCCAAAGCTCCCTGAAGCTGAGAAAGCCATGAAGCTTGTCAGGAGGCACTAAAGATAGCACGTTATTTGTCATCATCCTTTAATCAAATAATCCCAGTCACATTTTCAAACACAGGCAGGGAGCATGGCTCATGAGAGGCGCCACTTCTAAACAGATTAGACACGTAAATCCCCTCAGATCAGCCTTATCTTCAGCACTGTGGAAATCTGCCTTCCTGGGCAGTGTCTAAGCTGCCAGGTGCACACCTGGGCTCCAGCACCAGTCCATTCATCCAAGAGAGAGTTCATCCCACAGCCACAGATCCAGCTCTCTGGCTACCAGGCTGTAGCAAGAACAAAACCACATCCTTTCCCTTTCCTCCTGCTGGCAGAAAACCCTCCCAAGGTCTCCACTGGGAGCTGAAGGCTGTGCTGGTGCCACGGGTGGGAACGGGGCAGCAGGACAGCAGCTGTTCTCACTGTGTCCCAGTGCTGTCAGCCAGCAGGGCTTTGGGAACAGGAAAAAGGAACAAAGCAGAAAAGCACATTGTGAATTAGACTGAGAGGATGCCATTCACCCTGGTGACGACCTACACCGAAAACACAGCTGAGGGCTTGGCCCCATGCTCTTCCAGCAGCTTCTTCTTCAGCCAGGGAGTTTCTGCCTGACCCTCAGCAAGCCCCAGCCTGGCTCAGGGTGCAGCTGCCAGCATGACAGAGATGCTGGTGCAGGGCTGGGCCCTGCACCCTAGCTGCACAAACTCCACGGATGCAGAATCTGCAGCCACAGGCAACCAATCTGCCCTCAGCAAACCCTGGGAACATCCACGATTAAAACCAGGGCACCACAGTCCCAAGAATTTACAGGACATAAAATAAAGCAATAAATGTTGTGTTCCCTTGTCTCTTTAATGCTGAACTATTTGGTGGTGGTGGCTGCTGACGAAAAATTTGCACTGCAAGAAGAGGCTGATGGCTCTCTCTGAACAAAGCCCCAAAATCCCTGTTGATGAACAGACATTGGACAAGGCCTGCCCAGAAAGCTCCCATGGAGAAGATGCATTTGAAGGCTTTGTGTTCTGTAACCACACAGGCTGGAGTATTTTTTTACTTTTAATAAAGAGTGCTGGGAGGAGGGAACCGCAGTCACTCAGCTCTGGGATCTGGGACTCTTACACTTCAAATGTTGGGAGTAACCTAAAAACAGAGGGGCTGGCTACACTGCAACCCACCAACATTTACAAGATCTTCTCCTTCTACAGCAGTGACTGCAGGGGACAAACTGTACACCAGCAGCTACTTTGAACTTGCAGGCTAGGAACTGGCTGGGAAGGTCTGTGTGGAGGACAGGCAGCAGGAAAAGCTGCTGGCCCAGTGAGCTCTGATGGTTCTGCTTGTTCTTATCTGAACCATTTCTTGTTCTTTCCTCCCCAGATGACCTAGATGCAGATGATCTTCAGTTGGACCTTGAGGAATCGAAGCTGCATCCCACTATTCAGTGCACACCAAGCCCCGGTGAGCAGCCAGGGAAACCCTTTGAACAGAGTTGGGATCCTTTGAGCTTCTCTAAATCCCCAGGATCCCCCACGACCTTTCAGATCAGAAGCCTGATGGGTTTGGCTTAGGCCCAATGGGGGACAGGTGAGGAGTTTCCTTCTCCCCGCTGGATGTAGCTGCCCTCCTAGGAGGGGAGGCCCAGGTCAGGATAAGCCTGGTCAGGAACCCCAGGTATCACCAGCTCCTCCATCCACCGACCTGCTGCCCTGAGATGTGGCTCTCCTGTTCCCTTGCATGACTTACACTTGGCTTTGTCTCAGCCAGCCTGGAATATTGCAAAGCAGGGCCTTGTCCTTGATGTCCTGATCATACCTATGGCACTGCAAAATGCAGGGATACCTTTCTGTTTCCTGAGGAAGGGAGAGTAGGGAGGCACTGGACTGCACATGCTGGTTGGGGCTCGAGGAAGTTGCCTTCTGATTTTGTCCCTGTTCATAGCTCAGTGGGGTCCTACACAAGCACACCTGGAGGCTGGAGAGGTCTGGTTCCAGCCAGCCTGCTGTGGGACACAGGCAGGGACAGAGTTTTTACCAGTTGTTCCACTGAGTTTGTTGCAAAAGGAACAAAAAGATTTCAGCTGAGCGCATGTCCTGCTGCCTGGCACTCTGAGCTTCAGCTCCTTTGAGATTAAAATGATTTCTCCATTTCCTCCAATTTTGTTTGCTCTCCACCTCAAAATTCCACCACCCTGGTTTTGTTTTTGCTGAGTCACTCACTGAAACATCCCAATTCCTTCCAGAGGCAATTTTATGCCCATGCCCACTCTCTCTTTCCCCACTTTCTTCTTTTTTCTTTGGCAAAGAGCTTCCAGACCAGCCCTCTTTTTACCCCTCCATGACCTTCCCTTACTCTCCCATCCATCCACTTCTTTCTTTCTCCTGATATCCTTCCATGTTCTGCCTGCCCAGACCCCTCTGTCCCCTCCCTGCCACACCAGCGCCTTCCCTCTCTCCCTCATGCCTGGACACTTCACCTCATGGTGCTCATCCCCTCTGTGCAGAGGCCATTCATGCAGAAACAGAGACCTCTTAGCCAAGGTCTTGAGTGTACAGAGAGAGGTTGGCAGTGCCAGAGCACGATGCAGCATCCTGGCAGATCTCCACACCACCAGCTCCCAGGGGGAGCATGAGAAGGAACAAGTAATGGCAGAGGGACCCAAATGCCAGGCCAACACCAGGACTGTTGGTCGTCTTTACATTTTAGGAGCACTGACCAGTTTGTTGTTTCTTACATTTCATTTTGACCTCTCCCTGCACCTTTTTTCTGCCCTAGATGAGATCTGAGAGGATGCCAGAGGCACTCCAGTGTGCGGACAGGAGCACAGGGGAGAGCCAAGAGGCAGCTGTAGAAGAGGGTGGACAATGTCATATTTTCCCTGCCAGCCCTCAGCACTCACAGGGCGGGTGGGGCAATGAGGGGGCTGGGACTGGGCCACCACTCTGAGCAGCACCGCTGAAGAGAAGCAGTGTCTGCCGGGTGTAACTTTGGGCTTTGTCTTCCAGGTCCCTTCAAGCCCTGTGATCACCTGTTTGAGAGCTGGATCATCCGCCTGGGAGTCTGGGTCATCGTTCTGGTCTCAGTGCTCTGCAATGGGCTGGTCATCCTGGCTGTCTTTGCTTCCCCCAGCTACCTCTCCCCAGTGAAGTTCCTCGTGGGCTCCATCGCTGGGGCCAACATGCTGACGGGCATCTCCTGCAGCATGCTGGCCCTCGTGGACACCCTCACCTACGGCCACTTTGCCCGATACGGCGCCAGATGGGAGACGGGCGCGGGCTGCAGGGTGACAGGGTTCCTGTCCGTGCTGGCCTCCCAGGCTGCCATCTTCCTGCTGACCCTGGCTGCTGTGCAGTGCAGCCTCTCAGCCTCCTGCGTGCGGGGCTACGGAAAATCCCCATCCCTGGGCAAGGTCAAGGCTGCTGCCTGCTGCTGCCTGTTGCTGTCCTCTGTGGCTGCTGTTCTGCCTCTCTTCTCCATTGGGGAATACGGAGCATCCCCTCTCTGCCTCCCATACCCCATCCCAGAGGGGAAACCCACCACCCTGGGCTTCACTGTGGCCTTGGTGATGACAAACATGCTCTGCTTCCTGACTATCACCGGCACCTACATCCGACTCTACTGCAACCTGCTGAAGGGGGAGTTCAGCGCTGTCTGGGACTGCGCCATGGTCAAGCATGTGGCCTGGCTGATCTTCACCAACTGCCTCCTCTACTGCCCAGTGGCCTTCCTCACCTTCTCCTCTACCCTCAATCTCTTCATTATCACCCCAGAGGTCATCAAATCCGTGTTCCTTGTGGTTCTGCCCCTGCCCGCCTGCCTCAACCCCTTGCTCTACCTACTCTTCAACCCCCACTTCAGAGATGACTTCCGCCTGCTGAGGCAGAAAGGGCAGGACAAGGGCAGCCTCCCCCAGTCCTGCAGGGCTGATGACATGGAGAAAAGCTCCTATGACTCCACCCAGGCTCTGGTGAACTTCTCCGACATCGACCACATGTGTGACACACCTGATTCCCTGGGAGTGCACCCCATCCTTGACAGCTATAGCTTCCCCTCCATGACGCTCATCCCCTGCCAGCAAAGGGTGGGCCCCAGGGGGAAGGAGAGGGGCTGCTCTGAGCATTGTCCCTGCCTCACTGACAGTGAGGCGCTGATAACTTCAGAGAGCCGAGATCTGTCTGGCAGCAGCCTCCGGATAACCTTCTTCCCCTCCCCACCCATGCCACCCTACACATCTCACTTATAAACCTCCTCGGAGCAGCCGTGGGAATGGCCCCACAGCACACGCCGAGGGCCAACACCAGTGCCGAGGGGCCAGCAAGGTGACACAAACTGCTCCCTGAAAAGCACCAGTACAACCTGTCTATCCTCATCCCCATCGTACCTGCCTGGGCAACAGGCACCACTCTGCCAGCTGCCACTGGCCTAGAAGGGCTCTGACAGAGCTCCAGACACTCAGGGCTGGCCATGGGAGGAGACAATCCCTGTGTGAGTCTCACTTCTGCTAGGAACTGCATGGGAGTGAGCCCCACTGGCTCAGGAAGTGGGTCAGGGAAACCCTCCTCCTGCTCACCCTGCAGCATCACCAGCCAGGAAGAGCCTGCAGTGAAGCCAAGTTTGGCTTCTCAAGGCAGAGGCCTCCTGGCCAAAGCCACCACTCTGTGGCAATCCCTGGAAATGGCCAACTGTGATGATGTGGCCACCCACAGGAACCCCAGGCCTTGTCCTCTAGGGCTCTCTGCAGGTCCCACACACCCCTGGAAATGGGCTGGTGCCTGTCTTATGCCACCAAAAGCAGCGTATCCATGTGTACACCTGAGTTTTGGACCACCTCTACTTTGGGAATCCCCTCTCATTCACTGTTCGTTCACTCAACTTCATGGGTTGGACACAACTCTCACTTCCAGCCAAGACCAGGAGCCGGGGATGCTCAGTCTTTCAATCTGACCCACAGTGTCTCAGAAGGGGTCTCTGAAACCCACAGCAGCCAAACCCAAACAATTCCCAGAAAAACCCATGTGCTCTGCCTGAGGTCACCCCACAGCACCAAGCCAAGGCACCCAAGGGCACACTGGGCCCCCTCTACCTTTGCCACTACCCCCCTTCAAACAGCACAGCACACCTGGGGCACTCCTGTCTGTAGTCACCTGGCTCCTGGTCAGACATGCTGAAAATGGGGCCTGGCTGCTGCCTCATTGTCCCAAACCTCACTCCTGGAAGAGGCTCTTGGTTCTGGGTTTATGTCCCACACACAGTGTAGCCATTTTGGAGACTGCATGTGCCTTCTCCTATTTTAAGGCAGCTGGTGTAGAAGGAGAAAACAGAAATCAGCATTGTGGGATGGTGGCATCAGGAGGACAGAGGCTACTGGGAACAGCCTCAAATCCCCTCCCTGCAGCTCAGGGATCTCCCAAATCCATTGACTCCATCACAAACCCTCCCAGTGCCACCCAGTGCAGCAGGGAGCCCTGCGCTCAGAGCTCAGGCCTGGGCAAAGCTTTGGTTCTGCTGATGTTACTGCAGCTCTTTGTCACTCATTTTCATGAGATAATAAATGAGCCCCATTGCTGACCAGTGGCTGGTTTCTGTCCTCTTTCATGTGAGGAGCACCTTGGTGATTCTCTTGGCAGCTGCTGTGCCTTGGGTGTTGTCTGCATTGCCCAAGTGAGAGCTGGGAAATTGTGTTGTGTCCACGTGAGCTGACACCATCCTCCCCACCCTGTTCTCAGGAGGGAAGAGCCAAATCACCCACCTTTATGCAGTAGAATTGTAGCACCACCTGCCTTTCCAGGTCCCATGGACCCGACTCCTGTGATCTGCTGCTCAGGGGTTTGAGTTTGTGAACCAGACAACGTCTGCGGCATAAAGTGTAAGGACATCATGTAACAGGGTCTCCCATGCAAAGCCAGACTCACCAGCCAGAACCTGGCTCTGCTTCCCTCCTCTGCACTTGAGGCCTATGGTCTTATCTCAGAATGAAAAATTTGAGAGCTAGCAAGAAATCAGAAGGAGATCCAAGGATTAGAGAAGAGGGTGGGACCCCCAAATTTAGTGACAAAATCCAAAGCTCTGCTACAATCTTCAGGTGGGAACTGTGGAAAGCATGGTCTGTTGTAAGACTTGAATCCTGATCCAGACTTCTGATACCCTACACACACTCAAAATCCGTGTGTGCCATGCCATTTTCTTCCATGTCCTTAGGGCTGCTCAAGTGCACAGGACTGGAAAAAACTCATCCTAGGTCAATTTCCAGAAACAAAATACTCCTTTGGAAGTGGGATCAACCTCCTGGAGCTAGTCCAGAGGAGGGCTACAAAGTTGATTATAGAGATGAAGCATGGGGAAAGGTTGAGAGAATTAAGATTGTCCAGCTTGGAGAAAAGAAGGTCCAGGGTGAAGTAACTGGGGTCTTCCAGTACCTGAAGGGAGCCTGCAAGAAAGATGGAGAGAGACTGTTTACAAGGGCCTGGAATCACAGGACAAAGGGGAATGGCTTCAAACTGACAGGGAGTACTTTTGATTAGATATTGGGGAAGAAATTCGTGGCTGTAAGGGTGGTGAGGCCCTGGCACAGGTTTCCCAGAGAAGCTGTGGCTGCCCCATCCCTGGAAGTGTCCAAGGCCAGGTTGGACAGATCTTGGAGCACCCTGGGATAGTGGAAAGTGACCCATGGTAGGAATGGGGCTGGATGAGCACCCAGGGAATTCTATGGGATTCAGGGAATCCCACTGTCCCACCCAGGACAATTCTATGACCTCCAGCATAAACTCAAATTCCCCCAGCACATGTCCTTACTCCATAAGGAAATCTCTAACTGGAAGGCACCCTAAAATAAACCCCACTGTCACAGACACAATGAGCATCGTTACAAGTCACAGACTAACTGCAACACTCTCTTGCCTGAAATCCCCTGCCCTGCACTGCTGCTGGGAGTATCTTCAAGGAGTCACTGAGGTACCTAAACGCACACAGGGCAGAAGCTGTCCCCAAGAGAGGGTCACGTGAGTTCTCCAAGGGCACTGGGCCATCAGGGGACAGCCCTTCATCATGACGGTAGCAGGACAAGAGCAACACAATGCTGCATGGCCAGTATAGCAAGAATGGAGTCCCCAGCAGGTACACAGGGTTCCCAAACTGTCAGATGCTGTGCACTGCTCTTGTACATGTCAGGCTCCACTGTGGGGTGGAGGCAACAGATTCCTTTTCGGATTACACAAGTTACAGCCCTCATCCAAAGGGTCTCTATACAGTTTCAGCCTGAGTGTCAGGTGGTGGCCACTGGGGGGTAGAGCACTGGCAAACAGTTAGACACCCCTGATGGCACTGAACACAGAGGAACAGGGAGTCTGAGCCCAAGGGTGGCAGGAGTCTGGCACAGTCAGCTTTCCAGGGCTCATGCTCACCACCTCGGGAGCTGGCTAAAGAGGAGGGAGAGCATCTGAGAGAGCCCAGCCCAGGAAGAGCCTGAGATAACAACAGGGTTGATCACGGATAATGACACGTGAAAGCACTGCCCTTCCCAAGAACAATTTCCCCAGGAAGTTGTGGAAAAGTCCACGATGGATCTGCATAAAAGCCCTCTTGGTTTGTGTGGGCTCCTTGATCAATGGGGGACTTCCCACACCCTCTTCTCCCAGATGAAGCAATGGCCAGCAGCCCTGCAGGTCCTGTCTGTGCCAGAGCCCAGACCAGGCCAGCCAAACTGAGACCCACAGCATCTCACTCCATCTCTCAGGGCCTCCACAGCAGACGCTGTCCATGGATGTGCTGACCATTACTTCCAGCTCACCCAGAATCCCTACTGCACCCTGTCTCCTGCCTCACTGATGTCTCCAGGCACATGCCTGGAGGGTGTCCCCAGTGAGCCACGGACAGGTTGCAGGGCACCTCTGGGGGAGGAGGGACTGAGAGAGCACCAGATCACCCCAAAGGGCGCTGAGCCCCAAAGCAAACATGCTGTAAAGCACAGGAGCTTTTCCTCACTGTTCAGTGGGGAACCTTTTCCCATCAAGGGTCCCTTGGCTCCATCCAGGGAAGCTCAGTTGCCTCTGAAAGCCACTGCACATCTCCTGGCAACTCAAGAATTGTCAGCCTCAGAGAGAACAAAGCTACTTGGAGCACTGCACACAGCACCAGCCAGGATCAAGATCCTCTTATCCAGCTCCCACAGGGCACGGAGCCCTTCCACACATTCTTGCTGCACAGGCCAGTCAGGGGAAGCTGGTTGTGGAGCAGAGATCTGCTGCCTCTGCTCTCCAGGCCACAACAGCCCCTCAGAGCCCATCTGCAGCAATCACAGCCTGAAGCCCTCTCTGACCTGTGTTCCTTGCAGGGCTGCTAAGGGGAAAGGAGGGAGCATAAACACAGAGCACGTTCTGTACTGACCAAAGAGGTGCCTGAGAAACAGTGAAAGTTTATGGACCTGCAGCCATGCGGGAAACAACCAGCACCTTTCTATTGCTGCTGCAGGCCATAAATCCAGAGTATGAGCTCTCTGGAAAATGCTCATTGAAGTGCCTTTCACCACATCTCTAACAGTGTACACATATTTCCACCCTACCAAGCACTAAGTTCAACAATTATTTTTAAAAAAAATAAAAAGTAAAAGCAATTCTACACCACTCCATCTCCCTTCTTAGCAGCTGGTTTGGCCCCTACTGGTACTACTCTGCACACCTTTGGGCAGCTCAGCCCTCAGCCAGCTGGTGGTACCTGGGGGTGACCCTGCTGCTTCCTCAGGCAGCACATCCAGCCTGGATTAACCAGTCCCATGCACAAGCAGGAGTCATCTAAGACTGTGTCACCCACTTCTGGTCACCAACACAGGTATGAAATGACCTCAGCAAGACCAGAACAGAGGGAAGGTCTTGCTCCCCATCCTCTACCAGCATGACCTCATGAAGCTGCTCTTTTGCCTCCTCTCTGCTCCAGTCAGGTAAGACCCCACCTGCAGCTGCCTCCACTTCTTGGGCCACCAACACAAGATAGATGTGGACCTGTGGGAACAAGTTCAGAGGAGGCCACTACATTGATCACAGGGCTGGAGCCCCTCTGCTCTGAAGCCAGACTGGAGGAGCTGGGTGTGTTCAGCCTGGAGAAGAGGAGGCTCCAGGGAGACCTCAGGGCCTAAAGGGGCTCCAAGAGAACTGAAGAGGGACCTTTGACAAGGATCTGGAGTAGTAGGACAAGGGGGGAATGGGTTCCTCCTAGAAGGCAGAGTTAGATGGGATATCAGGAAGGAGCTCTTGGCTGTGAAGGTGGTAACATCCTGGCACAGGGTGGCCAGAGAAGCTGTGGCTGCCCCTGGATCCCTGGAAATGTTTCAGGCCAGGCTAGATAGGGCTTGGAGCAACCTGGGATAGTGAAAGGTGTCCCTGCCCATGGCAGGGGGTGGAACGAGTTAAGATTTAAGGTCCCATCTGACCCAAATCATTTAGATTTAATGATTTTAAGTGGAGCTGGGCTGTCCCGATGTGATAAGGCCACAGTTCTGAGCTGATGGGGACACCCTGGAGCAGCCCGAGTGCGCAGGAGAGCACCGAGGTTGTGGGATAGGTTGAAAGAGAGGAGGTTGAGGCCATCGTGGGCTGATTTTGGCTGAGGAGCTGTATTGGAGGCAGAGGCCCGGGGTGGCAGGCTGACAGGCACAGCTGCTCTGGAAGCCATTGTCAGGGCCGGGCACCTTTGAGGTTTGCCCTGCACGTCAGCAAGGCACTGCCAGGACACCCTGAAGGGCAGGCAAGGCATGTTTGAGGAGGATTTTGGCCCTGAGGGACCCGGAAGCATTGTCTAGCAGGACAATGTGGAGACAGTTTGTAGGCACGCTCAGATGTCAGTTTTCCCCTCGTCCAGCCCTCCTGGCTGGAGATGTGCAGCTCCTCTGAAACAAAGCCAGCGGAGCAAGCACCCTACGGTATTGTTTCTTCAATCTCATTGTTTTTTCCACCAACACTGTGATTTCTGTAAGACTGGGCCATGATTGGGAATGCTTAGGATGGCAGCACGGCCGTGGCCACGGGAATGCAAGTGATGAGGAACAAACTGTGCATGGGATGGCGATGTCTGGTACCGGCCTCCTTGGAGGCCAAAGGAAAACAGACATTTTGGAGAATGCAAGCCCATCTTTAAGACTGCGATGGACCACACATCAGGTCTGGCAGGTGACCTCAGCAGTTCCAGGTCATACCTGAGCTACCAAGGGGTTAACACCTTGTGCCTGCTCTCCAGTGACACAAAACCACATTCACTTTTTCAGGTAATCTTTTCCATAACTGTCCCTAGACTCCTGTTCACACAATGTTTGCTGGTTTGAACTCCTAGAAGCAAAACTGAGGCACTTCATCTCAGCTTTTCATCAGTGAATATTTTGTTAGCTGTAATTCCTGCCGAGATCTTTTCCCTGCCATTCAGACCAAACTTTTCTCCATATGGACACCGTGCTCCCAGCCCTGAATCCCCACACACCTCTTCCTTCCGTCACAGACCCAGGAAAGGGCTGCTGGTTGGTGTAGTCCAGAGCAGGAGCATCACACGGACCAAATATATCAGCCTTGTTCTCCAAGAGAAAGACACAGTGATCTTCAATCTGCGCTGCCCATGGTGGAGGCTTCCCTCGTATCTGCTCCATTCCATGGTCTCTATCAGAGTTTCAAGGTGGAACAGTCAAAGACGGGCAGACTGGCACAGGGAAAAGTGAGATCTGATGGATGTTCTCACAGAGGGCTCAGCTGCAAAGACACGGGGGTGGACCCCAAAGAGAGCTGCAAGCCAGGGAAGAGCAAGGACGCTTCGTGGCATCCTTTGCTGGGTAAAAGCCACATTGCCTTCATGCAGCCAAGAGCTGGCTCTCCTCAGAGCCTTCAGGTATGAGCACAGTAAGTGGGGACCCAGGGCTAAAGGCACACACCCATCTGAATTCTGCCTTGCTTCAGCTGGATGTTTCCCATAGGTACAGGAGGTACAGGCACCACTTTGAAAGGTGACAGGCAGGAACACGGTGCAGAGGAGGGAGAATTAGAAGGGGCTGAAGAGTTAACAGTCTGCTCTGATTACTCTGGCCAGTACACTCTCCTGTTCTGGGAAGTATTCTGTTGGGAAGCAGAAGTATTCTTGGAAATATTCTGCTCAGAGATTTTTTAAACCTTGAATGAAAGAAAAGTGTGTGCAAACTCTCGCCATCTATGATCCCACGTATAGAGCAAACTCCAGACCTTGCGTCTTCTCTTTGGATGTACTGAGGATGAGACTGTACATACAACTGTCTAGTGGACACTTGGGAAGAGTCACAGGAAATCTGAGTTCCCAGTGTGAAAAGCCAACCTGGAAAATAGTAAAAAGCTCCAGCTTCCTGAATGCCTCAAAACTGGAGTAACTTCCCTGCAACTGTGAGGAAGAAGAATCCCACTCAAATACTGGTCAGTCACAAACTAAGTCAAACACCTCGACCTCTTCTGTGGCTGCACCCACAAGACAATACAGGGCTGCAAGAATTAAGGTTTGTCTGGGGCAGGGTAATGGGTAATGGTCACAACGGTCACAATTCCTGTCCTAAAGTGCTCCCAGGGCACAGGTGCCAGCAGCACACACTTGCCGAAGGATGCAGAGAGATGTTTTCTGAAGCACTTTGGTATTTACTTATGAATGGAAACAAATGCCCGGGATCATCTGACTGTTTGTAAAGCCTCAGTGTGCAGTGAGGGATGGGGGGAGCTGGAGAATGCTGCGGCTGGCTCTTCTCTTTCACAGATATTCCCTGCAATATGCCCCTTTCGCAGTGCCACAAGGCATCAAGCAGCAGTCCTCTCTCAGGAGTGAGGTTCCTTTGGTCCCCCAAGACCATAGGTGTGTGTAAAAGCACCGACAACAACCCAGAAACAGTGAGGACACTCTGCTCTTTGGATATTGGCTGCAGGTGGGTGCAGCAGGAGCTGCATATTCAGGACATGGGTCACATCCATCTCCCCCATGCCAGAGTCACAAAGCTCTTGAGATGCTCTTGTATTGCCAGCCTTTCAATGGGAGTCAGGTGTAAGGAGGGTTCCCACCTCACCTGGTCTGATGATGCAGAGGGTCCTGCATTACCCACCTGTGGCAGGTATTGTTCGGAAGTGGCAGGTCATGTCCCATTCTCTCCAGAAGTGAGGAGCAGCAGTTCAGGTGCTCCCTTGAGTAACCTGAACGGAAGAGCAGAACACCAAACTCTTGACTGGCAAGAGCCAAGGCTGTCTGCTGTACTGAATTGAAGCTTGGGGAACATTTATATTCTGCCTTCTCTCAGCTTCCAGTACTTCTTCACAAGTACTTCCAAGTCATCATCTCCTCTCCCTCCTTATACTCCATATAACCTTATTCTGTCTGCTCGAAGGCTACCTGTCATTTGTCTTTTAAATTTTAATAATATTAAACTGATTAACTACCAGACTTTTTAATGTCAGTGATCCTAGTGGGAAGAAATTATTTGGCATAGTCTGCTTTTAAAAATAAAGCATGTAAGTAATTATTGTCCCTTATTCTTAAGAATAATCCACAGAATTCCAAATCTGCATTAAGAATAATCACAAAATCATAGAATTGGAATCACTGAAGCTGGAAGATGACCTAGTCCAACCTGCCCACTGAAGCAGGGTCAGCTATTGTCCACAACAGTCAGGTTTTCAATAACTCCATTGATGGGGAGACTCAACAATCCTCTGAACAATCTCTCTTTGTGTTTGTCCGCCCTCACAGTTAAAAAGCGGGGACTGATATTCAGATGGAATTTTCTGAGCTTCACATTGTGCCCATCACCTCTTGTCCTGTCACTGGGTAACACTGAGAAGAGTCTGACTCATCTTCTTCAATCTTCTCAACAGGTTTTCAGACACATTGACAAGATCTTCCTCAGCTTTCTGTCCACCAGGTAAAACATCCCAGCTCTCTGATGCCTTTTCACATCAGAGATGCCTTACGGCCCTTCACTGGACTCTCCCCAGGAAGTTCATGCCTTTCTTGTACTGAGGAGTAAATGATCTTAAGGGCATATTTGATTTCAGGCACGTGTATGCACACACACACACAAACACACCTCCAGTGACTTCAATAAGTGCATATTATTCATTTATTTCTATGTAAAAACACCTCAACTGACCCCAAAGTTCTGTAGCTGCCATCCTAAACTGCCTTGTGCATCATCCTAATTGCTCCCGGCTGCAGGGTGTGGAGCTGGGCTTATTCCCACTCAGGCCAGAGGAGTAAACAAGGCTTCCCAGCATGGAATGAAGGGATTAGGGATTTCTCAACAGTATCGAACACCGTCTGTTAGACAGAGAACACAGAACTGAATCAGCATGGCAATCTCATCTCTCTTGGCTTTTCAGAGCTGTGGTTCTCACCTCCCAGACTGATCCAAAATGTTGGACTTTTTCTTCATCCACAGCATCTCTGTCCATGACTGGTATCACAGCACTGTGACGTTTCACAATCCAGTTATGGAACTCTCATTAATAATTATGCATTAAAATGTAAAGGAATAATACTGGTGGAACATCAGTGTTAGGGAACCAAAAGAAGTAGGACTAGAACAGCTTATTGTCAATGCCACCCTCCTGTCCTGACTCACCTGTCAGCATTTTGCCCATAACCTTCATCCCCTTTTTTCCCCTTGATACCAAAAAGAGCCACAGATGCTCTTACCTTAAACATTCAAAGTCAGACCAACTATCTACAGAGGAGCAGGTGACAAGGGAGGAACACACAAAGCCTCAATTTACAGATGAAAGATGCCAGTTCTGCCACGAGAACACTAAAAGGAATCAAGTGTATGGCAAGAAATATCCTTCAAGGCACTTCTGGGACTTACCAGTAACCAGTGAGGTCATTTGCTCAACATGTTGAAATAATCTGCTTTGAATTTAAAGCTTTGTTGTTGGAGGCACAGTGTGATGATGGCAGGGTGAAAGCTAGGACCCACCAGTGCTCCTCATGGGTATAGTGCAGTGAATGCCACCTACACTGAACCACTGACAGTACTGTACCATTAATTATAATGTTTGAACTCCAGAGAAGGAAAGCAGGCATGCTGTAGCCAGGCCTATTGGTGCCCAAAACATGGAGAGTAATGGGACATCTTTTCACCATTAAAAAATCAAACCTGCTCTTTCATTACTCAGTGTGGTTTCCATCACCCAAAAATAAGAGTGGAATGCTGGGCTACAAAAGCACTCCAAGAGTGCAAAGGGACTATTCATTCATTTATGACATCATCAGCACAGGGACTGTGACCATCAGGACAATCAGAATCCATTTTTTATTTATTCCTTTTCAAAGTGTTCTGGAATAAAATGTAAAATAAAGAGCAGAACCCACCAGGGGCCATGGGAGATGCTGTCATCACAGTACTGGCTTTGAAGGTAGTGACACATCAACAACAACAACCTAAACCAGAGGAGACTGGCCAACCACTCACATAATAGAAATATTATAAGATCTACTTCTTTACACCAATATGGTGATTTTCCCGAAGTGTAAATCAAATTGACAGCAAAGCCATCCTCAAACTAATCTCACATTTTCCCCTGCTCCTGATAACAGCATTTTCTTTGCTTGGGGAGTTTTGATTCTTTGTGATACTGTGTCCCTTCCATATCCAGCAATCTGGGATAGCCTCAGAGACAAAGAAATCTTCCAAGGTGTGCAACATGACCCATGGTCCTGATTCTCCCTTTGTCCATCACACTCCTAGCCTCATGTCCAGGATTCCACACCACATTGCAGAGGCACAGGAAGGAAGCAGAGGGACATGCACAGTTGATCTCATCCAAGCACAGTAATTGACCCCAAACATTGGGGAATAATAATTATAACAACAACAATAATTTTAACACTTACAACTGAAGTATACATTTTAGAAGTTGTAAGAGACAGCAAAGGGCCAGGAACTTGGTGAGTAGAGGCAAAAACTCTACTCACCAAGAGTAACACATCATTCTACATCCATGCTTACACCACTGTGCAATTATTAGTGGGAAGAGCTGATACTGAAGTGCTGCCAGTCCAGGAAAAAAATCCAGCAGCCATACCACACCACCTAGGAAAAGTTTGAGGTTAATTCTCAACACCAACAACAACAACAGCCACTGTCATTATGGATGCTTTCCTGAACCAGGCAAAGAGAATAGGATGGAACCAGATGAGTTGTTTTGGTGGCAATGACAACTTTTCCCAAAATCAGCTGTTCAGGAAACTACAGCCTTCAGCAAAAGCAACTTCAGCTAAAGCAACTCTAACACTGAAGGAATAAGCAGATGGTAAATCGACTTCAAGTTTGCCATTGTGGTTCAAGGGGTGCCCAGAAGAAATTCTGGCTCCTACACAGCTGGGCTCTTCCTCCCCTTTGCTGTACCACCCCATGGAGCCAGTCAACAAACAGAAAAACAATTACACCAAAAATTCTGCAGTTGTTTTACTCCAAGCCCTCAGGGGGAAAAAGCCTTTTATGCTTTTAATTTTCTGTTTTTCTCTTGCAATTTTGTCAATTGAGCTAATCAATTAAAATAACAGGATTATTTTCCTTGCCTAACCCCTCTACCCACCTCTCCTTTTCCTTCTCCCACTCTCACATTTAGACCTTTATTTTCTCCCTTCCTCCCTTTTTTTTTTTCCCCAACTCCTAGTTTGGAAAATCCCACAGCTGGAGTGTCACATTTCCTTTTGTCACCACATTGGAGACATTTGAGGAAGACAGTGAGGGCAATGTCACAATGGACACAGTTACATTAGGGGCAAAGCAGGTTCCAGTTCTTTCCTGAGCCTGGCTGACCTCCCCCTTCCAAGGCCTTGCCTCCTCCGTTCATACCCCTCTCTTTGTCTTTACTACATCACTTCTTCCACTTGCATCTCAGTCTTGTTTCTGATATCCATTCCACATACACCCCTCATCACCCCACACAGAATAAAATCACTTAGAACAGAAATAAAACTGCCCTGCACATTTGAAGGTGTCTGGTGTGAGTTGAGTGAGCAAAGCTTTGAAGAGTCCAATTCTCTCTTTTGACAAGTGCTGGGCCCTTCACTTCAAGAAAGACATTGAGGTGCTGGATCGCCAGGAGAGGTTTGGGTTGGACATCAGGGGGGATTTCTTTCCTGAAAGATTTGTTAAGCACTGGAGGGGGCTACCCAGGGAGGTTTGGAGTCCCTGTCCCTGGAGGTGTCCAAAGAACACATAGATGTGGCACTCAGTGCTCTGGGCTGGGTGACAAGGTGTGGACTGGGCACAGGTTGCACTCAATGACCGTGAAGTCTTTTCCAACATTAATGATTCTGGGATTCTGCGAATAAGGAACATCCCAGAGCCCCAGAGGCTTGCAGGGAACAAGGGGTTTGACCTGACTGTGAGGCCTGTCCTGCCAGAGCCTTTCCAAGACATGGAGCCTTACTGGAGCAGGCTGAAGAGATCTGTGCCCTAAGAACAGCCAGGCTGGAGCTCTGTGCTCTGCAGAGAGCACAAGCAGGGATGGGGACGCAGTGACAAGGCTGCACCTTGGCCAATGTGAAAGGAATGGCAATTCCCTGCCATTGCAGACAGAGCATCAGGAGGACAGACACATTCTCAAAGCCCTTTTTCCTCCTACCTAGCAGTGTTTAATGACTGATGTTAACAAAGTCTTGGGGAGCTTACAGTGAAGTGAATTTATCAATCAAGTGAAAAAAAGGAAAAAAATCAACACATAAAGTCCTTCATCCCTACATCCCAGAGGGTCTGTGTTCCAAACACTGTGCCCAGGGATCCAACCCTCACCTCTAAATGCCTCCCAAAATGCTCAAAACAATGGCAGAAATTGCAGCTGTCTCACTATGTGCACACCATGGGGTAAGATGCAGTTCACCTTCCAGAAACAAGCCCTTCCAAGCTGAAAGTGCCTTTTTTTATATGACCTTTTTAGTCCAGAGAAAGTTTCTGAAAAGGAAAAAAAAAACCAAAAAAACCAACAGAACTTACCAGAAGATAGAGCTCAGTCAGACACAAGGAACAAAGAGCGTTAGCTAAAGGCTGCTGAAGTGGGTGAGATTCATCTTACCAGCCTTAGTGAGTTCAGGCCATTCAGTGCAGGATGAATAGTTTCCAGATCTGAAAGGGAAGGAAGAAAAGAAATCAGACCTTGGCTAACTCAGGGCACCCAGGCACAAACACTGTTCCCAACAAGTTGGGGGCAATGACTCTCTGTCCCCTCCAAAGTGGTTCTGCCCCTCCCCAGCCAGAAAACACTCAAACTGCCCTCCGGCCCACGGCTGTTCAGTGCTGTGCCCCAGACTGTCATCCCAGCAGAAATGCCTCCTGGTGCCCCAGCTCTGCAGTGGGTGTGACTGCAGAACATACTGCATGGCCTTCCCAGATTACGCTGCCACCTCATATGGATCATTGGGAATTTCAGGGCCACAGTGATGTCCATGAGTGCAGGGGACTTGCCAGGTGATAACAGCCTCCTGCAGCTTTTCTCACGCCCTTGGATCAGACAGGAGAGGCTCAGACCTGCAGACCAACCTCACAAGCAAGACAGCCATCAAGGACAGGCATGTTCAACCTTCTGGCAAAGCTCTGTGGGGGCTCTGGGTGCACACCTCCATGGGATGGACCTTGAGAAGTTACAATCAAGAGAAAAAAAAAAGAAAAGAAAAGGAACTTCATTACATTTCTGACAATCCATAGTATTGGGGAACTTTATTTTCTGGTGAGTTCATTTCTGCTGTTCAGTGTGATCTCTTGTTTACCAGAACTTCAGGGACAGGAGGTATTGCTTATAGAAGAATTATGACTTTTACTGCCTATAGCCCCATAAAACTTTAAAGCATGTGATAGCAGCAATCTTTCCTGCATAAAAGGCCTCCTATCCATTTCCCACCCCAACAACCCCATCACTCAAAGCACAGTAACAGGTCCATTGCAATGCTACAGGCAAAAGAAAAAAACCTTTATGGCTTTCTTATTGAAACCTGTACAAGGTGGGCATTACCATTTTAGTCTAGATGAAGCAGGTCCAGAATCCAATAGCAACAGAGAAGTCTTTACAGAAAAGTTTTGCAGATATCAAGATTCTCGAAGCATCAGCTTTTTCAACAGTGTATAGGCAGAGAATAATTTGCCTTTTCAGTTTTATTTCACTTCCATCCAGATCTTTTTGTTAATGAACAAATAAAATGTGAGCTGACCTAGTTCCATATTCCCTGGACCTTGTTATCTGACACTAAAACAGTCTGGTTTAGAAATAACACTGTAAAGCATTCAGGGTTGCAAAACAGAGCTAAAGGAAGTTTCACCTGGCTCTGGTGAACTACACAGGGATTTTGGAGCACTATCCCTGTGCAAAGAAAGCCTGTAAGTAAAACATATTAGTAAAAACAACAGTACCAGACAGAAAATCTCTTAATGGCAATTTTTGATTTTGAAATAATTTAGACTATCCCAAATGTACTATAACAGCAACCAGCCTGTCCAAAGGATCTTGGAGAGCTTCTGCACAGAGAAAAATTAAATATGAAAAAAACTAACATAATATAATACAATATTCAAAACCTATATACAAAATAAATGCTGGAACATTTATGGTCCTCAGTAGGATGCTAAGATTAAATTCAAATCCAGTCCTTCATCCAGAGAGATTAAAGAAATCTAAAAAAATTTTGGTCAGACTAGCCCTCTGGAACACTCCAGTCTAATCCTTTCCCCATAACTGGATTAACCCCAAGGCCAGAACCTGCTCAGCACCTTCTCCTGGTAAGTTCTGAGCCCATCAAGGAGAAACATTCTCCCAGCTTCCCTGGCCTTCTACCATGCTGGCTTGGCTGCCTGCAGACCAGCCTGGACCTTTCTGCTGTCTGGGGAGTTCATCCTTGAAGACTGAGCAGTTTTTCTGAGAGGCTCTCTGAGGGTAAATTAATCCCTAAATATGCCAAAGTCTGATTTCCTGGTGTCAGAACTGTTATTCTGCTGCTTGCCTTCCTAACTTCTCTCAAACCCACCAAGCTGTGAGTCTGGTAGCCAAAGCTGCCATCAACCATCATATCCCCAACCAGCTCTTCCTTACTCCTAACTCACAGACCCACCACCTCCCCTAGCTGGGCTGCCCAGCACTTCCATCAGAAATGAAATCGCCATTAGACCTGATGGTGAGGCTCTTTCAGCTTTTTCTCTGCATCTTCCAACCTGTGAAATCCCTGCCTGAAACCTCAAAAAATCATGAGTCTTCTGCATTAATTGCACTCAGGCCCTCATCAGGCTGGCTAACGCCAACACCAGAAGAATGAAACTCAGTTGCAGGGGAAGGGGGGCAAAAAAGCTCCTCTGAACTACAGGATCTAATTTTCCTTTATTTTAAAGTAATTATATAATTGTTTTCTGTGTGTCCTCCCATCTGGGCAGGATGCACCAGACACATCCTAGGCGTGTGGGAAAAGCTGGGGATGTTCCTGTGCATTACCCCCACTCTGGTCCTCTTGTTTCAGCCTTTTAAGTACACTCTCACCCTTCTCTATTACTTGTCCCATAGGATCACTTGGACTCCTAAGTGTGGCACTCCAACCCCCCCTACCAGCAAGGGGCACGGAAGGGAAATAGTACAGGTCATACATGTCACAGTGTTGTAGGAAAGAGACACAGACTGAAGGTTGGTTGTGAAATGGAAGGTCTCAACTGGGATGAAAACCCATTCCAGCAAGCTGAAGGCAAGAGGCAGAGACACAGTGGGTCCCACAGTTACTTCCTCACAAGCCATCAGGGACGTGCTCCCCCTTGGGTGCCCAATCACAAGAGGTGAGTAGATTGCTCCAAAGTACAACACATAGCCATTGGGAGCAAAGTCAGGTAAAACAGGATATAAAACAGAAACAGGGGTTCAGTGTGTGGAAGAAGGTGAAAAGAGACTGGTCCTAGTGGCAGCAGCTCCAGTGCCTGCTATGGTGGGCACTGCAGGGAGTGGCACAGCCCCACACCAAGCCCTAAGAACAGGAACAATTCCCAGATCCCACAGCCACCAATACCACTTGGTGCTGCTGGGAGATCACCCCTCCCTTGTGGTGTGCACCCCTTCCAGTGCTGGGATGTCTGGGAATTCAGCCTCAGAGGGCGGGATCACAGGTGGGCTATACCTGCTCCCACGTCCAAACAAGGACCCTGCCTTGGACACTGCAATCCAGATGGACAAAGTGCTGAGCAACCTGTACACCACATGGCTGTCACAGTACAGCTGGACTGTAGCTGGACAAGATAAATCTGGCCCTAACAAATCCAATTCGGCTAACCTGGCTCGTCCTAGAAAAGAAGTAGAACAATGTGAACAATGTTAGGACAGATTTGAACTCAAACAGGGAGCCTCAGCCAACCCTGTTCAAGCCTAGATGCAGAAACACCACTGGCCAGAGATCTGGGAGGAGATCCCAGCCAGTCAGCTGTCTAGACCTGGGAGATTCAAACCCCCTATAAAAAGAGTAATAAACTCTTGGCTGTTTGTTGAAGATGCTCAGTGAGTTTCTGTTGTTTCTGTCTCCAACCAACGACCCCTAATGTAATACACGGCAATACTCACGTTTCAGCCCAGAAACCCCTCCATGTCCTGGGCTGCATCAAAAGAGGTGTGGGCAGCAAATGAGGGGATTCTGCCTCTCTGCTCCACTCAGGTGAGACCCCACCTGCAGAGCTGTTTCCAGCTCTGAGGGCCTCAGCACAGGAAGGACATGGAGCTCCTGGAGAGCATCCAGAGGAGGCCATGGAGATGCCCCAAGGACTGGAGCTCCTCTGCTCTGAAGACAGGCAGAGAGAGCCAGGCATATTCAGCCTGGAGAGGAGAAGGCTCTTCTTAGAGCCCCTTCCAGTACCTTAAGGAAATTTAAGAGAGCTGGAGAGGGACTTGGGACAAGGATCTGGAGTAGTAGGACAAGAGGGAATGGCTTCCCACTGCCAGAGAGCAGGGATAGATGGGATAGTGGGAAGAAATTCTTCCCTGTAAGGGTGATGAGGCTCTGGCACAGGTTGCCCAGAGAAGTTGTGGCTGCCCCATCCCTGAAAGTGTCTAAGGGACAGGGCTTGGAACAAACTCATGTAGTGGAAGGTGTTCCTGCCCATGGCAGGGGCTGGAACAAGAAGAGCTTTAAGGTCTGTCCCAACTCAAAGCATTCTGTGGTTCTCTAACACTCAAATATTGCCCTGGCAAGCTTAGAGGGACCCTTATCTCCTGCTTGGGGGATGTCAGAAGAAATCCCAGGGGTCTTTCCAGCCACATTCAGTTTCTGGAGCTCTCCCAGCACAGACGCCGGCAGGAGCCGTTCCCGGGTAGGCTCAGAGCTCCCCTGCCCTCGCGTGGTGTGCAGGCACTGCTGCAGCTCCGCCAGACATAAACACACACAGACACAGACAGACACGGACAGACACGGACAGACACACACACAGACACACACACAGACATACAGACACAGACAGACACGGACAGACACACATAGACACGCAAAGACAGACACACAGACACAGGCACAGACAGACACAGACAGGCACAGACAGGCACAGACAGGCACACACACATAGATACAAACACACACACACAGACACACACACACACACAGACACAGCCCCACGGATCCCCACTCCCAGGGCAAGGGGCTGTGCTGTTCACACACAGGCTCACAGACCATGCCTGACAGGTCCCACCCATATGACAGATGCACCCAAACCCCCCAACAGACACGTACCATTTGAAGCTGAGTTTATCACAGGAGGTTTTTAAAGTGCTTCTCAGACCACCCTTGTGAGAATTCTCTTACAGCATTCCTGAAGATGTCCCCCAATTCCAGAGTCTTGACATCCCAAAGTCATTTTAAATTGACTCAAAGCTCTCACCTAAAAGACAGAACAATTCGAAAAATTATCTGAAGTCCCAGCCCAGGAACCAAACATTCTGTGAATCCTCTAAAAGCTGGAAAAAATTCTGAACTACAGACACAGCACACCAGAAACCACAGCCAAAGGCAGTTATGAAAATACATAGATCTAAGGTCCCAGCAAAGAAATTTATCAAAAGTCTCAGAGATCCCATTGAAGGGACATTTAGAAAATGCCCTCAGGACATCACTGATGAAACAATTGTGAAAATCATCAAGGCAATTGTAAAGCAGCCCTAGAGTCAAAACCATATGGATTTACTGGGAACATCTTGGTGATTCTAAAATTGCCCCAATAACATCCCATAGAAGCCATTTTGGAAGTGATCTGTAATGTCAAAGCATAGCAATAAACACCTCATTAAAGAGACCATAAAAAAAAAAAAACCCAACCAAAAAATCCCACAAAGCATCCAGTATTAAAAATCTTTTGTGTGATATTTGGAAGTATTCTCGTGGGGGCCTTTTGAAGGGATTTGTACAATGATCCCTCCATTTTTTATGGTTATATTTACAATGGCTCCTCTGTGGGAATTTGGGCTTACTCTTGATAGCTCCTTGGCAGTATTTTTGGTCTCCTCAGTGTGTTTTCACAATAGCTCCATGATGGAGGTGGGGTATTTTTACAAGAGGCATTTCTTAGATTTTTTGGAGACAGTTTACATAATGGTTATGTAATGGTGTCTTTGGGAAGGATCAAAGATATGATTTAAAGGTCTGAGTGATGTTGTATTTGTGTTTTTCCTGCTAAGTCACATTAACTGACCCACTACAAGCCATGAAGACCAAAGTGGAGATAACCACAGTCACTCTGACCTCAGGGAAAGGTAGAACAGCCATACTGTGGACAGCTGAAGATGACACTACCCTGCAGTTCATGGGAGGAGCAAACTGAATCTGCCACGAATATTTCCATCCCCAACTGCAACAGTTCCAAACAGATCACCTGAGATCACCAGCCCAGTCTGGTTCTCTCTTTCACCACTCTCCTGACAGTGAGCATGAGTTTCTCACACAGGGATGCAGCTGACTTGCTCCACAGTGCAGCCAGAATGAAAACCACCATGTAAGAAGTGAGGGATCAAAGAGTCTGGCTTCTTCCACGATCACAGCCACAACAGTCTTGCCCATCCCAAACTGGTAAACCACTGCTGAAGAAGAATCTGGAGCTCCCTGCTGCTGCTCAGACTTCAAGGAGAGCCTGGGTGCACACTGGCCTGTTTCTCCAGGAATATCAGTTTCACTGATATCAGAAATCACCTCTTCCTTCTTTTCAGCTGAAGAACATCCATTGTGTAGCTGGACTGGAAGAGAATAAAAATATTTCTTAACCCAGGGCTTGCAACAGGAGCTGAAATGCAGTAACTGAATTTTTCTCCTGGAAACTGCAGCGCAGGAATTGAGAACAGAATCAGGCTCCTCGGACAAGCAGCTCTGTGCAGGAGCTGAAGCCAAAGACAGCTGGCAGTAGCCTTTGAATGTCTCCGGCTGGTAAAGGATTATCCTCCAGAGGATGAATGTTCTCGAGAGGATATTCCCAAATCCGGTGGTGGCTTTTGTTAGTTTTCACATAGAAACTTACAGTCAACCTAGTTCCAACATTTCAGCCTCTGTCTTCCCCAAACCATCCTTCTCCCATAGCACCACAATTTTGCATGCCCTGCAAGCACTGAGAATGTGCCTAGAGTGGGACCAAAGGAATGAAAGTCCTGGAAAAAAGGAAACTTCTAATAACAGAAACTTCAACAGAAAACATTTTGTCTGTGAAGGAACAATAAAACATATCAGTCTTGTGTCTAGAAGTACATGAGCCTCCAAAAAACTTCCTAAAACTGAAGTTTTCAAATAATTTTTTTTTCATCAATTGGAATTGTTTGTAATAGTCCTGCCTGTATTCAGGCTAAAGCTCTCCCTGCGATCTCATGGGCACATCTGGTTTGCGTCTCCAGAGTTCTTGCACACCCCCACTCCCTGAACACCACAGTGCAGTGCCTGAGTCACAAGGCTCTGTGAGTTCCTGAAGGTGTGAAGGCCAACAGGGCCTGGCTTTGTCCTGTCTAGCTTGGATGCACCCTCAGTACTTCCAAAATCCATCTATCTGTTTCCTGAAATCCTTGTTCCTCCCTATGGCAGACTTAAACTCATCCAAGGCATATCGACCATTTTCCCAAGTGCACAGCTGTGGAAGAACAACCTTTCCCAGGTTACTCTGCTGAGCAATGACAGCTCTGAGGAGCCAATGGTATCCCTGTGAGCTACAGACAAGGGAGCAAGGGAGGGATTCCAACCATGATCCACAAAAACAGTAAATGCTAAGCATCTCAAACTGAGGATCTGGGCTCTGCACCGCTGTTCCCAAGTAAAAGGGTCTAACTTGTCATTCTAAGAGAAAGAGTGAGTACATCTGGGAGCAGGAGGGCTGGAGCACAGCCAGAGCAGCTCCACTTCCTGGGGATCTCATCTCAGTATTCTTAACCTACAGGACCTGCAGGCACAGACTGTGTATTCACTCAGATTTGCAGAAAACCAGGTTTGCTTGGCAGTGTTGACAGCAGGTTCCCCAGCCTGGCATGTGCAGGAGACACTGAGCCAGGACACACTGCAGCCTTAGAGAGCCAAGCCAGCACAACTGCTGGGACCTGTGTCCCTGATGTCCCAGCACAGGACTGGCAGAACACCTGAGTCACCAGGAATGCCATGTTTGGGTCAGGCCATTCTGCAGGAAGTCCTGGGGGCACAAGAGCTGGCCTGACCAGCTCTGCTGCAGGTGGGATTCAGTACCATCCCCCCCAAGTCAGGGAACACAGATCTCAAAAGCCATTCCACCACATCCCAACTGCCTCTCCAAATAAGCACAGCACAGGTGGCTCCTCTGCTCACAGGGCTGGTCCTGTTCCAGTGGCAGGAGGTCTCTAAGTCCAAGCCAGTCTGAAGGAGAAACCCAAAAGGAAGCTACAGATAAAGTTCTCCCAAATTTCTCCCTCGCACCATACCAGCTGGGACCTTTTCACACAATCCCAGAGGACGCTCCAAGGACCAGACAAATCCTACCAAGACAAGCCAAGGAACTTGACTATGAGGACCTTAACCCAGACCCAAAGCTTAAGTCAGAGGCCTGGAGAGCTGGTCCCACCCCACTCAGAGCAGAGCCAACACCAGCATCACATCAGGTCCCTCAAGGCCTTGTCCAGGTACATGCAAGTGTCTGGAGCATGGTGTGTTTGTACAGAGTGCTCTAGACAGCACCACCACTGGGGGACTGAAATGCATTCCCACACATGGGATGACATGTTCATTTTTAAAGCCCCTGATTTACTTATTTGCTTATTCTGAAATATTAGCTCATTCTGAATATTTGCTTATTCTGAAAGAACATTGCTGCAGTGAATTTATTTGGACATTATTTCTGAGCCCTATGTTGCACCTTGCTCTTGTTTACATAAATTTGATAGTTTTCATTTCTCCATTTTAATTCCTTTTTCCTATTTAAAAAAATACTTATTTAAAAGAAGAAAACATACATGAAGAACATTAATGTAGAGAGCAACACAATATATGTCACCATTCAAATAAGAACATGTGCCTAATTCACAGAGACCATAAAGAAAAAAGAGTACATTGTAAACACACAGTAAATTGTGTTGTGCTTTTCATCCTTTGAGATATTAAGTTTAATTTCAATATGCAATTTTTGCTGTGGCTGCCTTAATTTTCCTCAGGTTTTTTTTTTCTTGAAAAAAATCATAGAATTATAGATATAACACCTGAGGTGGAAAGGACCCACAAGGATCATCAAGTTCAATTCCTGGCCCTGCACAGACACCCCAACAATCCCACCCTGAGCATCTCTCAGAGCGTTGTCCAAACACCCCTGGAGCTCTGGCAGCCTCGGGGCCGTGCCCATTCCCTGGGGAGCCTGGGCAGTGCCCAGCACCCTCTGGGGGAAGAACCTTTCCCTGATATCCAACCTAACCCTCCCCTGGCACAGCTCAGCCCTTCCCTCAGGTCCTGTCACTGTCACAGAGAGCAGAGATCAGAGCTGCCCCTCCAGAGGAGCTGCAGCCCCCAGGGGGGTCTGACCTCAGGCTCCAGGGTGAACAAACCAAGTGCCCTCAGCCACTCCTCGTGTGGCCCCTCCAGACCCTTCCCTATTTCTGTGTCCCTCCTTTGGACACTCTCCAATAGCTTCAGATCCTTCGTATATTGAGGTGCCCAAAGCTGCCCTCCAGACCTGAGGTGAGGCTGCACCCCTGCAGGTGGTGAGGGAGCCACCACTTGTTCCAAATAATTTGATACTCCCGGGGATTACATCTGTAGCCTTGGAAAATCAGCACCAGGTGGATACAGAGGCTGACTGCTGGGAAATGAGGAGCACAGAGAGCACTAAGCAGGCATATGCTGCCTCTCTCCTCCGTCCTTCCAGGCTGTATCTCTCATGCACTGAGTCGGCTTTGACACTCTGGTCACACATCCCGCCTGACTTTAAGCTCCCAGAGGACCAGATGATGATGCAGTCTGACAAACATACTGGCACCTGCCTCCAGCACAATAATTTCTGCTTCACTTGGATCTACAAAACAAGTTAAAAATCCCCCGTGGCAGAGCATCTGCCAGCTCTGAAGGCAGTGGTAAACTGCCCTCCTCACCGAATAATGAATTCTCATCTCCAGCAGCTAGATCTTGCCAATCATTTGCTTCTTTAGCATGGCTGAGGTCAAACAAATCCTCCAAACTCTCATTCCATGTACAGCCCCCAAACAGACTGACCTACGTTCTTAGAGGAGGAAGCTTATGAATTAATGATCAGCTTCCAGGCCAGGGTAATATCTCGACCTCGATGTACAGATTCCTTAAGTCATACTCTGTTCTACGTTTAGCTGCGAATTTATCTCCGGTTGCTGACAATGACTGTATACCTGACTGTATGTATGGATTCAGGTTTTAAAATTCATACCAAGGCAGGATGGAAAGCAAGCTCGAGGGCAGGGGGGAGCGGAGGCGGCTCAGGGCTGTCAGCTGGAGGCGATCTGCCGGAGATGTTGAGTTGTGTGTGTGGGAAGAACTCAAAAATAGTATTCATTTAAAAATCCTGGGATTCTAAAGCAGGCTCCTGGTGCCTGGCTCATAGCTTGGCTCCTGCAGCCCTGGCAGAGCCAGTTCCAGGGGTTCACCCCGCAGGAGCCACACCAGAGGAAAGGAGGCAGCACACGGCCCATGCCCGACGCCCTGTGAGGGCTCTGCTTCCAGAGCCCTGCAGCAGGGAACCGAGAATCATGGAATCACAGGATCATTAAGATCTCTAAAAGCATTGAGTCCAACCATTCCCCCAGCACCGATATGTTCACCATGAAACCATGGCCCCAGGTGCCACATACAGACATATTTTGAACACTTTCAGGAGTGGTGATTCCACCATTCCACCATTCTATGCCCGCTGCCCTAGGCAGCCTGCGCCAGGGCCTGACCACTCCTTCACGGAAGAAATTTTCCCCGATCTCCAACCTGAACCTACCCTGGCCCGACTTGAGGCCGTTTCTTCTTGTCCTGTTCCTGTTCCTCAGGAGCAGCCCCCGACCCCCGCTGGCTGTCCCCTCCTGTCCGGGAGTTTTACAGAGCCACAAGGTTCCCCCTGAGGCTCCTTTCCTCCAGGCCGAGCCCCTCTCCCAGCTCCCTCAGCCTCTCCCGGTGCTCCAGCCCCTCCCCGGGCCCTCACGGTCCGTCCCGCGGGTCGCGCGGGGGCCGCTGGGGGGCGCTGTGGGGCCCGCCCCGGGCTCGTTGCTCGGCAACCACCCGGCACTCAGGGGCGGGGCGCTCTACGCGCGGCGCGATGACGCCATCAGAGCGCGCGGCGCGGGGAGAGGGAAGGGCGGGGGGAGGCGAGGTGTGCGGGCCGGGACCTCTCCCCGCGGCGGTGAGTGCGGCCGGGCCGGGCAGCTCCGGGCTGGGCGGGGCCGGGCGGGGCGGGGCCGGGCCGGCGACCCCGGGCCGCCCCGGGCGGGTGTCGCCGGGGCGGCCGCGCCGCGGGGTCGCGGTGGGCGGGGGCGCCGGGCGGGGCGGGCGCTGAGGGCGGGCGGGCGGGGCGGCGCGGCGGCAGCGCCCCCTGTCGGCGGCGGGCGCCGTGCCATGTGGCCGTGCTGGCTGTGCCCGCAGGTGCCGCGCGCCATGGCCCCCCCCAAGGACATCATGACCAACTCCCACGCCAAGTCCATCCTCAACGCCATGAACGCCCTGCGTAAGAGCAACACGCTCTGCGACGTCACCCTCCGCGTGGAGCACAAGGACTTCCCGGCCCACCGCATCGTCCTGGCCGCCTGCAGCGACTACTTCTGCGCCATGTTCACCAGCGAGGTCGGTGCTGCCGCCGGCCCTGGGTGCTCCCGTGGGTGGAGGAGGCAGGGCTACCCAGTACTTGGGCTGTTCACTGTTGAGCTGCTCAGCAGCTGGGCCAGGATCCCCCTGTGGGGGCCCAGGATCCCCTTGTGGTGATCCTGAAGTCCACTGAATACTCCGTGGTTCCTCAGAATGCCCCCACTGTGGTTCTTGATCCCTTCATGGTGGCTCTGGGTGCCTCAGGACCCCCTATGGTGGCCCTGGATTTCCCCAGGGTGGCTCTGGATTTCTCTATGGGCTCTAGGTCCCACCTTGGTGGCCCTGGGTCTCTGTGAATCCCCCCATGCTGGCCCTGGAGCCCCCTGGATTCTATCTTGGTGGCCCTGGAGCTCCTCGAGGTGATTTATGTCTTCTTACGGTGGCCCCAGAGCCCTTTATTGTGACTGGTGGGGAGTTAAGAGGTTGTGGCAGGGACTCTGGCCTTGATTCGTGGTCTGCTGTGACCACCCTGTGCCCAGCGAGCTGCCAGGCTGAGCTGCCAAGCTGGAGAGTTCTGATACATTTACTTATTTTTCTAGTGGTGATTTGTGGTTTCTGTGGTTCTGGGCATCTTTCCTGCCCTGGTGCTGAGCGTGGGAGCCGTGCTGGGGAGTCTGGGCAACCCTTTCTGTGCAAGGGAGGGTGTTTGATGTGTGCTCTGGGCTCCCCTTGGCACTGGCTGAGAGCTGGGCTGTGCCGGTGCCCTGCCATGGGGGTGTCACTGGGGCTGGGGTGGCTCTGAGCCCCACGTGCTGCACTCAGCACATCTCACCTGTGAGCACCTTGGCTCTCAGCCTTTCCTGTGGGACCTGCACTACCTGTGCAGTTTCCCTGAGTCACTGACAGGCACTGCTTCAGCTCGAACTGGCACTCACTGTTAAACGTCAGATGCTTTGCCTGGCTTTGTCTTTATAAGTTTGAGTCAAGCTTTGCAGGTTTTTCTTATGGAAGATGCTTTCCTTATCCTACCACCTTCCCTGCTAGCAGGAAGAAATATTATTAAGTAGCTCACAGGTCCTAAAGCCCTCCCTGCTAGCCCAAGAGTCATTGCAGCAGAGAATGATTTTTTTCTTTGTTTTACCCAGGCATGGAGGCTGTGGCAGAGCTCTCTGTGTGCCCACTGCTGTCAGTGTGCTGTCAGGGCAGCAGGTGTCTCAGTTTTCACAGTCCTGTGCAAAGAAACCAAAATGATGCGTCTGTGGCCTGACCACAGACCAGTACCGTTTTTTGTCCATATCTTCATGAAATTTGTCAATTCATCAGGTTTGTGGTCTCCCTCTGTATAAAGGAGATGTAATTAAATGAAGAAAACACACAAAGCAAATTCAATCCCTGGAGGCTGAAGTTCTCTGTTCTCCAGTAGCTCTAGGTGCTCAGTACTACAGCAGAGTATCTCTGCTTCTCTGGGTTTGTCTGCACGTTCCTGTCAGTGCTTTTGATTTCTGGACTTTGTCTGGGCAGTGTTCAGGGATCCAATCACTCCTGTGCTCCAGAACATTCTTTGTGGCTGCTAACAAAGGCTGGGGCTTGGTGTCTTTTGGGTCTGAGCTGAGATGTCTCTCTTTGCATCGTTACAGTCATGTTAACTGTAACATCATAGTGACCTTCATTCAGACATGTAAATCTTTCTCAGAAATTAAATTCTTCCTGGGAAAATTCCCGTGCTCAGTGGGCAGAATTGCTTGCTCTCTTGTGCTCCCACAATGCCTCTGCTTTAAGGGCTCTTTTTTCTTTGCTTAGTTTGTGTTTCTTCCAAATTTGCTTCTTTGTTATGGAAACCCTAAAGTGACCAACCTGCTAAGGGGCACACAATTACGGAGTGTTTGTGGGAGAGCTTCCTTCCAGGAAGGGGCAGCTTGGTAAACCTCAGAGTGGACATGTTTCCTGTGTGTGTCAGCGACAAGTGTGGCGGGGCCTGTGATGGGACCGTGCTTGGACACTCTCCAGGCAGTTGTGGGTGCAGTGTTTGGCCAGGCTGGGACTGCAGGGAGCTCAGAGTGTGTGTGGTGGTTCCTGTCCCTGAGGAACCAGGGCTTCCTCAGCGCTCCAGCTCCTGCCTCCTGCAGGTCTGGGGTCTGCCTGGCTGCTCTGATGTGCCAGGCTGGGCTGCACGAGGCTTTGTTCAGAGTTGATCTTGGGGTTATGCCATGGCATTCCTGGTCTTTTATCCTGGAGTTATGCCACAGTATGCCTGGTGTCACATCGGTGCATGGCCGGTACAACACTGAGACTGTCAGCAGATACTGTTGTCATAAAGAACTGACTTTGCTTCTCTGTGTCTCAAGTTTCCTTTCTTCTCTCACTTCTGACTTGTAATATTTTAAAAAGTTCTCAGTCTAGCTTCGTATTAATTTCTTCCTGTTTTCTGTTCCCGTTTTACAGAATGAGGAGAAGCCACTGATCACCTGATGAACCCCAGGCTTTTTACAACACTTTCCTTTGCCCCTGTGCTGAGCAGTGTGGGAGAACTGAAACACCATCAGTTTTACCTGCAGGGTTGTTCCTTGTAGTGAAAACTGCAGAGCAGTTTTATCTCACCTGGATCTTGGTTGTGCACTGGTATTTGTCTTTGGCCAAGTTAACAAAATTTGGGATAATCTTTTAAGAGCTGATCACTGGCTCCACCTCAGAAAGAAACTATTCTGTCTTCTCTTGGAGGCTGTGTTCTAGAAATTGAAGGGTTCTTTCCCCCCAAAACAGAGAAATATTATTCTGAAAGAAAGCAACTGATATTTCCAGATTCTCACATGGTCAACTTGCCTGTGCTGTGATTGCTCTCCGGGGTACAGTCAGCCCACAGCAGCACTGTCATGCCAGCATTTCTCTTCCCTTGTGAGAAGAAATTGGGGTTTATTCCAGTGTACTTTTATGTATCTGCATTAGTAAAGGCACAAACAAGAAGTAGCCTTGGGTAAGAAAGGAGTTGCAAAATTTCAGACCCATTCTCCTGCATGATTGTCGTGGTTTAGCCCCAGGCAGCAGCCAAGCCCCTCAGAGCCCTGTGCTTGCTCCCCCACCAGCAGGATCAGTGAGAGAGTCAGAAGGATAAAAACTAGAAAATTTGTGGGTTGAGATAAAGACAGTTTAATATGGAAAGCAAAAGCCACACGTGCAAACAAAGCAAAACCAGGAATTCACTCCCTGTTTCCCGTGGGCAGGCAGGTGTTCAGCCATCCCACGGGGAGCAGGGTTCCATGACACCTAACAGTGACTTGGGAAGACAAACACCATCACTCCAAACATGCCTCCCCCTCCTTCCTTCTGGCCCCACTTGATATACTGAGCATGATGTGACGTGGTCTGAAACAGACCTGTGATCACTTTGGGTCATCTGTCCCAGCCGTGTCCCCTCCCAGCTTCCATGCACCCCCAGCCCCCTCGGCAGCCTGGCAGGATGGAAGGCAGAAAAGCCTTGGCTCTGTGTGACCACTGCTCAGCAATAACAAAAACATCTCCATTATCCTCCCTGCATTCAGCAAAAATCCAAAGTACAGCCCCACGCCAGGCACTGGGAAGGAAATTAACTCTACCCCAGCCAAACCCAGCACAATGGTTTATGGATGGAATGGAAGAAGCAACACTGTGTTTCACAAAAGAGCTGTAGCCTGCAGCCCCCTGCCTTAAGGCTTTAAGCCACTCGGGCGTCTTGACGTAAAACTCCTGAGGCCTCAAAGTGACTCTCCTTAGTTGTTCTCCTGAATGCTGCAGTTGATTTTGGGATCTGTACTGCTGCACACTTCCTTTGATGTTAGAAATGTGCTCGTATGAGGGGGTATCAATCCCTGGCTACTTTACTTCCTTAAGGGAGCGTGAGCAGAGCTCTGATATTAACGAAGTGGGAAATGAACCTGAAGTTCTGACGGCAGGGATGCAGAGATGTGTCTGGTCCTGCTGAACAACCTTGAAAGTAAACAGTGAGCACCTTGGAGAGGAAAGCTGCCTGGCCTGTGTGTTGGTTAGCATTATAATGACCAACATTTTGCATTCTGAGTCCAAGTGTGTGGCGTGGATGAATGAGGGACGGTGTGTGGCCCGGCAGCCCAGCACTGAGCACTGCAGGCAGTTCTCTAATGCTGCATACACAGGCTGGAGCTCAACTCAGGGTTCTCATGAGTCTGAAAGTCTGAGAGAATTGCTTGTTGAGTCTGGAGAAGGCTCTGGGGTGGCTTTCCAGTACCTGAAGGGAACCAACAAGAAAGATGGAGGGAGACTGTTTTCACTGGGGTTACAGGAGAAATGGGAATGGCTTCAAACTGATAGAGAGGGTCCAGCCAAGACCACTCCATGATTCTGTGTTCAAAATCAAGTTGTCTCCACACTGAGATCTGTCTTTAAGTTACGGTGTTAGGATCCCGATTCTGCATCACACACACTAGGTGAAGTTACATTAAATACTTCCTTCCTTCAAGGCATACTGAGCAAAATAACAACCAAGGAGTAGAGTGTAGCGGAAATACAAGGAAAGCACTCATCTGTATGGTATTCCTGTTGTCCTCATGGTTTGTGTTGTGGTCAGCAATATAAAGAGAGTTTGTGCATGGCTGATTGATTGTGGGTCAGGGAGCTTCTTTATCAGCTCCAGGCTGATGTGTGAAGAGCCGATGCTTACAGCTATCAGGAGGTCAATAGAGGTTTGTAACATCTTTGATCCTAAATATGTATGGTCTATGTCTCTGTTTGCTTATTGGAATCATCTGAACATCTTGCTCAGTTCTGAACTTGGGTGGTATCTGTGTCCTTTTGTGGTACAAACAGCTTAGTCTTGTTTTGGGAATGTTTTGTTTTGCCCAAGGCAGGGAACTGGTTTTAGCTTCTGGATGCAATGCCTGGCCTGTCACGCAGCAGGTCAGACAAGGTAATTTGCTGTTCCTTCCTGACTTGGGAATCCATGAAGTTTGTTCACTGAGTCAACAGATTCAAAAAGCGTCTTCCCTCAAGTTCCTTTGAGGGTCACCATTACGTCCTGGACTTCTCTACTGCAAGTGTATCTGCATCATAGAAAGGCCTCAGTCCCAGCAGACATCTCTGCTGTGTCATGGAGTGCCTCTGCAGGAGTAGCTTCCACTGCTCTTATTTTCTGTATTGTGTATCACCTCCTTTTTCCCCAGCTGTGGCAGATTTGAAGCTCAGTGGTGGTGCTTTGGCCATGCTTTCTGCTCCCTGAGTCTCTATCCAAGTGGCTGTACCAACTTTGGGCTCATTCTTGGCAAGAGAAGCCGTGGGCTTTCGTCTGCATTGTGCTTGCACTGGTGCTGACTGCTCCAGAAGTCAGGGGCTGGTTTTGCAGCGTGCCACAGAAAGATCATTATCTCTTGAGGTGCAGCCATGCTGCTGAGCTGGCAGCAGTGTGCAGGGTGTGATCAGTGAGCCCACCAGCCAGTCCATTGGTCAGGAATCATCGGGTGCTCTGCCAGCAGCTCTGTGCTGGAGGCACTGAACCACAAAACTGATGCTTTGTGAAATATAATCTGTTTTGTGCAAATTTGATGGATTCACAGAATTTGCTGTTCCCAAAGACTGACCGTTGAGAGGATAATGTTCCTTGGAAAAAATAATTGTTCCAAAATTAATCATAGAGGTGATAAAATAGTCAGGGGACAAAGTCTGGATTGTATAAATGCCATCACTGCACAAACTGTAATTTTACTTAATTTCATTTTAGGAATGAAGTTCACCATAAGCTTGAAGAATGAATCAGGAAACAGACGAGTTGAGAAAGCTTTTTCTTTGGCTTGGTTTTAGAGTGGAGTGGTGAAGATGTCCAGGTGTTGGAAAGGGAAATTACTCATCAGCACACTAATTGACTTGTTCAGGTTTAGGGCTGGACATGCCCAGGGGGGAGTTAGCAAAGCTGAGGCAGAAGGATGTCCCAATGATAGCGGGCACAGAGATGCCAAATTTCTGGACCACTGAGACACTTGGCAAAACTCCCAAAATAAGGAAGAAATTGATAAAGCCAGCTCAGCAGCTGTGCTGAACTTGGCTCTGAATGGGTAGAAGGGAAGTCCGGCAGGGGCATGTCATGACAGCCACCCACTCCAGAAGTCCCCTGACCTAGAGGAAGAGAAAGACTGAGCATGGGACTAATGAGCATAAGAAGCAAGGAAATCGTTAACCAATAGAAGATAGGAGGCTAATCAGTAAGAGAACTAGGTAGCTTTTAGCCAATGAACATTAATGCATTTGTTTGCCAAAATGTATAAATAGTAAAGAGTTTTGCCAGTCGTACTGGCTTTGGGGATTGGCCCCCAGCCCTCCTTTTCTGTGCTGAGCTGAAATGAATTGAATACCTGAACTCTGGGTGTGAATTGGCCTCTTTCACACTAGGTGAAAGAACCTGGTTTGGGCCAACAGTTAGGTGGGGACTCCATGTAAACTGCAGCGTGTCACACACATCCAGCTCAGGGAGGAATTCCCTTGGAGTAAAGCTTGGAGTACTGCATGGAGGAGAAGAGTTTAGTTGTCTTGCACAGGTGACACATGTGATCTCTGCTGACTCAGATCTCAGCTCACAGGTTTTGCTGTGCATTGTGAATGTCCTTTTGATCCATAAAGAATTTTGTCTCGTACTCATTCTGTAAGTGAATTCTGTAGGGAAATTCCCTCCTTCCCCATATCCTTTCAGTGAGCACCAGAATAGAAAGGACAAATCTCTGTTGAAACCTCTGACAGATCGTATTTTCATACTTGCTGAGTGTTGTGGGCTTTCTGATCACATTAATGAAGAATAAAGCTGTGTCTCCCTTTTAATTTACAGCTCTCAGAGAAAGATAAACCCTGTGTGGATATCCAGGGCCTGACAGCCTCCACCATGGAAATCCTGCTGGACTTTGTATATACCGAAACTGTGCATGTGACAGTAGAAAACGTCCAAGAATTGCTGCCAGCAGCATGTCTGCTTCAGCTAAAAGGTAATTAAAGGATTAGCACAAATTGCTGCATTTTGGAGGTTTGGTTTGCTTGACCCTCTGTGCATGGAAGAGAGCTTGGGGGAGGAATAATATTTATAAGTAGTTATGTCAAACTTCTCTTTTCTTGTGCGCTGTGGTCTCATTGGTACAGATTTGGGTGCAAAACAAAATGGTAAAACAGGTTCCATTCTTTGAGCTACTGTACTTCTGCAGGAGTATTCCCAAGAGGAATTGAGAGCTGTACAGCACATAAATGTTACAGCTCAGCTGCATTATTATAATCGGCAATCCTAGATGTTATTGGACCTGCCATCACAGTATGTCTGGGTCAGTAACAGTCTGGTGGTTGTCATTGCGCAGGCACCTATGGAGCTATCCTGGACAATTATCCCAAATCCCAGGCAACTTACCCAAAAGTTATCATAGGCATAGAAATCTGGTGCCACTAGCAGACACATTAGTGGTTGATAATCCGTGAAGCTGAGTACAACTCACATTGGAGTCTTCCTAGTATCAGACTGGTGTAATTTTTTCATGGAATAGAACAGCCAGAGATCAGTGCAGCCCAAACACATGGTCTGGCTGCTCCAAGTGTATTCACAGTCTCCAAAGCAATACATACGTGTGTGTGTGTGTTTCTGTAGTACTTTTACTTGTTATTTGAATTGGATTTTCATGATTGCTTAGAACTTTATTTTTTGAAGCCCTTGCCAAAGCAGTGGATTGATAGTAAGCATGCAGTGCTCATTCACCCCTCCAATTTTCCGTAGGTGTGAAACAAGCTTGCTGTGAGTTTCTAGAAAGCCAGCTGGATCCATCAAATTGTTTGGGCATTCGGGATTTTGCTGAGACACACAATTGTGTGGATCTAATGCAAGCTGCAGAGGTCTTCAGCCAGAAACATTTTCCAGAGGTGGTTCAGCATGAAGAGTTTATCCTCTTAAATCAAGAAGAGGTTGAAAAGCTCATCAAGTGTGATGAAATTCAGGTAAAACCTGAAAAGTACCATTACTGTGCAAAGCATTGAAATAAAACATTGAAACCAGTCAGTAATTAGTCCATACTCCTGGGGTGGACTCCCCACACAGTTCTTGAATTTGAAATATAATTTTCAAGAGGCGTCTATTTTTATTTTTGCTAGTTTGTAATTTTATCAATACCATGTAGCGTCTCTGTAAGAATTTGTTGTCAGACAAGTGTTTCTTGCAAGTCCATCACAGTGAGTTAGTTCCCTTTGCAGAGTTATTGCCCTTTCGTTCCCTCCTTTCCCTGGAGAAGGTAAGTTGTCTCAATGCCTACATTTCAGAAATAGTCCCAAGCTTTAACTTCTATTTGCCTGCTGATCAGCAGCACAAGGAATCCTGGGATGGTGCAGGGTGGTCTGACTCTCTAGAGGGTTGCAGGGAGATTTAGTTCCCTGGAGGTGAGCTTCTGGAGGATGTGCCATGTGACTGGAACACATCAAATACGTTTTTCCAACTTTTCTGTGAATAAGTTGAACATTCCCTGGTAATGAGGAGAGAGCTTGATTATTTATTGAGGTGGGTTTTGTCGAGACCTGATGTTCACTGCAGTTGGAAAGCTTGAAGCAATCACTGCTCAGAGTTCAGGGGAACAGGAATGCTTGGAAGCAAACCAATGTATGGGATGTCTTTGGTGGGATTCCTGAAAAGCCGGTACAGGGGTAGCCAGAGGAGAATTGTTGATGTATTCCTTGAAAGTGGTCTTCAGCCGTGCCAACATCCCCTTGTTAATGAGGCTGCTTGAGAAAGAGCATGTGAGACAGTGGTGAAGGACTCAGCTCCAGTTGGGATCCACAGTGGAGAAGGCTGAGTGTGTTTGATGTTTGACAAGCCGCAGTTTTGTGCTGTGAGGGGCTGAGCTCCTGTGGGTTGTGATGATACTGAGAGCAGCTTCTGGGCTGGGAACAGAAAATGAGGAACTTCAGAATGACCGGCCAAGCTTCTTGGATGATCTGCTAGGGAAAAGTAACATTCCCTGTGGATTGGAAGGGCTGGTTCAGACCTTGCAGCAGGCAGTGTGTTGGGCATGCACTGTTTTACCGCAGGAGTATGTGGCAAGAGTATGTGGCAAGGGAGGGGATTCTCTTCCTCTTCTCTGTCCTTGTGAGACCTCACCTGGAGTGCTGTGTCCAGGTCTGTGGTTCTCAGCGCAAGAAACACGTGGACCTGTTAGAGAGGGTCCAGAGGAGGCCACAGAGATGCTCTGAGGGCTGGAGCCCCTCTGCTCTGGAGCCAGGCTGGGAGAACTGGGGGTGTTCAGCCTGGAGAAGAGACAGCTGCAGGGAGACCTTATAAAGGGGCTTGTAAAAAAGAGGAAGAGTGACTTTTTACGTGGACAGAGAGTGATAGGACAAGGGGTAACAGTTTTAAAGAGGAGAGATTTAGATTTGATGTTGGGAAGAAATTCTTTCCTGTGAGGCTGCTGAGGCCTTGGCACAGGTTGTTTGGAGAAGCTGTGGCTGCCCCATCCCTGGAAGTGTCCAAGGCCAGGCTGGACAGGGCTTGGAGCAACCTGGTCTGGTGGAAGATGTCCCTGCCCATGGCAGGGGGTGGCATGGGATGGGCTTTAAAGTCCCTTCTAACCCAAGCCAGTCTGGAGCAGATCTCTCTCCTGCTGTGTCCCACAGAGGTGCTGTGTGGAATCAAGAGTGTGGTAAGGGAACACCTTCAGAAAAATCTCTGGGCTGCTCAAGAAGTGCAATGACAGGTCCTTACTGTGATCCTGCCTTGTGTTACTCATCATTTATCAGAAAACATAAACGATTTAATGAACAGTAAAACTGTTAAATATATCTGAGGACATTCAGTTCAGGAGGGAATAAATCAACACAAGATTATTGCATTTAAAGAGGAGGTGGGGAAATTGGAAACAATACAGTAGTCTGCTCTCCTTTTGTGAGCTCTAATTGTCCTTTCCCTGTAATTGCAAAAGAAAGAGGCCATTCCAAATTACACTGTAACAAATATAAAACAATGGCATAGAAGAATGCCTTACATAATTAACCTCTGTGTCTCCCTGATTCAAAACATTCTGCCTGACAGCTTCAAACTGGACTTCAAAGGGGACCGGTCATAGGCTGGTGGGAAGGCTCAGTCCTTTCATCACAAGCTCTTCTTTCATCTTCATATTTAGTCTCTGATAACTGACTTTGTGATAATAAATTCGTGTCTGATTTCCTTTTACATTGGATGATCTGATAGATGTGCAAAAAGAAAACAAAGTCTAAGTAATATATAATTGAGATTTTCACAATTATTTTGCTTCTGATAATCATAGGTGTCCGAAGCACCTGTAGGTTCTCTTAACAGTATCATATCTGGATGGTTTAGTCAGTGTAATCTCCAGAAGCGGTGTAAGCACCAGCATGTGCCAGTCCTAAATAGAGACAGAAAAAAACTAGTGATAAAATAAAATAAACAGTAGAAATAAACAGTAACATTCATGCCCTGGGACTCTCCACTCTGAAATCCTTAGCAGTTTTTAAAAGGTGGGTTGAAATAAAAAGATACCTTAAGTGTTCCTGCTCTGGCTGGAGTGTCCGAGGGGCAGTGCATAGGCACAGGGCTGATGAGGCCTAAGCCAGGCACTTCACTGTGCCAAGGAAACCTGATTCTAATCATGTTTTTGATAGCACTTCGAATTTTACAGTATCACAGCTCCTGCTCCAGAGAATTGGGGGAGCTGTCCTGTGAGTTCCCACTGGTCAGTGGATGGAGCTCTCAGCTCCGGGCTCTGCTCTGCGCCATAGCGCTCATTGCTCTGGGACTTGGACTGCCCATTGTTGATCTCAGCTGCAGGGGAAAAAGCAAACGCGGGTTTAAGGAAAACAAAGTGAGGGAATTCGCCGTGCTTATGGGGATTTATTTCCCTAAGGGACCCGTAGCTGAGGTGTCCTGCTCCCTTGCTGTGAAGCAGTGCAACAGCCTGGATGTTGTGTGCTCCGTGGCAGTAGCTCCAATGTTATGCTGCCACGTGATCAGGCTGTGCCTCCTGTTTGCAGGTGGACTCTGAGGAGCCAGTGTTCGAGGCGGTGATAAACTGGGTGAAGCACTCGAAGAAGGAGCGAGAGGCGTCGCTGCCGGAGCTGCTGCAGTACGTGCGGATGCCGCTGCTCACGCCCCGCTACATCACCGATGTCATCGACACCGAGGTACCAGCAGTCACTGCCTGCTCCTGCCTGGCCTCTGCCGGCCCACACGACGTACTCAGAACTCTTTCTCTGCTGCTGCTGTTTGATGGTGACACTGTGGGGCTGTCCCTGCTCAGCCGCAGTGCCACTGTCACACTGAGCAGTGTTTGCTGTGCCAGCAGTCACAGCATCGCGCACTGCAGCCGCAGGGTGCCCTCTCCAGAGCCATTAGTCAGCTGTCTCTGCAGATATTCACACCACCTTTCTGTTGTCATCTGTTGCAGTCTCCAACAAGTACTTTCTGCCTTCGTTCCTAAGTGCTGGCAGGTCCCCTTCCCCAGGCTGAAGATTGCTAGCATTGATCTCATGGCTCCTCAGAAGGTGCCTGAGGTGCAGATGGCCAGCAAGTTCCTCTGAGTGAGAAAGACAGCAGCTGTGTCCAGGACCAACACACAGCCAAGAGCCGTGGCTAACGCTGCTGCTTTGTGTTCTGGGATGCTGCAGAGGCAGCCCAAAATGGGGATGATGCAAAGAGACAATTAAGCTTTCCAGTGCAAAATTAATTCCAGACAGGAAGTGATGCTGACTTCAGGCAAGATTTCAAAGGGAGGTCCAGGGAAGGTCAAACCAGCCTTCAGGTTAGATGGTGATAGGATGTACTCAAGGGTTACTATCCCTTGTCACCTGACAGTTGCTGAGTGGTGAATGACAGACATTTTTCTACATCAGGAAAAGGCTGGTTTAGCAACAGTCATCTCGGATGTGATAGATCATGGATGTTATTAGATCAGGACAACTTAATGGGCCGTTGTGTTAGGTTATGCCAGAGCTAACGGGTGTTCAGTCAGATTGTCATGGCCCACTTCAAACTGAAATTGAAGCTAATGGAAAATGGACTGGTACCGAAACAAACAGATCAGTTGCAAATCCAGCCTGAGACAGAGGCTAGTGTACAGCCCTCAGCTCTCAGAGTGAACGTTCAGTGTGACCTGTCCAGTCTGGCAGTGCCACACACTGGTGGCACATCCTCAGCTTGGGGCAATGTGGAGAGTGGAGCATTGGCCCCATGTGGCTGCCACACACCTGTAGAGGTAAATCTGAATTTACTGAAGCACCATGTACACCCAACAGCCAAGGGAAAATAAGTGCTGAGCTGACGGGAGGTTGGTCCAGGCTATGGAAGGGAATTACACAGCATTGTGCAGGGAGATGAGGCTTTCCTTGGGTGCCCCTCACTCTTCAACAAGACCTCAGTGCCCCTGTTGCCTCTTCACAACTCCATGTGCTTTGTGCACTGGGACAAAAAGAATACCATTTGATAACTAACAGAGGCATTTGCAGATGAAAACCCTGAATGTTAAAAGCCATTTCAAAACAGCATTGGAATAGGATAAGCAACACTTCAAGCACATGAGATGAAATAAGCAATTGTTTTGTGGGAATTCTTGATCAAAGAGACAGCAGTTCCCTGCCTGCTGCATCACCAGGCTGTGAGAGGGGGAAGTAAGCACCAAAATTCAGGTGTATCTCAGCTTAAAACTCTGTACAGACGGGGCAGCTGCACCCTGCAGGAGCTGAGGATACATCCCTACCTCCAGCACTACAGAAAACAACAGAAGTATTTTCCTACTTGAGTTCCAGGTGCGGGGAGAAAAAAGGATGTTACCAAGTGATCAGGGCAGTAAATCAGCTGAACAGTTTCGTTGTGCTGTGCTCCCTGTCTCTTCTCCAATGGCAGGTGCAGGACAAGTTATGTGGGGCAGATCAAGTGTGATTTCACTGCCAGTGCCCGTTCCTAGTCATACTTCTGCTGGCTTAGATGGAGCAGAAGTGGCTTTTCCTTGGTGTTCCAATGCAACCATTTCCCTTAAGGAGCCTTCAGTGCCAGACTGTGAGGATGGAGCCATATCTTCTCAGCTGCAGTCTGGTCTTCAGTTGCCTTTACATCTCCCTGCATGCAGTGTCTGCACCAGGACCCGCACACGAGTCCTTTTCATGCTGCCTGAGCTGATGAGAGTTGGCTTTAGGACAGTTCTTCTGAGGTTTCTTAAAATACATTGCACGTACCAGTGACTAATGTTTCTCCCCAGCCTTTCATACGCTGCAGCCTGCAGTGCAGAGACCTTGTAGACGAAGCCAAGAAATTCCACCTTCGGCCTGAGCTCCGGAGCCAGATGCAAGGACCCAGGACACGAGCACGTCTGGGTGAGCAGCAGGGGAAGGGACCCTGAGAGGGGCCAGGGCACTGCCAGGTCTTGTGCCAGACACCTTGTCTAGTGCCTTGTAATGGTGTTCGTGCTGTTCACAGCAGTAAGTTGTCATCCCATGGTACCCAGTGAGACAGAGAGGGGACTGGAGCAAAGGACAGAGGGGCCTCTTTTACAGAGCACGATTGCTTAGTGCCAGTGTGGGGAGTAGCTGATTGCCTTTAATCGTAGGCCCCTGCTGTGGCCTTAAAAGCAGTTTCCTGAGTTGCTGATGCTTGCAGATATGTTTGTCCCAGCATGCAGCTGTGCAGGAACTGTGGGAAGAGTTTCTTCCTGTCTGAAGAGGCAGGTATCAGAGTCCAAAATAGAGCTGTGAGGTGAGTGACAGCTGCCTTACAGTGACAGCAAGTTTCCACAGCGAATTGAACAGGGGAAGGTGCAAGGAGGGAGATGGAGATGTCCCTCTTCCCCTTCAGAGGTGCTTTTTTTTTGTTTTTTTCTCCCTAGCCTTGTTAAGGCAAATAAATGATGATATCTTCCTTTATTTCAGTAACTCCTACCAAGCATGGTCACTGAATTGTTTGGAAAATGCTTGTCTTAGGGCTGTGAGCACTCAAGAGCAACATAAATGTAGGAATGACCTGCAGAAGAAGGAAAAGTATTTTACTGGCTTCTTCTGTCAGACTCTGTGCCGTGTTTGTGTCCTGGTGCACTCCCAGGGCACTGCCATCAATGCCAGCATGGACCACTCTTCCTGCAAGGAATCCTCCCTGTGTGTTCTCCAGTGCTGCTGCAGGTGTGGTGGAGAGAGACCCCAAAATCCCTTTGTGGCCTCTTTTAGGGGACAGAAAGCAGTTTAACACAAAAGGAGGAGGGCAGATTAGGCTTTTCAGAGACACAGTAGTCAGACTTTCTGGCCTGAAGGGAGTATTGATATGCTGTTCCTGCCTAGTCCAGGCCTCAGCACATTTTGTGGGAATTCCTATGCCAGTGTCAAAGACCTGGACTCAACTCAGCCTGTCACTCGCATCAGCCTTCCAGTATCTGAAGGAACCTGCAAGGAAGCCAGAAAGGGACTCTTCATCAGAAACCGCAGCAATGGAACAATGGGGAATGGTTTCACTCTGAAAGGGGGAGGAATCTAGGGAATAAATTCTCCCCTGGGAGGGTGATGAGGCCCTGGCACAGGCTGCCCAGAGAAGCTGTGGCTGCCCCATCCCTGGAAGTGTCCAGGGCCAGGCTGGACAGGGCTGGGAGCAACCTGGGCTAGTGCAAACTGTCCCTGACCATGGCAGGGGGTGGAATGACATGAGCATAGAAGTCCTTTCTAACACAAACCAAAAACTGTTTTATTGTCTAATTGTACAGTCTAAAACTGCACATTGTTGCTGAGGTTCATCCTTTGGATTCAGCCATAGCTGTTTTAATTGATTCCATACCATCTGATATCAGCAATGTGTCACTTACAAACTGTGATCAAGGCTTGTATTAACTTTGCATGGGAGGAACTGAAGTGATTGCACTTTTAGCTGCCTTACTGAAAGGAGGCTTTCCAAGATATTGGAGATCTTCTGAATCCTTCCCAGTTATTTTTATATTATTCTTCATCTGAGATAGCAGTTTTTCTGCTTTGTGACAAAGTCTTATTAAATGTTCTTGCTTGCTGTTCAGTCCTTGTGCAATGAAAGGCTGGACGGTCCTAAATTCTAGTGATAAATTCCCTGTTCCAGAAAGGGCCCAGAGAGTCGAGGGGATGCTGAGTTGTTCTAAACCTGAGACAGAAGCCTGCTTCCAGGAGGTGATTAGAGGGGAAGTTACAACTCTCCAGGTCACAGCTGTTAATAACAGTCATGGAGGAAATAAGAAAAATTCAGAGAAAAGAAAGCAGAGGGAAGGCAAATTTGAAATAAAATACACAAGATTTAAGAGACAATTCCTTGGAAAATACTTAATTAGTTTTCCAAGCTTCAGACAGCCTGACTTGTTTGTCAGTTACATGGTGAACAAAGTCCCCTAAATCAGGTCTGGGTGTCACTTGTGACCAAGGGGAGACTTTGTGTTGTGAGGAGGCTGCAAGGAAGCAGCCATTCTCCTACAGATTCTATGGGATGGCGAGAGGATTGGGAAAAAAAGAGGAAAGGATACAAAAGGAGACATAAAGGAATGAACTTCAGCACCTGTCTGAGGCAGCTTGTTTTCTCAAAGTGCCTCTGATGTTTGATGTTAGGAGAAACAGCCCTCCAGCAGCCAGCTCCTAACACCTCAGTCAGTTGTGTGCCACATGCTCTGAAGAGTTTTCCTTTCTCTTCCTTTGCTGAGCACAGAGTGTGAGTGCCTGAGCCAGGTTAGGTCCCTTCTCCAGAGCCAAGACAAAAACAGGGATTATGGGGCAGCTTTGTGCCAGGGAAGGCTCAGAGTTTCTTCAGGTTGTTCCCCGGAGGTGACCCTTTGGTTGTCAAGGGATTGACTTGTCTTTGCTGTCCCTCTGTTCCTCAGGAGCTAATGAAGTGCTGCTCGTGATTGGCGGCTTCGGCAGCCAGCAGTCCCCCATTGATGTGGTGGAGAAATACGACCCCAAGACCCAGGAGTGGAGTTTCCTGCCGGTAAGGGACTGGTTCTGGCCACCACAGGGCTGACCAGGCTGTGGGCAAACACTGATCCTGCAGCACCAGCTGGATAACAGTCTCCTTGGGCTGTCCTGTGCAATCTACTGAGGATTTCTGACAGAAATTCTTTAGGGATTTACATGGCGAATGCTGAAACCACTTCAGCTTGCAGAGCGACTGAGGGAGAGGGGGTTGTTGTCATAGACCTGATCAGCTGAGCCTGCAGAGACCCACATCTTGGTTGTGGGAGTGAGAACTATCATGTTTCCTAGTGAAGGGGTGTTAAGCTTTAAGGTTAGTGATGATAATTGGAATGTCAATAGGAACAGTGTAATCAGTGCAGTCTTCAGGCTGCTGCGTGATCCCACTGCTTGCACTGTTTTGGAGCATAATGGGAAGAGAGAATTCCTGCAGTGAGGAGTATTTCTACCCAGTATTTCTTTATCTCTGTGAAATGGTGGAGAACTGCCTCTTCTTTAATATCACCAGTCAGGGCAGACTCAGTATCACCTGGTGTTCCAAAATTCTGATCTTTTTTTGGAGGCTAAAAGCTTCATCAAATCAGAGTCCCCACTTTTTCCCATTACCAGTGTCTGCAGGAGCCAGTGGGAGGCTAAAAAAATGTCCCAAATGCATCAAAGATTATGCAGCAGTACAGGATAAATGACATTTAGTGCAAAATATTTGCGTGCAGAGAGACATGGTCCTAAGACGAGAGCATGGCAGGGGGAGGCAGGCGCAGTCGCTCAGGCTGTGTCCTTTAATTCCATAGTGCTCTGGGGCAGTGGGCCGTTTCCCAACGGAGCAGCGCAAGAGGGTGGAAGAGCAGTGGTTGATTTCTATGCCCGGTGTTGTTCCTGTCTTTGACCTTGGTGTTGCTTTGCTGTCCCAGAGCATCACGCGCAAGCGGCGATACGTGGCCACGGTGTCCCTCCACGACCGCATCTACGTCATCGGGGGCTACGACGGGCGCTCCCGGCTCAGCTCCGTGGAGTGCCTGGATTACACGTCAGACGAGGATGGCATCTGGTACTCCGTGGCTCCCATGAACGTGCGCCGAGGGCTGGCGGGAGCCACAACCCTTGGGGGTACGTCCTGGTGGCTGCCAGGGCAGAGCAGCCTGTTCAGCTCTGGCCTGAGATGCCCTGAGCTGGTTTGGGAAGAGTGGGCTGCCTCTGGGGGAGGAGGGGAGCCTGAGATTCTGCCTTCTCATCACCGGGATGCAGAAATGGAAAACTTGCCCACATATCCTGAGAGGAGCTCTGCCTCTGCTGCATTCCTGCAGCACATATCCATGAACTGGGGGAAAGGGGCTCCGTGTGAGATTATGGAGTGGGAAGCTCTGAGGGTGGTGACAGTGTTGGGCAACACTGAGCACAGGACACCGAGTACAGCTGTGACTTCCAGCACTGGAGTGACTGGAACATCTGCAGGGAAGGAGTAAGGACTTTGGGGAGGTACTGGCATGAGGCTCGCCACAGGCAGGTTTTGGGTTTGAGCATGGCCGTGTTTCAGTGGTTCTGCAGCATGAAAAAAAATAGCTGGATTCTGTGTGTTCTCTTTCATCCATCAGCAAGAAGCAGATTTAAAGGCCAGGTGGGACGTGTGTGTGTTCGTTGGGCCTATGAGCCAGGCTGAGGAGCCTGGCTTCATCTCGGCTCCCAGTGTGCCACAGTCTGTTTTCTGTGCATGGTGTGCAGTCCATGCTGTAGCTTTGCCCCGTGTGTGAGGGCCCTGGTGCTCCATGCGCATGGCTGACTGGCTGGGTCCCACCTCTGTCACTGCAGACATGATCTACGTTTCGGGTGGGTTCGATGGGAGCCGCCGTCACACCAGTATGGAGCGCTACGACCCCAACATCGACCAGTGGAGCATGCTGGGGGACATGCAGACAGCACGGGAGGGAGCGGGGCTCGTGGTCGCCAATGGAGTGATCTACTGCCTGGGTAGGTACCCTCAGCACCTCTGGGAGCTGTGCCAAGCCCATCTTTAACCCAAGGGACCATTCAAGCGCTGCCTGAGCAGCACCAACCTGCCACGTCCATGTTAGAAGAGGTCTAACCTCACTGGGCACTCAGAGCTGAGTCAGTGAGTGCTTCCTGACCTCACTGTTCCCATCACAGTGGCTTGGACTGCAGCTGCCTCATACTGCAGAGAATGCTGCACGCTGCAAATTACACTGCATTTGAGGGATGGCAGGAGCGTGGAGGATAAGCAGTGCCAGCTGAGGCTTTGTGTGACCTGGGCAGTGTCTAAATGTCCAAAGATTAAGCAGGTAGCCATGGGACAGGGCGTACATCTGCAGCACACAAAGTAATGGTGGCTGTAGTGCTCCAGAAATGTATCCTGAGCCGTCTGTTCTCCAGCTTCTTCCTGTAGCACTCACTTTAGTTTCAGAGCACCACGCCAGCTGTGAATACAGTGAGATTGCCAGAGGACAAAGCTCTCTGAAGCTTGTTCTGTGGGGCACCTTCTGGGCCTCAGAAAAGGCAGTCCCTGCATTGCACCTACATCTGGTGCAGTCCTGTTCCTGGGAAGTCACAGATCTTAGGCCCTGGTTTCATAGAACCACCAAATGGTTTGGGTTGGAAGGGACTTAGTCTCATTCCACCCCCTGCCACGGGCAGGGACACCTTTCACTAGACCAAGTTGCTCCAAGCCCAGCCCAACCTGGCCTTGGATATATCCATAAACCAGCCACATTCATTCCTCTTCCTCATGCTGTCCCCCAGGGTGGATGGCAGCACACTGCTCCTTTGCTGGGACTGCACTGAGATTTTAGCATCGGCTTGTGAAACAGCTCTTGAGAGATCCCAGCCTACACTTTTCAGCCTCATGCAGCTGCAGCACAGACCTGAGCACAGACCTGGGAGCTGCACATGTGCAATCTGCAGGGCTGCACTAGCAGTGGCCTCAGTGTGCACATGGGGCTGGCCTGGGTTGCTGGTTTGGGGAGGTGATGCTCTCCCACATGGCCCGGTGCAGTGTGGAGGCAGAGCTGGCTCTGGGCTGGCTGCAGGATCCTCTGCCACCAGGGTGGGCTGTGCTGATGGCAGTGCCACACTGTGCTCGGGGCCCACCAGGCATGGTACTGCTCTCTGCACAGAAAGCGTTCTCCCCAGGTCAGCCCCATGGTTTGCTCCTGTGTTTTGTTTCAGGAGGCTACGATGGGCTGAACATCCTGAATTCTGTCGAGAGGTATGACCCCCACACTGGACACTGGACAAATGTCACTCCGATGGCCACTAAGCGCTCAGGTAAGAGCCCACAGTGCCTTGAGGTCAGTGTGTCTCCTGCTGCCCTGAGGGAGCAGTCACTGCTCGTGTGTTTTGCTGCCCTGAAGGATGCTCTGGCCCCAGTGGGTGGGTTGGCTTTGAGAAAGGATGATTTTACTGGCTTGAATTCCCAAGAGAAATACTGATTTTCACATGCCTCCATTCCATACTGAGGTGTGTACAAAGGGATGTAGCAGCAGGGTTGTAGGTTACATGGAGGGAGATGAAATGCTGTGTGACTTCCACAACTAGGAACAGTGCCTGGCATGGAGAAGAGCTCACAAACTGACCACAGTATGGGTCAGTGCTTGGCAGCTGCACAGGCCATGGTGAAGGCAGGTGTGTGTTGCCAGGCTGCTCCTTCGCCTGAGCCCTGCTCCGGGGCAGCACTGCCACAGCAGTGTCACCCAGCAGTGGGGTTACACAGATGGTGCAGTCACACAGTAATTATTCCCCACCAATCTCTCTGCCTGGTGTTCTCTCCAAGCTTTAACTTGGCTGTTGTATCCAGGACAAAAATAGTTTAAATCCTACTTTTGGAGTATCCTTCTGTTTAAGCTTTCCTTTATTTCTCAGAGCAGTTGTTGTGGGGCTCCTGTAGCTCCTGTGTGCCCAGGTGTGTTGACTCCTGCTCTGGCTGTGTGCCTCCGGCCTCCTGCCCTGCCCTCCAGGCCGTGCTGATGGGCTGCCCTGGTCCTGCCTGTGTGTGCATGTGGAGGTTGCTCTGTGCCTCCGCACCTGTGTGGCTCCTAGTGCTTACAGTTACATGCTTAGACCCTCTTCCAAATCCCTTTTGAATTTCCTTTTTCTCTACTTCTTTCAATAACTGACCCTCACACCGGCTGGGCAGCACTGCTCCATGTGATCCCTGTGCAGTGCTCCTGGTTAAGGACAAGTACTGGGTACTCAATAAAACTGGGCACTGTTTCAAAAATATTTCAGCTTACTTGTGCCTGCAGTGGCATTCACCAAAACCCCAATCTTTAAATATATATTCTTGTGACAGGGATGTTCCTGTTAAGTGTTGGTTTATCTGCCAAGAATGGGTCTGATTTAGGAGTTGGGCACTTTCCACATCCAGGAAGGCCATGCAAATAAAACACGGGATAAAAGCTGTAGGTTTTTCTAGGTCAGAGGCACTGTGTGAGACTAATCCATGAATCTCTAGGAAGCTTGAGGGTCAGATGGCTTTCTGGTGGGTGTGCTTTGGGCACCAGAGAAGGCTGTCTTTGGACAAGACCAAAAGCAGAGTTCATGGGAAAGCTTTCTGTAACAGGCATTTGCCAGGTCTGTGCTCCTTGGAGCACCAAGATCACACATGGGTGTGCCCAAGTTTTTGTGCCACCACTCTGGTACTAACACCCCTAACTGCTCACACCTCGGGCACTTGCAGCCTTCATCCTGGTGTCAGTTAAGTCCGTCCTGGTGACCTTGGACCCTGTAGAACTTTTTTGCCCCCCAAAAATCCTCAAAGAATTATCCACATGCAGACCTTTGGATTCCAAGCCCAGGACTAAGAGTAAGGTTAGCTTTATTCACAGAGGTTATTTCCTCCTTGATTCTTTTCACCTCTTAGGACAGATTCAGGAGGGAGGCTACCTCTCAGAGACTTGGGCCATATTGCATTGCTGGAGCCGATTTCCCTGGTTAGGCCTTGGTTTGGTCCTTCAGCCAAAGCTCCTGGAGAGCCCACTGGGCCAGCCTGGCCATTCCCAGCTGTTCTGGTGCTCTCAGCAAGGACAGACAGGGAAAGCCAGGATGCATTTAGTGGAACAGAAAGTCTCTTATACCCTGTTGGTAAAGAAACAGATCCATGCCCTACAACTGCAGGGTAGCTGGCTCATTTCCTTCAGGATATTCATTAGTGCAAGAGTTCCATGTTGGTGGTGACAGCCTGACAGGGCTGACTGTGTTCCCAGCTGCAGGAGCCCCTGAGGCCACCGAGTGCATGGTAATGTCACAGTGTCCTCCAGTGCTGTACCTGAGGGGGCTGCCAGGGAGGAACCAAGGCTAGTGGGGTTTATTTGGTACTGTTTTCATAAATTCCCAGTTGGAGCAGCATATTATTGTCTGCTTTCACTGTGAGAACACCTGTTCAGGCAGCTGCTCCAGCCACCTCTGCCTCTGCAACAGTGTAGAAACCAGTTTTCATTTTGTCTTCCAGAGGAGTAATGTCAGGGAAATCCTTCCTCCAGCTTTGCATGGAGCAGTGTGCAGCTACTCTCCAGGCCACAGCCAGGAGCTGAGTGACACCAGGGAGTCAGAAACTCCAGAGGAACCTGTCTCTGTGCTGACAGTCCCAGCCAGCTGCCTGCCAGCAGAGCAGGCCTGGTGCTGCTCTGCTCACACACCTGTGGTCAGGTGTCAGCCCAGGTAAACCTCTTGTGCTGCTGTGCTGCCCAGGCCCCCCATGCCACACAGTCAACAGTGTTTACTGGAGTGAAATATTTTCATGTATCATATAGGGACAACAACAACAGAAGACACGGTTTATCAGCTCTTTTGGGGGACGTACAAGCATGAAAAATGTCCTGTGAGGAGGGAGGAACTGACCTGTTCAGCCTTGTGACAGTGAGCCCAGCGTCACTCGTGGGCGTGACTGTGCCACCTTCTCTCCGCAGGGGCTGGCGTGGCTCTGCTCAACGACCACATTTATGTGGTGGGTGGGTTCGATGGCACAGCACACCTCTCCTCAGTGGAGGCCTACAACATCCGCACCGACTCGTGGACCACGGTGACCAGCATGACCACGCCTCGCTGCTACGTGGGGGCCACGGTGCTGCGGGGCCGGCTCTACGCCATCGCCGGGTAAGCGCAGGGGCTCCTGCACCTCCGGGTGCTCAGGACGTGACCTGAGGGGACACAGCTGCCCTCCCTTGCCCGGGGCCTCTCCTCCAGGAGAGGACACATCCACGGGGTCACCACACCTGACCACAACCGGCAGCACAAAGGGCCCGGGCGGGCGGGAGAGCAGCAGCGGGCAGCAATGTCGGCCTGATGCAGTGGTTATAATTCGGGCTGCTCCTGCTGTATGCAGCTGTCCGGCCTCCCTGGAAGAGCTCTAAATGCCTCAGCCTCTTCCTTCAGCACCGTCCTTCATTTGTAACTTTCTGTCCTGGCAGGTACGATGGGAACTCGCTGCTGAGCAGCATCGAGTGCTACGACCCCATCATTGACAGCTGGGAAGTGGTCACCTCCCTGGGGATGCAGCGCTGCGACGCGGGAGTCTGCGTCCTTCGGGAGAAGTGATCAGGAGGGAGCTCACAAAGAAAAACGTGCTAAAAAGTCTCGGCTGGAGGAAGAGTCCCAAATGATTTGCAGTGACTGTTCTTGAGAGTTGTGGATGCTGTGGGAATAGGCACCAGAACAGCAGCTTTCTGTGCTGCTTGTGACTAGAGCATGTGCATAACTGTGTGATCTCAGCAGTCATTTGAAATCAGGGGCTCTGTGGGAAGCTGGAGGAGGGGGATGAATGGGGTCAGGAGAAGCTGCACTCTCTGCTGTTCCCGTGGCTCAGTCTGTGGGCAGAGCAGAGTTGCCCCAGCCTGGTCTCAGGCAGCCTGGTGACCCCTCCCAAGGACATGTACATACCCCTGGGTCACCTCTTCAGCCACCGCAGGACCCTGCGGGTCCTCGGGTCGCTCTCAGCCGTGTGGATGTGTGAGGGTGAGTCCAGCTGCTCTTATGTTCCAGCTTCAAATCATCGTGTACGTACTGAATGTTCCACTGTGCTCCCTGAGTGGGTGCAGAGCCAGGCTGGGTGATGTGTGTGAGGGGCCTGCACTGTCACCGTGTCTGCAGGCTCCTCGCAGGGCTGCACACAAAGGAGTCACAGGTCAAAGCTGTCAACTACTGTGACACAGAGCCTGAGGCCATGGGGGCAGAGGGCAGGGGAGGAGCTCGTTGCCTGCCACAGAAGCATCTACAGTGTTTGTGCTCTTGATCGGGTGCTCAGCAAGGTTCATCACATCGTGTTTCCTCAAAAAGCTTGACAGCTCCAGCTGCAAACGATGTGTGGCACTGGGAGCTTGGCCGTGCCTGTGCCCCGCCCTGTCAGGAGGTCACCTGAGCTGAGGCCGGGAGAGTAGGGACACAGTGGCTGCTGCCCACCGAGGTCCTGCTGGGTGAGTCACTGGGGTTTGTCCCCACACAGACCTGAGCCCAGCACAACCAAGGCAGCCTTTCACTCAAGTCCATTGTGTTGGTTTTCCTTTTATCAAGGATTTTTCTGCTTCCAGGGCTGTTCCGGAGTGCCATCCAGGATTCTGTTTCACCCTTTGTTCTCAGCTGTTTCTTCCCCTGTCTCAGAACTCCCCATCCCATGACACTTGCTATCCCTGGCCTGCCCCAGGAGCCCAGGTTAGGCTCCATGAGTGGCACACGGCAGCTCCTGGAACACTCCCTGCTCAGCATGTCCTGCCTCACTGCGTTCCTGGGAGCACGAGCTCCCCTCTGCCATCAGCTTGGCCCCACGGTGCCTGGGCTCCATGTAGTGCTGCTCGTTGAGCTTCCTGCTGACTCCTTGCTTGGGGACAGGGTGGGATCAGGGACATGGTAGCATGACCTAATTATGCACTTTCAGCCAATGCTCTGACCTTCTGCGTTCGTTTCTATCACACAAGTGTTCTGTGGTTTTGTTTCCTATGTTTATTTTTTAATGAAAGTATAAAGAATAAAATATTTCCTGAGCCAGTATGAGTTTAGCTTCTGTTTTCTACCTTCCAGACATATGTGTGACTATTACGTGAAGGGCTTGTGCAAACCCTCTGTTAGAGAGGCAGCTACCCTCAGTGTCTCTGCCCTGCAGCTTCAGCCCAGTAGTGAAAAACAGCTGCTCCAACTGTGAGATCTGTGGCACAGAGACCAGCCAGGCCTGGGGAATTCCCTAGTGAGGGAATTTCTTGTAAGGTCTGTTGGAGAAGAGCGTGGCAGCAGAGAGGAGGAGAAGACTGTGACTACAGTTGACAGCAATAATAAATCATCAGGGGCTGAAGATGAGCCCAGGGGGCCAAGAAGGCCAATGACACCTGGCTCGTAGCAGCCATGGTGTGACCAGCAGGACTGATGACCCTCTGTCTGTGCTGGGCACTGCTGAGATCACACCTCCAGTCCTGGGGCAGTCTTGGGACCCTCACAAGAAGAAAGACATTGAGGGGCTGGAGCATGTCCAGGGAAGAGAATGGAGCTGGAGAAGGGTCTGGAGCCCCAGGAGGGGCTGAGGGAGCTGGGAAAGGGGCTGAGCCTGGAGAAAAGGAGGCTCAGGGGGGACCTTGTGACTCTGCACAACTCCCTGACAGGAGGGGACAGCCAGGGGTGGGGTCAGGCTCTGCTCCCAGGGAACAGGACAGGAGGAAACAGCATCAGGTTGTGCCAGGGGAGGTTCAGGTTTGAGATTGGGAAAAATTTCTTCCCTGAAGGTGTGGTCAGGGCCTGGCACAGGCTGCCCAAGGCAGTGGTGGAGTCACCATCCCTGGAAATGCTCAAAAGCTGTGTGGATGTGGCCCCTGGGGCCATGGTTTAGTGGTGAACGTGGCAGTGCTGGGGGAGTGGTTGGTCTCTGATGTAAGAGGCCTTTTCCAAATTAAACAATTCCATGATTCTAATACTGTTACAGTAGAGCTGCAGCTCCTGTATCCACCATGGGCATGTGGGATGAATGGAGCCCAGCATAAACTCATCTGTCCATAATGCAAAACAGATTCTGTTGATTTCAGGGCAAACTGCAACATTCTGCCCCAGGAGCCTTTGATGCCTCCAAATCCTCCACCTCCTACTTGGTCCCGCCATAAACAGCTCAGCACTCACTCCAGATGTTCAGGAGCCTCTCCTGATGCCCGTCCCCCAAACTGCTCCATCATTCTTTAGCCAGCGAGAAGTGGGGAAGCAAAGAAGGGAACAAAGAAGGTCCCGCTTGGGGAGTGCAGCACTCACTGGTGCCATACATGGATCTGTCCTGCCTGTGCCCCCCTGACACCTGCAGGGACACAGGCAGTGCAGGGGGAGTTTCTAGGCTCCGACACTGACCCTGGAGCTGTCAGCAGCTCCTCTCCCTTCCCTGACAAGCCCTGCTCTCCTGCAAAGGGCTCAGGGGGATTCAGTTCCAAAAGCGACGTGTCCGGTGTCTTGTTGGGCAGCAAGTCAGCAGCTGGGCAGGTTGAAGCAGCGCCATCAGAATTGGGTCACAGCATGATGTGACCCCATGGGAGTGGCCAGCAGACCCATCCCTGCCTTTCCAGGCCAGGATGTACTGAAGGAGCTGGTGTTTCCAGGGAGGTAATGCACAATATAAATCTTCAAAATGCTCCGTGTTGGTGCTGGAGATGAGAAAATGTAAAGGCTCCTGCTGGAAGCAAAACAAAGGGACAAAATGTTCTGCTTGGTAGTAAGTTGGTATCAATTCTCCCTGGCCAGCAAGAGTGAAGCTTTGCTTCATGAATAATCCAGCAGAAAATGCAAAAAGGCAGAATTAAGAGTGAGTTTTCAACAGAGATAGCTCCCACCCAAGAATTAAGAATTAGCCAAAGATCCTATTAGTGGGTTTTTATTTACCTCTTGAATTGTCCACAAGGACTGGGACAGTGAGAGACACCACCCCAGCCACCAGCCCTGACCAACCAGCCCAGCCCAGCAGCAGCCTTGGGCCACAAGCTGGAGACATCAGTGCGGTGTTTGTGCCACTCAGGGTTTGTGGGCTGGGGACCTCGTCAAAAGTGCCCCGTGTGTGAAGGTAAGAGCGATGCAGCACTGACAGCTGTGCCTTTCCACCCGGCACCAGCCTCCCCAGGGCAGGCAGAGGGCTCACTTTCCTCCACCCCATGTGGCTGGGATCTCGTCCCTCACAGGCTGGGTTACCCCCAAAATGAGGATGTGCGCACGTGGTACAACCGGGCAAAGCCTTACAAATGTGTCACTTGGTGCCCTGCTGCAGTCAGATCAGGAGGGAAAGGCCTCCCCCACTGACCCTCCTGCAAAGCAGGAGGCTGGTCTGGGGCAGGAGTGACCCACGGGGAGGCTCTGAAGCTCTGGAGAGAGAAAAGTGACCCTGAAGTGGACTGTCCCTGCTCAGGTGCCTCTGGGGCAGCTGGAGTCAGCTCCCAGGAATGTTCTGGGGTGTTTTTCTCAAAGTGATGTTGACACCTACATGAGCAGGGAAGAACTCACAGAATCCAAGGATAACTGCACTTGGGAAGGGCAATCTGGTGGTCTGTAACCCTACCTGAAGGAGATCCAGTTTGGATCAGGTTCTGCCGAGTCCAGAGTATCTCCAGGCATGGGAGTTCTGTGACTTCCCTGAGCCCGTGGACAGGTGGCTCTGGCTGTGGGACAGGACTGAACCGCGTCACCTTCCCGTGGCTGGTTTGTGCCTGGCCCAGGGCAGTGGGTGCCCAAGGGCTGCTCAGGGGCACTGCTGAGCTCCACACCTCCTCACAACCTGCTCCCCTCTCGGGCCACGCTCTGGCTCCACACACACACCCAGACAGGGCTCAGGAGCTCAAACGCCCCCAGCTCTGCCCCTGCCCAAGGAACACCTGCACAGGTCACCGGAGAGTGGGGTGCTGTCTCCCAGCTACACTCACACCCCAGCTGATGTCAGCATTGCCCAGGGCTGGAGCCTGCGGTGAGCAGCCGGACTGCTGCTGAAATCCGATACCTTTATTTAGTACCTCGAATTTATTTAGTGCCTCGGTTCCCTTTTCTGGCCTCTCCTGAGGGTTCTTGGCAGCAGACAGTTAGGAGTGAGACAACAGGAGGATGAGGCATACTCACACCAAACCAGGACTCTTCTGGGATCTGGTCTACCCTCTAAAGAAGCAGTGGCTCAATTAAAAGGCCTTTTCCCATCTTTTCAACACTAGCAGAGAGGTGTTAGCAGCCCACAGCCAGAGTGGCTCAAAGGCGCTCAGTGAGGAGCAGCCGAGTCAGCCGGGCCCCAGGACCCTGTCCCCAGCACTGCTGCCCTGTGAGCCCTGGCACTGCCTCCTGCTTTGCCCGGGCTCTGCGGGCAGGGAGCGGGCTGATCTCGGCTCTCCTCTCCAGGAAAACACATTGCCGCCAGTGTCAGCCCCTTGCTCCGTTCAGGGCGCTCCATCCTCCCCATCAAGGGGGTTCTCTCTGTTCCAAGCAGCCGAGAGAGCTGCTGTGTTAGAGCAGCCGGGGCACTCCCAGCGCTGATGCAATCTCCACATGCAAAGATGTGCTGCAGCTTCACAGGATGCCAGCGTGGCCGGCTGGGAAGGGACCACAGTGGCTCATCTGGCCCCACGTCCCTCCACTATCCCAGAGCACAGGGCACAAGATTGCGTCCAGACGGTTCTGGAAAGTTTCCATTGATGGAGACTTTGAAGGGAGACAATTTCCCTTTGTCCAGCATCAACTGGCTTCCCTCTCCAACCATGAATTCAAGCATCTCCTGACTCCCATGCCTGGGAAGTGACTGTCCCTGATGGCCCCCTGGGCAGGCCCACGACAGACAGGCCGCCCTGCCCTCTCCTGCCGGTCCAGGATCACTGGGGGACCAGAAAATCCCACACTTGTTTGGGTGGGAAGGACCTTAAAATTCACCTCATCCCCCCTGCCCTGGGCAGGGACACCTTCCACCATCCCAGGGTGCTCCAAGCCCCGACCAGCCTGGCCTTGGCCACCTCCAGGGATGCCGGGGCAACCCATGCCACGGCAGGATTCCCAGGGCAGGACTCGCAGGGCAGGATTCCCGGGACAGGATTCTCAGGGCAGGATTCTCGGGACAGGATTCCCAGGTCAGCATTCCCAGGCAGCATTCCCGGGGCAGCATTCCCGGGTCAGCATTCCCAGGCAGCATTCCCGGGGCAGCATTCCCGGGTCAGCATTCCCAGGTCAGGATTCCCAGGCAGCATTCCCGGGGCAGCATTCCCAGGCAGCATTCCCGGGGCAGCATTCCCGGGGCAGCATTCCCAGGCAGCATTCCCAGGCAGCATTCCCGGGGCAGCATTCCCGAGTCAGCATTCCCAGGCAGCATTCCCAGGCAGCATTCCCGGGGCAGCATTCCCGGCCCGTGATTCCCGCCCGGATCTCGCGGACACTCCGGGCACGGGGAGCGGGGCGGGGCCACCACGGCGGGGGCGGGAACGTGCCGGTGACGTCACCGCTGCGCTCGGCCTGACGTCGCTCGGCCGGCCCCGCCCCCGGCCATGGCGGCGCCGTGCGCGGAGATGGAGCCGGCGGCGCCTCCGCCCTCCCCGCCCGCTCCTCCTGCGGCCGCCGCGGGCTCGGCCGGGCTCGTGTGCGCGCAGGGCCGCAACCTGCGGGCCGTGCTGTGCCAGCGCTGCGGCTCCCGGGTGCTGCTGCCCGGCGCCGCCACCTTCGCCCGCCGTGAGGTACCGGGGCGTTCGGGGGGGGGCGGGCGGTGCCGGCCGGGCGGTGACGGCCCCGTGTCTCCGCAGCTCCTCCTGCCCGCCATGAGGAAGAAGGCGGCGGCGGCGGCGGCGGCGGGAGGCGGCGGGGACGTGCTGCGGGAGCACTGGCTGGTGCGCGACATGTTCTCCTTCGAGAACGTGGGATTCACCCGCGACGTGGGCAACGTCAAGTTCCTGGTGTGCGCCGACTGCGAGGCGGGGCCCATCGGCTGGCACTGCCTCGACGACAAGGACAGCTTCTACGTGGCGCTGGAGCGCGTGGCCCACGAGTGACGCCGGCCCCGGGCTGCGAGCTGGGCCCTGCGGGCCGCCCGGCCCCGGTCAGCGCAGAGCCCGACTGTCGGCGGCCCGCCCGCTCCCCGCCGTGCCTGACCCCGGCCCGGCCCGCCCGGCCACCCCGTTCCCCGGATCCACAGGCTGACCGGCGTCAGGAATTGCAGACCTGGCACAGCCAGCTCCTCACCCGCGCCCACGGTGGAAGAGTGTTGGTGGTGGGGGGTCCCTGTACCCTGCAGGGACAGCTCACCCTGACATTTTTGCCATCTAGCCTGATCCGCCCCAGTCTGGCTGTTCTGTTCTACCGTTTCCCTGGTGGCTGCTGTCGCTCCAGGGGGATGAGGTGTCTCTCATGCTGGTGGCCCTGTGACACCGTCTAAATGGGGGCACTGGGACAGGGCTGCAGGAGGACAGGACTGCTGCACCGAGTGGTTGTGGCAGCTGAAACTGTCTGATCTGCGAGCAGAGCAGTTCCAGGGTTTAAGGCTGTATCTTCTGTCGGTTTTCAGAAGGAATGTTCGCTGCCCCCAGCTCTAACATTTATGTTCTCCAAAACCTCATCTCACCTGACATCTGTACTCTGTGAGAGTTGTGGCACCTGAAGTGAGTGTAAGGCATTCCAACTAACACGTGCAGTTCTATTAACTGAGTACTTGGGAGCAAAACACAGGTAGAGTGTGCAGACAGCATAGGCTGATAGAGCAGCAAACAAAGAAAATGTGCCAGACCATAGAGCTTTCAGGCAGCAAGAGTGAAGAGGTTCCGCCTGAAAAGGATCTGAATCATTGGACAGGCAGCGCTGAAGCATGTCAGAACATAGGTGTTAAACAGTGATGTCAGGAAGGAATTTCTCTTCTGTAAAACCTGGTGGTAAAAGTTATCTGGGATATTGTGACCAATTTTGGTTTCTGCCTTTTGAGAGCTGGTCACAAAGCCAATTAAAAATGGAAGGAGGCTGCAGCAGCTGTGGTTCTCACTGCATTTATCACTGCTGGTAATCGTGGCCCAGTTCATTCTCCATTGCTAATCCCTGTATGACAGAGCAGCTCTCCAGGGATGCTCTGGGGTCCCTGGAGCTGTGCCTCACTCTGGGACATATCCTTGTCCTCTAACCCAGCTGTGAAGGCATAGTTGTCACCGTGCTGGGGGGATGGACTTGTTTGTGCCACCAAACTCCAGGTGGGTGTAGGTGTGCTGCCCCAAGGAAGAAGAACCTTTTCCTTGGCCATCTAATCTAATGAAACATTTTTGCTGGCAGGGCTCTGTAAGGCAGGCACAGCCTCAGATGAGTCTCCCAGAAGAGGCATCCTGACAGCAGGAGGGGCAGAAACAAGTCCCTTGTTTCTGCAGTGCTTGAGCACCTGCACTTGTAAGATTTGGAGACTCTGCCTTAATGTGTGGCCTGTTGTGGGGCTGCTCTGTCAGGAACCTCTGCTGTGGGCAGTCAGGATTTATCAGGGGAGGGACAGAGGCAGAACTGTGGTCTGGGGCTGAGGGTCTCTCTGGAGCAGGAGGCAGATCCTGTGCTGTGTCCTTGCTAGCTGTGTCAGATGGACATTTGTCATGGAAACTGCTTCTTCCCTCCTGCCCTTGCTGCCTCTTAGCCCTGAGCCCAGGGACTGCGCAGGTTCATCAAGGAGATGTGCCTCAAAGGACAGGAGAGCTTCACTTGGGTTCTGCACAGGCATCACAGAATGGTGGGATTACATCACTGATTTCACACTTTCATTTGGACTGTTATCTCTTAGGATATGTGTTCTGACTTGTAATACCCCAGTTACAGCCCATGTTACTTAAATACACTGCGCTGCACAAGCTTCTCTTTGAAGGTGCCACTGTGCAGAACAGACTGTGGGAATCAGCTTGGCCAACGCTGAGTAAATGACCTCCAGAAAATGGTCCATATGGATTCCTGAGTAGTGGGTGGTGCTGGGATGGAGCTGGGGGTGGTGGCAGTTTTCCCAGTCAGCAAACGCCCCTGGAGAGGTGGGAGAGCTCGGGCCAAAGGCCTTCATGTTGCAGTGGCAGCAACTGAAATCCATCCCAGCACAGAGTGCTGTGAGCTCCTGCTCCTCTGGTGGGAGAGGGGAGATGAATCCTCCATGGATCCAGGTGTGCTTTCTGCTGACTCTTTAATATTGAATAGGATCACATAAACTCGAAATGCTAAGAGGAAATGAACACTCTGATGGGAATTTTTGGGAAGAAGCTTTTGTACCACGGGATCTTGGGGGTCATTCAGCCTCAGGTAGGGTCTTGAGTTCCTGCAGCTTGGAGAGGCCAGAAGAAACACCCCTGCAGTGCAGGTGGCACAGGCAGAGACCTGGGCCACGTGATGGGACAGCTGTGCAGTCCAGCTCTCAGTTAGCACCAGGGCTAATTCTTATTCCCAGAGGTGACTGAGAATTTCAGGGGGTGGGCAGGAAGTGGGGAAGAGGCAGCATCATTGTGGGATTTGAGCTCAGGCAGCTCCTCTGTGCTGTTAATGGGGCTTTGTAGGGAGGAGTGTCCCAGTCAGCAGATGTGGCCTGGGGGAAGAGCAGCTGCTGCTCCACTGGACACATCACCAGGTTTGGGATCTGCTGAAGCTGCACTGTTCCTGTGTCAATGAGAACCAATAAAAATTCACATACACTCACAAATATTTTCACTGCTTTTTATCCAGCATGTTGAAAAACTGTTTTCCAGTTGCCTGCAATAACTCCTAGAAAATAAGGGTAGACAACCCTCAGGCATGGGAAGCACTTACACAGGAAGGCTCACTTGCAGCCCATCCTTCTCTATCAACACCAAGACAGTGCAGAATCCCTTATTTCCATGTGTAGGTCACTTTAAATTAATTTGGAAATGGATTCTTCTATTTAATGTCCGCATAGATGTGACTCCTGGGACCATCTTGTGTTAAGATGTAGCAGTGCCTCGAGAGGGAACAGTAACAAACCTGCCTCCCTTGCTCCAGTCAATCCCTCCAGCCAGGTGCAGGGGGAAAGTAATAGCAATTTTGTCTGATTGCTTCCCGGTGTGGATTTAAGGCATGCCTGGTTTGTATAGGTCAGGTGTTTCTATGCTATAAATGTGCTTAGGATGGCTAAAAGCAGACCTTGCTTCACTCTGGCATTGGATTGGGTTCACAGCCCAGAGCCACTTCCTGTAGCTTCACCTCTCTGCTCCCATTCCCACCCAAACCTCCCACTTGAGCAGCTGCTGAGCCCTTTGCATGTTCAATTTGATAACTTAGGCTGAAGCTTCTTGGCTGCTGGGCTGACACATGGGAGTTTGGGTGCTGCAGCCTGTGATATGCTCCAGGGGCAGTGGCAGGATGAGGGCCTTCCCTCCTTTTTGGCAGCTGCAGGCTGTGAGATCAGCTGAGCTGTCGTGGGGAACTGCCACAAGTCATGCCTTGTATAGGGGTCACAGTCACACTCTTCCTCCCCTAAATGAATTATATTTCACTGAATCAGGTAAGTGGTGCATGGAGCAGAGGGCTGGGATTCAAGGCTCCCTCTTTCCCAAGCTCTGCAAGGCAGCAAAAGGCCTTGGTGCCTGGGCCTGCCAAGACCCAAGGTCTCTCCTTGATTCCTCACCTCTTACTGAGGGAATCTTCAGAAGAGCAGTGGTGACAATGTGGACTTTGAAGCAGTAGCTTGGAGAACTTTGCTGTTTGCTTCCCTGCTGTGTCCTAGGGCTCTGCCATCCAGAGATGGTCCTCACGGGGGAACCCAGCAGGGGTGAAAGTGAGATCACTGCAACACCTGCTCGGTGTGTCTGTGGGACCTGCTGCCTGCAGGTGTGGAGGGGAAGGGCTCAGCAGAGTTCAGAGAAGAGCTATGGTTGATGAAAGCATGGCCAGCTTGGCCATGGAGGTGGTCGTGGTGTTCCCTGTCCTGCACAGCTCACCTTGCTGCATTCCCTAAAGCTCTGCTGTGAGTAGGGACTGCCCTGTCAGCGCAGGAGGTTCTGCAGGGAGGTGGTTGGGGGAACAGGGATTTCTGAAATGTGTTACGAATTTCCCTGAAGGTTATTTTACATATCTTGCACTCCCTGGCAGGAACATAAGTAGGAGGAGAGGAAACAATTGAGATGAAATAGCTTCGGGGTCCTTGGACAACTAGTGCAGGGAAAGCATCCCTGCCTCCCACAGAGTCAGGTTAATACAGGCCAAACTCCAGAATCACAGAAACACTAAACTACCAAGTATTTTGCCAAAACCCCACCAAGTATTTTGAAGCTGCTTGGGGACACAAAAGGAAACCACAGCAGATGAGTGGAACTGGCCATAAAAATGCAGAGAGAACATGAGGACTTTTATCAAAGCCAGCTTTGTTCTCGTTCAACCAACACTTTCGTGCATTTCAGCATAAATACTTGAGTGCTGAGCTGTGAGGCAGCCAGGTCCCTCCGGTGCAGCTTTGGTATGAGCACAGCTGGGCCCCTCAGTGACAGTGAGGGGAGAGAAGGGGGAGATGGCAGCCTGGCAATCCAGGCGAGAGCTCCTGACCTGTGGGGCTGGATGGGGGAGAGAAGCCAGTTTTCACAGGAGTGTGCTTTGGAGTGAGTGCCCCAGCACCTGAAAATTACCCAATCATACACAAAGTGAAAATCGAGTGCTTGGCTCCCTTCGTGCAATCCCCGAGGAAGCGTGAGCAGGTTCCGGGGTTGCTGAGATAACACTTCAGCAGCTCTGGAAAAAGTGTTTCTTGCATCTTTCCTAAAACTGAATCGAGCACAGTCCACAGTCCATCCCAGTGGTTGCTGCAGCTTGTCTTTTGAAGTGCTGCACACCGAACTCTGGGACAGCTGCAGGGGTGGGAGCACCTGTGGGGCAGGATCTGTCCCTTGAGCATCCCAGGGCCATTTCCTGGGGGCCTAAGACGTGAACTAGTCACATACAGCTTCTGCCTGGAGAAAGGCAGTTGCCCTTCCCTCCTCAGCACGGTTCTCAGCCGTGTGGGGTGGGCTGGACGGGCCAGCCCCGGGCAGGTTTGGGAGCCCAGAAATGCACCTGGACCTGGCAGTGGGGCATGTGCTGCCCCAGCAGCCGTGCAGCCGCACAGGAGGTCGAAGCAGAGAGCCAGAGCCGTGTGCTTCCAGCAGCCCCGGCTGTGTGTGGCAGGACACGGTAGAGCTGCCGGCAGGGTCTGTCCTTCACAAGTCTTTCAGGATAATTTGTGTGCTGATGGGATCCGAGTGTCCCTGGGGTGAGAGGCTGCGCTGGGAGGATTCCCCCGTGGATGTGTTTGTCCCAGCCTCTCCTCGCTGGGGAAGCGGCAGGGAGTGTGTGTATGCTCAGCTGGGCTTTTGCTCCCCCTTTCATGTTCCTTGTCTTCCAGGAGGCTCTGAATTCCCCGGGGGAAGGCAGGCAGTTGCTGTAATCGCTGTGCGTGCAGAGGCAGAGCGCTCCCGTCTGCTTGCTGCCTGAAGTCCCCTGTGCCGTTGTTCCAATCCAGCTGGAAGAGATGCCCTGAGAGCAAGGGAAAATGAGCAAAGCCGTGTCAGCACAGGTATCCTTCCCCTCCTCAAGCAGCTGGCTCTGCACGCTGCCTGCAATGCTGTGAACAGCAGACTCTCTCCATGGCAAACATCCAGAACACAGCTCGTTGCAGAATCGCTGGTTAATTTGGAATATCTGGCACTGGAGCATGAGGACATGGCTTCAAGGACTTGTTGCCTCGTGCTTTCCTGTTCTCTTGAAGGACTTGATTCACTCTGCCAGGCCATGGCAGGTCCAAGGGGTTGGCACCAAAAAAGGCCAGGACTCAGCAAATAGAACCCAACTGCCGAAGAGAAAGGGTGCTTGGAGAAAGGAGCAGCTTCAGGCTCCGGAGGGAGGGATCTCCCTGGATAAGGAATACTGAAGTGTGAGGGCTGAGATGCATCAGCAGCAATCTGGGGACTCTGTGCCCTTCTCAGCTCAATCCCTGCTGCAGCCACAGGTGTCCCAGCCTGGCTGTGCTGCCAGTGCTCCACAGGCCCTCATGATGCCAGCATTGCTCAGGGGGATCTGGTTCCATCCCCTTCCTCAAGGCCCCTGCTGGGATATGGGGATTGCTGTTGGAAACCCAGTATGCTGGCACCAAAAGGGAATGTCTTGGGTGTAGCTGGATGGTACCCAAGACACAGCTCCTGATTTTGGGGGAGGTGATGCTACAGTGCCCAGTGCTGCACATACTCAGGGCAGCACAACATAACGTGCAGTTCACTGGGACCCTCTAGCTCACCCCTTGGCACCCCCTCCCCGCCTTCACAGACAGTTGTGCTGCTGATCCAGCACAATGTGATGTGAAATTGGTCTTGACACAGAGGTCAGTGAAAAGAGGCTGTTGCCATGTGCAGCTGCACCACAAGGCCAGGCAGTGCAGAACTGCCTGCACTGGTTGTGCAGTGCACCTGCAAAGCACCTCTGCTTGTCCATGCATCCCTCTGCAGGTCACTGGACCACCTGGAGCTCTCCAGCCAGGTCAGTGCCTACAGTGCTTCAGCTCCTCAGGGCTAATGGGGACATGAATGCTCAGCTCTGTCCTGGTGCCCTGCTCTCATCCATCAGTGTCACCGTGAATTCCCAGAGGGTCTCAAATCTGAGACAGTGCACTGAGGAGTTTCTGTTCCCACCTGCTTTACTGGTCAGCAATCCACAGGATTCTCAGTGCAGCCACTCTGTGTGCACTTTGAGTAGCAAGAACCAGCTCAGATCTGTGACACTTCCCCCAGCCTCTGCTGCCTGACCATCACAGATGGATGCGGCCCTGCCAGGGGAGTCTGGACTGTGGATGTGTCCTGGTTTAACCCCAGCTGGCAGCTAAACACCAGCACAGCCCCTCATTTCTCCCCCACACTGTGATGGCGGGAGAAGTGGAGGGTGAAAATCAAAAAACTGGTGTGTTGACATGAAGACAGTTAAATAATGAAAAAGATTTTTTTTTTTTAATGTAAGGGGGAAAAAAAAAAAAAAAAGAGAAGGAAATAGAAACCAAGAAAAACAAGTGATATGAGAAAGCAGTTGTTCATCACCAACTGCCCTAAGCCTGGCCAGACCCCCACCATCCCCCCACCTTCTGTTTCAGGGCTGAGCATGGCATCAACACGGTCTGGGATATCTCTCTTGTCAGTGAGGGACAGCTGTCCTCGCTGTGTCCTCCCAGATCCTTGTGCACCCCTGCCACAACACTGCTGGGTCAGAGTGAGGGGCAGAACAGCTCCTGACTCAGCAGGAGCTAAATCATCCCTGTGGGATCAGTGCTGTTTTCAGCACAGATCCCAAAGAGCACCACAAGGTGCTGTGGAGAGCTGTGACTCTGCCCCAGCCCAAACCCGTACAGGATGTGAACTGTTTGCCGCACTCACTCACTGCCCCACCTCTGACAGGTTCCATCATCAGGACCACGCAACAGTCGGTACAGATGGGAACGCCCAAATTCTGGGAATAGGAATGAGTTAGTACCTGGTGCTGCTGCCTGAGCAGCAGGGAGGGGAAGCTGCACAGCAAGAGAGATCTGGCTTAATGAGTGATTTTGGTTGCCCACACAAAAAGAATCACAAAATGTTTTGGGTTGGAAAGGTCCTTAAAGCTCATCTTGTTTTCACCCCCGTCATGGGCAGGGACATTTTGCACTATCCCAGGCTGCTCCAAGCCCCATCCAACCTGGCCTTGGACACTTCCAGGCATGGGCAGCCACAGCTTCTCTGAGCATCCTGTTCCAGGGCCTCACCATCTTCACAGGGAGGAATTTCTCCCCAGTATCCCACCAATCCCTGCCCTCTGGCAGGGAAGCCATTCCCCCTTGTCCTGTCCCTCCAGGGCCTTGTCCAAAGTCCCTCTCCAGCTCTCCTGGAGCCCCTTTAGGCACTGGAAGGGTCTCTAAGGTCTCCCTGGAGCCTTCTCTTCTCCAGGTGAACACCTCCCGAAAAAAGCCAATTAATTGCCCTAAAAGAGAGACCAATTCCTCTAGCAGGGCAAGACAAGATACATTTTCAGCATCTAACCCAAAAGTTAGTGAGGAGAAGACAAGATTTGCAGGCTAGGGACAGTTTACTGCCAGATAACAAACTAAACCTGTTTCAGGTACCAAAGCCTGGCATCATTTGAGACAGGGGCACTCTCCAGCACAGACACAGCACCCAATACAGGGAGGCCACAGACCAGTTGTTCAGGAGGGCTTTGAATTCTAAATGAAAAACAACTGTACTTGCTAGAGAAGCTGTTTCATCTTTGGCAAATGGCAGGTGGAGGTTTGGTATCACAGAGCAGTAGGGAAAGGCAGGAAAGCAGCACTGAAAGAGTCTGGGCTGAAGCAATATTTGAAGTGAGCAGCCTCTGCAATGTGGGCTTGCAGAGAACAAAAAAATAGGGCAGGTAGTGAAGTCCATGCTTGCAGGAGTAGGATTAAAACAGTTGGATGAACAAATAATCTAAGATTTAAAAGCAGAGAATGTATTTAAGGTCATTAAACCAGGCTCTTATTTAAGGATTACCTCCAAGAAGCCAGGCTAATAGCACGGTGAGGTTACAAAGTCAAGTGATCAAGGGAGACAATGCTGATACCAAACTTGCTTATGAAATGTTAATCTGTGTGCAGACGCTGCTGCAAGTGCTGCAACAGTCACAGAAGGAACCTCACAAAACAAAAACAGAGCCCAGCCCTTTGGGGTTCCACTCTGGCAACTCGGGCACATCCTGCCACTTAATTGGACACTCCCTGCGGGGGCAGGATCAGGTATAAACAGGGTTTAATCACTTAATTAGAGATACGCCTACTGCACACGTTCAGGGTCCTGGAGGCCTTCCCTTGAACAAACCACTCTGGCTGTGCCTTCTGCACTTGTAATTCCTGTATTTAAGGATTCCCAGCACATCTGGATCAGGACTGTTTAGAACAGGAATTAATTCAGCGCTGTCTAGTTGAATAGCTTTCAGCTCTAAATGAAAGTGATATCTTGGCACCCAGCAAACATTCCCAAAACCCTCATGGAGAATCCATGTCCTCCCATCAAGGTTTAGCCTGAGGTCAGAGGATTAAGAATTCTCCCCAAATTATTGCTCTGTTTGTTGCAATGGAGCAGTTGAGATAAAATGTGCAGGTCTGTGTGATGAGATAGAAGGCTGTTGTGGTTTAGAAATTATATTTCCCAATTCAGTGTCTCCACCAAGACTCCCTGTAACCTGATGCCTCTCACTGCCACCCTTCCCCTCCACCGTCCTGCTCTGGGGATGGGATTGAGAACTGGAGGCACAGAAAGTGTAAATCATGTGTTGAGATAAGAACAATTTACTGGAAACAGCAATGAGATAAGAAAACGACCAGTAATAGCAACAATATTAATAACAAAAGATATAAGGCATTCTTTATTTACATAGAAAACTACAATACCCAACAGCTCTTGCCGACCACACCACGCCTTCCCCCACCGAAGGGGAATGTCATTCTCCCCCAGGAAGGGAGAGTCAGTCCCTCACTTCCATCTCCACCCTGGTGGTGAAGTGCATGGTATGAAAAAACAACCTGGACCCACCCACACGGCTCCAGGCTCTGCCCCTCATGGCTGCTATGAAAAAAAATCCACCCTGTCCCGGCTGAAACCAGGACAAATGTGCGGATCTGTGTGAGGAGACGAACATCCCGCTCTGCAGTCAAAGCCCAGCGATGTGCTCTGGGCTGTTGCTACTCGCTGGTGCATCCCGGGTATCCGGGAAGAGCACCTCCACCTGCACATCCCTCTCCTTCCCAGGGCCCTGCCCACACCACCCTGAGGCACACCAGGGCTTGCCTCCTTTTCTGGGCAGAGCTTCTGGATCTTCGTTTTGCCCAGGAGACAGAAATGGGCTGAACACCCCGTCCTGCTCCAGGGTGATCCTCTGTTCCTTGGATAGGGGCGGGGAGAGGGCTACAAGCAGAGCTGCAGTGGTTTTTGATTTTAACCCAGTCTAGCGAAGAGAGTGTTCCATTCTGGGTGTCTTCCATTATTTCCATGATGCATTTAGATTACATCAATACATTCCAGCAGCGAAGGACAGGGTGCTGGCTGCTCCTGCAGTTGCAGACTAGTGACAATATAGCCCATGGCAGCCAGACCTGAATGGCCAGATGAGCCTGTCTGGATAGAACGTGATCACAGCTGGGGCTAAACCAACAAAAATCTCAGCACACAGCACAAAAAGTACTGGTTTTCCTCATTCTTGCTAGCTCAGCTTTATGCAACAGTTTTCTTTACCTGCCATACCCTTCCCCAGGCTACAAGAAAAAAAAAAAAAAAAAACAACCAAAAAACCAAAAAACAGAACAGCGTCCCTGCTTCTCTTCCCCTTCCACCTCTCCAGAAGACTAATGACAGTTCTGATGTCAGGGCTGTCCCTCCGCAGCCTCTGCAGAGCTGACAGTGCATTTTGCAACTGCCAAAGGTCAGGGCTTTGCACTGGGAGCCTCTGCAAAAGTCCACAGCCCTAGGCTGGGTGTCAGAGCTGTCAGCTGGAGAAGAAGGGTTAGGTCAGATCTGAAAAACCAAAGTGAACTGCACTCAGTGCCCCAAAGGAAGATCAAAGCAAAACCAAAATACGTGATGGTTCCTGTCAAGAGAAGATGGAAGTAAATCCTTGACAACATGAAAATCCACCTGTTCCTGTAGCAATACAGGACCCCAGATCCAAAAGGAGACTCTGTTACCTTCCTGGCCACTGGTGAGGCATTGACCTACCTGTGGAAAATGGAGCAGGAGCAAACAGACATGGAAAAACCCATCCCCAGATCATAGGTTGGGATAGAAAGTTCAGAAAATCCAGGCTGGTAAGTTCAGGAATCCTCTATTACAGGGATCACTGAAACTGGAGAGGAACATCCCAGGGTAGTAGTGATGTTGCGCAACCTCTTCAGCATTTCCCAAGGTATTTGCTGTGGGTCACCACGAGTGAGCTCACTGGTGAAAGGCTGAGCCAGGGTGACTCTTCTTGTGTAATATGTTCTGTGCTCAGTGATTTCCTCATGTGTACAGTCACCTCAGGATTAAAACACAGAGATCTAAACCCAACCTCTCACCATCTGCCACAGCAGCAAAGGGGCCAGGAGACATCACCAATGCAAAGGGGAACCCAAACCAACACAACCGCACCAACTCTGAGCCCAGCACTATGTGCTGCCACAGCAGCATGTGCTGAGTGTCCCTGGGATCTGTCCCTGGGATCAGCACGGACCTGGCCCCCTGTTGCCACAACCCTGCCTTGTGCACAGGTCAGGGGATCAGTCCCTGTTTGGGAGGCACCTCCCACCTCTCCCTCAGGAGAGCCCTGAGTTGCCAAATAAATCCCATCCCCTTGTGCTGGGAAGGGAGGGAAGGGACTGTGTTTGTGAATGTTCAACCATGTCACACCATCCCTCCCTCTGACACCCCGCCCTGGCCCTGACCCCAGCCATGGGAGTTTCTGGTTCTGTTCCATCTGACCTGACCAAGAGGAAACTGGGTGCTCATTTTGGGAAAAGGGATGAGGAAAGAATGGAAGTAAAGGATGGAGTGCTGTCTGTACCTGTCTGTGGCTAAGGAAGAGTTTTGATGGCAAACAACCCCGGGAGCTATGGGCAGGTGGCTATAAAGGTGTCAGCTGGCATAGCCCTGTCCTGCTGCCGTGGGACAGGGGATCCATCCCCACTCACCTGGGTTATGCAGTTCTTACAAGAAAGTGAAATCCATGTTAAAGAACTGGCTGCTGGAGTGTGCTCCTTCCTGCTGCTGGAGCGTGACACATCCCTTCACCAGCTCCCAGCTGATGTCCAGGACCAGCTCCAGGTCCTGCCATCTAAAATTTAAAATAATTAATAAAATCAAACATATTAGAGACAGAAAGGGTCTTTCAGAGCCAGAGAATAAAACCTGTCACTGAGGAGCAGAGCCCCCACGCTGCTGAGTTACCCCCTGATCCAGCCTGAGATGGGCTAGTGTAAGGCTGGTGGCCATGAGATACAGCTTAAACCAGAGCTGGAAAACTCCCAAATTCACTGCCAGTCCCCCTTCCCTGTCTGCCATGTTCCTGTGTAGGAATTGTCCAGACAGGCATCTGGGCTGGGTTCTTTGGCCTCCACAAAGGAGTGGGAGGGAAGTGTCGCTCCCCGCTGATACAGTCGGAGGGGCCCTACACTTCTGGAAGGAACCAGATCTAAAAGCAGAGTGAGTACACAGGACTGAGGATGGATGTGTGAAACAGAATGGATTTACACTTGGAGAGGAGGAGGTGAAGCTGAGCTCTGAAACAATGGAGCCGTGGCGAAGCATTGTCCCCTGAGCGCTGCAATTCGATGGCTTCACTCTCACCACACAGGTGCCCTCAGCAATCCTCACACCCAGGTGGGTGTCCTGTGAGCTGGGGATGAGGAGCTGGTACCTCAGTCATTACCTGGCAGAAATGCAGGCAGCAAGCAGCCCTTGTCCATGTGAGTGCTGGGAAATCCTAGGTCATCCCAGGTACTTGGAGTAGCAGGCACGGGGTTAAGGCTGTCACGTTTTTGGGAATTCAGTGATAGAAGTGAATATGCACACATTATTTATCCAATTCTTCTGAGAAAGAACAGAAAGCAAGAGCTGCAGAGATGTACATTCAAAGAAGTTTCATCCAAGCTGCTGGAGAAGCCCCAGGCCCACAGTGCAGCCACAGAGACTGTATCACAGATACACAGCTAGTCCAGAATTTTTGTAAGGTATCATATTCACTGAACACATGGGTTGCAGCCAAAGTCTGTGCCTGGGGCCACGATAGCATTACCAGGCACAGGGAGATCCTGGGGAAAGCAATAAACTTCTGCTGCTGACAAAACTGGTATCCAGCAGGAACAAAAATCTATTCAAGAAACCCCTGATAGCCCCTTGGACTTGACATGACTGTTCAAATTAAATCAAAAGCATTTCAGGCCCCAAGGAATGGTTTTTGGATGTGCAGCAACACCAGCTTCTGTATGAGAGGAATGATAGACTTGTCTTTACACACAAGCAGTGGGTCTGCTGGTAGATAAAACCAGCACTGAGGGATAAAAGAAACAATGGGAAGGATTCCACTGATTGATGAATGGAAAAGGAGATATTTGCCTTTACAGACAAACTGTAGGTTTGCTGAAAACTGAAATTGGGTATTGAAAGATGAAAGAAACAATGGGGAAAACCCATAAATTCAATAAGAATTAAAAATTAAAGGGGGGGTTATACATTAAAGGGGAATCTTAGGTATTAGGCACTCTGGGAAGTCTGTAACTCTCAAGTACCTCAGCCAATGTGGAAAGAGAGAGGGAAATGTGGCCGGGAAATTGGGATAAATAGGAGGCTCCGTCCAGCAAAACTGGAGAGACCCCAGGAGAAATGCCCCATGGCCTCTCCCTTTATTGGAATAAAGTCAAAGGACTCCTCTGTCTTCTTTTTGGACATAAACCTCTGTTATTTGTGGATTAATTTTCCTAACATGTAGGACTGGGGGACTTCTTGCTAGTGCAGCAGCTCTGGGAGGGCACACTGAGGGAAACTGAGGCACACTCAGCTCCAAGTGCCAAACGTGGTATCATTGCCTTGGTGTCCTTTGGGTAGAATCGTTTAGGTTGGCAAAGACCTCAAAGATCATCAAATCCCACTTTGTCAACCAGCCCAGACCACTGAGTCCACGTCCAGTCCTTTCTTGGACCCTTCCAGGGATGGGGACTCCAAACCTCCCTGGGAAGCCCCTTCCAGTGTTTAATCACCCTTCTAGAGAGGAAAATTCTTCCTGATGTCCAACCTGAACCTGCCCTTGATGCCACATGAGACACCCAACAAAGCCTGGAGAGTGGGGCTGAGGCAATGCCAGCATTGGTTGCAGGTGCCCAAGTCAGAGCAGTTACTGAATAGAGGAATTAAGCATGTCAAAACCTCAGCTGAAGCTGGACCAGGGCGCCCTTTAACACCACAGCCCAGCCTAATCTGTGATTTGGTCAGCTAAGCTGAAAAGAATGCTCACTGCACTCAGAGCAATACCATCTGAATTTTCTGCTTTGGCAAGGGGTCTGACCCATCTCATGTTGTGGTGTTGCAACGTTTTTAACAGAGGATAAAATCCCCCGAGTGTGTGACTCTGTACCACTGGCAGTCCAGGCTCTGCCCCACTGCTCACCTGCACTGGCAGAGTTGAAGGACAGCTGGAGCAGTGTAAGTGTTATTTCAGGTGAGCACATTTGAAAAGCATAAATCATATCTTTAAAGTCTTATAACTAGTTTAAAAAATAATGACAAAAAAAAAAATCAGCGTGGGCACTTATTTTCCATACATTGTATAGTTTAGGTTAAGCTTTGCTCATAAGTTGAAGATTTCCATAGTACTTTGGAACAACAGAACCAAATGTATTGCTTTGAATGTGCAGATGAAATTCTCACAGATGTACTTGGTGTCTAAAATGGGAGGGTTTGAGAAGGGAAAAAAGAGAACACTGAAATATTTGTAATACAATAGCAACATGTGGAAGAATTAAATCTAATTTGACCCATTTTCTCTTTTAACCTTATAGAAAAGTATTCCCAAATCTGGTTCGCAAAGGTCCCACTAGCCACATAGTGCTGGTATTTTGTTTCCAACTGAGAAAAGCACAACAGATGATTTAAAAAACAACCAAAAAAAAAAAAAAGGCAAAAAAACTCCCAAACAACAAAGACAAAAACCAAAAAAACCCCCCCACCTTTTAAATCGAGGATTTTTCTAAAAAAACCCCAAACAAACAAAGAAAAAAAACAACAACAAAAAAAACCAAACAGAAATGAAAATACTGTAACCATTTTTCTCTTTCATCTTCCAATAGTTCACAACTACTGCAGGTGGGATCCCTCCTATCTGATCATCAACATCTACAGCGGCAAAGGTTTTCAGGGGCAGAGAATGACAGGATTAGGCAATTAGACAGGGGATGGTTTTAAACTAAAAAAGGAGAGATTTAGACTAGGTGTTGGGAAGAAATTCTGCCCTGTGAGGGTGGAGAGGCCCTGGCACAGGGAGCCCAGTGAAGCTGTGCTTGCCCCATCCCTGGAAGTGTCCAAGGCTGGGTTGGACAGGGCTTAGAGCAGCCTGGAATTGTGGAAGGTGTCTCTGCCAACGACAGGGGGTGGAATGAGGTGAGTCTTAAGGTCCCTTCCAACCCAAGCCATTCCATGGTTTTGTCATTTCAGTTGTTCCTGTCTCAGACAACCAGGACTATCCTGGTCTTCTCTACCAAACAGCTTCACTAAGGAGATGGTCACAGCTAAAGGCACTTTGCAGCCAAGATCATGCCTCAGTGAAGTTAGGCCAAGGAATTAGGATAAAACAAATGAGAGAAAAGAACAGGAAGAGAAGTTCTTTCAAGTGTCTTGGAGCACAGGTTGGGGATTATTAGAAGTTTAATATTGACTGGACTCTTCAAATATATACCAGCTTGAAGGCACTAAGCAAAGAGTTTGGGCTTGCTGAGGATCAAAACATGAGAGAGAAGACTTATCTTTTAAAAAAACATTGCACATCTGTATATTTTCTCTTGGTGTCCATCACCCAGCTCACAGGTACTCATTTGTGTGATCATTCCCCACTCTGGTGTGGGGATGGCAAAATTCCCTAAACATGGTTTAGTGCTTTCTTATAGCCCACCTGTTTTTCAGTCACACATTACACTTGGCATCATTCTTTGGAAAAACAATTCCATCGATGTTATTTGTGGGGTTTTCCCCTTCTTCCACCTCTGACTTCCTCTCTTGATCCTCTGATCCTTGCTTTCTGGAGTGCTTTTGCCCCTTTTTTCTTTCAGGGTCCACCCACACAGGTTTCATTCCACGCCTTGGCCTCAAATGATCCCAATGGGGTTGATAACAGCAGGAGCAGCATCTTCAGCAGGTATCAGCTCCCTGCCCTGGGGATCAGTCGGAGTGAGGGGGCTCATCCCTTCCCTCCATGTACAGATCCAGCCTGGCACAATTCCACCGCACTCCTGTTAAAAGTACAACCTTTCTCCAGGCTGCCTGCAGGGCTGGAGATCTACACAGGAAGAGAAAAATAACCTACTTTGTTATTGTTCAAAATTGTTTCACGTCCCTCTCCTGCTGCACAAACTCAGCTCAGTGCAGAAAGAAGGAATTTCCTGAAACCAGCGCTGGTGCTGAGCCCCTGAAGGATGGATGGAACTCCAGGAATCAAACATCAGACCCGCACACACAGCAGCTGCTTTTACCCCAGGAGTGAGTTTGGCAGTGCCAGGAATATTTCTGTTTATATAACCCTTAAGATATACTACAGGTGTTTTATGCTTCCCACTTAATACCCAACTTAACTGGGGCGTTCAAACACCACATCCACCGATTCCAGTAGAATCTACGTGGCTCTCCGGATTTGGCCCTTTAGCTTTGAGTCCTTTCCATTTTGTGGCTCCTCATCCCGGTAGCGGCACCTGGCACAGGCGCTGCTGTCCCCGGTGACTGCAGCCTCCGGGACAGGGATGTGTCCAGACCTCCCTCCTTCAGCCCAGAGACAGCACCCAGAGCCCGCCTGGAGGACTGGGGCCTCCGGGTGCCCACCAGGCAGATGTGGGGCTCTCAGGCCGTCTCCCAGCAGTTCCCGGGGTGCCCATGCCCTTGGTCCCAGCTTTGCCCGAGTATTTCACTGATGGCTTTTCCCGGGGTCAGTGCGCGTAGCCGGGACAGGGAGAGCCCTCACGCAGGACACCCGTGTGTGGGAGGCCACCACGGGACCCCATCCTTCAGGGCTGCGTCCCAGGGCCGCTGGCTCTAGGCTCCGCAGGCTGAGCTCGGAGCCCTTGCCCAACACCCGGGGGGTGGACAGTACTGAGCCCCCTCCGCTTCAGCCACCGGCTCCGGACAGCGCGATCCCCGGGCGGGGCGCAGCCATCCCCGGGCGGGGCGCAGCCATCCCAGCCCGAAGCAGAGCCTGAGGAGGGAGGCGCCGGCTGTCGTTGGCGGGAAGACTAAACCCCGCCCCCTCCCCGCCCCTTGTTACGAATCAGCCAATAGTTGGCGCAGGGTAGTGACAGACGTTTCTGTTACCCAATGGCGCACAGCCGAGCGCACGCGATGCCAATGAGCACAGCGCAGGGAGCCGAGCGCCCCGCCCCCATGTTATATAAGGTGAGCCCGGGGAGGGCGGCCGCTGTTACGGTGCTGCCCAGACACGTTGCGCGTCTGTCCCGGCGCTCCCGAGCCATGGTGAGTGGGGCGCGGGCTCGGTGGGGCAGGGCTAGCCTGGCGCCGCTCCGCGCGCTGCAGCGGGAAGTTGGGGGACGGCATGGGCGGCGGGACGGCCTCGCCGGGCCGTGGTGGGCTGTGGGTCTCGCTGCCCCGAGCCGCGTCTCGTCCCGCGCCCTGTCGCTCCCGCCATTTCGTCCCAAAATGGTGGCGGCCTCGCCGAGAACATGGCTGCCTGTGGGACCCTCAGGCGCGGGCGGCTCTGGGGCTGCAGGTCCGCCACGGGCACCGTCAGCCCCCGGGGCCGCCCGTCCCTGCGGGCCCCGGGGCGTCCTGCCCGCGGAGCGCGGGGGAGCGGCCGCCTTCCCTCTGCCCGTAACCCTGGGGCACTTGGCGCGGCGTGCGCGACCCGCAGCGCCGGGCAGGAGGCTGCCCCCCGCCCTGGGTGTTGCCGAGGGGCCGCTCCCCCGCTCCTGCCCCGGGGCTGTCCGTGCTGCGAGCGCCGCGGTTGAGCTGAGGGGGGAGAGTTGCCCAAGGACTTTATGAGGCTGCCTGGCGAGAGTGACCTGGTAAATTGAGTCACCTTGAAGGGTAATCTGAAAGGCGTGACGGGGCTAGGATGTTCCACAGGACAGGGTTCAGGTCAGCTGGGCAGCACAGCTGGAGTCTGGGATGGGCATGTGGGGGTGTTGTCTTCCTACATCTCTGAACAGAGATTGTCAGAAGGTTACATGGATTTACAAATGTAGCAAGACTGCTGCTGTAGGCTGGTGAGTGTGTGGGAAATACTTGTTGAGCTAAAAATGATTTTAGGTTAGAGTATTGGTGGGATGTGGAGGGCTGTTCATTGTCACGGTTTTCAAATAAAGTCAAATCAAGAGTATGAACACAGCCCCTGGTCTATGCAAGGGATACAGGTTCCCTGGAGTCCCATCCCAGGGAAACAATGTTCCTCCATACGGTGTGCTGATGAGTTTGGTCTGAGCTGGCACAGCCATTCTCAGGAAGGTTGGCTTTCCATCAGCCTCTCGCAGGTGCAGCTGGACCTTGAGCACCGTGCTGGGGAGTGCAGAGGACATAGAGCCTGATCCAGCAGGCCCATGGAGGAGCTGGGGGTCTGCAGCCAGCAGTGAGTGCAGCAACTGCTGGAAGGGCAGTGACAGGACAGGCTAGTGCCCTTCAGCTGGAGCACATCCTGTAGGGAAACAAGACAGGCTGGGCTGGAGAAATTCTGCCTGAAACTGTGTGCTTGCAAATAATGTATATACATGTGGGGAAAGCGTTTAGTGTTAATTAGTAAATAAGAGGATTCTGTAGTGGCTTGGATGCAGCATTTACCAGCGCTGTGTGTATACATTTAGTCCTTATTCTGAAGCTCTCATCAGTGATGTGTGAAGGCCCTGAGATAAAATGTGTGACAGTTCTGTTGCCTGTCATTCCAGCTTGGAGCTGATGCTTTTGGAATAAAATCTGAGCCTCATTCTTTAGTATTCTTGGTACTGTGAAAAGGCCATGCAGTGCAAAACGGGCAGAGAATCTGTTAGTGTCTGACAAAGACTTGTGTTTCATTGAATTGCCACATACTGCTTAAAAGTCCTTAGTAGAATTGTAGGAGAGCAGTTGAAAGAACTCTCAAAGCAGGACTCACAGTAGCACCAGGACAGGCTTTGTGACTGACCTTGTCTAGCCAGGTTTTGAAAACCTCCAAGGATGGAGATCCCCTCCCACTTCTCGAGCGACCTGTTCCAGGGCCACACCATTTCACTGGGGAGGCTTTTCTTAACACAGACCTGAGCCTTGCAGCAACTTCTGAGAACGTGACCTGGAGCCACCTGCAGAGCAGAGGGAAGCCTTCTCCTGTGCTGGCCACGTATCCTTTTGTTCCCTGGCACAGGGTTTGCCCTACTGAGGACATGAGAGCCCTGTGGGACATTCAGGCTGGCTTCTGTGGGAACCTCCAGGATCTCTGCAGCAGGGCTGCCTCTCATTTACTGTTTGTACTGGTGTACAGGGAGTCACTGCCCAACGTGTTGAACTTTGTATTTTGTCCAAGTAAACATGCCATGGTTTAATGTGGCACCTGTAGCACATGGTCAGTGCCTGTGTTGCCAAGCTGTACATTCAGAGTTGGAAGGGAGCCACAGGAGCCATTGAGTCCAGCTCCTGGCCCTGCACAGGACACCCCCAAGAATCCCACTCTTTGCCTGAGAGTGTTGAGTTCTGTCAGCCCTGGGGTTGTGACCACTGCCATGGGGATCCTGTTCCATTGTCTGATCACTCTCTGGAGGAAGGATGCTTTCCTCATACCCATGCAGGCCTCCCCTGACACAGCTTCCCTTGGGTCCTGTCACTGGTCACCATAGAGCCCTCTGCCTCAGCTCATGAGGAAGCTCTAGATCATGGTCCAATCTCCCCTCTTCTGGCTGAACAAGTCAATGGCTTCAGCTGCTCCACACACCCTTCTTCTTTACACCCTCCATCTCTGTTGTGTAGTCCTTACACACCCTTTCAGTGACCTTTTCCAGCTGCTTAGGGGTTTCTCTAGTAAGGCTTGGGTCACTGGTATGGAGAACCTCAGTCAGGTGAGGATCCAGGCTGATGTGGTGGTCTGTGTTGTTCTCCTATCCCTGCAGAAACGTTCCAGGCTGTCCTGCTCTCCTAAAAGGATGCTTCCTGAGCCATTGCCGTGGTCTGGTCTCTGTGGCACTGCAGCCAGTTTTCCTGTCACCTCTTCCATGCTGTGCAGGTTGGCTGTGTGTTCTCTGCCGTGACAGCACTGGACAAGCTCAGTGCTTCAGCCTGGAGAGTGATGGTGTCATGGCTTTGGAGAGAAGTGTGGCAGCAGCTCTGAGTAAGGCTGCTTGCAGAGAGGATGTGTGCTGGACATTAGAATATACAGCTTGGATGGATGGGAGCTTAAAAACAGTTCAGCTGTACAGTGCTGTGCTTGAGAACGGGTGGTTTTGGTGGGGTTTTTTTGGTTGTTTTTTTTGTTTGTTTGTTTGTTTTTTTAAAAAAAACGAATTTTAATTTCATGGGGCTCCCCATGAGTTTGAAAGGATTGTGCTCCTGCCTTTCTGCATTGACTATGGATGTGGACTAGGCACTTCCAGATCATGGAATCACAGAATGGTTTGTGTTGGAAGGGACCTTAAAGACTGTCCAGTTTCATCTCTTCCACTAGACGGGGTTGTTTCAAGCCCCATCCAGCCTGGTCTTGGACACTTGCAGGCGCAAGGCAGCCACAGCTTCTCTGGGCAGCCTGTGCCAGGGCCTCAGCACCCTCACAGGGAAGAATTTCATCCTAGCATCTAATCTAACCCTATCCTCCTTCATTTTAAGGCTGTTTCCATTTGTCGAAAGTCCCTCTCCAGCTCTCTTGGAGCCCCTTTTAGCACTGGAGGGGTCTCTAAGGTCTTCCCATAGCCTTCTCCAGGTGAACAACCTCAGCACTCCCAGCCTGGCTCCAGAGCAGAGGGCTCCAGGCCTCCTCTGGACTCATTCCAGCAGTTCCACATCCTTCCTGTGCTGGGAGCCCAGGGCTGGAGGCAGCTGTGCAGGTGGGGTCTCACCTGAGCAGGGCACAGGGGCAGAATCTCCCCCCGCCCTGCTGCCCATGCTGCCCAGCCCAGTCCAGCACGTGGGGGGTTCTGGGCTGCCGGAACACGTGGCCGGGGCACGCTGAGCTTCTCATCCACCAACACCCCCATGTCCTTGTCCCCAGGGCTGCTCTCAGTCCATTCTCTGCCTGGCCTGTACTTGTGCCTGAAAGTACTCCTGCTTATCCTGGAATTCCAGGGGACCGAATTGTCCCATCCAGTCATAGGGTCTGAACATAATTTTGGACAACAGTCACATTAAACTGATGTCTACATAGGCTTTTCTAAAACGTGCTTTACTGACATTCAAAACTAGATGTTGGATATAAAATGCCACAGATGGACCAGGGGTTTGGAGATGTTTCTGTTATGGTTTGGCCTTTACTATTTAAAGTTCTGTGCTGCATTATTAAAGAAACTGGGTTTATGCTCTGGACATCAAAGGGAACTTGGGAATCCATAAATGGGTAGGAACAGATAATTTTGCTGCCATGAACTATTTTCTACATGGCTTTCATGAGGTAGTTTTCTCTGGTGTTGAGTTCAGTACCTTGTGTACAGCAGCGTGGTTTGAGGCCTGATGGGTCTGTATTTATGGAGGGATGTGAAGGCGTTTTTCAGGCAAAGCCTTTCCTACTGAATGGCAAAGTTTCCTCAGGGGATCAGGAGAATATTTTTTTGGTTTTGTATACATTAAATGAAGTGCTTCCGGATCCTGGGAGGATTTTGCTGCCTCTGGTAGCTGTGCTCCTGGAGCTGGGGTCTAAGCGATGCTGTTCTGGACACTTAGGCCGGTGAGGGGTGTGATCATCAGCTTTTCTAAATATTCAGTTTGCTATGATGAGAGAAATTGGCTGAAGAACTTCGAAGAGTTGATCAGACTCTTCCTGTGTGATTGAAGAATAACAAAGAGGAATGAGCTTGTAAAAATGGTAATGTCCAAAAGGATTTATCTAGGTGGAGCTGATGATGTCTCAAAGGGGCTTTTGTGTTCTGTTGTGTTTTGTGCCAAGTGCCCCCAACACCAAGATAATGAGGCCAATGTTGTAATGGCTTTGCGGGCTGGCAGTCCCCCGGCTGCGCTGAATGTTTGCTAAACAAGGGCCGTGCTGTTTGTGCTGAGCGATGCGTTTCTGTCCCGCAGCGCGAGTGCATCTCTGTCCACGTGGGGCAGGCGGGCGTGCAGATCGGCAATGCCTGCTGGGAGCTCTACTGCCTGGAGCACGGCATCCAGCCCGACGGCAACATGCCCAGCGACAAGAGCGTGGGCGGCGGGGACGACTCCTTCAACACCTTCTTCAGCGAGACCAGCGCGGGGAAGCACGTCCCGCGCGCCGTCTTCGTGGACCTTGAACCTGCGGTCATAGGTAACAGTGACCTGTGCCAGGCACTGTAGAGCACTGCCATGGGTTTTGGTTAAGGGATCCATTCCTCCAGTCCTCAAAAATGCTTTGGGGCTTTAAATTTTTAGTGCATAAAGCTTGCCTGCACCTTCCTAGTGGTGGAAAATACTTGGCTTTATGTCCATTGAGACGGGCGGATGTGCACTGTGGTGCTGTCAAGAACTTCAGCATTACCTTCTGCCAGGCTGTGGAGTTAAATGGGTCCCATGAACACGCTTTGTGCTTTTGCTATGCAAGGAGCAGTTACAGCCCCTTGGAACAGTATGGCATAGAATGTGTGCTGCAGTCAGTAGAACCTCTTTAAGAGACACAGTATGTATCATTAGGAAGATTCCTTATTGTACACAGGAATGATTCCTGTGGTTTCCCAAAGCAATCTGTGTAAGCTGAACAGTGCTTGCAGAAATGAGTCCCCGTAGCTGGCCTAAATTCAGGGACTTCTGAAAGTGTGCTTCAACTTCCTGCTGCCTTATCTTTGAGAAACAATCTAGTCCTGAAAATGAGTTCTGTTCCAAGCTCTGGCAACACTGGCTCTTAGTGTTCAGATGTGATCCCATGCATCAGCCACTGACCAGTCCTCCATCCTGGGGCAGTAGATGCACTGTCAGCTCAATGTGAGCTGCTGGTTTCACAAGACCTTCATCCATTGTGTCAGGAGTCCTGGATTTCCTCTCACCAGTGTGCCAGAAGTAATTCTTCTGGAGCTGTTTTTTGGCTGTCTTGCCTCAAGTAGTGATTTAGGGCTCTTATAGCAGAGGTCTGTTGCCTGTGCTTATGCAGTTGCTGTGTTTTATCTTTCTGCAATACACAGTTGGGTAAATGTGTGAATGTGCTCAGGTTACTCCTCTGTACCCAAACCATGGCTGAAGGAACCTCTCAGGGGAGCAGAAGGCTGTGAGGCTGCTTAAGCGTGGGAGTGCTGGGCTGTAACTTTGAAATGAGCCCAGACACCCTTGGCCTAATATTCCCAGGAGCTGTTTCAGGTCTGGCTTTGTGCTTTTCTGAGCCCTGTGGCTGTTGTCTCCTCTGCTGCTGGCCAGGTGGTGGCTCTGAGCAACCAGGAACGGCTGAGAAATGAGATGAAGGAGAACAGGTGGCAAAACAGGGCAGAGGAGCTGGTGAGTCTTGGAACAAATGCCAGAAAGCAGTGAGTGTTCCAGTGCTTGTTGGTGATGCAGGTGTAGTGTGGGTAGATGAGCAAGATTGGTAATACTCAAAGTTAGGGCTTTTTGTTAAAGGTTGCATCATGTGCCTGTCTGGGAGTTAGCTGCCCTTTGTTATTCCTCCTTGGCTAATGTGAAAATTACTGCCCCAGTTTCCTGGGCAGGGCTCATGAGTCTCCCCATTCATGCTGCAAGTCCCTATACACTGAATTTATGAAAAACCCATCTTTGTGCATGCAGCAGCTGTGCAGCTGGGGATTGTGTGCACAGGGATTCCTGTCCTTCCAGATCAGTGCTGCTCTTGCAGAAAGCAGCAGGATGGTGCTATGCATCACCTCTGTGAATGTGGTGGTAAAATACCATCAAACTTTCCACCACAAAATAGGGCAGGGACGTCTGGGAATTGAACAAGTGTCTTTAACAGTCTACCCCAGCTAGTATGTCTGGGGCAAGCTGTTGTAGCTGTCCCCTCACCTAAGTCCTTTGTTCCAGGCACACTTTTGTAGTCCAGTGACTGATCCTCTGAACTCTACAAGTTTTGTGACTTCCCGAGGACCGTCCTGGCTCACGCTACCCCTGTCTGCATAGGATAAAGAACCATTTTGTTTTGGTTCTGTATTTTTCCCTTATTAGCCATATTTGTCCCTTTGTAATGTGGAGTGGTATTATAGGAAGTCTTAGACACGTGGATATTTGAGATGGTAAACTTTTCCAAATTGTTTTTATTTTGATGCAGTCTTAGAAATACTTTAGAATATTGGATGGCATACTGCAGTGGGAGCTGTTCAACTCAAGAGTGGCTTGAGCTAAACCAGAGACAAAACTCTGCTGAATGTCTTTGTACCTTTCTGGTAGGACAGAGCTTTAGCCTGCTGGGTGTAAGTGCATGTTTCTGGGAACTAGTGGCTCTAAATCAGTCTCCAAATGTGCATCTGCACAGTGGATTTAACACAGCTGTGTGTGCTGCAGCTTACAGCTCAGGGTTTAGATAATTGCAGAACTGTCCAAAGCATCTCCTGTTCCTTTTGAACCCTTCTCTACCTTTGGCAGAAAGTACAGTCAAGAGAAAGGGACATGCAAGCAGTGTTGGCTCTGCCTGCCATGCAGAAGCTCCTGGAGGGATTGGAAAGTGAAGGGGAAAAATGGGATTTCAACTGCTGAGATGCAAAATGTGCCTTAAGTTGTCTAAAACTGGAAGAATGGTCCTGCTGCTATAGTCCAGTTTTAAATTGCTCTAACAGGTCAAAATTCTAAACTTTGGTGTAAAATAGGACAGTTTCCTAAGCAGTAACTTAGTTTTTCTTAGTTATTCATCATTTAGGCTGTAGGAGGTCACCTACTGATACGTAGTTGTTTTTTATCTCTAAAGGTTTAAGTACATTATTCTGGATATCATCAGAAGTTTGAAAACAATGGTCTATATGGAAAATTAACTTTAAAATATTTATATATTATATAATAATATACATCTTGTCTCTCCCCAGATGAAGTTAGGAATGGGACATACAGGCAGCTCTTTCATCCTGAGCAACTGATATCTGGTAAAGAAGATGCTGCAAATAACTATGCTCGAGGTCACTACACAGTTGGGAAAGAGATCATTGATCTAGTTCTAGAGCGTATCAGGAAGCTGGTAAGACTCCTCTTTACTGAAGGCTCTGAAACATCTGTTTTACAGGGTTTGGAAATGAAGTTATCAAGTACATAGCCCTCTAAACTGTGCTTGAATTTCTTTGTGGTATGAGAATCTATGGGCTTAGTCTGCATTTGGTTTTATTCTTAGCCAGCTGAGAATGGCTGGATTATTCCTCTTAGATATGGCTTTCAAGTGGCCTAAAATGCTGATGAGGCACCTTCATATATAGTTTCATGTTCAGAAAGCCAGAACCAAAAATTATGATTTGTCTAGCTCCTGCTGGAGAAGGATTGGTTTCTGGCTGTGGCTCTTTCTCAAGGAAGTTTAAATAAGTGCGTGCTTCTGTGGTTTAGACTACTGTTTGCATTTCCTGCTATTATGATTTCTGGATTAATTTTATGGTAATAACAGTAGAAAAATACTAGATCTCAGTAAACTGGGATATTTTCAACCTTCCCAGTACTTTAGTCAAGTGGCAAACTTATGGAGGTTGCAGTTTAGGAGGTTCGGGTTCCATATTTAGTAAGCATGTCCATTGCCCAATCTGTGTTACAAAGGTAGGAATTCTCACTGCACAAAACCCAGGTGCTTTGATATGGAATGTTATGTGAGTCTTAGTGTAAAGTTCACCTTTTGCAGATCACAACTGGGATTATTCTCAACACTTGACTGCCACAGTCTCTAGTTAAAGCAATGATAAGTTTGCAGCAGGCTGTACTTTGACCTGAAAAACAGTCATAATTTCTTTGTACAAGCTGTTGGCAGTCCCTGTTAATCCTGGGAGCTGAGCATCATGTGGCACCTCTTGGTGAGGACAGGGCTGTCTAGTTTTGTCTTCTGAGTAGAGTGAATGGGACTGGCACTGTAATAGCCTGTGACACCTCTCTTCCCTGAGCAGAGATACACACTTGGCACTCATGCAGCATTAGAACAGTAGCCCTGGGATGGGGGATTGCTCTGTTTTTGTGCAGATAGAGAATACCAAGTAACCGTTGGGGATAGATGCATATTGAATATTATGAATTTTATCTATCTATTGATAGATAGATACACTTTGTATATTCCTGCTTTTCTTGCTTGTTAATGCCCTCAGCTGAGAATTGGGGGTAGAAGGAGTTTTAAGCTAGCAATTTGGTGGTCACCATCCAGTATGTAGGGGGTTTAAACCAGCTGTGAGAGTATTGTTTTTCATGGGGCACCTCCTTGACTCTTGGTGGATAAATTCCATATTTTTGAAGCTTGAACAGTTGGTATGTGTCAGAATTCAGAGCTGTCTTTCTTGAGCTTGATTGGGGATTCTTAATGCACACAATGTCTTGAACACCTGTATTTTCTCTTTCAGTCAGATCAGTGCACTGGCTTGCAGGGCTTCCTGATTTTCCACAGCTTTGGGGGAGGGACTGGATCTGGTTTCACCTCTCTGCTGATGGAGCGCCTCTCGGTTGACTATGGGAAAAAATCCAAGCTGGAATTCGCCATCTACCCTGCCCCTCAGGTCTCGACAGCTGTTGTAGAGCCCTACAACTCCATCCTGACCACCCACACTACACTGGAGCACTCTGACTGTGCCTTCATGGTTGACAATGAGGCCATTTATGACATTTGCCGTAGGAACCTGGACATTGAACGCCCAACCTACACCAACCTCAATCGCCTTATCGGTCAGATAGTGTCTTCCATTACTGCTTCCCTTAGGTTCGACGGTGCCTTAAACGTGGATCTTACAGAATTCCAGACTAACCTGGTGCCTTACCCTCGTATCCACTTCCCGCTGGTGACGTACTCCCCAATTATCTCGGCGGAGAAGGCCTACCACGAGCAGCTCTCCGTGTCCGAGATCACCAACGCCTGCTTCGAGCCCTCCAACCAGATGGTGAAGTGCGACCCGCGGCATGGCAAGTACATGGCGTGCTGCATGCTGTACCGCGGGGACGTGGTGCCCAAGGACGTCAACGCCGCCATCGCCGCCATCAAGACCAAGCGCACCATCCAGTTTGTGGACTGGTGTCCTACTGGATTTAAGGCAAGTCTCAGTTCTGGCATGATTTCTTAGACTTCTCATTCACTGTCCTGGGTGTATGGAGTGTATTTGCTCTGAGCTCTTCTGTAGGTACCTGGTTTATATTCTGAGATGTGGAGATTTAGGTTCTCATGCAGTGCTGTTTTGTGAGTGACAAATTTTAATCAACTCCTGTTGTCTGATTTTGATAATTGTCATTGTCAAAGACCACAAAGAAACTCATGGTCTCTTCCGCATCTCCTCTAGGTTGGCATCAATTACCAGCCCCCCACGGTGGTTCCTGGGGGTGACCTGGCCAAAGTCCAGCGGGCAGTCTGCATGCTGAGCAATACCACAGCCATTGCTGAGGCCTGGGCTCGCCTGGACCACAAGTTTGACCTGATGTATGCCAAACGTGCCTTTGTTCACTGGTATGTTGGAGAAGGGATGGAGGAGGGGGAGTTCTCGGAGGCTCGGGAAGATTTGGCTGCACTTGAGAAAGATTATGAAGAAGTGGGCACAGACTCGATGGATGGAGAAGATGAAGGTGAAGAATATTAAATCCAACAGTGAATTGCAAGTCTTTGCCATTTTTACTGCCTCTTTAGTAGCAATGTAAATTTTGTGAACTGATTGGAATAAACTTCTTTAATCAAGAACTTTGGTAGTGTCCGAACACTATGTACAGTCATTAACTGCATGCAGTCAGCAGTGCAAGAGGTGGAATTCCTTTCTGAAGAAGGCAGCTGAATAAAATAAACATGCTCTAGTTCAGTCAGTTTTTGTCCTTAAGGCATTGCTCCTTGAAGAGCTATTAGTGCCTAGTACATAAGACTAGAATGATCTGGAGATTTTTCTGGAAGGTGTTAGGTATATTTTTTCCAAGACTTTAGAGCTGGTGTCACAAGAGGCAAAAGGAACTGTGTTACCCATAAAAGATGCAACACCTTCAAAACTGAAGGCTGTTTGGGTTAGTTGTCTCCTATTCTTAGACTTAGTGAGGGCCAGTAACTTTGAGGTGCAGTAACCTGGATGGGGAGGAGATGCCCAGGAAGGGCGTGCCATAGCATGATGAGCCTGCCATTGTAGCCAGAACCTGAGCAGTGATTGCCCTTGTGTTACTGTGCCTCTAGAGTCAGGCTTTGCCCGACGCTGTCTGGAGAAAAATCTCTGGGTTAGCTGGCCACAGTTAAACACCTTTGTTTTCCCTAAAACTAAGTCTTTTGCACGCCTAATTATTCCATAGGTTCTGATATGGATACTGCCATCCTTCTGTGTAAGCTGATGGAACAGGAGAGGATTTGGGTAATCAAGTTTATCTTCAGGTGTGAACAGCCTCTGCCTGAAACCTTTTGCATGGACTGAGTGGGGGCCTGGGCACATAGTGAACCACAAACCAAATAACTTCACTGTTGTAGAGCTGAATGGCTGAAGAATCTCCCCCACAGCAGTGCCAAAGGTGAAATAGTTAAATCCTAAGATGATGATTGAATAATGAATGTGATTACAGGATACCAGTCTGACTCCAAGATGAGATTTGGGCCGGAGAATTTTTCCCATCTGATTTCAAACTTATTCATATTCCTTCTGATTTGATAGCAGAGCGTGATTCAGGCCAAGCCTTGAAATCTGTTAGTTGCAGATGTGCACACCTGCTTGGCAGGAGTCTCAGCTGGAGTATGTGTGATTCCTGAACTCCCTTCTGCTTGGAAGCTTCAGTGCTCAGGTAATGCTGCAGTATGTGACATCCCCTCACAAAGTGGGGCCCTTTTCCTGGTCCCATTTGACTGGACTTGTTCTAGGTGGGGGTGTCACCTATAATTTAGAGTAACAGGCTGCTGCTGTTGAGGGAAGGTCCTAGAACAACCTGGTCTGTGAGAGCTGACCAGGAGTTGCTTTGCCTCCTCTTGTCCTGGATCACTCTGTGTTTTTTCAGCCACTGTGTTGAGTCAATCTGATTTGAAATTCTTGGAGCTGGAAGTTACCAATTTTACAAAGGTGGGGAGAACAGTTTTAGTGCTTTATCACCTCAGTGGTTCTCTCAGACAGTCAGCCCTGCTGTTGTGCAGGATGTGTGGCAATCACACCTCCTACCATTCGGCACAGCTAAGCGTGGCCAGTGTTTCAGTGAGTTTCTCATTTGTTTTTCCTTGTGGTTTTATGTTCCAGGGTAGACATAACTGTGATGAATTTGAAGTCCTGTTGATTAACATATTTTCCTGCTTACTGGTTGATTAAGCAAATGTGTTTGGTGGGGCCCAGGGACAGACACATTCTTTCTGGTCAGAACAACTCCATGTCGGCAAGCATTGAGGTTTTAATGGGATGGCAGTGCCCAGAGAGAAATGTGCGCAGGGCTGTTTGATGCCATGCAGGTGTCAGGTTTTCACCCCAAAGATCCTGTATTGCCAGCAGATCATGGAGAGCGCTCTGTGCCACAAGTGCAGCAGCATGATTTCTTTTGGAAGTTAATTGTGTTGGAGTTGTGGGTTTCTAAACTGGCCTTTAGTGGGACTTTTTAGCAGTGATTTGGCTTTTCTGTGAGGAATTTGGCTTCACTGAAGCCTGGCTTACTCTCTCCTGCAAATAGTGTCTGGTTTTTACTGCATTGGTGGATTACTTGTATTGAGGCCACTTCCTCTGCGGTGGGAATTGGCTCATGGTGTGTCTGTTTTATCCAGGCGTGTACAGTGATGAGGCTGTGCAGGGCTCTCAGCAGCCATGTGAAATCCTTGTGCATATGGAATCCTGGGCTCTGAAAACCTGGGAATCTCATTCTAGGCATCAGATGAGAATCGTTATGCTCTTAATTTTTAAAAGTAACATGTAATGTTACTTAGAGAAGATGTAATCTGCAACACGATGGGTTGAAGGTTTCACAAGAGATACTGTCACCTGGTAGCCATGGGATTGATGCTGAAAACTCATACATTTTCAGCCTACATCATACTTGAAACTTCATCATATTAGTATTAAGAAACCCTGTTGCTTTAGCTAGTGGGCAGCTGCTCTCTGTGTAGGCATGTGCATGCTGAGCTAAGATAAGATAGGGTTTTTCTCAGATAGGAAGCCAAGATAATTACAGCAGGAAAATCCTGCTGAAACTGCTCTTGCTTCAGTGAGCTGCAGAAATCCTTAAACATGTTCTAATTACTGACTCTATGGTTGAATTAACAAATGTGTGGTTCATCTGCTTCCTGAAATGTAGATGGGATCTTGCACTGAATTAAAATTTGAGTGTAAGAGTGTGAACTTCTGAAACTTGCAGAGGTTGATGTTAGCTGTCACTTTAAGGAAATTTCTTGCTTTGCACTCTGAAAGCCTTTCTCTAATTCAATACTTGAAGTGTTGTTTTCTTTGATAAGAAATGCCCATACTTGAGCTTTGCACAGTCATGTGCCTGTTTGCACTGGCAGAAATGCAGGCATTATCTAGTGATAACTAAATATATCTTTACCTGTGTGGTGACACAGCTTTCTCCAGTATTGAGATTGGCAATTAATAACTCTCACCTGACAGAATAACTTGTGTGAGTCATGAGGTGGAGGAGGAGATGAGTTGGAGCCATGGCGGTCACTGTGAACTTTGTTGTAAATTCTGGTGCTATCTGTAAGATCTGTTCTAGAATGGTTCTGGTGCTGTTCCAGGAGAATGCAATGCAGCAGAATTTGATTTCCACCCACTCTGCTCTCTGAAAAAGCAATCCGAATCCCCTTTAATGTGCTAATATCTATATTATATGTAATTATGTACATTTCTAATTTCTGTAGTAAGCATGCCACAGTGTATATGTATGATAAAAATCCCATTTGGGCACCAGAGGTAATAAAAACCCACAGCCACACATGCCCCTACCTCCTTCCTACAGATAAACTGATCTCAAGTGATATCAGAAAAAACCTTTGTGCCTCAGATGCTTAAAATTCTGTCAAATGGGTAACGTTCACCCATTCATTCCTTCCATTACTTTATGCCCACTGTCAGGAGCATGTTTGTACAACTTTTGGTTGTTTTGCCCCAGGCCTTCAGCCTTGCTAGGCCTGCTGGCATCCTGCTCCACTCTGGCAAATCCCCCAAGAAAATCTGAGCTGGCATGGTTTCATACTGACTCTGCTTTGCAGTCCAGTCCCTGTGAACATTGTAACAGCAAAGAGCTGGAGAGCTGCACCAGTGCTGCTGCTGTGCTGCCCTGTGTCTGTTGCCTCTGGGCTCCAGTGCCTCTGTTCTGCCAGATAAACCTGTCTGCCTTTACACCAGGCCACGGTTTCCTGTGTGTAGGAGATACTGCACAGAAACAAAGCTGCAGTGGTCACTATTTATAGTGCAGAGCTATTTCAGTGCAGTGGGGTGGGTTTTTCATTGGCCTTGCTGAAATTTTGTAGCAACTGCAGATTCCAATTATTTTGCAGGTTTTTGTCAATCACAGAATGGTTTGGGTTGGAAGGGGCCTAAAAGCTCGTCTCTCACTCCACCCTCTGCCATGGGCAGGGACACCTTTCACTATCCCAGGTTGCTCCAAGCCCTGTCCAACCTGGCCTTGAACACTTCAGGGATGGGGCAGCCACAGTTGCTCTGGGCAGCCTGTGCCAGGGCCTCACCACCCTCACAGAAGTACCTTTGAAGTCACATTTCTTCTATGACTCATAAAAGTTTAGAAAGAAAAATGAGTCTGGTACTAAATGTGGAGTTGCTGTATCCTGGGTAGGAGCTGTGAGCTGCTATGGCTGGGAAAACACAGAGTCTTCTGTAATGAAAAAGATACTGAATTAGGTGACTCCTGATCTTGCCTGTTTTGTCATGTTTATAAGGAATTACTTCAAATAAAAAAGTATTTTCTTTTGAACTCCAGAAACAAGGACTTGGCTTTTAAGTAAATTCAGCAGTAAGGAGCTTAGGAACAATTTTCCATCATATTGCAGGACTCCCTGGAAGGGCTGTAGGAGTTCCTCTGTGTGTTGGGGAGGTGATAATGATTAATCCCTTTGCTCTATCTGGGTTTGAACTAGGAGGAGAACTAACAGTGTAACTTCCAGGCTGTGCAGAGACTTTGATCTACAGATTTCTCCTAAAAGTTGGGCAAGTAGATTAAAGATGTGGAGTCACAACTGGCTGTTAATGGGGAAAGGAATGAGAGCATGATGAACTGGGAAAAATTACATTGCTCTGAAGGTTTTTTAGGTGTTGGCTGACAAGATGCTGAGAATACCAGACTACTAAGTTAAAAAAAAAGGGGGGGAAGGGCAAGAGTCACATGAGGAATGGTGCTGTCTGTGGAGCTTTTCAGTGAATTGAGTCAGTTAAACCCTGGTCTCCATCTTTCTGATGCCATGTCCCCATTCCGTGGTGTTCTGCAGACCCTCCTTTGCATGGTCAGCTTCACGTGATATCAAACATGCTGAGTTTTAAGATATTTTTAGATCTTGAGATGCTACCATGTTTACTCGACCTTCCAGCCATCTTTCAGGAGCAGGTTTCCCACTTTTTCTGCAGCACTGTTTTGTTTTCCCTGGTCTGTGTCAGGAGCCTGGAGTACTTGGGCAGAAAATTTTAATTCTTATTTTCAAATGTTTGCTAGAAAACAATAGCTGTAAATACTAAGTTTGAAGATCCAGAAAACATTCCGGAATCATTTAGGGGAATTACTTTTAGAATTATTAGATGTTCAGAGAGACCTGGGAAGTCTTAAGCTAATTGCTCTTTATAAGAAAAAAAGGAGTTGGACCTGAGTCCCTTTAAAATGAGGCATTGCAGCCCACTGGATGTGCTCATCTTGGCTTTAAGAACTATTCCAGGCTTCTGTGTGACACGAGTAAGTGTATGAGTGGTCTCTCAATTTTGGTTCAATTTGTGCAGCCGTGATTTTGATACATCAGCTGGAAAGCAGAGGGAGCAACAAGGGTTTAAGCCTTTCTTTGGGAGTTGCAAAAGTGGGGAAGCAGTCCTGATCACAGGCAGCAATATCAAAATTCGCTTTATAAGATTGGGACTGGAGATCAGATGTTAAGGGAGAAGTGGAAAAAAATGTTCCAGATGACTTTGAGGCCCGTATCCATATGGATCCCATCAGGGCCTCAGAAAGGCTGCCCCTAACATGTTGCATTGGGCATTTCTGCTCCCCTCGGGAGGTGAGGGATGATGTTGAACTGCCATCACGCTGTGCTGAGGGCCTGTTTGTGGCTTCCTCCTAAGCTGCAGTTCTTTTATCTCTAAATAGTTCTGGATTGAAATGGTGAGATGCTATTGCTGGGCTCTATCTGCAGACCTGTCTGCTCCTTGCACACCAGTCAGCTCTGCTGCTGGGACACTGCATCCACCAGGTCAGGGACAGGGGTACTTGGGCAGTCTGTAATTAACTGTGCCTTTTGTTTGGTGGCTGAAATTGACTTTTCCAAGCACTGCATCTGTTAGAGCTACCTGCAGGCTGAGCTAAGTGTGCTGGGATCCTTTTGCAATATCAAGGGGATTAGGAGAAAGAAGGTAAAGGGCAGAAGTGGACTTTTCTGTCCGTTCTGAAGTTAGAAAACTGGCTTAATTCTAAGTGCATGTGATTGTCAAGTCCAGAGCTTGTGTTTGACTTCAGAAGGCTTAAATTGGGACAAATTCTTCTGTCGAAAATGCTTCAGATGTAATGAGACTTGGCTCAGAAGCAGCTGAGGGAGCTGGGAAAGCGGCTCAGCCTGGAGAAAAGGAGGCTCGGGGGGACTTTCTGGCTCTGAAAAACTCCCTGACAGGAGGGGGAGCCAGGATGGGGTCAGGCTCTGCTCTCAGTGGACAAGGCGCAGGACAAGAGGAAATGACCTCGAGTTGTACTGGGGAGATTTAGATTAAATATTAGGGAAAATGTCTTCCCAAAAGGATGGTCAAGCACTGGCACAGCTGCCCAGGGTAGTGGTGGAGTCACCATCCCTGGAAGTGTTCAAAAAATATGTGGATTTGGCATTTGGGGACATGGTTTAGTAGTAAACATGACAGTGATGGGGGGATAGGTGGATTTGGATTTTTTTTCTAGTCTCAATTCTTCTATGATTTTTCCCCTGCAGTTTTCATCTGTCTTTTCTCCAAGACAAGAACTCCTGGGGTTACTGGCTGTCAGTGTGCCAGTTCCTGTTTCAGTGGTGGCTGCTGTGAGGGACTTGTTGCAGAGCTTCAAATCAGGGAAGAATTCCAAGTAATGTTCTTCAAGAAGGCTGCAAAGACCTTCAGCATCTTTGTGTTGCTTTTCCTGTTGTTAGAGCTCTGTGGCTGGAACTGTCAAATGCATTTCATGCTCTTACCTCACCACCACTTGCAAAAGCTGCCCTTCACTTGTTCTGCTGAGGGTGAGGATCTCTGTGGCTTTTCAGTTATTTCCAAATCCTGTTGTGGAACCTGCCTTGGGTGGCTGCTGCTGATGTGCAGTGTTCTCAAGAGATTGTGATGTCCCACATTGAGCCTGGTGCTGTCATCCAGCGGTTCAGGAGTTGATTCTGTGCAATTCTGCACAAGCTGCCACAGCAGTGCCCTATGCTGAGTAACTTTTTTTTTTTTTTAAGATGTGTATATATTAAATATCTATCTAAATATATATACACATATATCTTAACTGCTGGCTATCACTGTCCCTGTTGTCTCACCCATGCAATCATGTTTTCACTCTTACACTGCCCTTGGCACTGAGCTTTGTGTTAAATTGGGGGGGAAAAAATCCCTGCAAGAAGAGCCCAATTTTCTTTTGCTCCCCTAAACTCGGTGTAGGACCATCTGGGTGCTGGAGCAGGGAACCGTGGGGTACCAGGGCTCAGCTACAACTGCTGTGGAACCACAGACCCCACTGTTCCCTGCTCAGTGGGACAGAATGGTTTTTGCCTTTTTTCTTCACAACTTCTGTGGCGTGTTTGTGTGTAAGCAGAGCCCATGCATGCATGGAAGTGTCCCAGTCACGTCTCAGTATGTTATAGAACAGTTTCTGCCGTTGTCCACAAGTGCTTTTGAGTCTGGTGTTAATGCCTTGCAGTGAACATATGGCACCCAGAGATGGAGGTTCCTGTTCCTTAACTTCCCTCATCATTCCAGCAAGTTACTGGCACTTCCAAGCAGAGTACTGCTGTTTCTTGTTTTACTTGTTGCTGTGTTTAGTGTTTATCTTCCTTTCTGTGTTTTCAAATTCTGTGCCTGTTTCTTTGCTTGTTCACTGCTGTGGCAGATCCTAGCAGAGTGTTTTGGCTTCAGCTTTGTCTATTAGAGCATATGTGCACTGGCTTCATTACTGTCACTGCCTGCAAGTACTTAATGTCTGGTAAGTGTCTGCATGTGTTGCATCTGCCTGGTGAGGCTGAAGGGGGACAGCTTGACCCCACACTGGTTTAGACTTCTCTTTGGACTGGTTGTATTAAACACTCATGCATGATCAGTGCAGGCACTTCTCTGAAGCACCTGTGTGCTCAAACACCCTTTTTTTTTTGCTAATTGTAGGTGCTGGCAGATCAAGAGTAATCCTTCCTGTTGTATTTGTGGTCACTAAAGGCTTTTCTTGTTTAATCTTGTACTTCCTTGTGAAAGATGCTCTAATGTCTGTTGGAAACTTTAAATTTTTTATATCATCTTCCTTAGATGTGTGTGGCTCCAGGTATGAAGACAGCCAAGATTCCTTTGTGAAACTCCCTCAGAGCTCTGCATTTGGAAGCCTAATTTTTTGACTGTAAAGCTCCTAAACTCTTTCCATTGCCAGGTTGTTAAATGCTACCCTTTCCCCTTTGAATGCCTGCTGGCTCCTCAGCTGCTTTTAAGCTCTGTGCCATCTCCCATATTGAGTGTCAGTCTGCCTTGATATGATTCATGTGGGTTCTTGCCACCTTTGGTTTGCTGACATTGTCACCTTTGTCATCATCACTGACTGAAATGTCTTCTCTGCCTTAATTCATGTAGCTCTTGCAGATTCTCCATTGTACTCAAGTGATTAGCAACTATTTCTGCACCTTTAAATCCCTTTTAGGAGCAGTTTTTCTATGGCTCTTTATCAGTGAATGAGTGGTTTAAACCCCAGCTTTTAACTTGGGTTTTAACAGACAACTCCTTGTCTGCTCAGCCTTGGACTGTAAATTTTTAGTGTATTTTAAGTGATCCACAGGTGCTTAGATGGCTTTGTGTGTACTTGCTGATTGAAACTTGGTGGGAGAATTTGAGTGTGTAAATCACTCTGGAATGCAGGTGCAGGTACCCAGGTACCAGGATCCCTGAATCCTCTGCTATTGCCCAGGCTAATGAAGTGTCCTTGCTGCTCTAATGTGTCTGAAAGCAATCCTGGAGCACATCTGGGTAACCGAGGGGGATTTCTGCTGTAGCAGAGGCAGGAAGCCTGACTAGGAACAAGATTTGCTAATTAAACATTTTCTGCAGGGCTAGCTTCTCCTTGCCTAGGCCCGGGAGTGTCAGGGCATCGTGGGAGGGGCAGGGGTTTATCTGAGGTGGCACACACAGTGCAGTTGCACACAGTGACAGAGGGCTGGCACAGGGCACACTCTGCTGAGTTGTGGGTGGGGGTTTCGTGCTGCTGCTGCTTACGCTGGCAGGAACCACAGCCGAGTTCAGGTCCTCCTGGGGGACCCGTCCTGATGGTACTTTGTTTCACTACAACCAAGGGGCTGGGGCCGAGAAGCTGCATTTTCACCTCTCAGTTAGTGGTTATTTTTTTTTTTCTAAGAAAAAAGATCGGCTCTGTGGTTTTATACCTTGTGGCCAGAAGTGTTTCCCAAGTTGCTCTGTTGTTGCCAGGGCTTCACTTTCTCAAGCATTGAGGCCTGGGGCTGAGCAAGTCACCCCATGCTCCCTTTACAGTTGGTGTAGAGCAGCAAGGGGGGGTTGGGTGAGGTTACTCTGACCTATTTTAGGCACCTGCCTTAAGATAATGAACTTCAAAGCCTCACCCTCGCTGCCTGTCAGTGCTACACTGGTGACAGGTCCCTTGTCAGCCTCCACACCGTGAGAATCCCACCTGCTGCATGTCCTGCCTGGAAGCAGGTTGTGTCCCGCACTGCTGTCACTTGCATGCTGAAGCACAGGAAGGTACAGCCCAAATTTCTTGTGTGAGTCAATGACTGCCCAGAGCAAGGTGAGGCGTGTGAAACAGCACCTCAGCTCTGCTCTTCCAGCGCTTCCAACAGCTGTGGTTTGCTTATCCTTGTTCTTAGGGTAGTCTGGGCAAGGATTTGGAGTAAGGCTTTACTCAGCTTTAATAGCAGCTAATGATAGGGTGAGGGACTTACAGAATTTTATTAATAAAATTAATGCTGAAGGCAGTTGTGCAACTGCAGGGGAGCTTCCACAACTTCCATATTGGCTCCACATGCTCACCAGCTGTTCCTACCTGGCTGTTGACAGTCCCCACTGTACCTGTGTGCAGCTGGGGGACTTCTGTCCTCGGCCACTCAGTTCCAGCCCACAGCTCAGGTTTCCTGCCTGCCCCCTCGGCCGGCCCCTCAGCAGGGTTTCCTGTACTGACATCTCCAGCCTGAGGAGTTAAGAGCTGCTGGGGCTCTTTGGCCCCCCCGGAGTGCAGAAGGGATCACAGGGAGCCAGTCTAGAGAGGGACAGGGACAGCTTCTGGAGGAAAGGCAGAGACATAGCAGGGCATCTCCAGATTAAAACCAGTGGTTCTGTTGTAGCAAAAGTTGCCAGCAAAGTACCTAATTCCCTATCTGAGTGCTGCTGCTGAGCCTTCCCCAGGGCACAGTGTGAGACAGGCGGTTGGGCCTGGCATCAGAGCAAGATTCAGTGCAGTGTCTGAGCTGGGAGCTATGCTATAAATGTCCAGAGACCGGTGTGTTCAGAATACTCCATAATTTTTGACCTGGATCCCAAGATCACAGTGCCTTGTCACTAATAGCCCTGTTTCTCAAGGATTGATGTGCATCACCATCTCTGGGTGCAGCTGGAAAATGTAAACCCCTTCTCTAGCCTTGATGATGACACTTGGACTGTGTTGCAGGTTTGTACAGGCTGTTGGTTTGCCCAGGAAAACTGGTTTGGTTTGATCTGTCAGAGATTCTGCTTACTAAATCTGTTTGTTCCCAGGAACCTATTTTCTTAAAGAGCGGAGAAGCTCAGCACATCTCTCCCAACCCTGTGTTCCTCTAAACACGTAGAGCTTTAATTAGGCCAGACTGTGCTGATGAAATGAGAGCTTTGGCTTCAGTGGAATTTTAACTCCCTGTGTGGTGCTGATGGTCCCTGCATATGGTAGTGCACCTCCTGGGCAGGATCCCCTCCAGCTTGGTTCTGGGTTATTCTGGAGTGGAGCTTGTGGAATGTTACCATTTTTCCCGGAGTACTGTTCACTGCAGAGCCTCTGTGAGCTGTTTGCTTGGCTGTTTCAGTGTCCCAAGAGCAGATGTCTTCTGTCTGCTCAGAAGTCCAGGGTATGGTGTTTCCTAAAGCTGCTCTTCTCAGTGTTCCTGTTGTGCCAAGCTGATGGCACCAGCGCCCGCTGGGTGCTGGAGCAAGTGGCTGCAGTGGAAGCTCTTGCTGCAACACAGAATTAAACCAAACAGACCCAGACTGGGATGGAAGGTGTTGGGTCAAGGGACTGGTAGCCAGCCTTTGTCTGAAGAGGAGAGCTCGTCTAGAGTGGCAAGGGCAGGTACACAGAAGGGGGAAAGATTAACCTGCTCTTTACTCTGCTCTCGTGAAACACCCACCAGCTGCAGAGTTGCGTCTACCTCTGGGGTCCCCAGCACAGGAAGGATGTGATGCTGCTGGAGTGAGTCCAGAGGAGGCCGTGAAGCTGATCAAAGGGATGGAGCACCTCTCCTGTGAAGAAAAGCTGAGGAAATTGGGATTGTTTAGCATGGGGAAGAGAAGCTTTGGGGTCACCTAATTATAGCCTTCCAGTACCTGAAGGGAGCCTACAGGAAAGATGAAGAAAAGACTATTTACAAGGGAATGGCTTCACACTGCCAGGGGGGCAGGATTAGATAGAATATTGGGAAGGAATTCCTCCCTGTGAGGGTGCTGAGGCCCTGGCCTAGAGCAGCTGTGGCTGCCCCGTCCCTGAAGTGTCCAAGGCCAGGTTGGACAGGGCTTGGAGCACCCTGAGAATAGTGGAAGGTGTCCAGCCAGTGGCAGAGTGTGGAACAAGATGAGCTTTAAGGTCCCTCCCAGCCCAAACCAGTCTGGGATTCTGTGATCTTCCTTGCAATGTCTGAGTTAGATATATAAATGCAGACAAGTCAATATGGGCTGTGTGAACAAGGTGCTCCAGGCAGGTGATGGATGGTGCAGGAGAATGAAGGGGAAGTTTGCATTAGTAGGAAAGTTCACAGTTTGGTGCCCATCCCAGAAAATACAAAAGATGTGCTCAGCATCCTTCCAGGCTGATGAGACTCCTGCAGTCAGATGGTGTGTGAGGAGAGTTGTTCTGCAGCAGCATGTAAAGGGACAATGGTTCTGCACAGATACTCTATTTGGAGCTCACAGCTGGGCGAGGATGAAGGAGGTGCCGAGAATAAATCCCTGATGTGAAGAATGCTTGGCTTCAGTTGGAAGCCTTGGCACTCCTCACCTTGGGCCAACCCCTTTAGATGGCCTTTGCACTACGTGTTGGAGTCCTGCTCCCTTATTTCTCTGTCCCTGCTTGGTCCCTGCCAGCCCTGCAGCTGCTCCTGGGTTAGCACGGAGCTGCAGCAAATGGGGGAATTCTGCTCAAAGGGCACAAATGGAAGAGGCTTGGAGAAAGCCCATCTAAATGAAAGGTGTTAATTAATGGCAGTGAACTGAGCCATGAAGAAGGGAATGTCTGCACTCTCATTCCAGCCGAGGGAAATCAGCTTTCCTTCCTGCAGCTTGTTCCTCTAACACTTGGGGAATTGGGTTTCTAAGCCAGACAGTGCTGTGCCACACTAATCCCCTGAACAGAACAAACACTGCAGATGTCACAGCAGAGGGAAAATACAGAGAAGGCAATGTGCAAACGTATGTATTTGTGGTGATGAAGTGTTTTTGTTAGCAGGTAGCACGGTTAGCAGGAAACACAAGTAAGATGCCTGATGGGGTACAGAAACCCTCTAGGGCTTCCTGCTTACCTTAAATCTCCATCTTATCCACCCCTGAGCCACTTTGCCCTCCCTTCAAGGCACCTGTTTTTTATCCCTGGGTCATCCCTTGATCTCCCTGCTCTGCTCGTTTTCAGATCTTTGTAGCAAGTGCTTTTTCTCTTCCATCAGAACTACCTAAGTAAAACACCTGTGTCTGGGTGTTTTTTCATCACGGCCCCATGGGAGGCCTTTAGATGTGACAGAAGTAGCAGAAATAGTCCTGCTGAATGTGGTCCTTCAGCTCTGATGAAAGGAGTCCTCAGGGAATCATTGCAGAAATGGATTTATTGGTGGAACACCATAATCCACTGTTGCCCAAACATCCCTGCCCCTCAGGGACACCCAGACCCAAAAGTTTCAAAGGTAGTGTTCTCCTCCCTGCCAGAGCACCTCAAGTTTGGGATGTGCTGCAGACCAGCTGTTGGAAGGTGATGAACCAGCTTAGTTTTCTCTCCAGGTGGTGGTTTTGGTGATTTGTACTGTGGAGTCTCTGGGTGTAAATGGAAGTACAGACAAACTCCCTGTCTAAACCTGATCTTGCTTTCCTACAAGGAAAGGGGTACAGTGACTTCTATCAGATGTAGGTCATAGGGAAGGGAAGGGCAGGAGCCTCCTGGAAATTGGAGATGCTCCTCATCAGTGCGTGACTCCGGGCCCACCCTGTCCCCTGCGAGCGTGGGACTGTCAGAGCTCAGCTCGGAGCGCTGGTGCCGGTGCTGTGCTGACTCAGAGCTCGGCCTGGCACCAGCGCTGGCCCAGCACAGCCCCTGAGCCCAGGATGGGATGGAGAGCAGCCTGTGCTGCCAGGCTGGCAGCTGGTGCCTTGTCCTGTGCCGTTAGCAGCCTTCCCTGAGCCATGGCCGACAGCCCCCGGGGTGTGGGTCCTGCTCCTCTGCATGCCCCCAGGGACAGCTCAGAGGGGAGGATCTCTCCCTTTGACATCGCCTGCACAAACGCTTTACAAAAACTGCGTCCGCTTTCTTTTTTGCTTCCAGTTTTAAGTGAGAAGAATAAGGTTTTGTCCTAAACTGGCCCAGAAGACTTAGTACAAATTTTTGATTCACTGTAATCGTGAGCAGCAGCGTGCTGTGCTGCCAGCTTCCTCCTCATCCTATCTCCCGGGGAAAAGGTGTTCCTCTGCGGTGGGAACAGCTGCATGACACGGAGCTGATTCCATGAGCATTCCTGTTGTGGCAGCGTGCGGTGTGGTAAACTGAGGGCCTGGTGCCCGAATCCCTGGCCGCCAGCCCTGGAACTCGGTATTATTTCTCTAGCCACGGCAGTTAACAGTGGACGCTCTTCTGAGTTTTAGTGGAAATTTGAGGCCAGTAAGTGAAGTTTCACAAAAAAATGACACCCTGAGCGTTGTGTGCGCGTCTCAAAAGTTGCAATTGTTTGTTTCATTGTCGGACGCGCCAGGACCCGGGTTGGCTCCGCACTGGGCCGGTGACTTGAAGCACCGAGGATGACTTTGTGTCTGCAGGGCCCGCGGAAGCCCCGGTCCCGGCGGTGCGGGGGTCCGTCCCGGGGGCGCGGGGCCGGGGCAGGGAGCGGGGCCGCCCCCCCGCGCACGTGCGCTACGTGCGGCGCCTGCTGCGGCGGGGCCGCCCCTCCCCCGCCCGGCCCCGCCCCCCGGCCCCGCCGCCGGGGCAGGGCCCGCCCAGTGCGGGACCCCCCGCCGGGGGGAGCCCCGGTAACCGCCGGGCCCTGGGGGGAGCGCCTCGCCGCGCTCCCTCGGGAACGGGAAGGCTCCTTACCCCGGCGCTGCCCGGGGCCGGCGGGCAGGACAATGGCCCGGCTCCCCCCGAACAAAGGGGCCGGGCCGGGGCCGCGGGGGCTCCGCGGCCGGAGCAGACAATGCGGCCGCGCGGAGGCGGACGGCCCCGCCCCGCGCGTGACGCGACCCCAGCGCAGCCAATGGCGGCGCGCGGAGAGGCTCTTTAAAAAAAGAAGCGCCGGCCGTGCTCCGCTGTCAGCTGTGCGGATCCCTCCGCGCATGTAAACACAGCGCCGGCGGCTCCGCGCGGGGGGGCGGGACCGGCCGGCCCGGGGCGCGGGGGCACGGCGGGCGGGGGGCGCGGCCCGGGGGCCTCCCCGAACCAGCGGTGCTGGGGGGAGCGGCGGCAGCGCCCCCGGGGCGAGGGGCCGCGCACAAAGGCGGCGGGAGCGGGGGGGGGGGGGGCGCGGGGCTGCGGCCCGGCGGGGCGGGGGGCACCGGGAGGGACTCCCAGCGGCCGCGGTAAGCGGCGCTCTTGGGGCCTCGCTCTCTCCGGGGCCCGGGTAGCGGGCGTGGGACCGGCGCCGCGCGGGCCAGGCCGCGCTCTCGAAAAGCCGCCGCTGCCTTCTCCTCTCACCCCCAAGGGGCCGTCCCCGGTCCGGCCTTGGCGCCCCCGCACAAAGGCGCGGGCGGGGCGGGGCAGCCGCGCCCCCTCCCCTGCCCGGGCCGGGCGGACTCTTTTCCCAGCCCCGGCCCCCCCGCGGACGCGCACGGAGCGCGGCGGCTGTGGAGATTGTTCGGAGCGCGGAGCGGAGCGGCCGCCCCGGCCGGGCCATGGCCGAGTTCTTGCCCCCACCCGAGTGCCCCGTCTTCGAGCCCAGCTGGGAGGAGTTCGCCGACCCCTTCGCCTTCATCCACAAGATCCGGCCCATCGCCGAGCAGACCGGCATCTGCAAGGTGCGGCCGCCGCCGGTGAGTGCCCGCATGGCGCCGCCGGGAGCGGCCTTTGTGTGGGGCCCGGCTCGGCCCCCCCCCCGGCCCGCGGCCGCACAGGTGACCCCGGGCAGGCGGGACCGCTCCGCCGCCCCTCGGAAGTTTCACCGGGCCGGGGCTGAGGAGACCGAAGGGACCGACCGCTCCCCCCGCGAAGTGGCTCCTAAGTGTCGGAGCTCCCGGTGGGGGAGTCGCCGGAGTGGCCGCGGAGGGAGCGGAGGTGGGGGGGCGGCTGCCCCGGCCGGGCCCGGCCTCTCCCCGGCTCCCGGCGTTGGCCGGGGCCTCGCGCCCGGAGCGGCCCCTCCGAGCCCCGGAGGAGGTGCTGGGGTGCTGCCCTCCATGTTGGCATTGTGGCGGTGTGGGGCCGGGGGGAGCCGCTCCCCGCCGCCCCCGGCCCCGCCACGGCCTCCCCGGCCTCGGCGCACTTTTAGCACAAGGAACTGTTTCTCAAGTTGGACAAGACCAAACTCCGCAGCCGTGAGTTTGGCTGGTGGCTCTGCGAGCTGAAGCCTAGACAGACATGGCCACCATTTTAGAATGCAATCCACAGTGGGAAGAAGTAGTAAGCCTTCATCTTCATCATCGTCATCTCGACCGATGGTGTAGAAAGCTCAAAATTAGGGTATGAATTCTGATTTCCCCTTGTTGGTCGACTCAATTTACTAAGAAACGGTGTGACGGTTTTAGAACCATAGTTTTGTGTAGTCAGAATTGTTAGTTTGTTTAAAGGTATGTACACCCACACCGGTGAGGAGAGGGGCTTCTTGAAGTAAAAATCGAATTAAACAATGTGTGAATCATCTCTATTTTGAGTGAATCGCTCTTCCCCTAAGTGGAGCGTGGTGCGAGTCTTGGGGTGGTGCAGCCGGGTAAGGCAGTTAACATGACGGCAACAACTAGAATGTTAAACAGGCATTGAGCTTACATCTCTCCTCCAGCAAGGGGGGAAACTGACAGAACAGTTCTGTAGACTGAAGTTTTGTGAGGGAGTCTTTGACTTCAAAGAAATAATGTTCGGAAACGCACACTCCTCACTTTTGTCTTTTGGTTGTTGCTGGAACTCCTGTTGTGTCCATCCTTTTCCTTCTGAATTAAAATAGTAGTAACTTGCTGAGTTAGTGTCTGAGGTGGCAGAAATGTTTGTAGCAGAGTGAATAATGTGAATCTTGCTGGAGAGGAAGGAAGGTTTCAGCTCTCTGGGGGAAGAATTCTCCCACCACCACCATTGCTGTGTGAAGATCGCTTTTGAATTTGTGTCCTGGTAGAATGTGCCAGGGCTTCTTTTCATGCAGGTCAGCCAGATGCTTAGAGTTAAGAGGGTGAGATGGTTTTTGTTAGAGTAACCACTGAAGTTCTGTAGTATTTATCAGTAGATGTTTTGGGGTTTTAAGTTGCCAACAGTGTTTCAGCAACTGTGACCAGAACTGCTTTTTTTGTTTGGTCGGGTTTCTTGGGGGGGGTTGTTCATTTGTTCGGGTGTTTTTGTTTTTGAGGGGGATGTCTTTTTATTTGTTTTAGAAACATCTCATCTAAGAAAATCCCATCTTTCTTGGCGGCTTGTCTAAAAAGCCAAAACCTAATCAGAAAACTGCTTGTAGGATGTTATCTGTTGGAGATCATAAATCGACAGCCCTCCAAAGGACTGAATTACTTATTGCAACTGCATTTTCAGCCGCTCTCATCATCTTTTCCTGAAGAGGCAGGTATTGTACCAGATATTGCACCAGGTGTTGTGCCTGCCTGGCCGTGTGATCAGCTCTTTGAGCATATTTAGAAGCAGGATGAAAATAGTTTGAGCTGCTGAGGGCTGAGCAGAGGTAGTTCTGTGGAGCCTGGCCTTGGGAGAGCTGAGCTCCCATGGCTTTATCTGCCCTGGATAATGCCTGGGATGACTTGTGAAGTGCGTGGTTGGTTCAGCGGCCTGGAGCATAGAGGGAGCTCTTCCAAAGCGACCAGAAAAGCCTTTAAGTTGACGTAGTTCCTGGCCTTCCCCCTCTGATCAGGAGCCGCAGTGGATATTCACTTATTGTTCTTTTTGGTGTAGTCGAGGGGTCTGTAATACTGTGAGCTAAAGACTGCACTACCCTTTGCACAGCAGTGTGTGCGTTCCAGCTGGATGCCTTGTTTGGTGATGGCTGAGGTTTGGAATCTTCCTGCATCTGAGGGAATCTCTTGCCGGCGTGCGCAGTCTGGTTACGTGCCGGGAAGCAGGTAGGCAGCACCATTAGCTGTCAGAATCTGTGCCGAGAGAGGAATTGAAAACTTGATGGTTGGACTGGCATTATTTTAGCTTCAACTCTGCTGTGTAGTTATCAGCAGATGAATTTGTGTTTCTGTATGTGAGCAGCAGTATGGAATAGTGTTGTGTGAGGCTGCTGGTGCCCAGCTGTAGCTTCCCCATTTGCTCACGGACAAGTCCTTGCTCCAGGGCTGGCTTTGATGCTCCAGCACTGGAACATGCACAGGAGAGCTCCCTGGACTCTGTAGGACTGGCAGCAGGGCTTTCTCTGCTCCCTTTGTGCTGGCATTAGCTAGGAACCAGGTGGGCCCAGAGAAAACCACACCTGCGGTATCTTCTTCTGTGGCAGCTTTGGAGGACAGTGTCTTGTTTAGGGAGGGGTAATCGAGGTAGCTGATGGGCAGAAGACATCTAGGTGGAAGACAGGATTCTGGGTGATCGCTGCATGTTCACAAGATGAAAGAAAGTCCAGGAATGTAACAGGAGGTGCAATTTCTGCATGGCAGTTTCCAGCTGAGCACTCAAAAGGAGTTTTTTTTCCCTCTTCATTCCAATTCAGTTTGTTCTAGCCATCACCAATGACTGAGTTTTGCTCTTATTTGGGGATTCTGAGATGCTGCAGTGACTGATGGAGGGTGCAGCAATAACCAACTCACTGGCCCTGTTCTCTGTGGCATTCTGTCAGCAGCGCAGAGCGTGAGTAGAGTCCCATTGGCAGCACAGTGCTCGGATGGTGGTTGTTCCTGGTGGTTAATGAGCTGCATAGGGTAGAGATTTAAATTTGAGTTTGTTGCAGATCTGTGGGGGAAGGGGCAGCTGGATACAGGAAAGTGGGTGGGGTACAACTTGCTTGCAGTCCATCAGGTGCCATTTTGTAGTTAAAATTTTCTTCTATGAGCCAAAACCACCTTTTATTAGGAATTCTTCATTTAAACAGTACCTGGTAGTTTGGAATAAAGTAAGTTTACTCCAAAACTTGGCGTGTCAAGTGGCGGCCTTGTACTCTAGAAGCTTCTGATAGCCCTGCAAATCAGTGGAGGCATTTAGGGCGTCAAATGAAGAATTTCTTGAGAATGGAGTTTAAAATGGAAGCAAGCAGTAACAAATGTGAAGGTTAGCTTCAAGAGTTAAGAGTACCATGTGGAGCAGGAGTGGTATCAAATGCTCCAAGCCTTTCTTGAAGATGGAGTCTTCCTTCACTTCATTGCATCGTTGCTTTGCTGCTGTGAAGAAATAATAAATGATGATTACTTAAGCCTTACTTACCATACAAATTCATTTCAAAATACAAGTTATACAATGTACTAGAGACATCATAACTTTCCCAAGGCCAAGCATGAAAATTGAGAACATCCAGACTAAATTTCATTGCTCTAAATAATGTGAATATGGAGAAGTACTGTTAAGGCTTCCAAGTAACTTAAACCAAGCACTTAAAGATTAGAACGTCTGTATTAGCAGAGCTGGAATTTTGAAGGCGTTGACACTGGAGTTATCAAAATTATTGACTGTTAGTTTTCAGTAAATCCTGGAATATTGGCGAACTTGAGAATGGGGAAAATTAATTTCCTTCATGGTTTAAGTTCTTTGTGGGTGCAAGAGTCGACCCCCTCTAGCTCCATAGTGGAAGAATGTCTGGAATAGTCTCGGATAGGAACTTGGAAGGTGATCGTATGGAATACAACTGTATGAACACTCCTGTGGTCAACTTAGTTTTATTTTTTTCCATGAGACCATGTATTTGGATAAGTCGGTTGGGTTGTTGTTGTCTGAGATCTAGAAATTGTGTTCAGTATTCTAATTATGGGAGTTACTATTGTGTAAAATTAATACACCAAATCCCAAATTATTTCAACTACGGTGCTTGTAAGGAACCCTTCCTAATGGTGTCTCACAACCTCAAGCCAAGGGTATGTAATTTTCATTACAAGTCGAGAAGACTTTCATTAGAAGTCTAGAGTGATTCTGAATGGAGTTATGGTGGTGGCTTGTTGCTTTACAGGGATCCCAGTTGCCCAGTAAACAATGGATATTATGAAACAGTAATCACTTAAGTAGGACTCAATGAGAAGGTTTACCTTTGGAACGAAGGGGCATAGAGCACCTTAGAGGAGGAAGGAGTGTAGAAAAATAACGGTGGATCCCTGTGAAAAGCAGGTTAATGGTGGAATGGGAGCTCTGGATCAGCCAGTGCATGCAGCTCTGGAGTTTCTTAGTGGTAAATGGGGGGGGTTTATCTCTGGTAGCACGAGAGTAGAAAATTCTGCATTCAGGATTCCACACTCATTGGAGGATTTTGAAAAGATTTGACTACTGGAGAGAGCACAGAGAAGCATCAGAAAAGTTTGGCACATGAAATCATGTATTTTGAAATATTTAACCTTAGCAGAACCTGAGTGGTGAAACCCAAAGGCTCAGGGCTTGGGAGAATTGGACCTGCTCCTCCAGGAACATATTTTGAGGAGCAACATTGATTTAAATGTTGTTTAAACCTCTTAAGGTCTGTTTAGGCTTTTCATTCAGCTGGCTGCTTGATTTATTTTCATTTTTCTGGAGAGAAACAAAACACAAAACAAAAAAACAATTCCGTTTTGGAGCAACTTGACTGAGGGTTCTGGCAGTCTGGTCCTGGAGCTGTAAAACAAGCCACCACTAAACCAGGAATGAATACAGAGAATTGTGATACTTTGTCTGAAACGGGAAGCTGCTGGTGATGATCCTTCATATTTGATAATTCACAGAGGCTCAGTCAGTTGATTTTATCAAACAGTAAACACAGAGATAACTCAATTAGAACACATAAGTGAGTTTCAGTGAGAGAAACCAAAGGTGCTGCCACGTCTGTCAGTCCTGGCGAGCTGAGCTGAGCCGCTGGTCCTGCTGAGCAGTGGCCAGGCTCAGGTGAGTCGGGAAACAGGGCATTTCTGACTGAGAGAGGATCAGTGGGAAGGGGAAAATGAAGGATATAAAGTGATGGATCTGCCACTTTTGGGAATTTTGGGATCAAGAATGAATGAAGTTTTGGGAGGGGAGGAGATATTTTAGTGCTGAGGTTCCTGTTCCTGTGCTGTCAATTCATGTAAAGAGAAATAGATCAGCTACCAAAGGTGATTAGGAAATATTGGCTTTAAATGAAGTCATATTCATCACAGGGGTCATGTTATGGAATTAGGTAAATTCAGAGTAGGTTATTTACTGATCTCTAATTAGCAAGAAAATATGCAAAAGAATAATTAGTTTTAGTTTATTATTTATTTTACTAATGACAGTGGCCATGCACAGGGCTGCTATGGTCACCATGGATGATTTCTGCTCTTCAGAAACACTGAAACATTGGGCCAGGCTTAAAAGACAATGAGAATTTCCTCTCCTTGCTTCACTTTCTTTCAGTGAGGGATTTTCGTCACACCCTCTTCAGCTCATCGAAAATTTAAGGTGAAACAATTTAGTCCAGAACTTTCCATATGGGGCAAGAATAACATGGATAAAATTTCTGTAGGTTTTTGTTTAAGGTAGTCAGTTAGCTAACAGCTGGAAATGGGGTTTGAAACTAAACATGGCTCCCTTGCCCAGCATTGAAACCAAAGCTGCCAGTGGATGGAAGCAAACCATGCCACGGATCCATTAGGATGTGTTTCCTCTCAGTCCCAGGTGGCTGGGTTATGTCTGAGATGTGTTGGGAGGGAATGCTGTGTCCATGTCCAGGAGACCAGGCTGAGTGTTTTTTAGGAGTCAGGAGGAGCTTGTGGGATCTTCCAGCCTGTCGCTCTTAGGAGTGTCTGAGTGGAAGGTCTTCCTTGGGAGCAGGTGCTGAGCTGGGGTGGTGAATCTGAGAGCTGGAAAGGGAGGATGTTGTGGAGAGCCAGGGCAGTGGATGGTGGGAGCTGCGGGGAATCCCTGGGCAGCCGAGGCTCCGCAGCTGTCACGGTTGAGGCTGGTGGAGTTGTCCATAGCTGTTCTGGATGGCTGTGAAGTTCAGGTCTTTTCCTAATCTGAGTTACACTGGGAGTGAAATGGAGGTTTGAAAGCTGCCAGTTACAGCTCTGAAGAGAGTATGGACTCACTCCAAGGGCTGTGGTGGGACAACCCGAGGAACAGGGTGCACTGTCTGTGCCGGTCACACACGCTCCAGGAGCCTACTGGGGATCAGAGCAAAGGTCTGTCCATGGGAGGTCCTGTGCCTTGAGGGGAGGTGACAGAGCTCTTGTGGTCTGGTGCCCTCAGACACTGACAGCTGGGTCTGGCCCCAGCCCTGATGGATGCTCTGTTTCAGGGTCTTGGTCAGTGCCTTGATGTGAATCAGGGATCTGGGATTTGCTGATCCCAACACCCCATCCGTCCCCAGCTGTGCTTGCAGTGCTGTTGGTACAGTGGTGGTGTATCTGCTCCTTGCATGCAGGTGTCTCCCTGGAGAGGAGCCTGGCATCTCCTGTGTGTGAGCCTGGCTGTCTGTTGTGTCTGCAGGTTCAAACCCTGTGTGTAGTTTCTGTCCTGTCTGCCTTTGGATGCCAAGGAGCAGCTGGCCCTGATGCTTGAGAATCATCTCCAGCTTACCTGAGCCTTTATTTGTCTCCAGGCGTGGAGCTGGCACAGAAACACTGGGGTTTAGAGAGGTGATTCCCACTGTACATTCATCCTTGGCTGTGCTTCTCAAATGGGAAGGATCAGTGGTAGTGTCTGTTCTACCTTGCAAGCCTGCAATACATAACAGAGCCCAATTTTGTCTCAAATAATAAATACTCCACCAGGTTTCTTTTTGGGGAGTATTGCACATGAGGTGGATTGGTGCACCCAGGGTCCTTTACTGGCAAGGAGGATTTCAGGGGGTTGATGGAAAAATCTCCTCCATTCATAATGACCAAGGAAGAACTGTTCATCACAAACTGGGTTAGCTGATGACTGGAGTTCCCAACTAATGTTAGCCTTTAACAGGGTCACAGAGGGATTAGTTCCCGTTAGACAGGAGCTTTGTGGCTGACCCACTGCCGGGTGATAATGGGTTTGTGTGGATTCTGCCATCTGAGCTCCAAGTGTGGTTTTAATGTAGTCATAAAACCAGGAGACTGAAGGGGACCTCCTGAGTCACTGAGTGTGCTCCCTTCCTCTCCGAGGCAGCAGTCATGGAACACCTTTGCCAAGGCAAGATCATAGATGTGGAAACAAAGAATGTAGGTCAGGCTCACAGGGTGGGCATCCCAGGAAGAGGGGAATTGCTGCACTTCACTGAATGAATGTGTTTCTCTGGCAAGAATTGCTAAGATATTCCTTTGGATCTTACTATGAACTGCTGTCTAGCAAAATAATGAAAGGGCTGTCTTTTTTTTGTGTGTGTGTCTGAGACTGGAGAGACTGCAAGTCAAATGCTACTTGCAGTTTTCAAAAGATGTTGAAAAAATATAAGAGACTTCAGAAAAAAGCCCAAGGAAAAAATAAACCCTTTTGTTTGCAGGACTGGAAAGCTGGTTCTGTAAAGAGAAGGAAAAAGGTATTTGTTTATTGAAAAATGCCTTGAAACATGTCTTCTGGGAAGGATTCAGGAATAGCTGCTTTGGCAGCCAGCAGTCAAGGGATTTGGTTATAAAGGACATGAGGATAAGGGAGGAAGAAAAGCTGAAGCCAACTAACTTGTAGAACAGCTTAGCAGGGACAGTGGTAATTCTTGTTCGCTTGAATTCATAAGGGTGGGGGGGGGTTAAATTTTAATTAGTAAGTTTGGGTGAGGTGCAGGTTTGCCAGCTGAAATGCAGTGCTCTGAAGCCTGACATCCCTGGAACAGCTCATTTGGGAGCTAGAATATGGAATATCCTTAATATCACAGAAATAATTCTGCTGGCCATTTGTAGTTTGCATTACTGCTTGAAATATTAATGTGCTCCATAGACATGCCTTCTGCATGGCTGGTTTTGTCCCTCAAGTTTAGAGAAGAGTTTGGAATTTTGCAGTCAGTCTCCTTTTTGCCTGGGTTTGATGACAGGTTTATAAGAATTGCAGGCTAAGGTGGGCGCAGGATTTTGTTTGTCTCTTGCAGTCTTATAACAGGGATGGACAACAGAACACAGTAGAGTCATTTGAGATGAAGAGTCCTGCTGGAGTAAGAACTCCTGATTTTTTTTAGGAAATTGATGTTTTCTTGCTTTCTGTGTATACTTAATGCTCAGCATGACTGTTGGAAGACACTTAAAACTGACCTTAAACTTCTTTTATTCATTTTTTAAAGCAGGAAGATCCAAACCAGTTCCTTTGAGGAGCTGGATGGAGAGGGCAAGTCTTACTGATTCCCAGACATGAGCTTTAGGGAAGAGGGCCTGGAGAGTTGGGGGTGGGGGCTGGTCTCTTCCCCAGCAAAGCTGCTTATGTGGCTCAGCAGCTTGGCAAGTGAATCCTGCACAATAAGGCTCCCTCTCGTGGTGCTGCTGCCTTTCCAAGTGCATAAAGGCATTTCTGTCACACAGAAATGTCTTTTCATGGGCCTGCAAGTGAGCATTGCATTTGGCTTGGTAACTTGTGCTTCGAAATGCGTCCAAGCTTTTTGTTGAGTCAATAGTACTTACTAAAGAAGGGTTGAAAATATCTTATTTAGGAATTGAAGAACTTGCCATACTGTGGCATAGAGAAAGATAAATGTTATCCTTATTGGTTATATCAACTTTGAGGAGTTTGGATGCTCCAAAATAAACTTGTTGTGACTTTAAAATGACTCAGTGACAGTCAGGATGGATTATCTTCTACACCTGCTGTCATTTCTCCAGATGGTGAATGGCTGTGGGTCTATAACAGTGTCATCTGACACAGTCTGTGTTCAGTGGGACGTGCTGTTGTGCGTTTGTAAAGCCAGGAGTGGTTTTCTAATAATCTAATGTGATATTATATATATATATATAAATTTATAATATAGGTATTATATATATATATTCATTTCCGTCAGCTCTACCTGCACTACTGCGGCCTCACCTCAAGTCCTTGGTGCAGTTTTGAGCACCACAATATAAAAAAAGACATTAAGCCATTGGAGAGCATCCTGAAGAGATGGTGAAGGGTCTGGAGGGGAAGCCTCATGAGGGGCAGCTGGGGTCACTTGGTTTGTTCAGCCTTGAGGAGACTGAGGGGAGACCTCTCTGGGGTCTTCAACATCCTCATGAGGGGCAACAGAGGGACAGGCACTGATCTGTTCCCTCTCATGACAAGTGACAGGACTCATAGGAATGGCTGGAGCTGAGCTGGGAGACGGTTAGGTTGGGTATCAGGAAAAGGTTCTTCCCCCAGAGAGTGCTGGGGCACTGAACAGGCTCCCCAGGACATGGTCACAGCTCCGAGCCTGTCTGAGTTCAAGAAGTGTTTGAACAACGCTCCCAGGCACAGGGCAGGATTGTTGGTGTGCCCTGTGCGAGGCCAGGAGGTGGGCTTGATGATCCTGATGGGTCCCTTCCAACTCAGTATACTCTATGGTACCTGCTTAAAAACCCCAGAAGCTTCAATCCATTGTAGCCTCTCATTAAGCCAATTTACCATCACCCAGCAGAAGCTCTTGCAATGGGTTTCTCCTTGCTAAAAGTGAAACACTTTTAAGGCTGTTAAATGTTTGATCTGGCTGTTGTGCCCATCTGCCTGACAGGCTGAAAAGTCACCTTCTGAAAATGTTGTTGAATAAATGGAGTTCCCAAAGCTTATCTTTGAGAAACAGCTGACGTGCCATCAGGGCGTCTTGGTGTGTGCGTTGGTCATTCAGTCATCAGTAAACTTCAAAACTGCAAGTGTAGGAAATGCCTGTTATGGCAGCTTGTGTTGTCTGGAGTCATGTTACTCTTCCAGCACAGTAGGTGGCTGGTGCTTTGCCAGAGCCGGTGTCTCTGGCCAAACAGGAAAGATTGTGCCCAACTATGCACCAGTCAGTAATAAATAGACACATGAAGATCATGGAGATAATCAGCTAATTCTGGAGCAGGATGTTTTGGGTGCCATGCTGTGAATGAGGTGTTTCTGTAAGATCATGCACATAAACTTTCTCATTTGCTTCCATAAGCAGAGGGGACTAGTCTGCTCTGTGCTGTCTGACATGGATTTGGTCTGTGTCTGCCCTAGGCACCCTTAGAGCTGGATGTCTTTAGTCTGAGCATGAGCCAGAGTCTGTAGGAGCAGGTCGAGATCCTGTTCCTCCTGTTGTGCCCAGTTGCATGCAGGCTTTCCTCTGGGCTCTGCCCAGAGCAGCAGCCTGTGCCAGCAGACATGTGGCCAGACCAGAAGAGTCTCCTGTGCTGTCCCCTTCCTCCCTTGGCTTCCCTGATGTGTTGCCAGTGCAGTAACTGCAGGTGGTGGCCCTGAAGCGCAGCCTCGACTGCTGACAGTTTCAGAGATGGTGTCATTGCCTCCTGAGCTGCATTCTTGCCCCTGTTCATCTTATTCCTGGTTCTTGTCCCCTGCAGAGCCTTATTAGAGGATCTGGTTTGGGGTAATGCACAGTCCACCCCAGGGACGGCCTTGGCTCACTGCTTAGCAAAGCCAGAGGCAGCACAACCCTCTTGGTTTCATTTACTCTCAGCCTAAGCAAAGCTCCCTACAGTTCTTCCTTGGGCAGTTTAATTCAGTCCCCAGTGTCTCAAGGGTCCTGTGTGTCATTGCCACTGTGTCCCCTCCTGGTCTCGGTGCCTGTCTCCTGTCTCCCTGTCTGTGGTACTCTGGAGCAGACTCCCGAGCTGTGACTAATGATGTAACCAGTTGGTTCAGCCTGAGAGTCAGATTTGTCCTGTTGAAGTACAATACTTCAAATCCTGCCCCACTGTTCCCACTTGTGCTTCTCATCTTACAGCTTGAGGGCCCTAAATGATTAATCAGACAACAGGATATTAGAAAAGAATGTCAGTTCTCTTCCTCAGACCTGATGGTTTCATTGCATTTGGTTTTCTGGCGTAGGGAATAGGCAGTCAAAGAAGGGTTAGTGTTATCGAGTTTCTCAAGAACATGTCTTTGGGCACCAGGCAGTCTTGTGGTTGAAAGCAAGAGAATAATCAAGAAATGTGTCCCACTGGTCTAGGATTGAGTGTTCTCTGGACAATTTGTCATCCTGACCCCCTACATTATCTAATTTCTGACTCAGATGTTAATTTCAACGGGCATTGTCAAGTTGTGATGTTCTGCAAGTGCCTTGCAGGATCAGAAAACTTCTATTACCAGTTTTGAGGTCTGAATTAGTCAATGCAAGCTTGGTGAAATGTATGGATTTGTGGCCCTCTTTGCGCTTCAGCTTCTCCATACTCTTGGTGAATCTTGCTCCTTACTTGTTTGTAAGGTAATTGCTTTGGAAATGACATATGGTTGGTTTTAACTCCAGTTTTCATATTCTCTGTGAATCTAAAATAAAAAATACTTAGGGTGCTAGTCTGACTTCAGTTGCCTCAGTCGCCCAATGCTGAAGAAAGGTTTTCTTTTTCCTGAAGGAAAGCTCTGTCTTACTCCACTGTCAGTAGCTCACTTGTGCGTTATCTTCATTCTGTAATTAGTGGTAACAAGATAACTTTATATGTAATAAATTCCTGTCAAGTTTAAATCAAATCTAATTTGGTTTTGTGAAGTTGTGTATTGCCAAACCAAGCGTGTGCAGTAGATGTCAGAGATCTAAAAGATAAAACAGCTTTGTAGTTGTGATTATAAATAACACCTAAGTTGCAGGCATTTTATCAAAGTAATAATAATCTTTTTTTTAAGTTGGTCATATTCCAGCTCTTCCTGAATGTTTGCAGCCAAGGAAATTGTCATGCATTGGCACAGGTCGCCCAGGGCAGTGGTGGAGTCACCATCCCTGGAAGTGTTCAAAAGATGTGTGGATGTGGCACTTGGGGACATGGGTTAGTGGTGAATGTGGTGGTGGTGGTGGGTTAAAAGTTGCACTCAATGATCTTAAAGGACCTTTCCAGCTTTTACGATTCCATGACTCTGTGGAGGCTTACAGTGCAGGGCAGATCTTCAGTTCCAAAATGTGATTGATTTTGTGGTTCCATTATCTATTTTTGAGGCACAGTGAAGTGTTCTAAGGGGTAGACTGTGGCACTCACTGAACGTGTCTCACCATTCCTGCTGTCCTGGCTCGTTCCCGGTGGGGCTTTGGGTGTCAGCTGAGCCCTGGCTCCCTGGCAGGCCGAGGTGTAACTGAGTCCCCTCCGCACCAAGTGCCGTGCTTTGGTGGGGCTGAGGAGGCTCTGGAGGCCACGGGGGCCTCTTCCTGCTTCAGGATCCCCTGGCTTTTCACTGTCACAGAAACTTCTCTCCTTTTCCTGATCTTTTGATGGAACCCTTCTGTTTTCCAGGACTGGCAGCCTCCATTCGCATGTGATGTCGACAAGCTTCACTTCACACCAAGGATCCAGAGGCTCAATGAACTGGAGGTAAACTGGAAAGCTGAGCAGTACTTCTGCTCCCAAATGTGTCTATGTGTTTTTGGGAGGTGATGTTTGCCAGAGTTGGCCATGAGCTGACAGCACTCTGGACCATGAACAGCAATTTTTAATTAGCACAGAAATTCATCTGTTTCAGAACCTAGTTAGAAACATTCCAGGCATAAAAGTAATGTTAATGCTCATTAAAGGAACATAATTTAGGCCTTTTCCACACATGTGCTTCTAAGTAGTTAAACTGTCCAGGGCCATAGATCTGTGTCTGTGTTTTGCACTCATACAGCATCTTTCAAAAGGAAAAGAGATGAAACACTTGGAGTGCTTTAAAAATAGCCAGCCTTTTGGAAGAAACAATTGCAAAATCTGGATTCACTTTGTGGAAATTTGCTGTTCACAAGCACTTTCATTCAGTTCTTCAATGAATTGACACTAAAGGGGAATGTGAGGAGTCCTGGTTGGCTCGGTACTGGTATCATTTGGGATGATGGTGACTCTGTGCCTGATTATTCTCCTGATTCTTGGTTTTCAAAGCCCTGACGTGGTTGTGTGAAGTGCTGGTGAGACCTCAGATGCTGGCTTGGAATGCTAAGGGAGGGATTTGTGTGTCCACAAGCTGTTCAGAGCTCCCTGGAGTTTGCAGACTAGCTAATCTGTACAGACATGGCCAGTTTTTACCTTAAGATTAGAAAATGTGCTGAAAATAAAACATGTCAAAATGTAAGTTACTGCTCTTACATAGCGGCATTGCAGTGATTTTACTGTGGTAATTGCTGTGCAACCAGCCAGGCTTTCCCTGCCTGTTTTGGTTGTGAGCGAGAGGGGATAATAGAAAAAAAACTTAAAAAATTATTTTGTTGAAAAATTACTAATTATTGCAAATAAACCAAATAGTAATAAACTACTGCAATAATTAATACAATAAATGCAATGAATCCTGACAACGCAGCTGGTTTAGAGAGTTTTTAGCAGTAGTAACTCACTGTTTGGCTGTTCTCCAAAAGTACTTTTTTCAGTGCAGTAAAAGGTAACAAAAAGTGACTCAAGGAAAGATACAGATGCCATCAATGGTATCTGCATGGAATTTATTTTTCTTCAAAAGATGAGAGGGAAAAATGCAAAATGACTCTTGCAGAGGGCAAAGCTGGGCAAGCAGCCGTGGCTGCAGTGCTGTAAACCTTAGACAAAACCTACATCTGCTTTTAGCATGCAGTTCACTTGTTTGGTTGGTTGGTTTCAGGCCCAAACTCGTGTAAAGCTGAATTTTCTGGACCAGATTGCGAAGTTTTGGGAGCTTCAAGGATGCACACTGAAAATTCCACATGTGGAGAGGAAGATCTTGGATTTATTTCAGCTTAACAGAGTAAGACCATTATGGAAAAACTAAAAACTGAAAAGCTGCTGCGTTACCTCAATTCCTGGGATGATATCACAGCTGGTCAGGGAAGGTTTTGTGGTATATCTAAGCTGGAAAAAGTATTCCTCAGCTAACATAGCTAATGGGGCAGTAAGAGTAAGAATACATTATCAAGGAAAGACAGTAAGTAATACATTATCATGGAAGTTTTCCTGTGAGCTAGGAGTTCATCTTAAATTTACAGCTCTTCTTTAAAATTGAACTTGGGTAAACTGGTCAGGAATAAACTTAGGCTTAATTGGAGGAGGTTCCTGTACAGTGACAAAAGTGAGAAAAAAAAATCCATTAGAAATATGGAAGAAAAGAAATCCAGGTACCTTTAGGATGAAACTTGTTAAACTTCTGGAAAAGTCAATGAATATTGGTAGTAAGAGATGGGATTCTCTGAAAGGATATGTTCTTTCTTTTTTCTTTATGTTTAGGGCAGTTTTTATTGGGAATTTTTGAGCTTATTTTATAGCACTTGTTCCAGGGTAAAGAACTGAGTGTCCTGTGCTAGAAAGTTGTGTTGGGATACAAAGTGACAAAGTGCAGCCAAATAAGTTCTCAGAGTAGGCTGGGTGACTGCGCATGGAACACAGGTGCTGACTTCTTTGTAAAGTAATTCTACAGGTTTGTAATTCCTGAGTAGGTTATGTGTTACATATTCCAGTTATTGCCTTAAAAGAACTTCGATGTCATGTGTGGTTTTTTAAATCCGTATTTTTGTGGTTTAAAATGTCATTTGGGATGTTGTCCTGCCTTTTTCCTCGCACGCTGGTAATTTTACCATTAAATATGTGACCGTTTTGTTTTCACTTTTTAGCTAGTTGCAGAACAAGGAGGATTTGATGTTGTTTGCAAGGAGAGAAAATGGACCAAAATAGCCACGAGGATGGGCTTTGCCCCTGGCAAAGCCGTGGGCTCTCACATCCGCGCGCATTACGAGCGAATTCTCTACCCCTACAACTTGTTCCAGTCAGGAGCGAGTCTCTTGGTAAGCTCTGCTGAAACCAACTGCTCAGTTAATGTAGCAGCCAGTCTGGGAGGGTTCTTTTGATTTCTGGGATATTTGTGAAGCTGCATTTCATGCTTGGTGTCATGCAGGTGACCAGATGTCACGGTCAGCAGTTCAGAAAGCCACAGGCAAACTTTTCATTAGAAGTCAAGTTTTTAGCAGTAGTCCTCGAGGTAACCCCTGACTCCTGCTTTGAACAGTGTCTGTTGGTAATTTCTCTCTGCAGTTTACAGAAGCCTCATGATAAGGGACGTTCCTGTAGTGATTTCTGTAAGGCCAAGAATATTCATGGAACATTCCAGATCCATCTCTGTGCCACAAGTGCTGTGGTCCTGTGTCCTGTGCCTAGAGTGACCGAGGGACTGTGCCAAGCCAGGCAGTGTTGTGGCACGTTCTCTAAGGGGTACGAGTTGCAGAAAACTTCCTGGCTGTTCTATTGATGTCAACAGCGTGACTTAGGATTTTTTCCAAGCTTAAATCTTCATCCTTCCTAGTCATCAATCTTTGATTTGGCCATTAAAGCAAAATTCAGGGTTCACAGAGAGTGGAGGCCACATAATCTCTAATGAGGAATAGGTCTGTTCTTTTAGAGCAGCAGTCATTTATTTGGAAAACCAGAATTGGTTGCAGTTGCCAACATCCATTTTTATTTCTTTGAAATGCTCTTTCCATGATGATCTTTCAAAGACAGGAGTGCTGACCTTTTTTAAGCAAAAAATGCCCTAATCCTGTTACAAGCAATATCTCTGTGTACAGAAATCAACACAGGCCTTTACGCAAAGCTACCAAAATGAGTAAGGAATTTGTTGTAAGTCCAGAGCAGTTAGAATTAGACTTCTTATTTAGGCAGTGACAATCACTTCTCAGTGAAGAACAGCTAAGTTGTACTGGCCCTTCAGAAAAAGGATCTTTTGCAAACAGTATAAGAACAAAATAAGAGTTGAAGATAAAAATCTTCATGCTGAGGAAACTGCTGGATCAAAAATATTTTGGCTTCCCTCAAACTTTCATGTTAAGTAATGGAAAGCAGCACCATTTTCTAAAGGCATTTAATTGAAAACTTGTCATTTGTATTAGGTCTGAAAACTCTGATTTCTGTTCGGAGTTTTTATTGAGCTTGTGTGTTTGTTCACCTGTCTTTGCTGCCATATTTTTGAGGTGCCATTGCACAGGGAAAGATCTAATTAGAAGTTGTAAAACAGTGAATGTGGTACCATAGTATCCTGGGAATGGAAATTTCCTGAGAGCATCTGTCACGCAGTGAATACTCACTTCATGGTTTGCTCAGTATTAAACCCTTTCAGAAGAGGGAAAACCTCCTTAGATGAGGACTTGCTTAATTTTAAATGACTTTTCAAGCTCTGTCTTGCAATGGGCACTGGACATCTGTCCAAACTGATGTGGAGGCAGTTCTAGACTGTGATGCATGTACGGTTAACTTACTTTTTTAGTTCCTCCCGTCCCCAGGCAGTTAAAATATTCCTGTCCTATATGTGGCAGACACAGATTTTTTTAATGACCTGAGAGAATCCACAGAAATAAGTTGGGTTTAGCTGACTTTCCACTCTAATTCTTTTTTTTTTTTCCCTGACAGTGTTGTCTTTCAAGTGAGTTTATTTTACAATACGATTTTTAAGTATCATCTCAAATGAGATTCTTTTTGATTTCTTTTCACATATTGTTATTAAGTGGTGCTTACCCAGATGCTTCTTGTGTAGGTGTCTGTTACTGTGTGTCTGTTCACTGTTTTCCTGGGAATCTAAGCACCTGAGGTGTGTTTTTGGAGAAGCTGTGGCTCTTCAATGTGACAGCTGTCAGTCGGAGATGTGCTTCCTCCTTCCTCCAGCCTGTTGAGAGAAGCTCTTCACGCAGCTCTGGTGATGATCCAGACAAGATTACTGCTTGTATCACTGAGTCTTTTGATATTTTTTTCTTTATTTGGTAATACTTGAAATATTCATTGCCTTCTTTCCTGCAAAAGCCAAAAATACAAAATTATGTCGTTTCCACGGACTGTGCCATAACTTTAATCTCATCTAGATCTGTGTATAGCATTAACTATTTGTGTGGCTTCAATACACGTTAAACTGGCTTCAGGAGTTATTTTGACAGATACTCCAGCTGGAGATATTTCGATCTACATGCTGAAATAGTGAAACTCTCTGGAGCTGTTCAGAAGGGAATAGAGTGGAATAGCATGTTTTCATTAAAGCTCATGTTCAGTCCAACAGCAAAAATTGCTTAAACCAGCCACTTTCTAATACCCAAAGCAGCTCTCTACACAGGATGTTTATTTTCCTCTTATTTTGAAATTGGACTACATAGGCCTCAGGTGTCTCTAGAGTAGCTGCAGTGAACCTGTTGGTGCTGCTTCCTGCCACCTGTGCCTCTCATTCCCAGCTGTAGTAACAGTGTGTCATCCCAGAGAGTCACACTGAATGCCCAGAGGGAAAAGTGTCCCCTGCACGAACTGAGGCATCCGGAATCTTCTGTCAGTGCATTTGCTGTGGTGCGTTGCCCAGATGTTTCATGATTTAAAGTGCAGCTACATTTTGGGGGCCTCGAGGTGGTCTTCTGTTTTTCAGTGAATCCAGCTGACTCAGTAGTTGTGCATCTGGTGTCTTTTCCAAACTAAGGCTTTAGTGGCCTTAGTGGGATTTGTATTTTCAAAGGTTTATATGTGTGTGCCTCTGATAAAGATGTTTCAGTGCAAGATGGTTCTCTGGCACCTTCATGGTTCCTGGAGATAAATGAGCACCTCTGGAGTTTGGTGGGTTTTCCCCTCCATGGATGTGTAGCAGGGTTAAACCAGTTGTGTTCTACAAGTACAGGGTTGGTTTTTTTTGATTGTTTGGGGGTGGGGATTTTGTTGTTTTTTTGGGGGGCTTTGGGGTTTTTTGTTGTTGGGAGTTTGGGGTGGGTTTTTGTTTGGTTTTTTGGGGGTTGTTTTAGGGTTTTGGGCTTTTTCTTGTTTGGGTTTTTTGGTTGTTTTGTGTGTGTTTTTGTTTGTTTTGGGGCTTTTTTTGTTTTGGGTTTATTTGGGCATTGCACTGAAGTGAGGCACAATCTGTTGGTTTTCAAGGTTTTCTTACACTTTTGTTTAGGAAAAGCTGTTTGCCTTCTAGATCTTTGTTCTCAAGGATCATATGTCCTTTATTATATGAAGCAGTAGAAACTCCTTTTTTTTTTTCCTGATAATTTTGGTTTTCACATGAGGAAATGATTCAAGGACCCAGATTTTAAAGAAATTCTTTTCTGTTCTCTCATTTTCAACCTTTTCTTACTGATTTGCTCTTTTTGCTTGCCTGTTTTCTGTTCTGAGAAATTGGATTTTTTTGCTTTCTTCCACTGACGTTGATGTCACATCATCTTCTTTCATCTTTGGTAGATGCCTCTTCCATGGGAACATTTAAGGCCAGGTTAGATGGGTCTCCACCTCGTTTAGTGCAAGGTGCTTAGAAGAAGGTGATCTTTGAGATCCTTCCATCCCAACCCCTTCTGTGATCCTGTGATTCCGGTTCCAGTGGGAGCTTTAAGGGACCAGGCTCTTGTGAAGAGGCAGCTGCAATGCTCTGTAGCTCCAGACCCAACCTCTGAGCATCTCTAAGGACTTACTGTTCATGAGCTGTGAAGTTGAGTGGTACTGTGTATTTAATGCTGAAATAAAGTCAGCTATTTGCTTTCAGAATATAAATCTAGGGTTTACAAAGTCTGAGGCTGAAGGCAGTCTCACAGCAAGCAGCAGTTCTAGAGGTTTCTTTGGTGAGTCTTGCGGGCTGTCTGTGGGTGATGGTTAGTGACATCCTGCTGCTCTTGACTGATACTGCTTTTTTGTTAAATACATCATTTTTCGGCATAGACTTCTCTTCTAAAATAACGTTTTTTCCTCCTTTTCACTCCCCCGTTCTGACTGTCATTTGTTTCTGAACGTCTGTTTTCTGTGCTGTCTATAGAGCACCATCGTCCTTACACCTCTCTGTCCTTTACTGCTCTCCCTTGCTGAGAAAATGCTTGTGATGGGAACAGAGTAACAGAACTGGGGAAATGTGGATCCAGCTATTTCATGAATTACTTCCTGGCAACATGAGATCTTTTCTTTCTGTAGGATTTGTTGTTTACTCATTAAAAACTGTTACATTTTGTCTGCAGTTACTGAGTGTTGTGTGGCTTGACAAATGGGGAATTGTCATTAATTATTCTGTTTCTTGCCTGAGGTATGCGCAGTTTTCAGCAATTAAATGTGTTCATTCAGCAGCTTGAAAGAACTAAAACTGTTTTTGCATCTTCTCCCTTCTGCCCTTAATTCAAGCAGCAGTTGTCCTCCCCAAAACATGTAAGGAAGGGAGCTCCTGCAATGTGTGTAGTGCAGAGCTGTTTTCAGTTAGGACAGGGGTGTTTGATAGCTTGTGATTTACTTTTATATTGCTCTGTATGTTGGCATCACAGCCACTCAACCTTAGGACATTCAGCAGTTCCAGAGTGCTGGTGACCCAGTCTGCAAAGGCCCCATCTGCCAGAAGAGTTGGCCTTGGTATTCCACACAAAGAAATGTTTGGTGCTCATTAACACTTAAAGGATGATTTCAGCTTTATTTAAGATCTATTATTATGGCTATTGCAGCTGTTAAACTGATAAGAAAAAGTGATGTTGTGTGAGGATCCCTATCTTTTCTTCATGTTGGAGCCGGCATTAATGCATGGGACGCAGTTTTCGTGTTCAGACTCAGATGTTTATTAATCCTTATCAATAGCACAATCTCACGAGTTGTGAGTTCTAGCTAACAAGGTAGGAAATAGCTCTGTCTCTAACTCTTTCCAATGTCTTTTAAGTGATAATTGCCCAATAACGAGATGACACCTATATTATTTATACTTTTAACCCAATAATTGACCACCCAAGGTCTGCAATGCGGATCCTTTCACCCAATAAGAAAAAGACACCTAAAACCATGAAGAAGAAGGAAGAAAGTGAAGAAGAATGACTTAGACAATGCCCAGAATCCTCCATATTGCTTCACGTATATCACTATATACCAAAATCTCAAATTCTAAGTTTCCAGAACGCCAACAACGTTGTGCCTAGTTCGGATAGGTAACGTTACCATTGTCAGACATGCTGTTCATTAACTCAGCACAGGAATCATTAGGACCCTGTCTATGTTCTTTCCATGAGCCAGGAAATTGTTCTACACGGTTCATATTGCAAGGGGAGGCAGAAATGAAGTGATCAAACTGTCTCTTTAGTGCTTGCAGAAGCCAGAGCTGAGCAGTGACACGAAGGACAAGGAGTACAAGCCCCACGACATCCCGCAGCGGCAGTCGGTGCCGCCGTCGGAGAGCTGCCCGCCCGCCCGCCGTGCCAAGCGCCTGACGCCCGAGGTGAGCCTGGGCAGGGCAGCAGAGCGCCCTGAGCACATCTCTGTGTGTGTGTGTGTGTGTGGGAACAGCTGCTTCACTCTCTCAGGGACCCCTGCACGTTTATAAATGCATAAATTGTAAATAAGGGGTAAGAATTGTCTGATACTTTACCAGCTGTGTTACTGGGGTTTGGAGTTCTGCGAGGCTCTGCTGTGGAAGCTGTTGGTGAGTGTGTACAGTAGGGTTATGCTTTCAGCATGATGTAGATACTGTGAGGCTCTTAGGTCAAAAAACGGGTGACAAATCCTGGAAATGACGCAGCTTTGATCTGTTGTTCCTCAGTCAGTGAGCAGCACTTATTCTTTAAATGTACCAGGAGGTTTTTGTACATCTCTCATGAGTTGAAGCCAGTTATTAGAGCAGAGAAGATTTTGATTATAACATTAGCATTGTTCTAATTCATTTTTCATTCTTGAGGTCTATCAATTTGTGTTAATTTACCCATGCAATATAAGGAAAAATGTATGCCATCAAGTCAGTGTGGTTTTGTACAATCTTACATGTCCCTAAGAAACAATATTTATTTGGGTAAGCATGAAAGGTATTGGTTATATCTCAGTATTTTCTGTGAAGGCATATTTTAGGAGATCATGTGTCTCCTTTGTTGCTGGAAAACAGTAATACTTTGGCTTCAGCCTTTCCAGCCTGATGATCCTATCTCCAGAGAGTTCCTATTTCTTTTGTTTGAGCAGTTGAAGGGTAGGGGAGGATATTCCCAGGAGAGGGTCTGATTAGTGGTGACATCATGAGTTAGGAAGGTCACAGTTTGTTTCAGACTCTTATTAACTCCCATTGTTCTGGTCTTGGTCTTTATTAGTACCAATAGTACGGCTTAGCTATTGCAAATTCTGCCTGTAATTATGCTTGGTTAATGAGGTACAATTAAGGGTTTCTAAAGCTTTTCAATTTAACTACCTGGTTACAAGTGGATTTGTAATTCTGAGCTTCAGTAAAACTTCAGTAGTTTGGGCTGAAACTTTCCATTTGAAGTGTCTGCCTGTGGTTGAAGGATACTTGTTCTCATGGATCCCTTAGGAATTGACAGCAGGACAAATACACACTAAAATTCCGGCTGTTTCTCTGGCAGTGGTGTCAGAGAGCATATTTTTGTCATTTTGGGGGAAACCAACTGCTCATCCTTAGCCAAAAGGCAAGGCTGCCCTCTCAGCTCTTGCCCCAAGCACCACTGATGTTGTATACCTCGGTTTTTTGGAAAGAAAATCCATAATTAAGATAGTAACTGGAACATACAGTGCTAAGGCTGAACTGAGCAATGGGGACTGGTTGGCTTAGCCAGGAGCTGTAGTCTTATAAAACAGTAATTTCCCGAAGTTAAGATTTGTTAATATGAATTTTGCTGCTCTATGTCAGTGGAGTCAGAGAAGTGATTAAATCCTTTTTATTCAACATTGGAGCTCCAAGCAGTTGGAATTTGCACTGACCTGGTTGCAAAACAGTAATGTTTGGTTCACGTCTCAGTTTTTGCTCTAATGAGATACACAACAATTTGTCAGTGTCTTAAACTGTGAGTCTTAAATTCATTCTCATGTTTGCCAGTTTGATGTTTCCTGCATTTCAAGGGTTGACCAAAAACATTTAGAAGAAGTGAACCACAGGGAAGTACTGGAAATTATTGTGGCCCATAGGATAAGTGTTAGTTTGCAGTTGTGAGACACACGCAGTTTTACCCTGCCCTTTTCCTACCTGGTGAGTAAACAGTCAGGAGAAAATGATAGTGAAAAGGGAAAAGGGCAATGACTGTCTAGGCTGGGTTTGAAATGCAAAGGCTTTAGGTGCTTGATGTAGAATAGTTCAGTGTGAAAGACCACAAGGATGCAGGGGAGGTGAAAGTGAGATGACTTGATGTGATAAAAGGCTCAGGCAAACCAAGAACTGCTCTTGTGAAGATCGGAATCAGCTGAAGCACAAAAGGCACAGCTCAGAGGAGCTGAAGATGCAAATGTTGGGGGTCTGTCCTTGCACTTGAGGTTCAGGGGACTGCTGCACGCAGTGAACAACTTCTGTTGGTGCTTATCTTAAGCAATGGGACCTCTGCCTGGTCTGATGGAGATATTTGCGCAAAGAGAACACAAAAAGTGATGAGGAAATAATGCCAAAACCAGCTCTGTAAAAATCAAAGTTAAGCAAACTATGCATACAAAAAGCACTAGATGAACAACAGTTCCCACCCCTTGGAGTAGCTGGGGCTGTGTCTAGTCCTGCCTTAGACCTGGGCCACACATCCCATCTTCTGGGCTTCAGGGGGTGCCTGAGAGTGACTGACTTGTTGCATGACCTCATTTCCTTAAAAAATGGTGTTGGAGAGACCTCTTGTAACACTGAGGGATTTGGGAATTGTTCTCCCACCATCCCAAAACTTCAGGGAAGAAATGTAAGAATTTAATGGAAGAGCATTATTCTATGTTGAAAGTTCCAAGATGCACCAACAAAGGTCCCTGCTTTGGAGGCTAGAGCGTGTTCTGCTCCTCAGGAGTACAAGAAAATCTGTGAAAGCACCGAGGTGCTTGTTCTTTGCTTCCTAATGGGTCCCACTGAAAGCAAAGCCAAATCCTGCTATCATTATTGGCATGGACATTTTGGAGGCTTTGCTTTTGAATCTTCCATGTTGTTCCCTGCATTATTTCTCTCTGAGCTACTTGTGTATAATTGAAGACAAGTATTTCAGAACTCCAGGTGTCTCTTTAGATTTAGTGGTTTGTAAGTATCAAATGGTTCTGAGTTTATTTGAAATCCTCAGAGTTCTCTGACTCTCACCTCCCCGCCTTTTTCCTGGGATGAGGCAAGTTACGAGTCTCAAGCCCTCCTGGTACCTCACTGAGGTGTTTGTGTCTCACACCAAGGAGTCGTGAAATGGAAGGGACCTTAGAAAATGTTTAGTTGGGACTGACAGAGCCAGCCTTTCTCATAGCCAGCTGGAGATTCCAAACTCATCTCACTGTGCTCGGGCAAGCGGCCAGATCAGCTGGCAGTGAGCATCTTCCCAAACACAAGTGGCAAACGAGAGTCTTCCAGCTAAGGATGTTACTGAGGCATTTTTCCTTGTTTTGTTTTTTCTTTTTTAAAGGCAACCAATGTTAAAACTGAGACTGACCCTCCAGAAGCCAGAACTCACAATCTGAGACGCAGAATGGGCTGTGCCCCTCCTAAGAGCGAAGGCGGTGAGTGAAACACAGCATGAATGCAGTTTGTTACTTTGCACAAATGCATTTTAAGACTAAAGCTCAAATCAGCAGTTGGAACTTTTCAAAGTATTTTATAAAAACCTCAACTTCCAGTTAATTTTAAAATTGGATTTTTTTGATAAAAGTTCTTTTATGGGTTTGAAGTATTTCTATTTCTTTTTCTTGTAAGTGGTTGAGTTTTCTTGAGGATGATATTTTTATTTGTAAAAGACTTACACTTTTTTGAATTTGGGTGTCTCTTCTGGAGCAATCAGAAATGAGACTGAAGCCATGTTTTTGGTTTGTATTTTAAATAACATCAGTCCATGAGCTTTAAATAGAATGAACTCTTCTAAGAATCTATCAGATATCAGACATTTTTAGGAAAGAATTTGGACTTGAAATCAGGAAATTAAACTCATGAAAGCAAAAGATAGTATGTTTTGAGCTTAATGATAAAGTTCTCGTAATATGATTAAATTGCTGCTATCAGCAGTCCTGAGTCTGTTCCTTCCTTAAGAAATAATTATTTGAGACTGAGAAAGAGTATTAAATGCTATCAAACAGTAGAACAAGTTTGCTAATAAATAGTTTAGCCAAATAAATACAGGAACCATTTACAACTCCTCAATAATTGAAATTACCTGAGCAATCTCTCAGTCTCATTTGTTCATTCAAAATCTTTTTTTCAGTAATTTGTTTAGATTATGGTGTTTGTAATTTGATTTTTTTTCTTCAAGGAGTCTCTAAGCGCTAGCCTCCCTCCCCCAAGAGTAGAAGGAAAAAGCTCCTGACAACATTCTTTAACACCACATGGAAGGAAAACTTTTGCTTATAAACCTGCTCATAATTTAATTAAAATTAATTGAAATGGCATATAAAGTACTGAAAAACTGTGGGCTGTGAAAACCAGTGCTGGTTCGTGGTGGTGTGCTGGGATTTTTGCATAATACTGGCTTCTGGAGGCATTGCAGGAGTTCAAGTCTTGCCCTGCACTGACTGAAGCAAGTCTAGGGGGGATAACAATTCACCAAATACCTTGTATGATGCAGTCTAACAAGCAATAAATAAAACAAATAATTACAAAGAAGCATTGAAACATTTTGTAATACTCTGTTCTTTTGGGGTTTTTTTTTGCCCAGACAAGGAAATACGCAGTGTGGTGAAACTCCCTGAGAAGAAAGAACTTTCTGGGGAGCCAGAGAAGGACAAATCCAAAGTCAGATCTAAAAAACCCACCAATGCTGTGAGTACCCCCTGCTGTCCTGCAGCTGCATGTTTTGCAGGGGTTTCTGGATTTCTCTGGGGTGTGTAGTAAAATCTGTTGTCACTTTGTCATGTGGAAGACTCTTGTCTTCTTGTTGGAGGCCTGGGCTGAAGCACAGCAGTGTTTGTGCCTGCTGGAATATCAACACTACCAAAGCTTCCTGCTTCACAAAGCTGGAAATGACAGGATGGTTAAGTTTCGTTATCTATAACTAAAGTAACTTATTTTCTGTCTCCAAAGTACAGTCTCAAAATAAGCATTTTGAAAGCATAGTCCAGTGGAAGTGGTTCTTGTGTTACCTGATCACTCCCCACTGCTTTGTAACCTCGGGGGAGCTCCGTGCAGGCTGTGACACATGGCACTTCACAGACCTGCCCCTAATTCCACAATCTCAGCACTAAATTGGAAGCTTTGTTCAAATGCATCTTAAACCAACCCCGTTCCTGCTCCAGCTCTCCACACACCACCAACTATCCCCCCAAAACCCCCACCTGAGGGCAGTGGCCGAGATAATGCCAACATTCTTTCTGCCCGTGCCACAAGTTGGGTCCCTCCTAAAACCCAACATGTTCTCATTCAATCCACACCTGTAGCTGGTACTTGAGAATGAAGAGGGCAAATACCAGAAGCCTGACACCCTCATGCCCCAAATGAGAAAAGCTTGTGGGGAGGAGCAGGAGATGCTGCTGCTTTTTTTAACAACATAAGACAAGAGGTTCTGCCTGTCCTCATGACTCTCTTCTGTGTTTGGGAAGAGCCTTCCAGGCTATTGCTGGTGAGAGCTGGGTGTAGGACAAGCAGTAGAGAGCCCATCCCAGGTTGGAGTGCCTGTGCTTGTTCCCTGGGGCTTGGGAGCTGCTCTGTCAGAGTTAATAGCTGCCCCCCCTACCCAAAGCTGTACTGGGAGGTTGGTGCCTTCTCTGGTGAAAATAAGGAACGCCTCTACCAACAAGGAACCCCTTTCTCTCCAGATTTCTGTCTTCTACTGCAATTGGTCTCAGAGGGGAATGAAACACCTGAGGCTGCGTAGGAGTACCCGTGGTCTCACCTTTCCCAACAAGGCTGCACTTGGCAAAAGGGTTTGTGGGCCCCCAGCAAATGTTGGGTTATTTCTACCCGGCCCCAGGTGTTGGGTTCTACCTGCCAAGGCCACAGTGCTGCTGATGTGAACTATCCTGGCACTCGGTCAAGTCTTCTGGCATTTGGGGAAAAAAACCGCATGGAAAGGCTTGCAGCTCTTACGGTTTTTCCTTCAGTTACAGAGGGAAGTATTTAAACTTCTAAAAGAATATTCAGGGTGTGTTTGTCTCATTTCCATTGCAGAGACAGAGTAAGAATAATCTTTGGGAAGCGTCACAGATGGGAGTTACCAAACTGCTTTCACCCTGAGTTACTTTCAGCGCACCCATTCCTACTGTGGAATTTTGTGTTGCAGGTGGATTTGTATGTGTGTCTCCTGTGTGGCAGTGGGAATGATGAGGACCGACTCCTGCTGTGTGACGGCTGTGATGACAGTTACCACACCTTCTGTTTAATTCCACCCCTCCATGATGTTCCCAAAGGGGACTGGAGGTGTCCCCAGTGTCTGGCTCAGGTAATCTGATAAATCACTACAGTTAGGCCAAAGGCAAATTTGTATTTTGTGGGGTTTTTTTTAAACTGATCACAGGATTAGAAAGTACATTTGTTGTTATTTAAGGTTGTGCAAACAAGGTGATAGAGGTAAAGCTAAAATGAAGACTGGGAATGCTTTATATTGCGAAGCTGACACTTACTGTTTTGAGCCAAAAAATGGCCTGCCTTTGAAGAACATTTTGGATTTTAACTGACATCTTTTCTCTGTACTTAAAATTGCAGTCTCACTGGGTACTTCAGTGTGGTGGTTTATAGATCTTATCCTGCTTAGCTCTACTAGAGTAAGGAGAAATTAGGGATTCATTAATGTTTATGCAGATCTATAAATAAATACTGTGATTTGGTGAATCAAGCAGAGTTTCTTCATCTGACTTTGCCCTTTGGGAGTGTTTTCATTTCAGTGGTGTCCTTCTTTCTTACTGCTCAGAAGCTGTTACAGGAGCCCGTTTTTGTAAATCTGAGCACAGTGTTGTGTTAACATGTTACAGAAACAATTACCTTTTCGCTTGCAGGAGTGTAACAAGCCTCAAGAAGCCTTTGGGTTTGAACAAGCAGCACGAGACTACACTCTCCGCACGTTTGGGGAAATGGCTGATGCCTTCAAGTCAGACTATTTTAACATGCCAGTACACGTATGTTCCTGCTTTATCCTCATGTTGTGTAGAGTTCATTTTGTGTGGTTAACTAAGATAGGTAACTCTGGGCAGGGGGGAAAGAAGGGATCCTGGTTTTGAAAGGGGTGAAATCCCAAATCAGAGGTTCTCATTTACATCAGCGAATCCTGGTTCTTGCTGGTGTTGTGGTTTCTTGTTCCACCAGCTGCTTGTGGTTTTATTTGGCTTTTTCCCACTTTAAAAGAAGTGTCTGTAGGGAAGAGAGCAGTGACTGTCAGCCATTCCTGAGAGAACAGGGCAGCAGCATCTCCTGGAACCACACCTCTGCTGCAGTTGTTTTTCTCTTGTTGAAACAATTTTAAAATGGGGAAAAGCTTCAAGCTAATGGAGGTTCCTCCCTCAGACAGCTTTAATGCACATGCTTCTTATCTACTGATTCTTCAGTACATACTCCCTTTTCATACCTAGATGGTCCCCACTGAGCTGGTTGAAAAAGAATTTTGGAGACTTGTCAGTACCATTGAAGAGGATGTGACAGTGGAATATGGAGCTGACATTGCTTCGAAGGAGTTTGGCAGTGGCTTCCCAGTTAGAGGTGGGAAGTTTAAAGTTAGACCAGAAGAAGAGGTAGGTCTTTGAGTTGACTGTGTATGTTTTTATTGCAGTTTTTCATTGAATGACTCTCCTTGGTTCAAAGCGCAATGATGGAACTGGGTTGTAAAGTGTTTGTTTTGTGTGTCTGGCAGAGTGTTTGAAGAGGAGAACTACATTGGGGTTTTGAATGAATAAAACTTGTGATCAGCCATTCAAAGCCATAGGTTTATTCTAGTAGTTAATAAATGACTTCCAAACCAAATAAAACCAAATAAAACAGGTCTCGTTTTAACAAAGCAGGCCAGGTCAGGGCTGTGAAAGAGGCAAAGACAATGGAGGGTTTAGTCTTTGAGTCACTGATCTGATTCTTACGTTCCTCAGTTGGGAAAAGTGCTTTTCTTCTATTGCTCTTGTGCAGTTTTATCTTCTTGGGTTTTTCAGTTCCTGATATATGAACCTGTGACTATTCTCTTCAATTTTCAGGAATACCTTGATAGTGGCTGGAATTTAAACAACATGCCTGTGATGGAGCAGTCTGTGCTTGCTCACATCACTGCGGACATCTGTGGGATGAAATTGCCCTGGCTGTACGTAGGAATGTGCTTTTCCTCGTTTTGTTGGCATATAGAAGACCACTGGAGCTATTCCATTAACTATCTGCATTGGTGAGTTTGAGGAATAAACCCAGTCTAGGAAGCAATCTCCCTTTATTTCCCTATTCCCCTTAATTAGTGGAATAAAAGCAGATTCACAGAGCTCAGCCAGAGTAACCGTTGCTGTCCTGTTGCAGCAGGGTCAAATCTGACAGTGTAATTCTTACATTGATTAACTTTTGGACAAGAGGTCATATTTTGGAAAGAGACATCCATTCCCAGTTTAAAAAAATCCATGAGAGATGCAGCAGATACTCCATCAAATGTTTTATTATACTCAATGTAAACTAAAAACCATGCGAGTTTTCTTTTTAAAATCATCCAACTTCAGCTAGCAACTCAGTTCCGGCACGTTTTGTCTGTTAGATGGATCATGCTGTCATAAATCCTCTCATCAAGCCAACACTTGTCAGCTGTAATCAGGACAGATCTTTGCCATCTCTTTGATATTCTAAATAGACTGAACTCCTTGAACTTCTCACCTTACAACAGCTTTTCTAGAGTCTGGATTATGGTTGTCACTCTTCCTGAAACCTGTCAAGCTCTTTCTCTTTCCTAGTACATATGAGTATTCAAGCAGAATGGTAAAATCACATCCCAGCTGCTGTTCAGTGAGTCCTTTTTGGTTGGTTATTCAGCTGCTGCTCCTTGAAATAGCAGCTTCTGCAGTGCAGCCCAAGAGCCAGTGACTTAATTCACTTGTTTTCATGTGCTTACTGTTACAAAAACAAATGTTTGAGTGAGGGTGAGTGAAGGAGTGACAGGATTACGTGGTAAAGACGATCATTTTTGTCATGTGTCACTGCTTTTTTTTTCCCTCTTTGTCTGAGCCTTTAGTCAGACTGAAAACTGTGGGTGGGAGAGGAGATTGCAGCACAGATTTCATTTCTTCTGGGAGTTTTCCTCGCTGTTCTTAGAATGGCTTTCTGTCCTACACAGTGTGTCCCCATTGCATTGTCTGCAGAAGGCCAGACAGGTGTCAGTGCATAGGTGTATTTGTGCATACACAAGATTCATCCAGACACACATGCAAATTGCCTGATCTGCTTTCAATTTATTTATCTTCCAGCAGGAGAGTCCTTGATGTCCTTTCATTTGCAGATGTTCCTCTTTATTTCCCTTCAGTGCAGAGGTTTAAGTCTGCATTGGAGTGCAACGTGTGGTTGAGCTTAAAACTGTTCTTGGCCAGAGCAGTCTGAACAACCTGCTTCTGCAGAGACAGTGCTCCACAGTCTGAATCAAAGACTGCAAAAAGCAGGACTGGTTCTTGGGAGAGCCCAGGGATGCCGTGTCCGTCTTCAGTGTTCCCACGTGCCTTGGAGGAGCCTGTGTCCTGCCTGGTGCAGTGTTGTGAGCAGCTAATCCCAAGTGACCCAGGCTGCAGCAGCAGAGCTTTCCCAAGGTTGAAGACAGTAGTCCTCGTACAGAACTCTGAGTCCTGTGTTAGTTCTAGAAATGGTAAAAGGGAAAAAACCCCCAAACGTTTGCTTCTAAAGATGCTTGGAAATGAATAAGATGTCAGTCCTGGACAGAGGAAGAATTGCCAGCATTGCTGCTGGTATTTGTACAGGCAGAGATGTGGAGCAGTCAGGAAGCGGAGCAAAAAGACCTGTGACCTCCACTGCTGCTCCCTCAGGCTGCAGGCACCTCAATACCTGCGGGACAGCTCTGTTACTTGGTCCCCTGAGGTCCAGAGACCCCCAGTTCCAGTATCATGCTCCAAGTTTAGCACAGTTAATATTTGTCACCTATTCCTCAATGCTGGCATCTATCAGGGAGCAGAACTCTCGACTAACCCAGTCCAGACATGGGATGGTTTTTAGTTGTGTCTGTGGCTGGTCTTCCTGGATTTCTAGAGTTGTCCCAGGATGATGGCCAGATGCAAGGCTGCAAAGTTGTTGAATACTCTGTAATAACTCCTTGTGATACCTTGTGTGTAACTGCCATCCTGCCACAGTCCACAGTCCATCCTGCTGGCTCTCCTCTTCCCCTGGCTGTGTGAGTACAGGAATCAGCTCCTAGGGATGAGAGATAGACTTCTGGATTCACACTTCACTCTTTTCTTTTGGAATTCTCCCAATTACTTCATGATTGATGGAAGAAAAGAACACTGTTGGGTCAGTTTTAGTCTGCCAACTCTTCAGAAGTCTTTGAATAAGTTGATTTGTCTGTTTTCCTTTCTAAATACCTTTTCTAAGTTATTTCTTTCTAAGGCCCTGGAGGTGTTTTTGTCTCAGTGCTGCAGTGAGCCAGTGTCAGTGTAAGCTTGAGACAGTACTGTTGGAACACATCTGCATCCCCTTACTTCTCTCTGCTGTCTTGCATTGGGTAGAGCTGGTGCTGAAAGTTCTTTGTTCCTACTCTGGATATGCTTTTTTTTTTTTCCCCCCCTTGAAGTCTTGCTTTATTTGGAAGTTTGATTTCTACTTCCTGCATGTTGCTTTTATGGCAGTTATGCATAAGACAGAAAGAACTGGCTTTGGTTGTTGGACCCAAGAGGGAGTTTGTGTTCATGGGAAAAGACAAGCAGCTTATGTTTTGAAATTGTGCTGGAATCAGCAGAACTTCACTGAGAACTTCTTCAGATTTTTTTTCTCCCTCCCCCACAATATTTGAAGTACCTGCTCAGAAGTGTAGGCAGGTCTGGAGAAGAGGGACCTGTGTAAAGTGTGAAGATTCAGGAAGGTACAGAACCTTTGCATTCCTTCCTGGTGATATGCCCTATACATGGTGTATTTTAAAGCAGAAGAGTAAAAATGTAACTTAAAAGTTTGCTTATATTTAACTTTTTTTAATAATCTTGCAGGGGTGAGCCTAAAACGTGGTATGGAGCCCCAGGGTACGCAGCTGAGCAGCTGGAGGATGTAATGAAGAAACTTGCTCCAGAGCTATTTGAGTCCCAGCCAGATCTCTTGCACCAACTTGTCACCATAATGAACCCGAACACTTTGATGGCCCACGGGGTGCCTGTATGTGTCGGACTCCTGTGCTACTCCCCCAACCCAACCCAACCCTCTTTGATTAGAGCGTGACTTAAAGCTGATAAGTGAAGCCACTTTTATTACAGAGGTGCTGTGGTGGTTTCCATGTGTGTTGAATCTTCCTTATCCACTATAATGTGCCAGTGTGAACAGATGGGCAATGGAATTGTTGCCTTTGGAATTGACTGGCAGACTCTTCTCTGGAGATCCATCTTGCATATTTCTATTTCTGTGTCTCAGCTGGACGGTTTAGGCTTTACCTTTGGAACAATGGCAGGAGCTCTTGTATGTCTGTTCAATCAGACACTGGTTTTTTTGGCACAGAGTTTCTGTCAAGGGCCAAAACCCCATTCTTCCTTTATTTGTCATCCACATTCTCTTATTTTTCCTGGATAAGTCCTTAGGTATTTAAAAAACATTTTTTCATCAGATTTCATCTTATTCCATACTAGATTATTCATGGGAATTATGTCCCTTTACAACTTAATTGGATTTTGATGAGCTGACCTTGGGACTTAAAGGAATATCTGGAAAAAGTAGCAAAATTTGTGGTGTCTCCTATGGTAGTCTCCAAAATGGAAGGATGCAGGAAGACTTGCCTGCTTTCATGATGACTGTATAGCCCCAACAGTCTTAGATGAATAATGATAAGAATGTTAAGGTTCCAAATTATTCTTCCCTTCACCTGCACGTTGGAGAGAGCTGGATCTGTGTTGACCTTAACCCTGAGGTGTGAGGAACACACGGCCCAGGCAGCTACCCTAGAACTGTTCAGAGTGGAGTGTGGCTGAGTGGAACCCTTGGCTTTCTGGGGTTTTACGTGGCACTTTTATCAGCTGCCAGTTCTAAGTCTTTGGCTTATGGTTTAAAACTCTTGGAAGTCCTCTCAGAAGTTACTGCAAGTTGGAAATCCGTGTTCTCCTTGCAACTGCCAGCTGTGTTTGGGTGTGAGCTGACAGTGGCCTGTCTGTCCCCCCAGGTGTACAGAACCAACCAGTGTGCTGGGGAGTTTGTGATCACCTTTCCCAGAGCTTACCACAGCGGCTTCAACCAGGGCTTCAACTTTGCTGAAGCTGTGAACTTCTGCACCGTGGACTGGGTACGTTCCAAACCGGTTTTTCCCTAAGTGAGCAGTTCCAAAGCTGTTCCTAGCGGATGTACAGCTTTGATTTATTGCTGATGCACAAATCTAGGCCACAGATCAGAAGGAGCCCGTTACTGGCTGCATGGTGTTTGCTGAACTTGGACTGAACTTGTGAGCTTCCTCTGGTTCTGAAGGTTTGGTTTGCAATTATGTATCAGGGCTCATGCAGCTTTTGCAGCAGGAGGGAAGAGCAGTCCTGTGCATGCCTGGGGTATGAGTGAGATACACCAGTGCTACTAGAGTTTGCTCAATTTCGTGTCCCCAAATTCCATCTCAAATCAAAGGCTGGAATGAAATTGCTCAGTTTATTGCACTGGGAATTCTCTAAGAGGTGCTTTCTGCAGCTGGAAACCAAATCCAACTTGAATATCTTTTCTGCTTTAGCTTCTGTGATAAAGTCAGTTGATACATTCAGCACATTTAAAACAGTTAAAGACATTGATAGTCTTCTTGTGGGGAAAAAAAATAAAAATTGCGTCTCATGTGAGAGCATCCTTTTAAGTAGCAGAGGTGCTCTAGGTTTTTAGGGAAGAACACCTTAATGAGAAAAGAGCAGAAAGTTCTCAAGTTCACATGGAAGGTTTACAGAGCAGTGTATCATTCCCAGTAAGCCTCACTCAGCTCACTGAACCAGCAGAGATGGGCACACATTACAGTTATGAGGTAAGAGTTATTGAATAAAATCTTTTTGTCTTTTTAAAAATAAACACAAATGGAGGACAGTTGCTCCTAAGTTAAAAGTAATTTTACCTTCACAGCAAATGACTCAGACACACAGTGCTGTCTGATCTCACAAAGACTGTTTGAAGCTTCTGGTATTTCAAATTCTCTTGTGATTTTTATCCTCCCAAAAGGTCTTGGCTATTTGTAAATGTAGCCCAACTAAAACATTGCTAGATGTAAAAAACATTACTTAGAAGAGGGAAATGACTAATATTGCAAGAAAGCTTTCTGCACTTGAGTGTGCTCACTTGTCAACTGGTTTGGTTTGGTTTGGTTTTTCCTCTTGTCCTTCCATGAGTTTCACACTGGACCCAACACATAACCTCATTGTACTCTGAGCATCCCTGTGTGCCTGGCCGTAAAATAGAGCTGAGTGACCTGCCCAGCTCAGGATGAGCGGTGTGCTCTGCCTGCAGCCAGTTCGGGACATCAGTGCTCCCTGAGCCAGCACAGTTCATGTCAGCAGGGAGGAGGCCCAGGGTGTCCTGCCCATGCCTGGGATGGGGAAACAGGCCAGGCTTATGTACTTGTCCTTATGATGCTCCCTTGGCCTCAGCACATTTTTATCCTTGATCTTCCTGAGCCCACTGTGGTTTAGTGAGTTAGTAAATTACAACCTTAATTACAGCCTCTAGAGAGGGCATCTCCCTCAGCTACACAGCTCATACCCATAGAGTCCACTGGGAAAGAGCCATCAGCATTCCTGGTGTGCACAGCTTGGGGTCTTGAGTTCTCTAGTTTTACACTCTGAAGTAGAAATATTGTTGCTGGGTGGATTTGTCTTGGCCTTTCCTTAGGGCAGTTTTTGGTTAGTAGCATACGTAGTGTGAGTACCTTGATGTCATTTCCCACGTGCACCCCCTGATGCCGTGTCTGCCCCGCAGCTGCCCCTGGGCCGGCAGTGCGTGGAGCATTACCGCCTGCTCAACCGCTACTGCGTCTTCTCCCACGATGAGATGATCTGTAAAATGGCTTCCAAAGCAGATGTCCTGGACGTTGTGGTGGCATCTACAGTCCAGAAAGACATGGCTGTTATGATTGAAGAGGAGAAGAGGTTGCGTGAGAAGGTTGATAAACTGGTGAGTTGTAGGAAATCGTGGTTTGGGTGGGAAGAGACTTTGAAGTTCACCTTGTTCCATCCCCTGCCATGGGCAGGGACGCTTTCCACTAGACCAGGTTGTTCCCAACCCTATCCAACCTGGCCTTGAACACTTAGAGGGATGGAACTCATTATAATGAATGAAGTAACAGTTGAAACAGTGATGTGAGAACATTCAGGTTCTTGTACTGGGGTGTCAGAGGCTTAGAGGTACCCAGTCCATTCTTAAGTTGTGGATTTCAGAGGACCACCTGGGTAATGAATCACTGATCATGCACCTTATTTTAGTACCTGCCCTTTAATGTTGTTCAGAATGTCACTTATAAGGTAATATTTGTACTTCCAGTCATTTGGTCAGAAAAGCTGATTTTTTCATTAACCAAGATTTCTGTCTACCTGGGTTGAATATTTCATATCTAAACTCCATTATTCTTTTGATGAATTTACCTTGTGATGTTTTAGCTTTGAATAGCCTCCTCTTTGTAACAGTCACTTCTTCATTAGTCTTTGATGTCACACTCTTGCAGGGAGTGACTGACTCGGAGAGGGTGACGTTTGAGCTGTTCCCTGATGATGAGCGACAATGCCTGAAGTGTAAAACCACCTGCTTCATGTCAGCAGTTTATTGTCCCTGCAAACCTGGGCTGTTGGTGTGCTTGTACCACGTTGAGGACCTTTGCTCCTGTCCCACCTACAAATACAAACTGGGGTAAGCTTGAGGCTAACACCATGATCTGGAAATAGTATTGTCTGTGTAGATACTGTGGTTTGGTAATCTCTGCTGCCAGTGGAGCTGGTCTCTGTTTGTGTTTCAGTCCTTTGCAAATCCAGTGCCCCCACAACAATGGGACTGTTTTGTGCTCACACACAAAGCCTCTTCAACATTCAGCTCTTCTTGCTCTATAATGGCAAAATTTGCTGGCTAAGCTAGTTTGCATTTTTTATTTATAGCAACCAGGTCATTGTCCCTTAGATCCAGTCCTTGCCAAGGAGTATTGTTTTGCTTTTTGGAGCTTTCCTTCCCGTTGTTAACTTTCCTGTGCTATTTAGTACATCTTTTATCCTACGTGAATGTAACTTGCTGTAAGACAGTGTCACAATTCCTTAACTGTCCCATAGAAATTGCTTTTTGAAGAAATTACAACATGGAAATTATCTCAAAAGGAACACAGTGTGGTTGTAAGGTCTTAATTGTGTAACCCTGAGCGCAGAGAAGCTTATTTCTTTGTTGTATGGACAAACGCATCTTAGAATTACCAAATGGTTTGGTCTGGAAGGGATCTTAAAGCTCATCTCATTCCATCCGTGCCATGGGCAGGGACACCTCCCAGCGATCCGGGTTGCTCCAAGCCCCGTCCAACCTGGGTCCTCATCTTGGTGCCCCTCCTTCCACCCTCCTGCTGCCCGCAGTGTTGCTGGAGGTTTGAGTCGTGTGCTGCCCGCAGGTACCGCTACACCCTGGAGGAGCTGTACCCGATGATGAACGCGCTCAAGATGCGCGCGGAGTCCTACAACGAGTGGGCTTCCAACGTCAACGAGGCCCTGGAGGCAAAGATCAGCAACAAAAAAAGTGAGGATCTTACCTACTGCCTGTAGCACATCATTTAAAAGGACTGTTTTTTCAGTTTTTAGTTTCTGGACTGTAGTAACTTTTTTCTTATGTGACAATCAAAAGAAATCATTCATCACTTCATGTTTTTAAGTAAATATTTTAGCTGTTACAAGTCCCAGAAATGATGCTAAGCTGTCTCTGTGTGACAAGACTGTAGATCACTTTGACACAAAGTGTAACTGAAGTAGAAATAGAAATACATTTAATGTGTTGTGTTTCTTAGCCTTACCATGGAAAATGCATCTCAAAGGGAGACTTCTTAACTTAGTGTCTTTCCCAACAGGTCTCATCAGTTTTAAAGCTTTGATAGAAGAATCAGAAATGAAAAAGTTCCCAGACAATGACCTGCTTCGACACCTCCGGCTGGTGACACAGGATGCAGACAAATGTGCCTCGGTGGCCCAGCAGCTGTTGAATGGCAAGAGACAGACCAGGTAAGTGTCACTCCTTGTCTGCAGCAAAACTGGAGCTCCAGAGATGGATGTCAGTGACCAGTGATGGATGCAAGTGCTCTGCAAGACTTAAAAATTAAAAGAATCTTTCTTTCCTCGCCAGAGCCATCTTTGACAGAGAGATTCAGCTTTACTACGTGTAATAAGTTAAACATCCTGAGTTTTCAAATCTCTTCTTCCTCTGTGTTGGACAGTTAGTATGTAAATTCATTCCATCTTTCCCTGAAAAGAAAAAATGGTATGGTATGGTATGTCCAGACAAAGTGACACTCAGCAAGATACAGTCCCCGTGTCTTTGTGCTGTGGGCACTGTAAATCTGTCCGTAGTGCAGGTGTCGTCGTATTCATTACTCTCTGTGTTGTGGAAGAACACAGTGCCTTAACTCCCTGAGCTGCTTCTGGTGGGAATGTTGTACGAGAGCTCTGAAAAAATACCTGCTCTTTACACTGAATCTTTTAGGCAGGTTATTTGCTCAAGGGATTTGAAGTAGGGCAATGTTCTTTATGAATTGCATGTCTGGTCCTGCTGGTGCTCCATGTTTGAAATTAGACAAAAAGCGCCAGAACAGAAGGCTCAGGCCAGTCCTCCTCATTGCACAAGCCTAGTTGTGCCTGTATTGATGTAAGAGCCTTTGTCTCAGGATTCACAAATTACCATCTTCTGTTGTGTCATTCTTCACCCATAGATCCCAGACTAGTGTGGGTTGGAAGGGACCTTAAAGCTCATCCAGTTCCACCCCCTGCCATGGGCAAGGATACCTTCCACTATCCCACGTTGCTCCAAGCCCCGTCCAATCTGGCCTTGGACACTTCCAGGGATGGGGCAGCCGCAGCTTCTCTGGACAACCCGTGCCAGAGCCTCCCCACCGTCACAGGGAACAATTCCTTCCCTGTATCCCATCTAATTCTGCCCTCCTTCAGCTTAAAGCCATTGATTAGGGCACCCAGACTCACCATAGGCACACCAAACCTTGCAGGATGGCGGTTTCTAAGAAAATGTTGAGTTTATGGATGTGGAGAACAGTATGGCTCATGTCCACCAATCTTAAGGGTGAAGTACTTCAGAAAAAATTGACTGTCATTTGTCCCATTTGGAGAATTTTCATGCATTGCTGCTGCTTAGAGCAACGTGTTTATTGGAGCAATTGCCTTTTGTGATGGTAGAAGTGCACATGTGTGGTTCCTGCCTGTCACCTGCCTCAGCAGGGGTCGTGCAGCACATCACTCCTGCACGCCTGCTGTACTTTGAAGACTGGCTTGGAAGGACTTTGGAGGTGGAATGTTCTGCTGTCTCACGTAGATATGGTTCTTGTTTTCCTTCCTGTTCCCTCTGTAAGCCTTTGTAGTAGGAACTTGATAAAAATTCACTTTTGCTGTCTTGCACACGCAGGAGGATGAAGCCTCTGTCACAGCAACATAAAAATACTGCAACAGGGAATGAGAAATTCAGCACTCCCACAGGAATGACTTCTGCCAGATAGGGAATTTCCAACATAGAGATTTGAGGCACCATCATCAAGGGACTTGTCCACTTCTGATCTCCTCCTCCATTTGGTGTTGAGCCATCTCTTCTTCTGGCATCCCCAGTCTGTTTTCCCATCCCTGGTGCTTGTTTTAGTCTCCCAGCTTCTCTGTGCCAGATGGGTCCTTCCTGCACTGAATGTGTCCCTGTCTTTGGCCTGGGAAGAGCTGGGAGCAATATTTGTCTTCATCTCCTTGACTAGGTCTGTTCTTTTGTTGCCGTGAGAGGCGCTCAGCCTTCCTCACAGCTGGGCCTGCCAGTTCCTGCAGCATCCCAGACTGTGATGAGTAATTGACCGCGTGCTGCTGCTGTACACAGTGTCAAGGCAGTGCTTGCATTGAGATTCTTATTTGATCTACAAGTGGTTTTAGCCCTTCTCTCACAATTTATTCTTGGATCTTTTTTTGTCATGTTTCTGGGAAAAGTCCAGTTTCATGTCTTCATAATTTTTAGGAGTTTTAAAACCCGTGTTACTTGATTATTTTTTTTTCTTATAAGGTTGAAGTAGGGAATGCTCACAACTTTTGCAGGAAGATATAAAGAAGAGAATTATCTGCTTAAAGTCTTAATACATGTTACATCACATGCAGATCCGTGTGCCTGAAGCTCACATCTCCAGGATGCTTGACAAGCCCCATCAGGCCCAATGTCAGGTGTTGGTTAGGAAGGATTGTGGATTCTGCCTGAAATTTCGTTTGTGCTTTTGGCAACCTTTCGACTGTGGACTGAGCATTTAGGTTTGATCCCAAGTTAGGAAGAGTCTTGCAGAAGCCTTGTCTCCTGTAGGAAGGTCGTCCCTGTCAGTGACAGCAGTCAGTGACACTGGGGGATCTCCTCCAGTACAGTAAACACAGCAGTTCATGGGGAGAAGACCAGGACGGAAGGTAACAAATCATAGTAAATCCTGTGACTCCCGCTGCAGAGGAGCTCACCAGTTCCTCTGCAGCACCTGAAGAGATGCAAATGGGCTCTACATCCCTTTTTCCTCTGGTTCTCTCAGTGCTGGGGGATTGAACCCTCACAGATGCTGGCTTGGAGATGTTCTGTGAACATCTCAATGGGGCTGGAGCACCGGAGCACAGTGTGGCCCTTGTTCTACTGGCACTGGAAGTCAACAGTGTTCCTGCCCTGCTGCCACGTTTTTCCTGTCTATCCCCTTCCTTCTCCAGGTCTCCTGAAACTGTTCTGTTCCTTAGAGTCTCTGAGAATTTGTGCTTGTGATTAATAGCCATGGATGGTTATGGGTTTGGCTTCTGTCAATGGTTTTTTTTAGGCTCGTGTTATTTTTGGTTTTCCAAAACATCTTGTGACAGCTTTGCCATTTAGATATGTGTGTGTATATGTACATAAATATTTATGTATTAAAAACTTGTGCTTTTTCTTGGAACACACTGTGGAGCTTACTCAAGAACCAGTAGAACAGAGCAGCCTGTAAAGAAACCTGTGTTGTACCTGAGGCTTTGAATCATTTTATTGTTCAGCTGACTGTGGGGTTTGGAACTCCCAATGTGATCCTGAGCTTCTGTTAAAAGTACCTATTTTTAACACAGAATGGTAAATTAAAATTTATTTTATAGTGTTCACATTCCAGTCATGCTGGCATATCCTGCTGGGCTGTTTTCCTCTTTTGTGTAAAAACACACTGTGGATTCAGTTGGAGCCAGCATTGTGAGGGATATCTTTCCTTTTCTGTTCAGAGTTCTCAGACCTCATTAATACTGGCTTGAGTTTAGAGAGGCTTTTAATTTTGGGCAATTTGTTAACACTTATAAGCCACTCATTTGATACAAAGCTTTTAGATAAAAATAAAAACGCTGATTTCAGTGTAGAGAGGATTTTTCAGAAGTGCCTACACAACCTGTCAATATAAAACCCATTCAGAATTGGGATTTGTTCTCTTTTGGCATTGGCATGGGCAGAGCTGACTACAATAGCTACTGCAACATAACTGAATAGTTTATCCACAGTTGCTTTGTGTTCTGGAAAAAAATTGCTTAATTTTATTCCATAATAACCAGTGCCCTTCCAAGGCTGAGTAGTTGTTCCAGAATCCTATTTATTGTGAGTGTTTCAACGATAGCTTGTTCTGCAGTGGCAGACTGAGGTTTCCCATGTGTGTTAGCCCTGGGCTGCTTGGATGCTTGTGAATGTTCTGCTGTTCCTGAAGAAGGCCTGGCTGACATGAAATCATAAGCAGATGTCAGGGAATCAAAAAATCACAGAATGGTTTGGGTGGGAAGGGACCTTAAAGCTCATCTTGTTCCACTCCCTGCAGGGACACCTTCCACTAGACCAGGTTGTTCCAAGCCCTGTCCAGCCTAACCTTGAGGTTCAGTGTTTTGATCTTTATTTTTTTCAGTGATAACCAAGAAAGCTGAACGGTGTCGTTGCAGGTACCGCTCCGGGGGAGGGAAGTGTCAGAACCAGCTGACGGTGAACGAGCTGCGGCTCTTCGTGAGGCAGCTCTATGCCCTGCCCTGTGTCCTCAGCCAGACACCACTGCTGAAGGTAACCTGGGAAAGCCTTGGGAAGGGAGCAGGAGCATTTACAGAGTGGTGGGTTTGCACTGCATTCATCTCCTATCTCACTGTTTGCTCCAAGAGTTAATACCTGGGCATTGGCAGGCTGGGGTGACTTGTGCACATGGGATGCTGAAGAAAGGAGCTCTGACATGCTGCTGTTTGTGGTCACCAGAGTTTTTATACTGCACGGATCAAACCATTCGTGTTGTATGAAGGATTGTAGGAGAAGGGAGCAGGATGACCCGGGAAAATACAGGTTAAAAGTTTGGGGTCCATTATCTGGTCTGCTCTTATGGGTAAAGCCAGGCCAATCTGGGAGCATTCAAACTCTCCAGTGCTCTGAGGGACAGCACTCTCGTTCTTACCACTTCTAACCTTCTTTGTTAATCCAGAATCAGCTTTCTCAGTCTTGTAATTAGATCCCTTTTTGTGCTCTCAGCTCACATTCCAGGAAATCCCACAGATAACTCCAGCCAAACCCAGCCCAGGCTGGCCAAATCCTCTCTCTAGCAGAGAACCTGCTGCTTGGCAGATATCAGATCACTGTGAATCCCACGACCACCAGCTGTGCTGGTTCTCTGCTCCCCAGATGATGAGCGCTCAGGCAAACTGAAAGTAATTCAAAATCTTGTTTCAGAATTTGCCAAAATGTTCCATATCACACTGAAGGGCAATTAAAAAAAAAATCTGTGCAACTGCAATTCCTGTCTTAAAGGAGAAGGGCTTTGCATATTCGTGACATTTGAAACCAAAAGATGCCATGTCCAGCTCTTGAACTGTCCCTCAAGTATCCACCCAACACCGAGACACTAGATGGTGCCATGTAAATGAATGGGAATAAACGAGTTCAACTCAGCTATGACTGCTGTTTTGGAAGCTTTATCTGCCCTGCAGTGTGTGGATCAGATTTGATGCAGTCCTATTTACAGTTATTTGTTTATAGCACTGAAGCTGTGAAGTTTTCTTGCTGGTTGAAAAGCAGAATTTTGGAAATGCCAGACATGCAAACAGTTCCTCTCCATCTGGCATTCCTGAACAGGGAAATAACAAACACATATGGTCAGAGTGTTCCTTTGTATCATCCTCAGCAAGCCTCAATTATATGTCATTGTGCAATTTAGGCTGTTAATATAAATGACCAATGGAGATGGATTCACAGTTCAGTCTGTCTCTTAAAAATGTTTTATTCCATGCTGGGGGAGGTTGCCCACCCTGGGAAACGGCCTCGCTGGCAAAATGCCAAGGTGTCAGCTGTGAGGGAAGAACTTCCTGCAGAAACGGCATTTCAGGCAGTACTGGGAGTACTGGGCAGGTTGCTCCATGCAGAATAATCCCAGCCTTCACTGTGGGATTGCTCTGGATGACTGTCCTTTATCCTGGGGAAAGTGAAACAGCCCCAGAAATACCTTTTGGGGTAATGAGCTGCTGAGTGCGTGGAGGGAGAGAAGGTGTTGCCCTGCATGAGGGAGTAAAATGCCTGTGGCTCACTGGGACTATGGGGTGCAGCTCAAAAGCCTTAGCAGTGCAGCAGAAATGAACCCCATAACCTCTGGGCCCTTCCCAGTGTTTTACAAAACCTTCATAATCCTCACCTTGCTGTTCCTCAGCTGCCCAAACCATTCCAAAACAGAGCCAGACTGCAGCACCCATGGAACGCTCAATTTCCCTTCACATCCTTTCTGTTCTTCCAAGACCTCTTTCTGACACCTCTGGGACTGGGATTGCCTTGTTCTGGGATACCCACGCTTGTGGCCATGTTACATATGAGGAGGTGCTGGCAACACTGTGTGTTGAAGACACTGTTGTAGTGTTTCAGCCCTCGGGGTAATTTGCCATGTGCACTGTGTGCATTGCAGCGGGAGTTTGCCAGGAGCCTGTGCTCCCACTGTCAACCCTGTGCTTCCATGGTTAACTGTAAATATCCCCCCACAGCCCCTCCCTGGGACTAGCTCTTGAGAGGCTTTGGAGGGATATCTCAGAGGGACAGGACAAAGGGTTCCAAAACAGGCTCTTACTCTAGGATTATTCCAAGGCATTTATTCTCAGAGGGTTCCAGGGGGCAGTAGGAAGAACAAGGAAGTACAGGGGTCTTATCTAGTCTCACTCAGGGAGGATGGCTGGCACTCAGCCAGTTAGGTCAAGAAAGGAAGGAAAGGTCAAACCATATGGTTACAGGCATTAGGGGTCTTGGGGGGAAAAAACCATTCCCCAGAGAAATGCAACAGCTAACTTTGCCACTTCCATGGTCAAGGGACTTTGGCAGAGGACTTTTGTCTGATTTATTGTTGCATTTGTGTATTTCAGGATCTCCTTGACCGTGTGGAGGCTTTCCAACAGCAAAGCCAAAAGCTCCTTTCTGAAGAGATGCCCAGTGCTGCAGAGCTGCAGGAGCTGCTGGATGTCAGCTTTGACTTCGATGTGGACCTGCCGCAGCTGCCAGAGCTGCGGACGCGCCTGGAGCAGGCGCGCTGGCTGGAGGACGTGCAGCTGGCCTGCTCAGAGCAGAGCTCCCTCACTCTGGATGACATGAGGCGCCTCATAGACTCCGGGGTGGGGCTCGCGCCCTACCCGGCGGTTGAGAAGGCGATGGCGAAGCTGCAGGAGCTCCTCACCGTGTCCGAGCACTGGGATGACAAAGCCAGGAACCTGATAAAGGCCAGGTACAGCTAAAGCTCAGTGTTGCCTTTTGTAGTTCCATGGGTTGTTTCAGATGGAAGTGCCCTGAGTCCAGGAACGGCTCTCCTTTGTTCGTCCAGTTCCCAGCATGAGGGCAAAGCTTGTGCCAGCCAGAATGGACGGGGTTGGAGGAGGGGAATGAGGGATGGAGCAGTTTCAGGTGTCAGGGTTGCCTTGCAGCGTTTGTGTTGCTCAACCATCTTGTGAAAATTTTCCTTGTGCCGCAGGGAAGGGGTTTAAGATGCCTCTTCCTTCTTTTCCACCTTTCCCTCTCCCCAGTTTCAGGATGGAGGACACATGTTCAGATCAAGCTCAGATAGGTACCACCAGCAGGTAAAACTTCATAGTCCATAGAGGTCCATGTTGGACCATTTCTAACTAACAAGGAGGAGATTTTTCCAGATTAATTGGTGCAGGGAAGAAGGAAATAAGCCAAATACATCCTCACTTAGAAGGTTTTCTTGTGGTTTTTACCTTCTGATTTATAAAGTAAAACAGGGGACAGCACAGTGTAGTTAAAAAATAGGAACGTGGCACAAACATATGTGCCAGGTTTCTTCTCTCAAGATTCCTTCCTCTTTTTAAATTTTGTTGTACTTGGAGTATTGGAACATTTCTTACCCACTACTCACCACAGTGTTTTAAGACAACTTCATATAGCACATTACTGACTAAGCTTGGGTTTAACATTTGATAGGGAGCTGTGTTGTGTTTGTATCCCTCTAAAACCTCAGAATCAAACTGGGAAATACAGAAAAGCCAATTTCAGGGGTTTAACCTTCTAATGCAGACTCCCTCAGCTGGTGCTGGTCTGGGGTTTGGTGGGCGTTTGTCATCAAAAAGTTAATAAAAGGTAAATCTTCCTTAAGTCCAAATGTGAGAATATTTCTAGTAGGAGTCTAGAGTAAGCAAACAGACATTTCTAAACCTCCCCTGCTCCTGACGCCCCAGCTCTGCTGGGTGCAGCCAGTACTGAATGTGGCATCCATCAGTTGGTGTGGCACTCTGATTTTAATAACCCAGGTGAGGGGAAGAGCCCTCCCATCAGCAGCATCTCACATCTGGGCTGTTGTGTTCCCCCAGGCCCCGGCAGTCCCTGAGCAGCCTGGCAGCAGCAGTGAAGGAACTGGAGGAGATCCCAGCCTACCTGCCGAATGGAGCAGCGCTGAAGGATGCGGTGCAGAAGGCCAAGGACTGGCTGCAGGAGGTGGAGGCTCTGCAGGTACGTGAGCCTGGCTGCTGGGAAGGGGCAGTGACCCTGCCCTTGCCGCCAGAGCCGCCTCACACCCCGTGCATGGCGCTGATTCGGAGCGCCTGCTCTGGGACATTGGTTATCTCAGCCATGGAGCAGCTACACTCACTGCCCTGACTCTTGCTTCTGTTTCTGATCTGTATTCCTTCACCTTTGCAACTAACTGCCTGCAATAAAATCCAGAAAACAGCTATTACCAAAAATCTAAAGTTAAAAGGTTACTGCATTATGGAACTTCAACTTAAGGTCACTTTTGCACAGTTGCTCAGTAACAACTCCCTATTAATCACATTTTTGTGTACTGCACTGAGGTACAGAGTGGTGATACAGAAGTAGCTCCTTGCAATGTTCAGGTCAGGGGTCAGTGGGACTGCCCAGACTGGACCAGGGTGGCACTGTGATAGCCCTGATTTCACATTGGTATAAATTGCCAAATATTTTCATTTGTCCTCATTTTTTTTTCTATAAAGTGAGCTCTAATCTAACTTAGGAGTATGTTCAGGCCCCTCTGGCCTAAATTGGATGTTGAGCTTTTATTTAAAAAAAATAATTTTCCTGGATTTAAATATTTTGAAGGAATAAAATCCATGTAATACTAACTCCCATTTGAGGGCTCTCTTGAAAGAACTTGAGTGATTTTTTTTTTTTCTTGGCGTTTGCTAATTTCTTGGTCTGGACTCTGACATTCTACCTCCTGAATATGGGAAAACTTGTTGTATCTGTGCCAAGAATTTTCACTTCGGTTCTGTGAAGGTTTTGTTAAATGCCTGCAGTCACTGTGACTTGCAGGAAGTTCTTGGCATCAGGACTTTGAAGTTGCTAGAGGTGTTGGGGTTGTTTTGGTGAGTAGTTCTCCAGTCCCACATCAACTGCCTGTTCTAGAAATTACCTCTGGAATTACCTCTTGGGCTGCTTTACTCCTGGGTGTGTGGTACCTGCATTGCCTGAAGCGTGGGGTGCCAAGGGAATAGCCGGAGCTTGCTCCTGAGTGGCACACGGGATACTGGAGGTGATTCTCACTCTTGGCCTGGAACAGCCTGGTTAAACTTGTCTTGTGGTGCTGTAGCTCCCTACAGTGCCTGAAAGGAGGCTGGAGCCAGGGGAATCAGAGTTTTTTCCTGGGGAACAAGGGATGGAATGAGAGGAAACTGCAAGTTGCATCTGGGGAGGTTTAGGTTGGATGTTGGGGAAAATTTCTTCACTGAAAGGAGTGGCACACCCTGCCCAGGGTAGAGTCACCATCCCTGGAGTGATCTGAAAGGTTTGTGGATGTGACACTTGGGGACATGGTTTAGTGATGGCTTTGGCAATGCTGGGTTAATGGCTGAAATTGGTCTTGGAGATCTTTTTTCCATGTTAATATCTCTACGATTATATGATTTCAGAATTATTTTGATTTTCTGCTGTGAATGCAGTGTGAGACTGGGAGGCTGCTTATATTGTTGGCAGTCTCTGGTTTTGTTCCGTTTTCTTTTTCAAGGGTCATTTGGCAAGTATATTCTTGCTCCCCAGCCTCCAAATGTGTTGTTTTGTCTGGTAGCCAATGACTAAGTACACGAGCAGCACAAATGTTGGACTGATAGCGCAGGTCACTGAGCTGTCTGAGCATTGAATTCATTTGTACAAGTTCTGCCCTGAATTTCTTGAGCACTTGCTGTGTCTTGGGCAGTGCTGTGTCGTGGGTGCATCCAGCATCTCCTCATTTCCCACCCGGCAGGCTGGGGGCCGTGTGCCCGTGCTGGACACGCTGGCGGAGCTTGTCACCAGAGGTCGGTCCATCCCAGTGCACCTGGATTACCTACCCAGGCTGGAGGCCCTGGTGGCCGAAGTGCAGGCGTGGAAGGAGTGTGCAGCAAACACGTTCCTGTGCGAGAACTCTCCGTATTCCCTGCTGGAGGTGAGAGGCCTGGGCTGCGGATCAGCCCGGTCAGTCATGCACAGGGACTCAGTGTGCGCCCAGCAAGGAGCAGTAAATATTAACCATATTTGCAGAATTGCTTTAGGATGACATGAACTATCTTAGTAACAACTTTTGTTAGTGACCTATGCTTCTAATAATAGTTTTAAACTTCTAAAATGCTTAAGATTTCGCTATGTTTTCTCTATTCTTAATCAGTGGCTAACAAGAGCAGGCAGTGCCAGTGTCTAACATTTTCCATATGAACATGGGAATACTGACAAATCTGTGGCGCTGGATTAACTCTAGTGCATCAGGCCGAGCTGCAGGCGAGCAGGTTCCTACCTGCTCCATCCTCCTCAGGATCAGGTGTGCTGTGTCACACCTGCAGTCCTTGAGCAATGTACACTCTGCCCAGCACTGAGGTCCTCTGAGCCCCCTCCTGTCCGGGGGCAGACAGGAATGTAGGGCAGCCCCTGGAACCTCTGCTCTTTCCCAGGGTTTGCAGTTTCAGTCCCATGGAGGCTGTTCAGCCTACTGGCTGTCCCTCTCCCAGCAACCCTGGGAGAAACACAAGGGTTGTTTGGGTCTGGCCATTTTACAAAACTGAAGTTCCAACTTTCCAGCTCTCCCTACCTTCCAGATAATCGTACCCTAATCCCTCAGAACTTTGATGGAATAGCTGCAGGAGCCCTAGTTCTCACCACTTGCCTGTGGCAGCATCCAGGCAGGAAGGTGCGTTAGGAACAGTGCAGGTGTAACGCTGCTGCAGGTGGGACACTGCTGTTCTGTCCCTCAGGTGTTGTGCCCCTGGTGTGACATCGGGATGCTCAGCCTGAAGAGGAAGCAGAAGAAGCTGAAGGAGCCAGTGCCAAGTGGCAAGAAGAAAAGCAGTAAGCTGGAGACGCTGAGTGACCTGGAGCGAGCACTCTCTGAAAGCAAGGACACTGCATCCGCGGTATGTGATCAGAGCTTTCCTAACTGGAATTTCTTCTGAGTTCCTTGAATCCTTGTTTCTGTTTGCCTCCTGTGCAGGAGTGTGGCTTCCACCCTGTTCTTTCTGTGCTGCTCTGCAGGACTTCTGGGGCTGCACTTTTCTGTGTTTGCTTCAGACTTCCCAAAATTGCTTTCAGTGGAAACAACATGTGTTGCTTTGCGCATTAAGCAGCCTCACAGTTTGCTAGGCAGTGTCCGTAGCTGAACAAAGCACAGGAAAACAAAAATTGGAGACCTGTTTTCCCCTACCATACCTTATTAGAAGTGGGATAGGGTTTACCCAAGTCTGTTCTTTTCAAAGAATACAATAATCCAGTACCATTTATAATTAAAACAAACACTCTAAATAATTAAAGAAAACCTCATGTGTTATGGAGTCACTGAAGCACTGCTCTGGGCGGAGCAGACTCAGTTGCTGGTGGGGAAGGGCTTCATTCCAGCTGACCTAGTGTAGAGCCTCTGCCTGGGCTGGGTCACGATGTCCTGTGGCTAATGAGATGCAGTAGGGGCTCATTGAGTGGGGCTTGAATGTGATTTGATGTGGGACATTTAAGTTTTAATCTGTGACAACTACTTGAAACTTGTACTTTGAGTGCTTTGGTGTTGGCCTCTCTTGTCTGAACCTCAGAGCTGGAGCAGTGTCCCTGTTGTGGCACTGAGGGGACAGGCTGTGCCCTGGGTGACACTCAGCCCTCTGTGACTCCAGCACTCCTGGCTAAGGAGACCCAGGGCACTCCCAGAGGCTGCACCCAGGAGAGGGAAATCATTCATACGAGGGGAACCAGAACCTTCCCACACTCCCAACTCAGCACCTGTGTGCACATCAGAATGTGCTGTGCCCCAGTCCCATGTCTGCCCAGGATGGACACAGCTGTCTCATTTTTCCAGAGATGATTTTAGTCCAGGAATTACGCTTGAAAGCCATGCTGTGAGAAATAACCACTTTGTATGTATTTACAAACCCTCTTTGGTATGTTTATATACATTATAAAATGCATAGAATGAATTCGTTGCAGCTGGTTTGAACAGCCTTTATGGAACTGAAATATATTGCCGTCTTTATAGGAGCTAGTGCTAAAGATTCCTGAAAAAAGGATCGTGCGCATCTGCAGAGAAGGAGAGCAGCACATCCAGGGTACACCTGAACTTTGCCAATCACCAGAGCAAGTTCATAGGTCAGGGCATGGCCCTGAGCACTGGGCAGCGTGTACAAAGTGAGGGTCAGAGGTACATTTGCATTTGTGAAAACTGCCCAGGAAGCTTTTCTGAGTATCCAGAGTCAGACTGTTGAGAGACACAGTCCCAGAGCAGTGTCTGCACTCCAAACTTGCACTTCTTTGGGATCTGAGCTGCTTTGAAGGCAGACCATGTTTTTGTAGTACAAAACACAAAAGCCTGGAACAGAGAAGGGCTTAGGAGCTATTTTTTTTACAAAGGGTTAAGCTTTTTCTCTCAGGGCCTCATGAGAAAACAGAAGGGAATTGAAGTCACACCACTGCACGTCCCCGCATGTGCTCCTCCAATCCCATTTGCTGCCCCACTGCACATTCCCATCCTTGCTTCATTCCAGCGTTTAAAGCCCTGAAGACCGGCGTGTCCGCAGGGTGACGGAGCAGAGGGCCCCGTGTTTGTAAGGAGCAGTGTTCCCTTGGAGGTGCCATCCTTTGACTCTCTTTCAGATGGCCACGCTGGGGGAAGCCCGGCTGAGGGAGATGGAGGCTCTGCGTGCCCTGCGAGCAGCGAACGAGGTGAAGGTGCTGTCGAGCGAGGAGGACGCCGAGCTCAAGGTGTGTCTGTGCCAGAAGGAGCCGGCTGCTCCCATGATCCAGTGTGAGCTCTGCAGGGGCTTCTTCCACATCAGCTGCGTCCCGGCGCCCGGCGCCGCGCCGGGGCCGCGCGTGTGGCTGTGCCCGCACTGTCACCGCTCCGAGAAGCCGCCCCTGGAGAAGATCCTGCCGCTGCTGGCGTCCCTGCAGCGCATCCGCGTCCGGCTGCCCGAGGGGGACGCCCTGCGCTACATGATCGAGAGAACTGTGAACTGGCAGCACAGAGCACAACAAATGTTGTATTCAGGGAATCTAAAACGCATCCACGACAAAGTTGGCTCAGGATTACTGTACAGCAGGTGGCAAGGCTTGACGGGCCAGCTGCCAGAGACAAACAAGGTGAGGCTGGGCTGGGGCTGGGCTTCCTGGCGCTGGGGGCGCAGGGTCGGCAAGGACGGGGTGACACTGCTCTGGGTTTGGGTCTGCTGTAGCTCCCTACAAATCCCAGCGAGGCAGAGGGTTTGTTCCTGCTTTATAGCTGTCAGGACCCGGATCCTTCTGTGCCCCTTAGCCAGGATGTGTGTGTGCCCCAGCAGCAGCTTCTGTTCCCTTGTGCTGAAGTCCAGGAACAATTCCTCCCAAAGAACCTGTTTTCCCCTCTCCCAGCTTCTGTGTTCTGTGACACAGCAGGCTGTGACACCACTAATGAAAGAGCTGCTGAGTTATTGTTTCAGGAGGCCTCACTATTCAGTTAGGCTTTATATTCTGCTCCTACAAGTGTTCAAACAGGGTTCTTAGTGTTGAGAAGTACTGACAGAGGCACAAACTGTCCTGTGCATTACCAGCTTGGTTCTCAGACAAGGTTGTTTTCAACAAGTGTCTTCATCCTTTGCTGCCTCTCCTCACTTCCACTAGACCTCCCAAGCTGGATATTCTGCTCATATTGCTGGGTTTAGCCACAGCAGCTGTTTCAGGTGGGGTAGTGAGGGAGTTTTGTCTTTTTTTGGTTAAGATCTTTCAGCTAAAAGCACAAAAAGCATAAAGAAGGAAAGGAGGTAAAGAATTGTCATGAGATAACAAATGCAGAAAAGTGTCAGAAATCAAAGCTCTGTGCTGTGTAAACAACATGAAACACCCCAAAATGCAACGTACTCTGTTGCTTTTACATTTTGAAACACCTTAGTTTTGCTAGTCCAGTCCAGTTACAGTTAGGCTGTGTTTCTGTTTTCGTGCTCACTTATGTTAAAACAAACCATGCCACACATGCCTGATGGGGTGTTGCAGCTCCTTCTCATTCACCCAGCTGTGCCAGTGGCTCATGGACCAAATTTTTCAAGCAGGCAAGTCAAGATAATAGAAATCAAAATATCTTTAGGTATTTAAGAGAATTGTTCTGGTCATTTAGGTCTGAAAGTATAATTTTGCTAGGTCAGCTAGTGTAACTGAAAAGAACTGGCCAAGATTTTGGAAACAGAAGTTGATGTTTCAGCCAGAAATTGAAACAGTGAGTTTAGTTTTATTTGCATGATGGTATTAGCGCAGTGTGGAACTGTGAGGTTCCTCCCACCCAGAGCAGTGTAACCATTTTTGAGGGGTCCGGACCTTAAGTCAGTAAACCTTCCAAATCAGGATGTTTCTGGCTGAGCTAGTCCGGGTCCCTGTGACTACATTTCCCAAAACAGAGGTCCCTGGGAAGCTCAGTGGAAGGGCATCTACCAGGTGCCTCTGCCTGAGTGCCTCACTGAGCCAGGGACCCAGCACACCTCGGTGCAGGTGTGAGCTCAAACTTCAGTCTCTGTGGATTTGAGGTGGTTTTCTGGTGAATCCAGTGTCTCACCATGGCTGTTCTGTCCTGTCCCAGTTCTGTTTTCCCTGTCATCTGGGCTAGTTCGCCACTCACTTCCCCAAAAGAAGCTCTTCAGTAACCACTGGAGTTGGGCTGTTTTGACACTGGCTAAAGTGAGGAATGTGGGAGAGCTTGAAAAATGCCCTTGAGAGCAGCAGTGGGAATTGAGGGGAGCCCTGTTCTGCAAGGGTCCCAGGCACCTGGGTTAGTGAGGCAGAGGGTGTTGTGGAAGATTCCTGGCGAGATGCCCGTGGCAGTGTCAGGAGGTGCAGGGTTTGCTGTTGGTGTGTCCCTGTTGGTTTGCTGCTGTCTTTAGGACCAGGGCAGTGAGATAGAAGATTTCAGTAGCTGTAAGAGAAACAAGTGTTGGTCCTGTCACAGTTATTCTGCATTTCAAACTCCACGTTTAGTGAAACCATCTGCATTTTGTTTTCTAGGTGTCACAGACAATTGGAGCAATGTCATTCTCCATGCCTCATGACTGGGATAACAGAACCGTGTATTTGCATTCTCCATTCTCTACAGGACAGCACTGCATCCCACTTCATGGTTTGTAATCTTCACTTTGGTTTGGGGGGTTTCCCCCTGCCCCTTCCTTTTATCTCCTGAGTGTGATGGGGCAGGAAGGGTGTCCTGGTCACCAGGAGCTGGCTGAGCAGGCCTGTGACTGCTCAGCACTGGTGCTTGTTTTCTCCATCTTCTCAGCAACTTTGGAGCTTTATGTCCGGCTTTGGCAGAGGGGTGCATTGCTCAAGGATAGAAATTTCCCATGTGTAATGAAGAGATGTGGCACACTGGGATGAGAAATCAGGAGAGCTGGCCCCTTCCCACAAGAACAGCTCCCGCAGGCTGTGTCCCCGCTGAGCCGAGGGGCAGAAGGGGGAAGGAAAGGGGAGGGAAGTGTAGGAGGAGGATGGGAACAGCAGGAGTGTGGTGCTGGAAGCCGTGGGATACTTAATGCACAGGACACGACTCCATGTGAGCTTTGTGCAGCACAGCTGTCCAGCTGTCAGTCTGGAGCTGCCCCAGCCCCCGTGGGGCTGCTCTGGTGGGGTCACTCAGCACAGGCTCACATCCTCACCTCGGACTCGGTGGGCTGGGCTAACAGACAAGCTGTGAATTGCATCATGTTATGACTGTGACAGAAATTATTTATCATTTCTTCCCTCCTCATGCATAATGCTCCAGGGACACAAGTCTAGACTCACCTTCGTGTCTGTGCAGCTCAGTCCATACCAGTGTTGGAAAAGCCATTTCAGTGGAATGTTACCTTTCACATCAAACAAAGCAGTTCTTTGTGTCACCAGGTTTATTTTTCATATTTGAGTTGTAGTGTATTAATGAGCTGTTATTTATACAAAGATTTTGGCCTCCCCAGCTGGGACTGTTTCAGAGCCCCGTGTGAGCTTTGGAGCCGCTAGCAGCAATGGGTAGTGACCGTAGAGCAGGACCTTGTCCCCAGGCTCGTCCTCTCAGCCTGCCTTCCTGTCCTCTCATGGCTCCCTGTACAGATGTCCCTCAGTTTGTTCATTTTGCCCACTCATTCGGGAATGAGGGGATTGTCACACTCCCGTAGCTCCCGAAGCTGGAGAATTTGCCAGGAATGATGGCAATGTCTTATCCTTGAACCAGCCGGGAATGGGAGCGAGGCAGGGTGCTGAGCCACAGTGCAGGAACTTCTGTGCAAGCCTTTGCCTTTCCTTTTAACCCTGCTGTTAAAAATGAGCAGTCAAGAGGGAGCAGATAAGAACTAACTCATTCAGTTGCAGATTAAAAGTCTTTCACCATTTTTTGTTGTGCTACCAGAGTTTTTTCATTATCTGTGCAGTTCTTGTCACTGAAGAATTCCTGCTGTGTCTCCTTGTCTTTCACACTAGTCATTAGCACTGAGCTGGATGAGCTGATGATGGAAGCCCAGCTGCTGCAGGTTTCTTTGCCCGAGATCCAGGAGCTGTACCAGGCCCTGTTCACGAAGCAGAGCCCTGCCCTGCAGCCAGAGCAGAGGTCACCCAGCGCAGCCACGAGTGAGAAGGCAAGTGTCCAACAGCAGCACTGAGCTGGAGCACCCTGGGGAAGGGCTCTGCCTCAGCCCTCGGGTTTTACAGGGGTTTGTGTGCGTGGCTGCACTTCCATGAAAATACATTTTCCTTGTGCAAAAGGAATCAAGAAGTCGATAAGAAATTAGTTAGAAAATATTGAGTACAATTTGTGGACTAATTCCTTTTTGAAATTTAGATGTGTGTTTATGGTCAGTCTCTGTACTTTAAATACATCTGTCCTGGTTTCATAGAATTGCAGAATCCCAAACTGGTTTGGGTTGGAAGGGATCTTAAAGCTCATTTTGTTCCACCCCTTGCCATGGGCAGGGACACCTTCCCCTAGAGCAGATTGTTCCAAGTCCCATCCTGGCTTTGAACACTTGATTCTTGTCCTGTGTCAAGGCTTTCCAGGGGAGCTGCTGTGGAAGCTGTGGGCTCAGAGGCAGGAAATGAGGATGGTTTTCTCTCTGAGTTCTGTCCCTGGGGCCTGACCCTGCCCTTGGCTCCTCTTACACGCCTCGTGCTGCTGAAAATGCAGCACTGTCAAACACTGCACTTGTACTTAAACCTTTTCCTAAAGTCATGGTATGGATAACAGGATAATGGGTGTTAGCTGCATACTTCCAACCTTGCCAAAATGTCTTTCCCATAGAACGAGTGTTGCCGAGGGAAAAAGGATGGGATTAGTTACATGGAGAGAAAACTGAAGCGGCGTTTTGAGAGAGAGAGCTTCTGTGGTGAGAAGAGAGCAAGAGTAAAAAAGATGAGAACACCCAAAAAGAAGAAACTGAAACTGAATCACTCAAAGGATCTGTGCAGTAACAAACTGGAGAGAGAGCGGGAGCGGCTCCTGGAGCTGCAGCGTTCCAGCGACAGCCACTTGCTGCCCTCAGACGCGTCGTTCTCGGAGCAGGAGGACTCTGAGGATGAGGATGCCATCTGCCCAGCTGTGAACTGCCTCCAGCCCGAGGGCGATGAGGTCAGGAGGGGCAGACCCACTGTGGCGTTCCGAGTGCTGGGATCTGGGACAGGGAGCTGCCCTGGGACTGTTTGACTGCAGGAAGGCAGTTCATGAGGAGAGTGGGAGGCCCTGGCCAACCCTGGGCCGGTGTCCCTGCAGCTGGGGTGGGCAGGACCGACCCCACCTGCCCTGGGGCAGCTGTGTGGCATCAGAACATCTGCACGCCGTGGGAGGGGGCAGGTGGGGCCGTGCAGACTCTGTGTCCATGGCTTGGGATACAGGTGTGGATGGGCTCTGCGGGTGGGGGCAGTGCCCGGGGCTCTGCTCAGGCCCATCCATGCTGGAAGTGGAGAAGAGAGAGTTGAGTCTCTGATAGGTGGCAGAGCAATGGGGAGATAAGGGAGGGTGTGCCCTGCCCACAGTGGGGAGAGCAGGGAGCACGGTGAATATCCAGCAGCAGCCAGCTGTGGAACAGGACATTTCTCATGTAAATAGACCAGGAGCCCCGGGATGACCCACAAGTGCGGGGAGCTTGCCCGGCCCTGCTCTGACCCCTGTGTCTGCTCTTCACCAGGTGGACTGGGTCCAGTGCGATGGCAGCTGCAACCAGTGGTTCCACCAGGTGTGTGTGGGCATCTCCCCGGAGATGGCAGAGAAGGAGGATTACATCTGCGCCAGCTGCGCTGGGAAGGACGCCCAGTACAGGAAGTAAAACCCCCATAAACCCTTCAGGACTCGAGTAAAGAAGGTTCCCAGTTTTCCAGTTAAGCCACAGGGGCTGGTTTAAGAACCAGATTGCAAATGGTGCTACTCCTATCCTTATGGGATCATTTTCCAGAACTCAAAACAATTTTTGACACTTTTGTATTTTCCCTTGATCTGTTTGTGGTTGTTGAGGTTTGAGATGCTGACTGTTTGCAGGGGTTTCCACCGATTGGGAAGGCATTTGACACACGCACCTTTATTGTACAGCATTCAGTTACCTCTGGGATTTACCGGCGTATTTAATTCAGCTTGGTTTGGGTGCAAAAACAAACAAACAAACAAACCCCTGCACCATGAATTTTCCAATAATCCTCTTTTGAGGAAATCCCTGTTTACTCTGTTAACTCTTTGGAGACTTTAGTTTTTTTCCACTTTGTTTTTCGTAGACTAGGTTTATTTATCTGAGCAATAACTTCTATGTCTGGTTTCAGTGACTGGAATGACAACTGAACAGCGTGTTGCTTCTAGCATTGGTTGATGTACAGACAGCAAATGTTAGATCCTAGTGTCACTGAGGGCCCTGTGATGTAGAAGACAGGAAAAAAAATCTGTAAAGTAATTGCCACAGCTGTATTTTGGCTTTCTCCTTTTTTGGGTAGCTTGTATCAAATGTTGCAGTTTATATTGTGGAATAAACCCCTGGTTATGTTATAAAATTAAATGTTGTTGTTTTTTAGAGAGTTTGAAATGCAGTTTTATTTCCTTCTGAATCCACACTGTATCACTGGGTTCTCAGAGTCAGGAAATACTCACTTTCCAAAGATGCAGTGCAGAAGGTGTGGTAGTTCTTGTCTGTTCAGGTTTGGAAGGAGGAGGGAAGTCAAAATGTTATACCAAAAAGAAAAAAAAAAAGCTTTTCCAAGATTTTTGCAAAGCTTTTCCAGAGGTGAAATTATTTGCAGGTTGAGTGCATGAAGAATTGAAGGTACGGTTTGGGGTTTGGTAGGGGCAGGAATGGGGGGTTCCCCAAGGTGTGGGGCAGCTTCTCCTGCCAGCCCTGCCCAGCTGCAACAAAGGAAAGACCTTCCCTCACTGCCTGGGCTGGTGGCCACAGGAAGCTCTGCTCTGCCTCTGGGTGGACTCCCTTCAGCTGCCTCCGCCTGCCTTTAGCCCAGAAGCCTGAGGAATGAGGAGATTTCTGGTTCTCCCAAAGGCTTTTCCGGGCCTGTAGCTGGGGCACTGCAGGTGTGGCACCACGGTGCTGCCAGTAGAGACTGGAGCTCTGAGCAGCACAGCTTGAGTGCTCAGGCCCTCGTGGCACTTCCCACACGGGGCTGCACCCGAAATCCCTTGGAGAGCAATCACTCTCCAGCTGCTGGACACAGCTGGAAGTGGCCCACCGACAGGGATGTGCCTCCAAGGCCTGCCACAGGTGGAACTTCTGGAGCCCAGGGAGATGGGAGGCCTGGACATCTTTGTCTCAGGGAGAGCACTCTCCGTGACAGTTTGTCCTCCCCAGAACCGTGGTGGGCTTGGTGTTCCCTCCACTCGTCACCAGAAGGAGTTTGCTGGTGAGGTTTCTCCCTGCTGGTTTTACCTCTTTTCCTATGGGCAGAAGTGCGCAGAGTCACCGGGGTAGGGCAGAGCCTTGGAGCATCTGTGGCTGATGGTGGCATGGAGGGTCTGTGGGTGGGATCAGAACTGTGCAGGAAATTGGTCCCACACGGGTTTGGTTAGTTGGGGTTTTTTTAAACATTAATTTTTCACTGTTAAAGGAATCTTCAGCCTGGCCCAAGTGATGTGTCTGAAAGCGCTGGGGTGGGGGAGAGCCTTGAGCCTGTGTACATGAGTTTGTCTATGCTTCCATGGTATAACTGGTCCTTTTTACTTAAGTGCCAAAAGGATGCTTTGAGAAAGAGTAGTTTGGTTTTTTTTTTTTCCTCTTTTTGCTTGGAAGAATCTCAGCCCAATGCTGAGATAACAGTCTGAGCTGAGGAAAAACACTGCTCTGTAATAACTTCCTTTCAGAGGGGACAGGCAGACAAACTGGAGCAGGAGCTGGAAATGGAGCTGGCACAGTGTCCGATGTAGCTGAATCATTACAGATGTTTCTCTGAGTCCCCTTTATTTTTTTTTTCCATTGAAGAAATGGCTGTTTATCAAAAAGTGCCGGAGGAAATGGGATGCAGTTAAGTTCAGCATGGTGATTCCATACAGGACCAACCATTGTCAGTCTGGGGGCTCGGGGGGTCAGAGAAGACTTCTGGCATCCCAACAGCAGCATTTATTATCAGGATTATTGACTGCAGTAGAATTGGAGTGCAACTTTTTGGAAATGACCACATTGTTGCATGAAATTTTTCAAGAAATGGAACCCCCAGTCTGTGTGTGACCTGTGTGAGCCCAGGACTGCTGAAGAATTGGTGTCTTTTTCCTGCTGGAGCTGTGACCCCTGGACAGTGGCTGGAGGCTGGAAGAGGTGACAGTGCTTGCCATGCCACAGACCCTGCCCTTGGGTTTCATCCCAGGGGTGAAAGGTGATGTGGATGCCCAGACTTGATGAAATCAGGGTCTGACTTCTGTTAAAAAAAACAAGAGAGAAAAGAGTTCACTTTGGGGTGGGCTCCGCTGTGGTGCCCTTTGCACATTCCTCATCCTCAGGGAGGGTGACGAGGGCAGAACATGCTCAGAGTCGGGGTGCATGAGCTGCCCTTTTCACCCCTCCTTCTGTGCACCCCAGATTTCCAAAGGCTAAGCCCAAACTGGAAAAAAGGTCTCTCTCACCTCATTCTGCTGCTTTTTTTAAAAATTTTATTTATTTTTATAATGTAGCAACCGAGTATATCAAACCTCCCTGGATTGTTCAGATCCTAATTCTTTATTTAATAAGAATAGTTTATGGCTTCTACATTAGTTTAATCATAAAACAGGACAAAAATGAAATTAAGTAACCCTACCTGTGGATTTGAGGCTGAAAACGTTGGTTTAAAGCCTGCCTGTACCATGTGCCAAGATCCTGAGATTGACCGTTGTGCCACCCTCAATCCATGGGATGTACCTGTGTTGTGTCGTACCCCAGGAGCATCAGAACAGCCCAGTGGTCACACAGCACCAATAACTCCCCCAAGGAAGGGACAGGGCTTTGATTCCACCCATTTAGGTGCTACAAAGATGCTCCAAGGGGCGTAGCCACTCTGCTGTGGAGCCAGGCTGAGAGGGCTGGGAGTGTTCAATCTGGAGAGGAGAAGGCTCCAGGGAGACCTCAGAGCCCCTGCCAGAGCCTGAAGGGGCTCCAGGAGAGCTGGAGAGGGACTGGGACGAGGGCCTGGAGGGACAGGACAAGGGGGAAATGGCTTCACGCTCCCAGAGGGCAGGGATAGATGGGATATTGGGAAGAGATTCTTGGCTGAGAGGGTGGGGAGGCCCTGGCACAGGTTGCCCAGAGCAGCTGTGGCTGCCCCTGGATCCCTGGAAGTGTCCAAGGTCAGGTTGGACAGGGCTTGGAGCATCCTGAGACAATGGAAGGTGTCCCTGCCATGTCAGGGGGTGGAACTGGATGGGCTTTAAGGTCCCTTCTAACCCAAACCAGCCTGGGGTTCTGTGATTCTACGAGCTTATCCTTTGGATACAGAACATGGAATTCACTTGAACACTCTCCATCATCCAGGATTTATGGAAGATAAAACCAACATTGGTGAGCATTTGCTGGGTGTTGGGGCTACTCCAGGGTCAGTGCAGCTCAGGGAATTGGGGCTTCCAGCAGGGGTTCAGCTGCCAGGACCCTGCCAGGGCACACAAAACACCAACAAACAGGAATCATGAATGTTTTGGCTGCAGGAGATACGTCTATTGTGTACAGCTAGGAAGGAACCATCTCCAGAATGCACACACAGCCACATAAGGGGCTGAGACGGCTCTTCTGTGAATCTGGAAACGAGTGTGCTCTTCTGAGAGAGTGGCTGAAGTACAGCCCTGACAAATGGCATTATCCTTCATTCAGGAGGGAACAAGTCTCATACTGAGAACTCTCCTTGAGGATATGAACACCTCAGTCTGTGAAGAAACAGCTCCTCACCGAGAGCAGCATCCATGGAGATAAAAGTCTGTCTGGAAGAGGAGATAAAGCAGCCACAGGAGAAGAATGCAGCTGCAGGTTCAACACTCAGCTGCTTTGAGAGACAGACAGGACTGGGATCGGAGTTCCTGCAAAAAGGCCTTGGGTAGAAGGAACAAATATTTTATGACAAAGAGAAAAGCCTGTGTGATCATGTGATAGACTGCCAGGTCCAAAATTCCACTTGCTGAGGGGAAGGTTTGCTGCAAGGTGGTTGAGAAGAAATAGTGATGTACCCTAAATTCAGAGGTGCAGCTTCGCAAAGGCTCCTTGTGCACCTCAGTTCGTCAAGTTCTGAACAACTGCTTACAGTTGTGTTTTAAAGGAATTTAGCTGTTTGTTTAATCGTAATACTGGGCCAGATTATGTATATGTGTGTGTGCATGTGTGCTTGTCCCTTGAAATCTGTGAGAGCTGGGCTTCTGAACACGTGTAAGTTAAACCAGCAGCCCCCTGTCTAAAGCACATGGAATTTACTTGAAGAGACTCTCCATTGTCCAGGCTTTTTTGAAGATAAAACCAATATTGGAGAGTGTGGGTCAAGCGTTTGAGCTGCTTTGGTGTCTGTTGGGATTTGGGCTTTTCATGTTTTTGTCACTGTCTGGAGTTAGATTTTAACCAAGCAGGGGACAGGCTGGGCTGGAACCTTCTAATGCAGGCCGATCCTTTGCCTGCTCCACGTGCTGCCCTGGTATTTTTTGGGGTTTTTTGCTGGTTCCAGTAGTCCCATGCTACCTTTCTGTGGGGTCTTCCTTGGCATGAGTCTGTGGGGGGAGTTCAGAGCTGTGCTTTGAGCTGAAACAGCAAAGGGAGAATCATGAAATACCTTTGCATACCAAGAACTTGGGGTCTTTTTGTGGTCAGGGAACTGTCCTTCCTAAAGAAGGTCGAAAAAAAAAGGATGACAGAACTGGGATTGGGCTTGGAGGCAGAATCATTTGACCAGCAAACTCTGAGTGCTGACTCTGCATGAGGGATCCCCGCAGAAACCTGTGAAGAGCCTGTGCAATGCCCAAACAGGTGGGAATTCAAACCTGGAAAAGGCTGGAAGATTCAAATAAGTGGAGTTTCTACAAATACAGGAGGATGAGTCGGCACATTCAGAGTGGGTATGCATCACTTCAGCTAAAAGGAGGATGGCTAGACTGGCATTGCTCTGGGACACCCCTCCTCTCCCTAAACCACAGCCTCTTTTTTGGCAGTATGTTTGTAGGGCAGAGGAAACAGTTGCCATTGTGATCATTTTTGTCCCCTCCTAACAGATACCTGCGGAGATGTCTCAGATCTGATGCTGGCACTGAGAGCCGGTGATAGCCTGGTGTGATGGAATCAGAGAATCAGAGACTCAAAAGGGTTGGAAAAGCCCTCCAAGACCATTGAGTCCAATCGTTCCCCCAGAACTGGGTGAGCCCCCATGTTCCCCACTAAACCATGTCCCTGGGTGCTTCACCCACACAGATTTGGAACACTTCCAGGATTGGTAACTCCACCACTGCCCTGGGCAGCCTGTGCCAGGACCTGGCCACCCTTTGGGGAAGAAATTTTCCCCTCATACTCAACCTGAACCTCCCCTGGAGCAACTCGAGGCTGCTGCTTCTTGTCCTGTCCCTTGTTTCCTGGGAGAAGAGATCTGGACCTTCCTGCCTCACTGATTTTGGTGCAGCAACAGCAGCAGCTCACTTGTGTTTTCCACTAAGCCAAAATCCTGGGACAGTGCAGAGATGAGGGATGACCCTGAGCTTGCAGAAGTTACATTTATATAAACATGTATTTATTCCTGCAGCAGAAGCAGCATTTTGGGAAGAACAAGAGAGAAACATAAAATATTCCCCTTCCAGAGACCTCTCTGGGGCCAGCAACGACAGAGGGATGGCATGAACTCCCTGCCTCTGCCACTCAGGGCAGGGCCCAGTCTGGCTGAAATGTGCCCTTCTTCTGCTACAAAAACAATCCCAGGATCCCTAGATGCTCCTGGTGGAAAAGGACAAAAGTCAGAGCGTCCACAAAAAAATCAGTTTTATTAGTAAGTCACACACTTGTCATGGAAATTGCTGTGTTAATCCCAGATCTACTATATAAGCTCATGGCAGTGGGGTTTGGATAAAGGGGTAGGAGGAAAGGGAAAAGAGAAAGGAAGAGGTGAAGAAAAGAGAGGGGGAGAGAGTAATCAGTCAATCAATCAATCAGCAGTCCAGTTCCAGCACGTTGATCCTGCTGTCCGGTCCGGCCCGTGGGCTGTCCAGGGTCCTGCCGGGAGCGTCGCATTTTCTGGACGGGTTTCCCCAGCCTGAGCCAGGTCTCTCACGTTCCGTGCCGGTGAGTTCTCCGGCACAGCCCCTCCTTTCGGACCCTCCTGGAAATGGGCGGGAGGCTTTGATGGCGAACAGCCCCTGCCCCTGCGCGGGGGCTGCACTGGGCAGCGCCGATCCCCAGAACTACAACAAGGAGGTGTGTCCCAGAGGAGCGCAGTCCTGCCCGCGGGGTCCCTTGTCACCCCGTCGTGCGGCTCACCCCCGGCGCTGCCCGGGCTGCCACCGAGCCGGCACGGCCGCGGTCCGCCGCGCCGCCAGGGGGCGCTGTGCGCGGGGGCCGGCCCGGCCCCGCCTCCCGGCGCGCGGTGCGTTTGGCGCGCGCGGCCCGCGGAGGGGGCGGCGATGGCGGGAGGCGGCGGCGGGCCCGGAGCGGGGCCGGTGGCGCAGGGGCTGAAGGAGGCGCTGGTGGAGACGCTGACGGGGATCCTGTGCCCGGTGCAGGCGGTGCGAGCCGCTGCGGAGGAGCAGGTGAAGGTGCTGGAGGTGACGGAGGGTGAGTGAGGGCCGCGCTGAGGGGATGGGGGGACTCCAGGCCGCCGCCGCAGCGATCCCCGGTACCGGCGCCTCATGGCTGCGCCCTGGCCTCGGCCGAAACTTCCAGCCTCGTCGCTCGGGCCGGCGGGAGCAGGCGGCCGTGGCTGGTTTCCTGCCGGCTGTCGGTGTGCGTTCGATGTCTCTCACGGAATCACAGAATAGTTGGGGCTGAAAGGGACCTTTGGAGACCGTTCAGGCCAAGCGCCTGCCCAGGCAGGGTCCCCTGGAGCGGGTGACACAGGGACACGTCCCGGTGCGGTTGGAATGTCTCCAGAGAGCGTCCTCCCTGGGCACCTGTTCCAGCGCTCTGCCTCCCTGAATGTAAAGAGGTCTTCCTCATGTTGAGTTGGAACTTCTTGTGGTACAGTTTATGGCCATTGCTCCTTGTCCTGTCCCTGGACACTACTGAAAAGAGTCTGGCACCAACCTCTTGGCACCCGCCGTGGAGGTACTTGTGTGCATTGCTGAGATTTCCTTCTCAGTCTTCTCCAGGTAAAACAAGCCCAGCTCCCACAGTCTGTGCTCACCGGAGAGATGCCCCAGACCCCTCATCATGTCTGGCCCGCTCCAGGAGCTCGTTGTGATTCTCCGGAGCAGCCCCTGGCCCGGCGCAGCGCCGGGCGCCCGGAGGGACGGGCTGGAACCGCCTGCGGCGGGGTCCCGGCGGGGCTGTTCGGGCACTGCTCTGCCCGGGGCGGCTGGAGGGCTCTGCCGGGGCTGTGTGAGATCTGGCCTCCGAGGAGCGCTCTGAGCTCACCGCGGGTAGGACGTGGAGGGCCCGGGGTGCTGAAGCAGCAGGGCTGTTGCTCTGGGTTCCCTGTTCCACCTCAGCTGGAGTCCTCAGGGTTGGTCACACGAGGGTCGTGGAGAGCCTTTTCATTTGTAGACCCTGCCCTGCTCCCACAGGGATCCTCTTCCCCTCCGGATGTGTGTCCTGGTGTGTGCCCATGTCCTGCAGGTACATCTGTACATCTGTACATGGTGTGTTTGAGGTTTGGGGTGGTCGGGATGTAGCTGTGCCCTCATCCAGTGTGAAACTCCAGTGTCTGTTATGGAAAGCTGAGGTCAAGCAGGACGGTGGAGCTGGATGCCAACTTGTTTATGGGTTTGGAAAGAGAGATTTTAAATTAACAAGCACCCCAAGTTCAAGCAGTGTCTCTAATCATTCCATTACTCTTTGGCCTTCTTCTGGTGGCACTATGTTAGTTCATGCACTGGCTGCTTTTTCTGTGTGGAAGATCCATTTAAAAACCTATGAATGCTAACATTTTATTTTGCTTCAGCCCAAATGACTGCAGTTTGTAGAAACCACAGGAAGATTTGCAGATGATCTGCTGTGATGGGAGCTGAAGAGTGCAGCACTGCAACCCCAGGCCTGAAGTTTTGTCTGTGGCCTGGCAGCTTGATGGGCTGGTTGGTTGTGGACCCTCCTGGAAATTTTGCCTTACCTTTAGTCTGATTGCACTATTTTGAAGGTGTTTGGTGAAGCGTTTTGTGAACTCTTTCTGCTCCTGAACTTCAGCTCAGAAGTGTTACCAGAGGCAGGTTGTGGTACAAAGAGGGAAGGTGTAAAGGTGAGACAGGGTCAAGAGTGGTGTTGTGATTTTGCTGCTCTGGGAGTGAAGGCAGGCAGACTGTTTGATAAAATGTTTGTTGTTGTGCATTCCCTTAATGTGCTTGTACCACACTCAGCTTAGCTCTTCCTGGCATTACCAGGAATTCTGTGTGTTGCTCCCACAGCTCTTGGAGTCTTATTGAGTAGTTTGATGACATTGCAGCAGCACAAGTCTGGAAGTGCTGGGAGGTTCACTGACCATAGAGCCTTGGCCTTCACAGCTACTACTTCACTGGCAGCTTCTCCCTAAAGAGTCTGAACTTTCCATAGTCTGTTTGGGTGATGAATTTCCTGAGAGGAATGTTTTCTGAAGTTCTAGGCAATGGATGTCCCTGAGGTACCTTTGAAAGCCCAGGATTGCAGAATTGCATTTAGTGGGTATTGGGGTAAGAGGAATGGAGTAATCTGCCCTTCTATTCTGTCATGGTTTTCCAAATCTGCTCAAGTCCCCGATACTTCTCTGCTGTTGTAGGGCTGGAACTCTGAGGTCTGGTGCAGGATCTGTCCCTGTGACCTGGAGGAGGCTGTGGAACACCTGCACAAGCAGTTTGCAAGTGACACCAAACTGGAGGGGAGGCAGTTGATGTCCTGAGGGCAGAGCTGCTGTCCTGAGAGCCCTGCAGGAACAGAGCCAGAGGAATTCAGCAAGGCCAGACAGAAGGCACGTTCTGCTCCTGGGGCATCCCAGTGCTGGGATGTGGGTCAGGCACTGCCTGGCCGGGAACAGCTTTGGGACTAAGGGCCAGGAAGTGCCAGTGGACGGGGCAGCTGTGTGCCCTGGAGGCCGCCTGCCGGGCTGTCTGAGCAGGGTCACAGGCAGTGATCAGCCCTCTCTGGTCAGTGGTTAGACCACGCCTGGAATACCTGGGCGGTTTTGCTCCCACCCCCATGATGGGACACAGCAACAGAGGGGAGTGAGTTCAGCAAAGGCTCGTGGGTTGGGTGGGGGAATTGCAGCACTCAGCGCGTGAGGCGTGCTGGGGTTGAGGGGTTTTCCACTGCGGAAGCAAGAGGGTTTTGGGGGTGGGTCTGACAGCAGCTTCTGGTAGTTATGAGGAGATTGTCGGGACACTGAGGTGGGAGAGGATGAGGGATAAATGGGCGCAAACTCGAAACAAGAGGTTCCAACTGGATTTAAGGAGTTTTTAAGCAGATTGTCTGTAAAAGCTGTGTCGTTTCCATCCCTGAATATCTCCAAGACCTGCCTAGGAAATCTGAGCACCCTGGTCTAATGCTGCAGATTCTGCTTTGATCATGGGGGATTGACTGGAAACCTCTCGAGGTCTCTTTCAGGGAATTATTTTGCACACCTTTGATTCCTCCTCTCTTGTATTAGTCAAGCAGCATAGGAAGAATAAGCTATATTCTCCATTCTGTGCTGTCTTTGGTAAGGAGAAGCTTGCAAAAACCAAAAGGAGGAGCTACAGGAATCGGGTGTGTGCCAGCACCATATTATTGAGGTAGAGAAATGTAGATCAGGTGTGTCACAAATACTTAAAAAGAGCCAAGAATGTATCATTAGGCGGCATGAAGAAGATGCTGAAGTAGAAGCGAAGGAGTAGGAAGGAGCACAATGTTGGCACTTTTAATGGAAAACAAAAGAAAGTAGGGCAAAAAAAGATTGAGAAAGAACTAGTTAAAGTCATAAAAACTTAAAATGCTTTCAAATGTTGCAGAGGCTTTGTACACCTCTGCACCTTTCAGAGGTGTTCAAAGTCAGGGATGACTTGGGAAGGTCCATTCAGTGCAGAAGGACTGCAGAGGAGCCACATTCCTTGTGCTGATGTTGACTTGTGACAGTGAGGAGCCTCTGCAGGAGACGTGCTGGGCAATCCATGTCACATTGAAGCCCGTGCAGAAGCAGGTCCACTCACCAGTTTGCCATAAACAGCAAATGATAAAGAATGGATCTCCCAGAGTTTAGAGGGACTCAAACATTCAATTACTCTGCAAAAGCTGGGCTGTAAAACTCGCCACTTAGGGACCAGCTAAGCATTAAGCTGGTAAACATGGGACGGGCTTTAGTGAGGGCTCCAAGGCAAGGAGCAGCAGGGGCTGGTACAGGGGAGTGGGTGTGGGTTTTGCACTGCCTGTTATGGTTAAAATTCAGCAGTTGGGGTGAGAAGAGACAGGCGCATGAAGTTGTTGTGGCAGAAGAATTGTTTGTAGGAGTGCTGGGACTCCCAAAAAGCTGCTAGGAAGTTCACTTGCTGAAACTTTTTGCAGAAACTGAGCTGCTGAGCACAGCTCTTGACTAGCAGGGTCCAGAGTCCCAGGTGAAGCTGAGCTGCTCAGCACATCTGGAAATGATGTGGAACGGAGTGAATAGTGGTGGGACAAAGTTGCTGACAGTGCTGCTCAGTCTGGCCAGAGTGAGAATCAGTGGCACAAATTACAGGATGATTTCACAAGGTGGGTTGAATGCAGACACTGAAGCTAGTCAGTGTTGGTCAGCAGAGTAGTGTTGGGGGAGGGGAGACAGTCCAGATAATGCCCTAAAAAGTTATGGGCGGTCCTAACTATTGTCCTTGGGAGAAGAAATCCCATTGTCCGTGCGGAGAGTTCCCTGAAAATAGCCAATCGCTGCTCTGTCATGCTCCAAAAAGCCAAATGGACCGTTAAGGAGGGAATAGAGAACAAAGCCGACATAAATTCCTCATGCCAGTGCTGCGTGCATTACTGGCCTGCTGCTTTGGCAGGGATCAAGCAGGGCAGCAAAAAGGCAGCACAGACACTCGCAGAGGTGTGGAAAAGCTTGTTTTTTCAAAGGACCATTGGCTTTTCTGCCTGGGAAAGGGTTAGCAGAGATGGAGGCCCTGAAATAATAAGCTACAGAGAAGATGAGTTAGGAGGGATTGCTTGTGACTTCTCATAAAGCTGAGATCACAGAATCGTGGAATATCCTGGGCTGTCAGGGGAAATGAATCTGAAACAGGCAGAATTAGGCTGTTGCCCCAGTGTGCAAGCTGTGGAATTCATTGCTGCTGGATGTTAGAAGTAGAAATGGTTTTAAAATGATTTAACATTTCTGGAGGAAAAACCTCATCAAGAACCGTTGAGCACAGTGGTTGGATGTAACACCCACTTCAGGAGGTTCCTAATGCCAGCATTTCCTAGGGAGTGTTGGGGCAGCATTGCTCTGCCCCCACCTCTTTTTCTAAGCTGCTCACAGATTGGGTTGTATAATGTGGTTAAGCCAATGCAGCTGTTGGCTCTCCTGTGTGGTGTGTGCTGCCCTCTCTTCCAGGCAGGATTTAGCCACGTCAGGATGGTTCAGGTGTTCAGAGGACGCAGCTGAGCTACCTGAAGCAGGTTGACAGTGGATCTGGCCAGTGCTTGTGCAAGGAGATGAGTAGCAGTGCACTGTATAAGCCTCTGGAACAGGCTGAACTGTTCAAGGGGAGTCTCCTGTCTGACCCCATACGTGTTCTCTGGAGGAATATGGGATGTCTCCTCTGGATTAAGGACATGGTAGCAGTTTCTTCCTGTCGTGTCACCCTTTGGCAACTGCCAGACATGTCTCAGCAACTCACCTCTCACCTTCTTCTGCAACTTCCTTCTCCTGAGGAAACAGGCACCGCTTGGGGCAGCTTGGGGATGGGAGATGCTTTACTGTCGGTCTCTGGAAAGAGGAGAATTCACCTGGTGACCTTTGTTGTCTCTAGATTTTAGTGGAACATAAATATAAGCAATGCCTGAGACTGCAGGGGGAAGGCAGAGAAATGAGCTGCAGCTGTGGGGTGGTGCTGCTGTGTGTCTAACTCGTCTTGACTGTGGTATCATCATGTTGCTGGTGAGCTGGGGCTTCTGTTCTCGTTATCTGGTCCATCCAGGTAGCACCACGCACCACCCCAATGGTGTGCACTACTGCCTGAGTACTGTCATATGACCTGAGGATAATTACCTAATGTGGAAAAATGATCTCTTCCTCTAGGCCTTACTGTATTGGGGAACATGTGTGGAGCCCAAGTCATCTCCAGGAATGTCAGAGCAGGGCAGTGGCACTCGGAGGGAAGTTCATACCCAGCAGGAGGGCTCAGACTGCTGAGAATCACAGACTGTTCTAAGTTGGAATGGACCCACAAGGATCATCCAGTCCAACTCTGTTGAATGGCTTCCGCCCTTTGGAGTGGAGCAGTGTCTGCCACACAGTCCTCTGAATTATGTGGATAAGGAGGTTTGATGGCGGCTTCTCAGACAGCTAGAAAACACTGCTCCCTGCAGTCCAGGTTAGATACCAGGTTTGATGTTTTATGATGACAGTATTTAGTTTCTGAACTGTCTGCTCTTGTGCTCTGGAAATGTGGTGAGAGATGAATGGCTCCAGGCTGGAGAATTGCCTTTCTTTTGCCTGTCTGCCTTATGTGTTTCTGTGTGTCCTTTTTGCAGGTAGAAAGGCATCATAAGGCCATCTTCAGCACGGTTTGTGACACCCTGTGTCTGAAAAGGTGCCTTCAGCTCAGTCCTTTACAAGGTTGTTTGTTGCCAAAAGCTGAGACGTGCAGGTGGCTGTGAAGATGGTGCTGACCCTGGCAGATTGACTCTTGTGTCAGTCTGGGCATGCTGATCCTCTTGTCCATCTTGTTTGAGACTGGTCCTGTCTAGGAGACAACCAGTGCTTTGAGCTGAATGTGATTTCAGCATGGAAGCTTGGCTTTATGGATCTTGTAAATGTTCTTTCACTGTCTCCTCTTCCAGAGCAGGTAGCTCAGCACGGTGCTTTAAAGCTTGTTGTTTCTCTGATGGTATTTTCATGATAGAGTTTGCTGTCCGTTTGTACCAGAACACCTACAGCTGCCATAATGGCACAAAACATATTGCATCACTTGTGCTTCCCTGGTTCAGCATGTCTTTGCTTATGGTCAGCTCCTTCCCAACAGAACTGCTTTAATATGGCTTCAGGAGGGATTTCAGTGTTGCATCAGGTACTCTGTGAATACATAATTTTATGCCATAATCCCAAGCATTGTTTGGAAGGAGAGATTCTGGGGAATATAAAGACATGACCACAACATGTGGTTGTGTGGTGCTCTTTTGGCTGTAACTTGAATTGTAGTAGAGTGAGTGATGGGCAGAAATGAGTGGAAGGCCTGTGGGTGGATTGAGCTGAATTCATAACAGGAGTAAACTTTAACGTTGAACTGATTTGTAACGGGGAAGTTGAAACAAGAAATGGCCACATTGCAACATAGGATCCTGTCAGTCCGGAAGAAAGGTTATTCACAGCAGCAAACACCAGTGTTTGCTCTGTGAAATGCTGCAATTATGTTGAGTGTAGAGAGAAGTTGTAAAGAAGGAATTTCAAAGGAGGTACTTAAAACCAGCCCAGCTGCTGGAGAAGTGTGACCTCAATCTTTCTGTCTCTTGCTGAGAAATCAGGAAAATATGAATGCAGTTTTAGAGGTGTGCTAACAAAAGGAGTGCTTTTGGAGCAGTTCTAGAGCATCATGATGGAGGATGAAGAAGTTCCTCAAAGCAGTGTGTGTGTAGAGTGTCAGAACACTGGTTAAGCATTAGATTCTTGCTTGATGTTTCCTCTTAGTCTGTCTGCAGATCCTCATCCTATTCTGTGCTGGTCTAATCTTGTGGCTGACTCTGCTGTGAGCAGGAGATTGGACTGGGTGACCTCCCGAGGTCCCTTTCAACCCAAGTTGCCTTATGATGTTGTTATTGAAAGCCAGTCCCATGGAAAACATCTGTGCCTGTGTGGCTGAGGACCACGATGGACAAGGGTGGGCAAGGTAAAGGAAAGTCAGTTTCTGGTGCTGCTGTGGTGGTGGTGAGATCCAGCCTCTGCGGACCAAGTGCTGCCCTAGTTTGGAGTGTCAGTGGCCAGGGGGCCGCCTGGACTCACCAGACTGGCTGCAGCCCTTTCCTCCACCTCACCCTGTCTCTGCCCTCAGCAGGGACAACGAACCTTTAACAGCTCCTAAGCCAGCTCTGCATGCATGTGCTGAGCTGACTTCATCAGTACTGACCCGCTTCAACTAGGCACATAGGTGCAGATAGAAACTTCTGCTCATTTATTCCCTCCTTGCTTACTATTAATTTTGGGGTTTTTTGCTTAGTTTCACTAAAATGTTGGGGGCAAAGAGGTTACATAAACTGGTCACATGGTAGATAGAGCTTGTTGTGAAAGAGGAGAGTTTGATTTAATTAATATTGCGGTTAATGAAGAAGAGAAGCAGAGCTGGGAGAAAATGTGTTTACTAAGTGCTCTATGCCAGGCCCTTCATTAAAAGCTTCTGATCTTTGAGGTTTACAGACTTTATCTCGGGGAGAAGACTTGGTATTTCTGATATCTCAAATCTACAAAATATAAGGGGAGGAATTGCCTATCAAGGTCCATTTGAACTGCATTTACCCATGATAAAGACGAAAGTTTCCAGCCAACTGGGAAAAAACCCAACCATAAACCAACCCTTTGAGAAAAGAGGAGCCAGTGAGCTGTACAAGGGTCAGTGTAATAGCAGTCCCTGAAAAGATTCTCAGAGCAGCTCATTAAACAGCTTGTCAGTGTCTATAACAATAGGATAAATAGTTGCTACACAACTAGTATTGTTTTATGTGATCTGTTCTTGATAAATCCATCTGATTTTGGTTTGACAGGAGAGCTGGCTTATTGCTTAAACACGTGCTGGGTATGAGTGATCTGAATTGGGCAGGATTCCTGATAGGAATTTGCTGCAATGGTAATTTATCAGTTAAGAAGATATAGTTTTGTAATATTTTTAAGCAGTACATCAGGCTGAAAACCTGGGTGGGGGAGGAGGGGGTTGTCAGTGACTTACTGCCACACCCAAGGGGATTTTTATGACAGAACTCTTGGTCACTGCAGCAGTGAGTATCTCTGGTGTCCCAGTGATGGCACTGCAGTCTGCCTGGGGAGCAGAACTAAGGTGTTGGAAAATGGAGAAACTAAATATTATAAATCACAGGCAGAGGACTGTTTGCAGAGAGAATACATCCAGTTCATACACGTAAACAAATTAAGAATTGTGAACTAGAATACTGAATTGTAGCTGTGTGAAGCTGTTGCAGTTACTCTGGCTTCTTTTATACCTATTTTTACCCTTTCTAGCTTTCCATTTATACTCTTTATACCCTTCCAACTTACCCTTTAATGATGAGGCTGAAATGCAATGCCACACTTGAGCATGGAAATCGCAGATAGCACATAGAATAATGACTGCTTCACTTAAGAGAAGTATTATGTTAAGTACATCTTGGAATGAGGCTCCCTGCTTTCACAGCTGGGATAAGAGGGTTATTTTCCTCTTTTTTAAATGCATGATATGTGAAGAAAGGGTAAAGGAACTGGGTATGTTCAGTGTGTGCTGGGGAGAGGCAATTATCTGCCAGCCCAGAAAAGCCTCTTAGCAGTGGGGTGGGTATCAGGAGACGCTCAATAACCATTTGTGGAGCACTCAGATGTGCTGCTGAGGGAAGTCAAAGAACTCCTTTTGAGAAGAATTTTCAGTCTGTTTTTGTCAGGGATGCTGTCAGCACCTTTAGCCTGTCTTCAGGAGGCAGGGTGTGCTGACAGGACCCCAGGGCATAACTGTCACACTTTGGGACACGAGGGAATGACGCAGGCAGCCGGAGGGTCAGCAGGAAAGTTCTGTCTTTAATTTTCTGACTCCATCTTACATACAATTCTTTCAGAAGGCACAAGATTGGCTACATAGGTTGCCACGTCTTTGACCTCATTGGTGAAGACCACCATCAGTCACCTTTCTCCTCCCAGAGGAGAAATATGTAAACAAAAAGATAAATTCTAAAAATATACATTGTTTTCTTGAAGCTGCGTGAGAACAAAATGCAAACACTGAAAAGCAGGCAAAGTTAGAGCAACATAAAACGGCACAAATGTGTTTCTTAAGCAGACCAGTGAAATTAAGTGAAGTATTTAGGACAGTTATCAGCTGCTTGGAACTTAAAATTACAATTTTAAGCAAATTTATGTGTGGATTTACCATACCAGAAGAGCTGCTCTTCCTGGCTTTTATTTCCTAAGCTCAGCATCAATAGAATTGTTACAAGTGTTTGAATTCTGCCTTTGTCATGGAGCTTGCTTGGCAAGAAGCCACAAGAAGCTCTTGGTTTTCCTGGAGAGATTCTTTGCAGGAGAAGGTCTCGCAGCCCCAAGGATTGTCCAGGCAGTGCTGGTGTCACTGTGCTGGGCAGGGTTTGCTTGGGAAGGTGTTTGGTGTGTCCTGGGCAGTCATACCCGCACATCCCTGTGGATTAACCCAGGCTGTCCAAAAAGGGACTGCTGGCTGCCAGCCTGCTGCTGTTTTGCTCCATCCTGGATCTTTTCCATGCATCTCTCCTGTAGGAACTGGAGTGATGATTTTACATTGTAGGTAAGATTTTTATATATGTATTTAAAGTTTAAATAATTTGTTTGTTATTAGCCTGCATTGCAAAATTTTCTGCCCATGAGAGAAGAAAATTAGATGCCAAGACAATAGATGAAGTTTTTGTGAAGAGCACAGGGGAGAATTAATGCTCATGATTTATTTGAGTAGCTGTGCTTTGGAATTGCCTTCTCCTTCCTGCGTATGAGTCAGTCAATTGGTATGAGGTCCTTCTCCAAAAATCTTGATGACTTTTGCTGTGTGGCAATAAAGGTTACAATATCAATATTTGTTTTTTTTTCCTTGCAGAATTTGGTGTTCATTTAGCAGAACTGACTGTGGATCCTCAGGGAGCTCTGGCCATCCGGCAGGTGAGTTTGCCTGAACTGCAGAAAGAATTTTGATGGAAATTTCCTTGGGTTTTAAAATATTCTTCTATGTTTTCAGGTGAAAAATTTGGAGTAGCTTTCTGTTACTGTTTCTCCACTTTGTTTTACGTTTCTCTAGAGCCTTTCTTTCAACACTGTTCAGGTGTTACACTCTTATATTTTTGAAAAAAAATTTTTTGGACTTTATAAACCTGGTGCTGAGACAATACTGTACTGGAAATGGACACAACTTAGGAGGTGGGTGGTTGACATCAGCAAGCAAAAGTGTGGCTTCTCTTTGCAGAAGCTTTTTCTGTGGGTGTTTTCCTCCTTGGAAAGTAAGTTTTGATTCTGTATTTCTTTAATTACTTTGTGACCTGTATCTCGTGCCTTTCTAGAGCTGCTGCCTTGGGTCAGTGCTGTGCAGGCCATTGCTGCTCAGTGGATATCCAGCAGTTCTTTTTACTGCAGTAACTTTGTGGTCCATTTCATGGATTTTTTGCATTTTTGGCAAGTCCTGATGCCCCTGTAAAAGAAGCATGATGGGACAGGAGGCTGAGCAAATGGGTCAGGAGTGATCCTTGCACCAGGATATGTCCCTGATTCCTGACCTCTCTCCTGATACAGCTGGCGTCTGTTATTCTGAAACAGTATGTGGAAACTCACTGGTGCTCTCAGTCTGAAAAGTTTAGACCTCCAGAGACCACAGAACGGGTAAGACTTGGTTTCATGTTATCCTGTTTGAAACACTTTATCCATCAAGAATATTAATTCTGTAGGCAGTTAAAGAAGTACCAATGCCCTTGTGAATTTGGAGGATTAATGGCTTCAGTTAAGGTTTTTTGACATTTTCCACTTCAGAAATCTGTTTTCAGTTGCTTAAAACACCACTGGGCTTGAGAAGCTTGGGCTGCTTTCTGTAGGGAAAGTTCAGCCACAATGCTCCTGCTACTCTCAGAACAAGACTAGAAGAAAAGCTGCTACTTAAGTTTCATGAATACTGATTCTGGCACTCCTTTTTTTGAGATTTGCTGAATCTTTTGTTATACGTCTTGGGACTTAAAAGTTATTTTCCCATGACAGATTTTAGTTTAAAGCTGCTGGGTTTCGTTAAGAACCTGTTCAGCAGGAGTATTTAACAGCTAGGATGGCCGGAGATTCCAGCCCTTTCCACTCTGACTGTTGACTGGAGCATCTTTCGTATCTGGAGTATGATTCATCCCATCCAGAGATAATTGCTTGAATTATGCCCCAGAAGTGGCTTTTATTTTTTCCTGTCCCTTCAGGGCTGGGTGACTGTTCTTGTTTACTGAAACCTTCCAAAGTAAGCAAACATAGTCCCTGACACTGGAGCTGGAATTTATCTCAGCTAACTCTGGATGTTTTCCATGTAGATCTGTACATCCTGTGTAGCTGCAGCTGTGAGCTATTTACTCTGTGCTTGTCTGATGCTGTGAGATGATGTTAAAACACACCATGCAGTTTTCCCTAAAAAATTACGGGGTGTAGCGTGCAGTAGTGTTTTTGTCTCCTGGATGTTCGTTTTGTAAAACCAATATTGAACCAATATCAGGATACAGTCATAGCTGTAGATTTTCTCCATTAGATTATGCCAGGGCTGTGGATCTACTCTAAATGCTGTTGTTTTCTGCAGGCAAAAGTTGCGATCAGGGAGCTGCTGCCCAACGGGCTGAGGGAGTCCATCAGCAAGGTGCGCTCGAGCGTGGCCTACGCCGTGTCCGCTATTGCCCACTGGGACTGGCCCGAGGCCTGGCCCGAGCTCTTCAACCTCCTCATGGAGATGCTGGTCAGCGGGGATGTCAACGCAGTGCACGGCGCCATGAGAGTGCTCACAGGTGTGTGGCTGGGCAAGCTGCTCTAGGAAGCTCTTGAGGCTTTTCCTTGTGCCGCTATTCTGTCATGTTTCATCCAAACTGAAGAAATTGGAATTTTCTTCCTCTCTTCCCCTGGGCCCGGTGCCTGTCTCTGGCTGTGGAATCGTGTGCTCAGCAGGTGTCATGAGGGCTGGGGAAGGAGGTGCTGAGCTGCAGGTTAAAGCTCAGCAGGGACTTGGATTGTAACACCCTGCTTTCCAGATACCTGCAGTTTCTATTGTGATATTTTTCTGCTTGCCTTTGAGGATTGCCTCTGGTAGATCAGATGACCCTAGTCTAGTGAAGTGCAAATCAACATGTTCCAATGCACTTAGTGTTTCCCAACGGTTCTATTTTTGCTGCTCCCTACAAATTGGATTTCTTACAAGTACTTCTCTTCCTTTTCCATTTTTTAGAATTTACCCGAGAAGTGACAGACATACAGATGCCACTTGTAGCTCCGGTTATTCTTCCAGAGATGTATAAAATTTTCACAATGGCAGAGGTATGATCTTCACAGGAAGGTTGGTACTGGATGAAATTAGTGGGAATGTTTCTTGGAACAGAGAAACTCCTGATTTAATGGTTAAGTCATCCTGTATATGACTTAGACTTAAAGGATTTTCTTGATGATGGCAGCTAATGTTTCAACAGAAAAGTTGAAGCCAATAATAAAATAAGAGAATAAAGCTAAAGCAAAAATGAAATACAATTAAAAGATAATTAAAGGAAGTATCTTGTGTAAGAAGAATGTTGTGTTCCTGATGTTTAACTCTTCTCTAGGTGTATGGGATTCGCACGAGGTCACGCGCAGTGGAGATATTTACAACGTGTGCGCACATGATCTGTAACATGGAGGAGTTGGAAAAGGCAAGAATTTAACTTGACCTATAAGATACTTTGAATTCAAACTGAGTGAGGTTCTAAATAATTGTTAATATGGAAATGAAACACTGGAAAATTACATACTGTGTCAGCTGGAATTCGGGGGAAGAGGCTGTAATTTAATACATGTAAAGTGGCTGACTCCCTGCTTTACATGCATGCCTTGATAGTGGGACTCGGTTTCCATAATTAGGGTTATTTTATTGTTTATCAACAGACATGTTTGTAAGAGCTCAGGAAAGGGAGGAGTCAGCATGGGGAGGAGATGGAGTATCATCCCTTTGTTTGGAAATGCCTGGCTTAGCTTTCAGCCTTCAGGGAAACCATGTGTCCCATCACCTGCCAGGCCTTGGGTACCTGGGTGACAGCAGACCCTTGGGCGAGGCTTTGGTTCCAGGCTCCTGGAGCTTCACCCGTGCTTCAGGAGGTGCCTTGGCCTTGTGGGGGGTGGGGGAAGCCAAACCCAGCCCAGTTTTGGAAGAAGAGCTGTTAAGAAACAAACACAGTGGTCAAGCAGCTTTATGCATGAGTTTCCTGTCTGGCTCTAACTGAGCACATCTGCATTTTAAATGGCTTTTGACAAGTGGCTTTTCCAGCCCTCTCAGACAATAAATAGTTATTTTTGACTTTTTGGGGTGTAAGGGTAGGGAAGGGTGACTCTGAGTCTAGTGGCTGGTCACTGCTGAGTGGCTCAGTGTGCTGTTCCCTCCCTGTTTGCACAGGGAGCAATCCAGTGCAGACTTCTGGAAAGTTCTGGTAATTACACTGTATCTATACTGCCTTGACAAGGTTATTCATGCACTGTATGGTGCACCTGGTACTGGTATCCAATAGATAGTAGTAGGTCCTCACTCTTATTCTGGAGAATGGCTGAAAGTGTCCTTTACATTGAGTATTAAACCTTTTCTATTGCAATTTTACTTAGAAGAAGGGAATCTTTTTGTAAATGGAATTTCATAATTGATTTAAACATAGGACTTCACTGTCCTGGCTGTGGAGTTATGAGGAATAATCTCAATAAAATTATTTTGGTCCTGTATTACTTGCTCTGCCAAGGACTGCTTATGGAGTGCTCTGACATCTGGAAAAATACTTGCTGAATTTTCCTAGGAAGAATCATCCTGTTAATCTTCAGGCCAGCTGTTGATATTCAGCTTGTTTGGTTTGGGGGGTGGAGGCTCTGCAGGGAGATAAATGCCAGCCGCAGGGTTTGGAGTAATTGTGTGTATGATGGAGCCACCCCAGGTTGGTTTTGTAGCCTGGGGGTGCTGGGGTGCAGGGCAGGATTCAGCTCATCACATGAAATGCCTCTCTAGGAGGGGGTGAGCACTCTTCTGGGGCTCTCCAGACTGGATTGTCTGGATCTCTCTTGAGACTCCAAAGTAATGAGTTGGATGCGTGTGTTTTGTGGCAACCTGTGCTGTGGGGTTCTGAAGAGTGGGATTCATCTGAGCTTAGTTCCTAACACAGAGAGCCCAAGTGATGTCTGAAACAGCTTTCACGTGACTTTGCAATATTCTGCAGTTGCCATGCGTTTCTCTTTTGTACCAAAAAATGCAATTGCTGTTGCTTCTTGTTCTTTACCTGTCAGATGTGGGGGTTCTGTATCTGGTATTCAGCTGTGCTTGCACTGTCTGTAACCAGGGTGCTGCCAAGGTCCTGATTTTTCCTGTGGTGCAGCAGTTCACAGAAGCCTTTGTGCAGGCCCTGCAGATGCCTGATGGACCAACATCGGACAGTGGGTTCAAGATGGAAGTTTTAAAGGTGAGTCACTTAGGGCTGATTAAGTGGAGAAAGAGTTGAATACCAACACACTCAGATGTGCTGGAAAGCAAACTCAAGTGGCATATCTCCTAATATTGCTCATGGTATGAGCAGTGAAGGCTTTTGGCTCGCAGCACCATCCACAGTGAAATAAATTGTTCGCCTGTACTGAAGATACCTATAATGAGATCCATGAGGATCTCTCTGTAAAATGATCCATAGGAATCTGGTCCATAGGACCATCTGTCCTTGTCATTTCTGATCTAATGTATCTTGGGTATGTCTTGGACACCATAATCTGTAGTTAAATACCAATCTTTTTTAAAGGTGCTGCAGAATTCTGCTGCAGTGAAGTTGTAAAAGATTATTAAGTGCAGGTGATTTTCTGGAACTTGCCTGCTCTTTAGTGCTAAATGATCTCAGAAAGAGAGTTGGAAGGTCTTTGTACTGTCCTGGTTTCCTGGAGAAAGGAGATTGGATTGGAGAGCTCTGTGTGCATGGGGACGAGAGCCAGTGCAGACTCCTGTAACAGCTTGGGAGGCACTGGGAGTGGTGCCTGCAGCATGGGAGAGCAAGGAGCCAAAAGCATCAGTTGCAGGATTAAATCCAGATCTTTCATTTCCCTGCCTGTGTGTTGGGGTGAGCAACACTCAGGTCAGTGTACAGGTTTCTGAGGTTGGGCACTGAGGCCCATTCAGTTCCCTAAAGAAAGCAATAAGGGAGTTACTGAAGACAAGTGTCAAAAGTTTTTCAGGATGACCAACTTTGTGCTGAAATAATGAAAATACATGATGGGAGGGTGCTGTTGTGTTACACAAACCAGCAGTTCCTGAGCTCTGTGTTGTGGAACTTGTCTCTGTCCTGTTCAAGGCAGCAGTACCTGGTCTGGGCATCCTGTGGCTTCTCAGTGAGGGGCTGCAGGTCTCATACTCTAGGAACAACTGGAGCTGTTCTTGCTGTGCAGCACTACTGAAAAGGAGTTTGGGGAAGGATATTAGCAGGTTTTGTTGAGTATCTCTTGTGGTTTTTTTTTCCTTTCTGTTGCCTATGCACTGGGATTCCTGGGGCAGTGATATACGGCAACAGCAGCATGAAAGGAACGCTGCAGGGTATCATCTTGGTTAGAACAGGCTGCAGCTCAAGAGTGTTTGGATCTCTTACTCCAGATACTCACATTTGGATTGTTAATGAGTACTGGTATTTTTCAGCCTCCACAGAAAGCAGTTGTAACTGATGGCTTCACTCTAAACCAGGCCAGACCAGTTCTGTTCTCATTACATCCATGTATTCTGCAGCCTTTTGTGTTTTTTTAAGTGAGTGTTTTCTGGCATTGGGCTGTTTGCATGGGTATGTCAGCACGGGTCCCACCAGGGGGTTCTTGAACAATGTGTCAGGCTGGGAAAGTCTCTGAGAAAATGTCACCATGTTCTTGCTCTGCTCCTTAGCTGTGTGAGGGCCTCTGTCTTTGGCCTCTGCAGGGGAGGTACAGCACAAGAGGATTTGGATGTGAATACACTGCTGGGTGTTGGGTGGCATCGATGGCAGCAGAGAATCATTGTGGATTTAAACAGTAAATTCAGATCTGCTGCTGACAAGTGGTTTGTAGGAGGCTCTTTTTGAAGAGATGAGTCTTCTGGCTGGTGACTTAAGGCAATTCATGGTTTTGTCACTTTGGGTTTCTAAGCTGATGACAGCAATTTTCTGAGGAAAAAGGGATTCAGGTGAAAGACCTGTGAATTGCCTTCTCTTCCAGAGAAGTGGATTTTATAGTCATTGTAATGCAGAAGTAAGAAATCTAAGGGGATTATTTAAACCAGCTCTACAGATGAGGTCATTACAGGAACTCCTTGAAAAGCTGATGCAATGGAAGAGGCAACTGAGACTTTTTTATAGCACATTTTCAACCAGATGCAGACTCAATCTCATCTTCTTTCCCTTAATGAAGTGCTGTGCGGCAAATGACAGGAGGACTTTTTTTTCCTTCTCTGTCACTTGAGGGCTTTGTACTCCAAGGTTCATGAAGTTCTTGATGGAAGTTAGAGGCAGCCCTGACCTAAACTGTTGTGCTGCTCATGTCAGAGTGTTCTGCAGGATAGTGGCAGAAGCTTTAAGGAATGCTATTGAAGTGTGCACATCTGCCTGATCCCCTGGGACAGTTATCCTGGTTAGGGGAGTGACTAGTTTGGATCACTTCATGGGGAACCACTGTGGGTTAATGTGTCCCAAGTTGTTCCCAATACAGTTACAAGTTTTTAAGCAGTTATCAGCAGGAAAACAGGGCCTTTTATCCTTGGAGGAGATGGGAGGTTTGGCCACAACAAAAATACCATCAAGTGTGAGGACTAGAAGGAAATACCCATGGTGTAATTTATTCTTGTGTTTGATAGTTCAGCATGAATTAAATTGGTGTCTCTAAGGATGGATGAGCTGCAACTGTGCAGTTCTTGAATCCTAATTCCGGTGTTGAACATGCTACTATTGATTGTTTTCAGAGAAACAAAGTGATTAAACATGACAGGTGACAGTTTTAAGGTAAATTTCACAACAATGGGATACAAATTGGAATACAATGGTGTACTTAGTGCGCGGTAATATATCAGGAACACCAATTAACACAATCTTGCAGCCTTGCTGTTGTGCTTCTTCATTTGTGCTTAGTAGTTGTTCAACACCTGTGGGTCAGAGAAGTTATGCTTACATTTTTCTTGATGCTGGAACAAATAACTAGCTAGAAAAAATAATTAATCATAACCTTTTTGTCCTTGGATGGAAGATGAGGTGGTATCTGTGTCTTGTGGCAAGCTTCCCAAGTTTATGAACAAGGTACTTCACCTGCCTCTGCTGAACTCTGACAGTCAGCTTTAGTGTGCTCTCTAAGTATTTCTTAAGCTTTTTATCCAAAAATTTAGGGATTCCTTCTCTGTTTAAAGATGCAATCAGGAAGAGAAGCAATAAAAGGCCTTGATAGAGTGACTTGAAGGAGCAGTGCTCTGAAGAGAGAAGGATAAGGGCTTTCTTGAAGGATTAATAGGTGGTGGAGCAACACGTGGGGATTGGCAGAGGATCTGTGAAGCAGTTCTTTGAATTCAGACAAGCAGTGGGAATTGGCAGAATGAGGGGCTAGGGGTTGAAATACAACATCTGACAGGAGAGTGCTCTGATTTTTAATGACTTGCTCTGCAGGACTGTGGTGACCTTGCAAATGCAGCCTTCTATTGTTACCGCCACAGAACCATTGACTTGAAGAAATCCCTTAGCACTCCAACAGCGCTTCCTGCAGAGTTGGTTGGGCGTAGAGCTTAGAAACATTTACATAGGGTTCATATGCAGTGGCTTATGGAGCAAGTCTGTTTGGATGCTCCTGTGGCCCTAGGCAAGGTGTTGAGTGTGCTGCAGTCCTGAAGATCAGGTTCACATCCTTTGCCAGCACCTGCGTAATTTTTTTCCCCAGACACTTCAGCAGGTCTTTTCTGTAATGCTTCCTTCTAGCACCTGCCAGACTCATTCCCAAACCCACATATCTGGGTTATTCCTGATGCCTGCACATCATGATATTAGATTGCAGTTGTTTTCCTGGAAGGTGAATTACTGGTTTTTTTGTTTCTATTAATGTACCCACTGCTGCAAACAAACAAACTTCACAGAGTGGTTTGTATTGGGTTGTAGTAGTTTGAAGGCAAAACAAATGAGAGGCTCCAAGTCAGAGATACAATTTAATAGGAAAAAAAAAAAAGGAAAGAAAGTAAAATAAAATCGATGCAATAATACAAAAGACCACTGACAGAGTCAGAATACAACCTGAGCGTAGTGATGGAAGCAGTCCAGATGAGGTGGTCTTCCTGAAGCAGTGATCCTGTAGAAAGGTCTGGTAGCTCGGGTCCTCTGGGAATCCAGTGGGTAAGTGCCCCTCTGGTGTTCAGAGTCTCAGCTTATATCCAGGCTGGAATGTTTGGTTTCTCCCTCTGGGCGGAGCATCCCACAATGGGATGGTGAGTCATGTGATAAGGCCTGATGGGCCCATTAACAGGAGGTAGTCCAGGAGGGGGTTATCTGTGAGCTGTGTAGCAAAGGTGCTGATGGCCCATTAACAGAAGATAAGCCAGAGTGGAGGAGGCAGGGAGCACTGCCTCACCTGGTTTCAACAGTTCATGAAGATGGTGATAGAATATACTTCAACCCAGGACATGGGTAAGCACAAACAAACTGACATCCATGTGTCTGGGAGCAGCCGCCTCTCAGGCAGTTTGTGAGGAGCTGTTCTGTAACAAGTGTGACACAGGTGGAGCTGTGTCCCTGGGGAGGAGAGGGGGGAGTGTGAGCTCTCTCACTCCTGTACGGTCCCAAAAGGCTTTTGGCAAGTGTCAGTGGAAGGGCTCCCCTAAGTCAGGATGATCAGCTCCATGAAAGTCCAGGCACAATCCCCTGTGGAGCTGCTAAGCTGCTCCCAAAGCAGCCCCTGTGCTGGGCTGGTACAGCCAGAATGGGAAGGGAATTGATCCATCTCCTGTGGGTGTTTGCTTCTCCAGCTACTCCCTGGGTGTGCAATGGATTTACTGCTTGCATGGGTAGAAGTGTGGAAAATGGGCAATAGTCTGGTTTTACATGACATTAGAGTTCATTATCTGGGACAAGACACTTCCAGGATAATTGTGTCCAGACAGTGCTGCACTATGTTGTGCTGTGGATTTGAGTGATTGTCTTACCATTGTGTTATGGCATTGTCTTCACTCCAGAGTGCCACATCCTTTTGCTTCCCTGCAAAAGAGGAAACACCAAGAGATGTGTGTTGGTCAGTGTTTGAGCAAGAGAGGGGACTGTGCAGTCAGGAGTGAGAGGCAATCTCAGTGACAGGAAGACTTTGGAGGATCTCAGTTGTTAATGAAACAGCAGCCTGTGATTTGAGTGTGTTGATGGTTTTCCCAGTTTCACTTTTGGCTGATATTCTTTTTGGTTCCAGGCTGTGACAGCACTTGTGAAGAACTACCCAAAGCACATGATTTCATCAATGCAGCAGATCCTGCCCATCGTCTGGAACACCCTGACGGAAAGTGCTGCTTTATATCCTTGGTAGTGAAGGGATTTAACTGGAATCGAACGAGACAAAGTCTCATACCCACTAATGACCTGACTGCTGGAGAGGCACAATACATGGAGTGCTCTGCCCTGCCAGACAAAATGGCATCTGTCTGTTACTTCCGGAGGCTCCGTTAAGTTTCTTTAGCTTGCAATGTATGCTGGTTGATGCATGCGCCCTGTAGAACTGCCATCATGAGCTCTGCATTGTTTCTGGTACTTTTTGGTAAAAATTGTCTTCTTAAAAAGATGCTGGTCACAGTGTAAAGGCTTCAGAAGAAGGAGAACAAGCAGTACCCCATGCTGCAGCAGAACTAATGGCTGATTGCACTTGCTGCAGAGGCTGATTCGCCGTTTGAATTTTCAGTCAGTGCTCCACTGCACACCCAGCTGTGTCAGAGTGGTCTGTGGGTGCATTGCCCAGTACTTGAAAACTGACAACTCAAATCTCTCCATATTGTTTTTTCACACCCCTATTAAAATACAGTGGAAGATGTCCCTACCCATTGCAGGGGGGTTGGAACTACATGGTCTTTAAGATCCCTTCCAACCCAACCATTTTGTGAATCTGTGAAAATACAAGGAGCTGTTTGTTGGATTTTTGATGGTATATTTTTCCCTCTCCTGTCTTGATTCCCACTACGGTCCTGCTGGTACCTGAGCTCACAAAATGGGCTTTTGTTCACAAAAAAGGGGAGAGTCTTGTTCTTTTTTTCCTTGTGTTTGCTCTGGTATTTGTTGGATCTTCAGTTCACCATCCCCAAAGAAAACCCCTTCCTTCTTTCCCCCAGGTTAGTTTTCTGCCATTTCCAAGGGCAGGTGCTCGTGGAGAAGCTTGGCAGGAAGCAGGTTGGATGTGGGAGCATAGGGTGGCTCCTCATCCTTGGGCAGCACTGAGGTGTTGAATTAGCTCACATCCTCTGAAAAGAGTCTGTCTGGGGGATTCTGTTCTTGCAAAGTTAACATAAATGAAGTTTTGGGTTACCTTGGTGAGTTTGATATAAGTTAATCAAATAATATGAAAGATGTGCTGAAGTGATGTGTGAGTGGTCTGTGGAAAGTGGTCATGGAACTTGGGCAATGCACAAAGCCAGGAGCTCCTGGGGTTGTTGTCTCTGTGAAGCACAGGACTCTACACAAAATCAAAGGGTTTTTAAAGAACAAAACCTTCCCAAGTTACCAGGAATTTTAAGACAGGAACAGATTAATTCCAAAACAGATGTTGTTCTTTAGAAAAAAACATTTTCTTAACTCCATCCACTTATGTGAGAACAGAAGTAAATTACACAGAAGAGGTGGAGGATCCTGTGGATTCTGATGGTAAGAACTTGCACTTCACTTTTGCTATTTGAAGAGGAATGGAGTTACCTAAATATTGCTGTCAAAACAGTGACTGAAACACTGTGGGAGATTGTGCTAAAGGTGCATTTACCATGTTAGAATGGTGTCCATCACTTCTTTGCAAATTATGTGTGATTGTGATCAATGAAGCCACACAATTTAAGTTTTCTAATGGCTCAAGGAGTGAGTTCAGTTTTGAGGTAAAAGTAATGGGACAAAAGAAAATCAAATAGGTTTTAGGTTGAGGTTGATAAATTTTTATGAGGAGTGTATGGTGGGAAGAGAGCAGAAAGTGATGAGGTCAGAAATCCTCCTGGGGTTGCTGCTGCACTTGCTAGTCCAGGAGAATGAATAAATATCTGCTCAGACTAGCTAACAGTTTGTAATTATTTTCACATCCATTTGTACCTTTTTGTATGTTGGCATATTCAGTCATGTTCTTTCTTGTTTTTTCCACTTTGTTCAGGTGAAGTTCTGGGCTTTGAAAATCTAGTGTTCAGCATATTTGAATTTGTTCATGCCTTGTTGGAAAACAACAAATTCAAGAGCACAGTGAAGAAGGCTCTACCAGACCTGATTTATTATATCCTGCTTTACATGCAGATCACAGAGGAGCAGGTGAGCATGTTTGTGTTGTGTAGGAAACAAAGGAAATGAGAGATTTAAACCAGCAAGTGTCCCGGGAAGAGTTTAAATGCATGGGAGCTGCTGTAGTCTAACAGGCTGTTCCATCACTTTGCTGTGGCAGCACTTAGGAGGTTCCAAAATGGTGCAAGGTGGACAATAAATCACAGATCACAGAAGGGTTTAGGTCAGAAGGGACTTTAAAGCCCATCCTGTTCCACCCCTTACACTGGGCAGGGTCACATTCCACTATCCCAGGTTCCTCCAAGCCCCATCCAGTCTGGCCTTGGACACTTTAAGTGATGGGACATTCACAACTTCTCTGGGCAACATATCTGGTGTCTCAGCACCCCCTCAGTAGGGAATTTCTTCTGTAATCTAAACCTACCATCTGTCAGTTTAATTTTTTTGCCCCTTGTCCCAGGGCCTTGGTAAAAGGGCTTTATTTTTAAGGCAATTACAAGGTCTTCCTGGAATCTTCTCCAGGCTGAACAACCTCAGCTCTTTCAGGTTTTCTTCCTTCATTCTTCCATGATGCATTGTGCTGTGGAAATGAGGATTATCATGCTGAAAGGAATAAACAGCTTTCTGTGAGAGCAAAAAATGTTGTGCTAGTAGGGTGAAATAATTTGTACTGTAATTCTGCATAGCTCCTGGCCTCTCAAGTGTGACAACCATCATCTTTTAGTTTAGGTAGACATGCATAAAAACAAGCACTCTGTTAAAAGATTTATCTGCTTCTCCCATTCCTCATCTAAAAATAAAGCTGCATAGCATTGATTCCAGGTCAGTCATTAGATCTGTCAAACTCTGATTTCAAATGAAGGGCAGAAGAGCAAGATGAGCTCAGAACAAAGAGAGTTTCTTCTTTTCAAAGGTTTCTCCAATGGAATAGAAGAAAAATCAGTTGAGGATGAAGACTTCTTATGGCAGAGAAAAATTCTGAAAGTAGTTTTCCAAAGCAGGTTGCAGGGAACAGAAAAGCTGCCTTGTACCCACGGGGTCCTGAATTCTCACCTGCCCTCTCCTTTTTGTCTCCTCTAGATAAAAGTTTGGACTGCGAATCCGCAGCAGTTTGTGGAGGATGAAGATGATGATACATTTTCCTACACAGTGAGAATTGCTGCTCAGGATCTGCTGCTGGTATGAAATGTTTTCCACGTTTAGATACTGAAATAGTAATAACAAGTATCAAACCTACCTTCAGGAAGGGCATTTAGAGAAAAGGCCAACTGTTGTCCATACAAATGAGTGCTATCATTTCCTTGTGCACAGGCTGTGGCTGCTGATTTCCAGAATGAGAGTGCAACCGCTCTGGCTGCAGCAGCAACGAGGCATTTGCAGGAAGCTGAGCAGGCTAAAAACAGCGGCGCTGAGCACTGGTGAGGGGCTGGGGCCGAGGGGACGGCGCTGGGGTGGGCGTCAGGCTCACCGGCAGCACTGGGTGCACCATGATTTAATCAGATTTCATTTGTGACAATGCTACTGATGGGCAGAGGTGGAATTGGAGAGCTCTGATTAGAAGAAGCAAAAAGAAGTACAGCAATTCTTGTGCCAGATAATGAAATCTTCATGTGGAGTACTTTGGGCAGTTCCTAGCACAAGCTATCTGTGCCAAGACTCCCTCCCTTCAGAGCTTTATGTTCCTTTAAACATCTTATGGGAAACAATAATTACTTACACAAAATCAGAAGAGAAATTTGCAATGATTCATGTTCAGTTAATTGGGATAAAAATTTCAGGAATGTATATATATGTATATGTAAATTATTTTTTGACTCGGTGTCAAGAAGGGCAGTGTTGTATGCAGATGTATGTTTGTGTTCAATTTTTAGAACTTCAGAGTTGCAGTTTTTAATGTTATTTGGGGATAGAAGAAGAAAACTCCACTGCTGGAGTTACCTGGTTACCTGGTCCACAGTGATTCTCTCCTGGTTTTATAGTGCATTGGTTCAGTGTTTGTGTTTATTTTGAATGCTAGTGTCAGAGTGGCCCCTCTGATAATGAGCAGCAATGGAGTGGCTGCAAAATCAGACAGTAGGTCCCCATCTGCCTCAGCTGTGAGAAGTTGTAAAGAAGGTTCTTGGCTTCACAAATAACAAGGAGAAGTGTATTTGCACATAGTTCTATATCATCATAATTAACAAAATGTTAATGCAAAATTACATGTTTTTAAACCTTTCATGTACTGGGCATCCCAGTGCTTCTGCACATAAATTATGAAGGCATGGCTGCAATGCAAGCTTTCATGGAAGAGGTTCTTTTTTATTATGAGAACAAAATTGGTACAAGTAACAACTATTCCACCGATATTTTAGGAAGTGACTGAGAATGCTGTCCATCCTGGGGAGTTTCCAATCCCCCATCTGGAAGTTTGTGAATGTTAATCTCTGAGAGCTTTTTTGAGTTCTCGTTTGGGATCAAGGAAATAGTTGTGGTAGCTTAGACCAAGGAATTACTTGTGACTTCACTTCAGAATATGTATTTATTTCTTAAGTGATGATGGAGGAAAAGGCTTAGGGCATCTGAACTATTTTGCAGGTGGAAAATACATGAAGCCTGTATGCTGGCCCTGGGCTCAGTCAAGTCTATCATTACAGACAGTGTGAAGAATGGGAGAATACACTTTGATATGCATGGCTTCCTGACTAATGTGGTCCTGGCAGACCTCAATCTTTCAGGTATGTGGGACCCTGCATCCCTGGGAATAACTGCTGGGTGCCAGGCACGGGGAGCCTCTGATGAATCAGTCAGGTTGATGTGTGCACGAGGTGTCGGGAAATGAACTTGTGCATCTTACTCATGTGAAAAAAATCTTGTGAGTTCCCATGTGCTCCCAGTTCTAGTGTAAATGTGTGGGACTGTGCTTTCAGCTGGATCTCATTGTTGGCTGGATGCATGAGCCTGTAGGGCTCGGGGAGCTGGGTGGAAAATAGCTGTTCTGATGTCTTGTGTCTGTTCCTGGGAAAGTCACCAGCAGTCTTTAACGGCCTTCAGAATTCCTGCTGCACCATGTCATCCCATTTGTTTTATGCTGAGGCTGACACGCTGTAGCACATGAATTCAAATAATGCTCCTGGCTAAATGGGATTCTGTTATTGGGAACTCAGCAGGATTTTGCTCTCTGTGTTATCTTACATCAATGTGCAAGAAAATCAGAGGAATTGTTGAAAGTCAGACCTCAAAAGCCCTTGGAAATTAAAATTCTAGAAGTTAAAGGCAATGTGAGCATCATTGATGAGTCCACATTGAGTTGTCAGTGTGGAAAAAACTGATTCCTGAGTTCCTTTTTCATCAAAGAAACACTTATTTAGCCCACTACAAAGAAGGGTTTTTTTCTTTTCTTTGTGTTAATATTGGGTGAAGAACTAGTGTGCAAAGTGCATGGTGTGCAGTGCATGTAAGAAACCAACCTCAGCAATTTACATATATTTACATTCATTTACATGAGTGGCATTGGGTTGTAAATGAGCTGCTGTGCTCGAGAAGGGCTCCCAGAGTCAGCGGGTTGATGGCTCTCCAAGGATAGCCAGTTAGTGGTCAGTAATGGTACAGACAAAAAAAATGTTTTATGATAACTGACTTAAAAAAACAAAGCTCTTCTCTTGCTGTACGTCTTGCACAGAGTGTTTTATGTCCTCATCTTAAAGTTAGTACTTGCAGGAACATAAATAATGGCAGTAAAAATGCTGAGGAACAGAGAGCATCATCACCTTGAGGCCAGCCTAGGTAGGTAAGGAGATTCATAGTCTGAAAAGGCAGCAGGATTAAGTGTGGTAAAGATATATCATACCTTGATGAGTGCAAGCAGGTGAGTGGATAACGAATGTCCACTGTTTCGGTGGTGCTGGTGAACCACAGAATTCTGTTCTGTAACTGCAGGGTGATGGCTGCAAATTAGTAATGTGATCTGTGAAAGGTCCCTGGGTATGAGCTCTGTTATTCTGATTCTCCTCCCTAAGGTGTTGCTGTTTTCTTCAGCTGGGGACAGAATATTGAGCTGGATAAATGGGAATTACTGGAAAAGCCTCTGTTCTCTTCCTTTGCTTTTGTTCAGTGATGAACAAATTCAAGGGTAAATAGTTGAAGGGAAGAGGTTTTTTAGTACATGAGAAATTACTCTTTGAAATAACTAAGAAAATAAACTGGATTCTGCCCATGAACAAAAATTCTTTGTATGTCGGCACACTTGTCTTGTGTGTCACGTTTCAGTGTTTTCCTGTTGGGATAACAAGATTTTAAATAATGGATGGAAGCAGCTGTGATTTTAAACTCATAGAGCTTATTGTGAAACCACTGAGGTGTTTTGCTTTGCTGCAGTATCCCCTTTCCTCCTGGGCCGGGCCCTGTGGGCCGCCAGCCGTTTCACTGTGGCCATGTCTCCGGAGCTCATCCAGCAGTTCCTGCAAGCCACAGTCAGTGGATTGCACGAAACCCAGCCCCCCTCTGTCCGGATTTCTGCAGTCAGAGCCATCTGGGGGTAAGCAAACCCTGGGCTATTCCACAGCCCCAGGACAGGGGCATAAATCACACTGATAAACTGGTCTGTTAAAATAGCGTTTCCGTTTGGGCTGTGGGAGGTTGTACTTTGAACGAAATAGACATCAGCTTAAAAAGTGTTAGCAAACAGGTTCAAAATAGAGTAACTATAATGAGAAATAGGGAATTGAGAGTCAAGGTTGGCTACAGTAAAGTGTTGTGATGGATATGGTCACAGGGAGGAGCAGCACTAAATAGTGTTGGAAGGCACAGGGATGGAACCCAGATTGTTCCTGTTTCATCATAAAGGTGATGATTGGCATCATACAGGCCTATGGAGCCAATCGCAGCAAAAAGGAGTGTTTGGGGCCTGATTTTCTTAGCCCATTTTTGTCAGAAAGAAGCTCTGCTGTACTCATTCTGAAGTAAAAAATGAACATTAGCATAAAATCAAAAAAACATGCTAAAACCTAACTGTTCACCACTTCCAAACAACACTTTGTCTCTTATTTGCACTGAAATGTTAACGAATAAATAAAGTTAGATTTAGGACCTAGTTATTCCTGAAATTGCTTTATCATCCCCCAGCTCGCTTGTAGAACATGGTAACAAAACACTTAGTAAGCAGTGTCTGTCCTAGACTTTTTTCTTTTTCTCCATCATCAATGGGCAGTTCTTAGGAAGGGTCTGTCACTGAGGGGCAGTAGAACCTTCCAACATCACTTGGCTCAACTCTGCTTTGTGTGGAATGTGGAGGGAAGATTTCTGGCGAGTGCTTTCCTCCTCCTTCCTGCTGACCTGCTGGGAGGTCAAGCAGTAGTGGACTGAAGGAGAGAAGTCCTAGAGGAGTGAACTTATGGAGTAAGAATGGACAGGATAGAACAACTCCTTACGTATTATCTAGAATGCAATATATTTAAGTTGCTTCAATATATTAGGAATGTATTTTTGTATCATAAATTTCTCATCTAGCTACTGTGACCAGCTGAAGATCTCCGAGAGCACCCACGTGTTGCAGCCTTTCCTTCCCAGCATTCTGGATGGCCTGATCCACTTGGCAACTCAGTTCAGCTCTGAGGTGCTGAACCTGGTGATGGAGACACTGTGCATTGTGTGCACGGTGGACCCGGCGTTTACAGCCAGCATGGAGAACAAGATCTGCCCCTTCACCATTGCAATATTCCTCAAGTACAGTAACGGTATGCATTCCACTTACATTCCCAAAGCACAGTTGGTTTTGCTGTTGAAAACTTAATCAATGGTCATTGAATGAACATTGATTCCCTTGGTAAAGGCAGAGGGGTCACTGGCTGCTTTGCCCAGCCAGAATAGTGGTGGCAAAGATTAAGGGGTGTGTGTGTGTTTTAGTAAATGGTGCTTTCTCTCTCCAGATCCTGTTGTTGCTTCTCTTGCCCAGGATATTTTTAAGGAGCTAGCTCAAATAGAAACCTGCCAGGGTCCAATGCAGATGAGGCTGATCCCAACCCTTGTCAGCATCATGCAGGCCCCAGCTGACAAGATCCCAGCGGGGCTGTGTGCAGTAAGTGCTTCAGCGGGGCATGGGCTGGGCTGGAGATGTTCCTGTTCTGTAACTCCCGGCGGGCTGCTCTGCAAAGGGCAGAAAGGCTGCTCTGGACATGCTTTGGAGCAATGGCTTCAGTCACTGGGGGAGGTTTCTCTGTTAAGAAGAGACAAACTGCAGGTGCAGGAAGATGCTTCCAAAAGTTTGCTTTAAACTGCTTCTCTGGCTTTCTTCCAGTCTCCACAATATCAGTCATCTCCAGTCATTTTGCCATGACATTGCCATCTTTCAGCAGGAACAGTCTCTTCTCCCAGTAAACTACACAACTTTTCCCTGCCCTTCTTACTAAGGGTTTTTCTGATTTATGCATCACGTTTGTATGAATTGGAGATAAATGATACAGGTGCCCTAATAAAAGGTGAAGCACTGACTGTGCAGAATGATTATATGGAATTAAATCCATAAACATCTGTATCAATATGCATATAATCTGTTAATTGGTATGACTGTAACAATTGCTTATGGGTAATTAAAATAAATTAAAGTCAATATGACCAAAATGGAACAAGTCAGCTAGAACAGTTCTCTGGCTGTTCCGATTAGCTTGCATCTGTCTGCCATGTTTGAGTGGTGACACTGCTCTTAATGTGGGAACTGTCTTGGGAACTTCTACAGCTCACACCAGTGATGCTTGGGTGTATGACTCCAGGGTCCTTGCATTTAAAAATTATTCTAGACTGTGAGTTCAGGGTGGGGTTGCAGCAGTGGCCACATCCCTGCAGGTCTCACCTTTGATGTTTGCAGCAGGGGTGGGTTGTGCTGACTTCAAGTTCTGTGGTTGCTGCTGTGACAGTTTGTGCTTTCCTTTCAGACTTCTATTGATATACTGACCACAGTTGTGAGGAATACAAAACCCCCTCTGTCCCAGCTCCTCATCTGCCAGGCATTCCCTGCAGTGGCACAGTGCAGCCTGAACACAGATGACAATGCTACTATGCAGGTACCCCTGTGGGGAGGGGGAGGCAGGCGGCACTGTGGGGAGGGGGAGGATTGCAGGGCTCTACCAGTCCAAGAGAGGTGACACAGCCTTTGAGGAAGCCCAAACTGTGCTTGCCAGTTGCTGTATCAGCAGCCTCCCAGAGCCACTGCCACCTCCAGTTTATACCATGAAAGTACTGTTGTTCAGGACCTGCAGTGGCTTTTCCTAATCATTCATGAATGTGAAGAACTACAGGGAGAAAGGCAGCAGCCTGGATGTTTCTTCTATTTTAGTGCACTGGAGCATGTTAAAAAACCAACCAACCAAAGCCCAAAAACGCAAAAAAAAAACCCTCAAAAAAACCAAAACCCCAAACAACCAAGCAAACCTGTAATGCTTTTCTGTCCCCATAACATTTATCACACCTGGTAGTGGCAGGGGCTATCTTCAGGAACATTCACAGACACAGGACAGCAAAAGCTCTCCTAGCCCTCCTCCTCTAGCAGCTTTCTGCTGTACTCATTTATGCGGGAAGGGGAAGGCAAACTTCCTTTTGATTGAGCCAGGTGTGGGATAAGGGTAAGCAGGGAATCACCAGCATCAGTACTGCCTGAGCTGTGTTTGCTGGCAGGCTTGGCTGTGGCCTGATGTCTTTGGAGTATCTAGCAAGGAGGAAAAAGCATCAGAGGCTAGAAGTGCAGGGAGCCTTTTCATTCCAGCTCCTAGGTGGTATATGAATAACAAGGGTGGTTTCATTCTTGATGTAAGGAGTTCCTTAGTGGCAGCTACTCTTTGCCATGTGAATACAGACCATGGGAATATGGTCTTTGCCTAAACAACAGACCAGTAAGAATAGGCTGGAGATGGACCAGCCGACAGAGATTGTAGATCTGCATATTGGTTGCTTTGCTGGATCTCTGTGCTAAGAATTGAAAAGGACTGCAGCCTAGCTGCTGAGTTCATGTCACACTTCTGTCTTCATCTCTCACTTGTTGAAAACCCTTTGAATTTCTTTAGGTACCAAGATTGGCACAAAACTGCAGCTACTTGAGGTGGTTGGCGTATTTATTAGTTATCTTGATTGCTGCTGATTGGGCAGTGAGGAGTAGTGTATCTGATAATGAGCTGGGGTCTGTATAACTTAACTTGTAAATCTTTTACAGGTGCCACTGGTTTTCCCCTTGCTTTCATCTTGGTTGAGGGTGGTTTTGGGATGGTGAAGGGGATGTCTGCCCGTGCCTGCCTGTTCCTTACCCACTGCTTGTCTCTGTAGAACGGCGGCGAGTGCCTGCGCGCGTACGTGTCGGTGGCGCTGGAGCAGATCGCGCAGTGGCACGATGACCAGGGCCACAACGGGCTCTGGTACGTGATGCAAGTGGTGAGCCAGCTCCTGGACCCACGGACCTCGGAGTTCACCGCTGCCTTTGTGGGCAGGCTGGTCTCCACTTTAATTTCAAAAGCCGGGAGTGAGCTGGGAGAGAATCTGGACCAGATCCTGAGAGCCATCCTGAGTAAAATGCAGCAAGCAGAGACGCTCAGTGTGATGCAGGTGAGCAGGCTTGGCACCCAGGAAACTGAGGAGAAGCACCAGGAGAAAAAACTGTCATCGTTTTCTTTCATTTCGTGCCCGTTTATTTATGGCTCATGCAATAGGAGGGTCTGTGTATCCTCTTGAAGTATTCCAGAAAATGCCTACTCTGATCAGAGAATCATGGAATCTTCTGAGTTAGAAGGGACCCAAAAGAATCACTGAGTCCCACTCCTAGCCCTGCACAGGACACCCCAACAGTCCCACTCTGTCCTAACACTCCTTGAGCTCTGGTAGCCTGGGGCGTGCCCATTCTCTGGGGAGCCTGTTCAGTGCACCAGCGCCCTATGGGAGAAGAACCTTTTCCTGATACCCAACTTAACCTTCCAGTGACACAGCTCCATTCTGTTCCTCAGGTCTGAATTTTTTTGTCAGGTTACTGGGTAAGCAAGATTCTCCTGGATAAGCTGTAATTCACCTTCAGCAGTCCCTCATGCCCTTGTACTTGCAAGCCTTCTTTGGAACGATAGGCATTGCCTCAGTAGGAATGTTATGGCAAAGGCAGCATGTCTTTTTGAGTGGATTTGTTCTGTATTCCAAGGATAAATGCCTGGGACTTGAGACAAGATGAGCTTTTGGTGGCTGGGAGGTGTAGTTGCCCTGAGTGAGGTGAGAGACCAGATGAAAAGCATCACCATCTCTTCTAGCCTTGACCTACTTGTAGTGACACAGTTTTCTGGAGTGATCTTTTCCCAGTGGTCTTCATTCTCTCTCCCGTCTTTTTTGCCCATGCCCTCAATCTGAAACAGCTCGTGCTGACTGCCCTGGTTCCTCGGTAGCAGCTGGGGGAAGACATTTTGCTGGCACTGCTGAGCAAGATCCCATCTCTGCCCCCTGTGCAGCACTTAGCTGAGCTTCACTCTTCTCTAACCATTTTATCTTATTTCTCTGATTTTTGAATGTGCATTTTTCAAGGCAGCATATGGTGCCACAATGGCCATTTCAATGTCAGCAGATCTCACCTGCTTTAGGATTTTTTACCCCTGGACATACTGATGATTGTTAACTGTTTGGAATGGCTCTCACTTTGCTCGGTTTTGGATTTAAAAGATACAGAAGTTTAGATCTGAAGCAGTCCCATGCAGCCCTTGTAGCCAAGCATTTCACAGTGCTGGATCCCTGTGTTAGCCTTTAAGATGGGCCTCTGGAGATGGGCAGCTTTTCCCTGAGGAAGGCTACAGAGATGCCCTCAGACTGAGAGACTGACATTTAAACATACACAGCAAATCAGTTCTGCCCCTGGTCTTTGGGAGTCAGACTGTAAAACTGCATGTTGTAACGAAACCTTTTCACAAGTTATAGTTATTTCCCTAAAATCATGTTCGAAATGCATTCAGAATTGGGAAGGTGCTGCTGAGTGATGATGTGATGGTGTTTTATTGCCTGCATTTGTAGCACAGTGTTTTGCAGCTAGTTGTACTTTCCCTTCCTCCCGGGGTTGGTAAGCACAGCCTTCACTTCTGCAGGGAGCTTCAGCTTCCTTCAGTAAGCACAGCTTCACTCCAGCTGCTTAAATATTTGATAAAACATTTCCAGCTGTTAAATTATGTACAGCCAACATTGCCTTTCTCCTCCTGCAGTCCCTGATCATGGTGTTTGCTCACTTGGTTCACTCACAACTGGAACCACTCCTGGAATTCCTGTGTAGCCTGCCTGGCCCCACTGGCAAGCCCGCCTTGGAGTTTGTGATGGCCGAGTGGATGAGCCGGCAGCACCTCTTCTATGGGCAGTATGAAGGCAAAGTCAGGTGGGACCCACAGATACTCCTGTGTTAGCTGCCCTTATCCCATTGTTTTGAGTGCTGGGCGCAGGGAAAGGGAGCTGGCTCAGATGGGAGCAGTGTGTGGGCAGAATTGCTGCTCCCTGTGCTGTCAGTTCTGCTCAGGAGAGCTGTGGTAACTGGAGCAAGCTCTGATCTTCCTCATCAGTGCTCCTGCTGCCTTGTGCTCCTGTGCTGGAACAGAGACATGAGGGGGAAGGGGGTGTCCTGCAAATACAGGGCTGCTTTTGGGACTGAACATCTGTGAATGGGATGAGAAGAGCTTCCACACATGAAATTGCGTTCCTAGATGATTGTAGAGTTCTGGGGTGTTGTACAGGGTTTCCTAAGAGAATCTGGTGATTTCTTGATCTATTAAAAGTCGATCAAGAAATCGATTGCACCAGTGTTCTCTCCCTTTTGCTGTAGGAGCATGTTTGTGTTCTGGTGGAGGCTGAGTGCTGTATTCCAAAGCATGGGACAACATTTAAATGTTGTCACAGCTGCTGTATTAGATTTTTCTGGAATCGTGAAGCCTCACAGACTACTCTTAGGGGTCTCACCAGCTGTTAACTCACTTAGTGTGTGTTGTTATGTCATTGCTATGGGCAGTCAAATAGCCTGTGAAATGAATAATGAGGAAAAGCAGGTTCAAAATGGAAGTTAGTGAATGATCTTGAAGCACAAGCAGCAGATTTGGGGATCCAGTGCTCTTTTTCATCACACTTTGTTGGTTTCATCCCTAAGCCTGCTGCTTTATCCCCATTTTGACAGTGCAGGCCTGTCTGCAGGATCTCTTGAGGCTTATGGCACAGGGAAAAGCTAAGGCTGACCAGGAGAACAAGATTAAAGGTGATTGTTGAGAGCTGTGTTGTCCAAGATGAGAACTGTTTGCGTACAGGTGATGTAGCAGGGCTCCACGCTGTATTAAATGCTTGGATTTGGTTGGTTGTGGTGACATTTACCATGCATTAGTAAATGCTTGGTGTTCCTGTGTCCTGAGGAAAAGCAGGGCCTGCTCTGAGGAGCCTCTTGTTCAGGGTTAGTAGAAGGACCCTGAAGGCAGCTGACACCTCCTGTGTCTACAGCCCCCATCCACTGGGGGGAAGATGAAGAAGTGGCTGTTGGGTCTTGATGAAATGATGGGAAAACTTCGGGCAGCTTGGGGTGGCAGGTGAGACCTGGGCCCAAACCAGAAGTCAGAGCCACAGTGTGGGAGAGAGAGAGGGTGAGAAATGAAAGCACAAAAAGAGTTCAGTTCCACAGAACTCCAAAGCTTCAGTCTGAGATTTGTGGAGTCAGGAGAAGAGAGGGGTTTAGAGGTGCCAAGCACAGATTGTCAGCCTTGACCTGTGGTCAGCATAATCCTCAATATGCTTGAAAACAGCATGAAACTGGAGAAGGTTTGAAGTGTGGAGTAGAAAGGTGAGCATCAGAAATGGAAAGAGCATGTAAAGGAGAGGAGCAAGCTGGAAGATCTGAGTGTCGCAGAGCCACGAAGGACCAGAAGTGAAAATGAGCATTGAGACTGGAGAAAGGGGGCAGATCATCTCTGCAGATCAGCCAAATTACTGCTTTCTTGCCACTGCTTTCCTCTTAATTCCATCTTCGTGTGCATGTGGCACTGCAGGGGCATGTTTAACCTGGTGGCCCTTCTGACCTGGAGAAACTAATGGATGTATGGGTGATGTCTGTGCTGTTGGTGGTGCTAAATCCAAAGCTTGACCAGTTCCCAGCTTGCTGTGCAGGTCAGGAGCTGAGTCCAGTTTCGGATGCTGACATAAAGCAGGAGACATGGGAAAATTCTGTCATGCTTGTTCTTGGCAAAGATGTAGAAGAAAGGGCATCTGGGTATCTGCTATGGGCTGTGTTCCCTGTTAGAAAGGGGCTATGAAAGCCAGACAGTTCGGGGAAATTCCAGTCTCTAATTTTCCTATTCTCTGCTCCCAGCTCTGTAGCACTGTGCAAACTCCTGCAGTATGGCATCAACACAGATGACAAGAGACTTCAGGACATTAGGGTGAAGGGAGAAGAAATATTTAATATGGATGAGGGAATTCGGACACGATCCAAGTCGGCCAAAAGTAAGTAATTATTTTGCTGGGTTTAACAGTTTTTTTTTTTTCCTGTAAGTAGGTGCTATGAAAGGCCTCAGACAGGTCTGGCAGATCACACAGAGCTGTGGGAGAAAGTTCCTGCAGAAGGCGCGTGTTGGTTTTTAGAGCTAATTCAAACATTGTGGACTTAATATATCTGTTTACCTGTATCTATTTACCTAAATTCTGCCAAAGACTGGTTTGGAGGACTCCTCATGTCTGATTTAATATAACTGGATGAGGTGATTATGGGATGGAGAGTTCTTCACTGCTGTTTTGCATCATGAGAGAGAATTGATAGTTCTGAATGCCTGGTAGCTTCTCTGAGAGGAAAGTGTCTTTAGTGCATACAGACATTTAAAACAAAGAGGGGTCTTTTTCAATGAGACACTTTCACAAAAAGCAATGATTCAACAAGTTAGAGATTTAAGGAAAGCTTGACCAATCTCCTGCATAAGACTTGTCTTATTTTTAATAGGTTGGACACGAAGTCTTTGACTGGAGGTTGCTGTTGAGATTAATATTTTAAATCAGAGAGAGCAGAGCCCTGGGCAGTTTTTCCTGAGGTCTGAGCTCCAGGGGGAGGGCACCTGGGGGCTGCTGTCCTGGGCCATCAGTCAGACCTTGTTTGTGCCACCCGCTGTGCCAGAGCTGGTGTGTGACTGGTGGTGGGGTGGGATGTGGAGGCTGGACAGATCCAAACTTGGGAGCCTGTCCAGACAGTCGGTGCTCCTTGAGCCTTCAGCTGCCATGGGCTTGGGATCTGCCGTGATGCAGTGAAGGACTAAGGTGACAGCTAAGGAGATGAATAGGGGCAAGCACTAGGGATTTTAAGAGGTGAGTGGTGGTCACAAAGTACTTGCTACCTGATTATTTTTGGCTTAAAAAACCCAAACCAATGAAGGTCAGACAGAAAAATGGCAATTGCCAGCATTTGAGTTAAACAAAGATTAATACTAGCATCGGGAGGAGCTAAAACTAATGCTTCCAGATTCTTTATTTGACACTTAGCTTTAGTAATTAAGGGCAAATATACTGTCTAGCTGTCCCTGTGGAATTAAGCCCTGCAGGAACACTAGTAAGGAGAAGTTGGAGCTTACAGTGCCTCAGGAGGGGCAGAGCCATGCCTGCACTGCTCATTTACATGAAAGCATTTGTGGATGTGCAAATGGACTTCAGGAAAGAAAGGTTGACTCCGGATGACTCCATTAAGCAGCCTGCAGGAGTAGAGTCACACATTGATTAAACTGTGAAGATTTTCCCCCTACCTCCTCTTCACTCGGAATATGCAAGCTTGAAATTGCATTGAGATCTTTGGGAATGTAGCTCTGAGGGTATATGCAAAGAATCTTTGGGGGATTTATGTCAGTTGTTTTTCTCTCCCAATCTCCCTAACAAAAAACCCCCACCTCAAAAAAAAAAAAGGGTCTATTTTATAACTTTTAATTAAAAGCAACATGAATACATGTATTTCTTCTCTTACAGATCCTGAGCGCTGGACAAACATTCCTTTGTTAGTAAAAATCTTAAAATTAATAATAAATGAACTCTCTAATGCCATGGAAGCAAATGCATCTAGACAGACGACTGCAGATTGGAGCCAAGGTAAAATACTGGGTTTGCTTTTTCTCTTTGCATGGCTTAAATCTACTTAATCTTCTCTTGAAAAGTATGATAAAGGAACTTTGTGACAGTAAGTCATGTACCTGTAACTACAAAGGCTTGAATAGTGTTCCAGAGGACAAGCTCGTAGAATCACAGAATCCCAGGCTAGTTTGGGTTGGAAAGGACTTTAAAGCTTATCCTGTTCCACCCCCTGCCATGGCAGGGACACCTTCCACTAGCCCACATTGCTCGAAGCCCCGTCCAACCTGGCCTTGGACACTTCCAGGGATCCAGGAGCAGCCACAGCTTCTCTGGGCAGCCTGTCCCAGGGCCTCACCACCCTTGCAGGGTACAATCTCTTCCCAGTACCCCATCTAACCCTGCCCTCTGGCACTGGGAAGCCGTTCCTCTTTGTCAAAGTCCCTCTCCAGATCTCTTGTTTTGTACAGTTCATCATGAGCACAACGTCTCTTAGTTCCCTGTGCTGTATTTAAGTGCTACCAATCTCTTCTAGGTAAAAATAAATAAAATGGGAGAATAAGATCAGTCAGTGTTGTGTATCCTTAGACCTGAAAATTCTTTTGGGCTAGTTTGGAAGATGGGATCTGTTAATGTACGAATAAAATTACCATTTCACGGTGTACCTCCTTTGCCTTTCTTCCTAGTTCAAGTATCCATTCCTGTTGTTGCCTTTTGCTTGGCTCCAGTTCTGGAATCATTCTAAAAGGATAAGGAGGATTGTAGGTCTTTATCTTCATCCACCCACACATGCCAGGGATGTGTTTGCCTACAAACTCCAGTCCCGTATAGAGTGATCACAGAGTGGACCTCTTGGATTCGGATCATTTCTAGAATTTTTTTTCTAAACAGATGATTCAAATGATATGTGGGAGGATCAGGAAGAAGATGAGGATGAAGATGAAGGTTTAGCAGGACAGTTCTTATCAGATATTCTTTCCACAAACAAGTATGGTGAGTAGCAGCTTGAAAGTCCTCCTTCAATGCAACAATCAAGTAGGTGACATCCTAGTCAAAGTTTTCTTCCGTTGCCAGCAGCAAACAAAGGCTGCAGGCACTGGGAAGGAATTCGGCTCTGGAATTGTGAGTAAGGACCATCTGGAGAAGACATGGCTTTGAGCAACATGGTGATTAAATTGTTGCATTATAAATAACATCACCTGGGAGTTCACATGCTGCACAGGCTTCACACCTGGCAGGCTCCTGCAGGTATTTCTTCTAAAGAGGAAATTGCTGCTCAAAGCTGTAGTTGTAACCTCAGCGTGGTGGTGTCTATGGGATGGATGAGCTTGTTTGTGGAGAGACCTTGAGGAGCAAGTGCTGCATAAAGAGATGAGAGAGTGCATCGTCTCTCATGTAGCCTCAGAAGGGAGAACTTTACAGGGAAACAGCAAGGGACACCGCTCACATTAGCTCAGAACTGGCAAAGTGTCACCCTCACATGGGATTAAGATCCTGGTTCATGGAATTCCCAAACGTGCCTGTGAGTGTCCCATGTGCGCTTGGCTCACCTGTGTGTTCCTCGAGCCTCCACTGGCCCTGGATCTGGGCCTCAGTGGTTTCTATCACATGACCTAAAGGAGCAAATATTCTGGATACAATTTTCATTTTCCCAGCAGTGCTGAAACTATTTACTTTTGGATCCTTGGGTTTCAGTAGCTTAATAGAAAACTTCCTGAGATAGTCTACTCTTTTTGATGTTAAAACCTACTGATTTGCCTCTGACAGATGAAGATTACTATGAAGATGATGAAGAGGATGATCCAGATGCATTAAAGGACCCTCTTTACCAAATAGATCTCCAGGTGATGCTCTAGAATGAGGGGTTTTATCAGATTCCAATCATTCCCTATTAGCTTTAATTTTTTAAATGTTGTACTTTAACAAATACGTAAGCACTGGAAACATCAGTTATTGATTGTCATCCAGAAAGCACCCTGTTAGTTGAAATTACTTTGGAAAAAGCCGAGTGTCCCAAGCATTTCTGCAGCTATTTTTCCTTATCATTAATATCTATAACGTGGAAATGTGAATTAACAAAAGTCTTTGAATAGAGGGAGATGAAACTTTTCTACCCATGAGCTTCACAGCTACTGGCAGAAGTCAGGAGTAGGTTGTAGTGAACATGACAGAATTGCATACTCCACTTGGAGATGCTCCCACCCAGTCAGCCCCTGTGTTACCTTTTGCTCCTGCTTTTCCCACCGCCTGCAGCTGCTGATGGGCCCTTCCCTCTCCTCCCGCCCTTTTTCCTCTGCTCCAACCCTTCCCTCTGATTCCACTCCTCCTCATGCACCACTCCCTTCTGTTCCCTTCAGTCCTGGGGTCTTACTTGGTGTTGGGATATGTCTCCTGACACGTGGAAGCAGCAGGATTTCCCAGGAGGGCGGTGCTGACAGGGTGTTTCTGTCCCTCCCAGGCCTATCTCACCGATTTCCTGTGCCAGTTTGCACAGCAGCCCTGCTATGCCATGTTCTCTGACCACCTCAACGACAACGAGAAGCGAGTGCTGCAGGCCATCGGGATATAGACCCACTCCAGAGACCACACCTCCCACATCTGAACAAAAGGTTATTTTTGGCTAATTCCACGTTTTATGATTGGACATAAAACATTTTCCAGTGTCTGCCTGCCTTGTTCCAGGTCGACGATGGCCTCGTTGTTTTGAGCCTCATCTTAACACGCATCTGCTAAGGGAAGGAATTGTGAGAAAGCAGCAAGGACATTGCACATTGGTCTCACCACAGGAGCACTTTCATTTTCCACAGTAACTTTCCAGGAAGTTCTTAAAGATAAAAAATAATGTGTCCTTACTATTTTTGAAAGGAAACTGTCTCTACCTGTGAAGAGGCGCTTTTAGTTTCCCACAGCACAGTCAGACAGAAAAAGGAACCGGGTCACTTATGGATTGCTTGAGAAGTGGGAAGGTTGTTCCTCTTGGCTGTTGTTCCTCCTCACGTAACACGGGGTAAATATCTTGATCCTACAACGTGACTTCTTTTGTAGAACCACAGACTCTTTTCAGAGCTGCCTGGATGGGATGGAGCTAGCTCACAGGAGTTTGGACGGGAAGCTGAGACAATGAACCTGAGTGCATATCTTCTTTCCTGGTGTGGACGGGGCTCTGTCGCTCACATCTCCCATGGGAGCAGTTCTTCACTAACACTTGTGTGTGCACATGCTCAGAGGAAGCCACCACTTAAATTTCTGTTCCTGTGGCATGTGACTATGAAAGACTGGTTTTCTGGAACACAAGAAGCCACAGTTTTTAGGGGAAAAAAAAACCAACCTGATTGTATTTAACATATTTGCTCCATGACAGCCACTCTGAGCTCCTTTGCTTTTTTCACACTCCTGTGTGTATTTTTATAGAGTGGTAAAATAACATTTGCAAATTGATTTCCCCATGAGAACAGTGTGATGTATCTCACAACACCTCTCTGCCTTTGGTTCCCTTTTGGGGAAAATTAAATAAAACTATTAAAATGTACATTGGTATCCTTCTTATAAAACAGATTTAAAAGGAACTTACGCTTGTTTCCTGAAGTCACTTTTTAAAGACTTATTTCTCCTTAGGACACGTTCTGTATGTGCTGCCAGAGGATGTTTGGGTGTTCCACAGGAGTCACCTGGACAGAAAGGGAGTCCTGTGCTGTATCTGCTGCTTAAAACAACAGGCTGAGCCATTACCGTTTCCTTTTAAGAAAGGCACTTACTGTTCCTTTGTGGAATCATTTACTTTGACATTTTATCAAAACCTCCATAACCTGGAGCCCTTCTGTATCTCACTGGTCTCATGTTGTGCCCAAGAATGGGCAGAGCCAGGGAGGAACCCCCCATCCCCTGCAGACTCCTCTGAGCCGTTCTCAATTTTTTGTGTACCTAACTAACTCTGTGAGAAGCAAAGTTTGAAGCCTGTTTTCTATGTGTCTAACAAGGTACAAGCTCTTCCCATGCCATTGACTCTCAGTGTCTTTATTCCTTGGGGATTCTCTGGTCTATAAGAATATCTAATAAACAGGGCACTCTGACTCTCCTGTCATACAGTCCAGTAGGAGTTTTGTTCTGAGGCCTTTGCCTCTCAGCTTTCACTGAAAGGGCCAACAAGTTAAACTGGACAGTGCAATTTTGAAAACCCACCAAGAACCTGATGACTGCAGTGGTGTGTCCACATGGCTGTTCCAGAAAGGTCAGGAGTGTCCTCAGAGGAATTGGTCCCAGCTCTGGGAAGAGGCAGGACCGGCTTTTTTTGCCATGTGTGTCAGCAGCAAAGGCTCAAACCCGGCCATCCAGACTTGGAGAGAAGTTGATGCCAAACATCTGGAAGCATCGAGGTGTGGTCAGGGTCTCAGAGTAAACAGCACATTGAAGGCTGGTTAGCCTGGGCTCACAGAGGCGCTGGAGGGATTTGTGTGCACTCCAGTGGGAGCTGGAGCTGGCATCCTGTGCCTCAGGGTGGGATTTAGCCAGGTTGGAGGATGGATTTAAACAAGACTATGAAAAATGAGGCTGACATTAGTACAGACACTGAACATCTAAGGGTGTCTGTGTCATTTTAAGTTCCAAAAGATGGATGGGTCAGTGCCATGTTCCTGCTGGAGTTCATCTGTGTTGGGTAAAAACGGTTTTGATTTGCAATTATCAATGTTTTTTCAAGGAGTGTGAGAAGGAAAGGATGGGGGGATAAAGTGGCACTGTCTCTACATGTAAAGATTCACTTACCTGAGTTTCCCCCAGTACAGATGGACAGAAAAAAACCACTGTGTCCCTTACGGATTGCTTGAGTAGTGGGAGGGTTGTTCCTCTTGGCTGAACTGGTGCTCTGCGCTCTCCCTCCTTCCTCCTCAGCTCGGATGCAGCCTGAGCTGGCCGGGCACGGTGCTGCTGCATGGCAGCTGAAGCCTGGGACCAGCCTGAGGGGCAGGACTGGCACAGGGATGGTGTGGTTGTACAGCGACTATTGCCAGCACCCTCGCCGCGTGCAGGGTGGTCTTGGCAAGAAATACTCCGACTCAAGCAATCCCTAAGAAGTGGCTGGATAGGATCTGAGAGAGTGCATGAGGGAGATGGTGTGAGGGACCTCAGCAAAGTCCTGCTCGTGCTCAAGACTTCGTTGCTTTTCTGCTTAACCACCGTCCTCTTTCCTAATAAAATTCTGAAGGCTCCGTGATGTGTCTTTATACAAAGATTGTTTGCTGCAGGTATTGTGCCAAAAAACCCCTGACCCATAACACAGCAATTGCTCCGGATGGAAACTTGCTGGACTCTGTGAAGCAGTGTCTGAGGTCTGGTTTTGAGGTGCAGCACCACTTGTGTTGTCTGCTGTTGCGAATAAATGAAACTAACAGTCCTAGAGGTGACTGACACCATGGTAGGAAACACAAACTAAGGTAAAGCAGAGGGTAGGCTCTGGGCGACTGCACAGCTGGGGGCCCGTGCGTTGGTGCCTGGCACACATCTCCCACTCGGGACTCGTCTGTGGGGATGAACTGGCCGTGTTTGCCCACTGGCCCTTCTCCGGGGAGCAGCACAAAGCTCCGACCCCACGGGCCGTGTTGAACCAGCGAACCGCCCAGCTCGGACCCTGGAATGAGACTTTATGCATATTCATCAGTATTTTTCTTTTTTGGGAGTGGGGTTTTTTACGGAACAAATAAACTCTGGTAATGTAGGACCCCGCCTGGCTTTCCCGTCTTTACCCGGGCACTGTCGGTACCGGCTGGGCGCGGCGGGCTCGGCCCCCGCCCCGGCCTCGAACGCGGCACCGGGAGCTCCGCAGCGGCGTTCGGCCCCGCCTCCCCTCTAGCGGTGCATGCTGGGGGCTGTAGTCCGAGGTCGGCAGCTGCCCTGTCGGCGCCCCGGGCGCGGTGCACGCCGGGAGTTGTGGTCTGACGGCGGGGGCGCAGGCGCGCCGGAAGGCGGGCGCGCGGGGCACGCCGGGAACTGTAGTCCAGGGGAGCACGGCTGGGCCATGGCGGCGGCCGCGGCCCCGGCGGGTGGCGCGGGGCGCTCGAAGGTGGCCCCGAGCGTGGACTTCGACCACAGCTGCTCGGACAGCGTCGAGTACCTCACCCTCAACTTCGGGCCCTTCGAGACCGTGCACCGCTGGCGCCGCCTCCCACCCTGCGACGAGTTCGTGGGGGCCCGGTGAGCTGGGGAGCGGACGGGATGGTGGGAGGGGGGCTCCCGGCGCCGCTGACCTGTCCGTGCCGCCCGCAGGCGCAGCAAACACACAGTGGTGGCTTATCGGGATGCGATCTACGTGTTCGGCGGGGACAATGGGTAAGGAGAGCCGGGAACGCGGGGAGCGGGGCCGGGGTTGAGGGGAGATGGATGGATGTGAGGGGAGGTGGCTGTGAGGGGAGATGGGCATAAGGGGAGATGGGTGTGAGGGGAGATGGGCATAAGGGGAGATGGCTGTGAGGGGAGGTGGCTGTGAGGGGAGGTGGGTGTGAGAGGAGGTGGCTGTGAGGGGAGGTGGGCATAAGGGGAGATGGGTGTGAGGGGAGGTGGGTGTGAGAGGAACGAGGTGTGAGGGGGGCAGGGCTGAGGGTCCGTGGCCACCCTGTCCGACCCCCCGCCCGGCTCAGCCGCCTCTCCCGTCCCTCCCCGCAGAAAGACGATGCTGAACGATCTGCTGCGCTTCGACGTGAAGGACTGCTCGTGGTGCAGGTGGGCAGCGCGGCCCCTCGCTGTCCCTGGGGGCTGGCAGGGCCGGGACACGCCGCGGCTTCCCTCGTTAGCTTGGGCTGGGTGTAAAAGTTTGTGGCACTACCCGAGTACCCTATGTTAAAAACGTGGCCGTAGATCCGGTGTTAATTTAAGAAGTGGCCAACCGTTTATTGAAACAAAATGACTACTGGAACAGCAGAAGGGTCGGGCTAGGCCCGAACCCTTTACAACAAGCCAGAGTAACCAAATACATACAGTACTATACGGGCTCTTCTCCCTCTAGGAAACAGTATCCCTCAGGGGAAAGACACCCCTCAGTCCGTCACTCTGTCTTTATATCCTCTGTCCTCTTCTTGGTTGCGGGATTCAGGATCCTCGAGGGGATTCGCTCGTTCTCCAGAGTTCTGCTGGTTCTCCACGGGAGCTCCTCTGGACCAATCACTTTTCCCACCTTTAAATGGTTGGTCGGTTGTGTCCCGCAGTCATGGCCCGGAGCAATGTTCTGATTTGGAGTCTTCTGTGGAGGAAGAATGATCCCCCCTTTCCCTTTTCTCTCTCTCTCTGGCATCAGCATTGTAAATACTCTAGCAACCCTTCAACTGTAACTTCTTGCACTCCTAACTATTCAGAACTCCTGGTGACAATTATACAAACTTGCAATCACAACTGTACAAAACTTGCAATAACAACCCATGCAAAGTTACGAATGGAAATGAAACTTATAAGATACATATCTATACCTTTATGGCTGAAAAGCTCTAACTTTAAATATTTATGACACCCTAGAAGAAATGTCACCTCTGCCCAGCACTGTCACAGCTGCTCCCTGCCAGCCTGCTGTGTGCTGGGCCATCGGGGTTAGAGATCCTGCCCGAGGGGAGGCCGGGCAGCCCAGCAAGGGAGAGGACCAGGGTCACCTCTGTCCCTGCAGACTGTGGGTGAGCAGAGGGACCAGGTGTGCTGCACCCCTCGGGCCAGGGAAGGTGCCAGGGGGTCTCACACCTTTCTTGGCTCCTTTGCTCTGCATTGGGCAGTCTCTTGTCTCACCTGTGTCTCACTTTCCAGCTCCTCCAAACAGATTTCAGCAGCAGCGTGTTTGTAACCATTTATACTGTATTACTGTTCCATAAAATCTTAGTGCAATCAACGATCCAAAATCAATGAAACACTCAGGAGCAAAAGAATAACTTCTAACAGTTGTTTCTTTTCTGAGTCTGCGCAGTAGCTCTGGGTGCCCAAGGCATGACCAGGGCGTTTGACTGCTGCTCTTGTAACCTGTGCAGGGCTTTCACGACGGGGACGCCGCCGGCACCACGGTACCACCACTCCGCCGTGGTCTACGGGAGCAGCATGTTTGTGTTTGGTAAGGCAGCAGGAGGTTGTGCTGGAAGTCGTAGATGTGTTGCTGTACTGGTTTGAAAAAAGAATGAGAGATCTTTAGGAAGTGTCAAAGATCTCATTCAGTAGCAGCTCTGGTATTTTTCATGGCTGACTGTGATTTCAGCTTTAGTTTGGAAATATTTCACTGTTTTGTTTAAAGTAAAGACAACTTGAAGCTCATTACCACAGTGATTCTTTAGGAGAAGGAGTGGAGGAGAAGTCTCCTTCTGCAGTAGTCCATTAACCAAACATTTTATGCAGTCCAAAGTTTCACCTAATGCAATGCCTGGGAGTGTGTGTGCTGCATTGCCTGGGAGTCTAATGGAATTCTTGTTGTCCAGGTGGTTATACTGGAGATATCTATTCCAATTCTAACCTGAAGAATAAAAACGACCTCTTTGAGTATAAGTTTGCAACTGGGCAGTGGACAGAGTGGAAGACTGAGGGAAGGTAAGAGCTGGTGTCTTTTTCTCACGTTTCAGGGGAGTGAGGTTGGCTTGGCATCACTTCACATGGCACAGTCAGACCTAGTCACAGTGCTGATGTTAGGGTTGCAGCATGATTGCTACTCTGCTTTCTCAACTAAAGTTTTTTGGTTCTACAGGAGTTTTTTTGGAAGCCCTCCATTCCAGAGGGCACTATAATGGAAATTTGTCCAAAATCCGCTCTTCATGTTTCAGGTCCCTCACAGAAGGGATGGGAGCAACAGGAGTTGGGCTTTTTTCTGAATTGTTCCAGTTTCAAGGATAGCCTGGGATCAAATTGTTGATCCCTCATGAACATGGGCTCCTGAGATTCAGGGTTCCAAGGAAAATCAAAATCACTAACACATTGCTTCCTAAAATTGACTCTGTGCACATTTCTGACAGTGTCTGTGATCCAGCTATGGAGTGTTTTCTACAAGGGCCTGGACAGGATAAAGGGGAATGGCTTCATCCTGGCTGAGCAGTGTTAGATTGGGAAGGAATTCTTGGCTGTAAGGGTGGGGAGGCCCTGGCACAGGTTTCCCAGAGCAGCTGTGGCTGCCCTATCCCTGGAAGTGTCCAAGGCCAGGTTAGATGGGGCTTGGAGCAACCTGAGCTAGTGGAAGGTGTCCCTGCCCATGGCAGGGAGTGGGACTGGATGGGCTTTAAGGTCCCATTCTACCCCAGACATTTCTGTTTACCTCTCCCCAGTAAGGGTCATGTGGTGTCTTTACCCACAGTCCTATACACAGCTGAAGTTTCTGAAATGCTGCTTTCACTGGAGAGAGGGAAGGGAACATTTGTTGTTGTGATTTGTGGAGAGAGATGAGGAATGTCCCATCCATTGTTGTGTTACTCTTGCTCACCTCTGATGAGCATGTTATATTTCAGAACAGAGATCATATTAGTAATTTCTCTTTCTGGTTAATTCTGGTAACTTGGGACATTTTGGAGTAATTCTTACTCAGTTTGCAAACTCACATTTTGCTTGTTGTTCCCCAGAGTTACAGTGTTCACGTGGTACAATGACCTCAGACAAGCCAACAGATGCCTTGTGGCATCACAGGTTTGTTCAGCCTGGCTGATTTAGTTAAAACAACAAAGAATGTGGAAGAGAAATCATAGGTTTGACTTTTCATCGTGGGCACTACATCTTGGGAACAACCCTAAATGATCCCAAATGAGTATCCTGAGCTCTGTCCAGGTCTCATTTCTGTGTTTCACCTGCTTAGTCTGTGGGAATACATGTGGGATGTTCACAGCAAGAGTTGACTGCCACCTTGCTCTACCAGTAGTGCTATGAATTTTCCCATTATTTAACTACATTATGCAAAATATTCTAAGAGTATTTGAGTCCTGGCTAGGAATTAGTTGGGATTTTTTTTTCTTTTTTCTTTTTTTTTTTTTTTTTTTCTGTCTGCATTGTCTGAGTGCAAAACTAATACGTGCCTTCAAGAGACTCACTCAGTGTTTGGAGGGTGCATGGCAGAAGCAGTTTTGTGTGGGAGACTTTCTTCTTCTTACATGTGCATTTTAGTTCTTAGATCCTTCTGCAGCCCCTCTGCAGCTTCAGAGGGAAGATTATTGTCTGCATTTTCTTCCTTGCAGGTTGCCAGTGGCCAGGTCAGCTCACGGCGCCACAGTGTACAGTGACAAGTTGTGGATCTTTGCTGGATACGATGGCAACGCACGGTATGGGGCAGTATCACCCTCTCCTTGACTGCTTTTGTGAAATCCCAGCCCCTCGCTTTCCACCTTTGTAGAGACATTTCCATATTCCAAGAGATTTAAACACTCAGCTGGAGCTTTGCAAAGCCAGTCTATTGTTGAGCATTGCAGTTTTGTAATTCATTGGTTCTTGCTCAAATAAGTATGTGCTTAAAGCCTGAAGATCTGGTTACTCAGAGTGATTGTGGATGTGTAATTTGACAGTGTGCTTGGTTGTAAGGCTGCAAAATGATCTTTGGAATTTGGCAAATGCACATTGCTTGAAAGATCCCCAGTACAGACCAGCTGATGTTGCTGAAGACTTAGAGAACAAAGCCTGGATTTGCTATGAAATCATCTGACAGAACTAAGAACAACGTGTCAGTTTTTTTCTCAGAAGTCTCTGGAAATATGTAATATTTAGGTTGAAGGGAGGTGGGATTTTTTATAGGGAAAGATGGGAAAGGAGCGGTGCTGAGATATTAGAGCCTGGTGCTTTGTCTCACAGTAGCTCCTTGCATTTGCTGTTGGTCTGTCAGGGAACAGTCAATTCTGGACATGTCATTTTTTTCTGTTGGGATGAACTCGAGGAGTAATTTATGTTGATGTACAATATTTGCATCATGACAGCAAACAGATTGTCACAAATGAGGAGCTGGGTTGCCTCTTCTTCTGAGGAGAATCTTCAGAAAAGTGTCCAGCTCCACAAAGTCTCCAGGAGAACTGCTGATTATTGGGAAAACAGATGGGATGTCTTTGTTATTTCTGTAGGAGGAATTGGTATAAGATGCATGACTCTGTGGGATTGTTCACTGCCAGCTTAGGGAGTCCCCCAGGGCCTTGGGTAGCTCGAAGGAAGGAGTGGGTGAGAGGAGCTGTCTTATTTATGTTAAATATGTCTGATCATGTTACAAAAAAGTCTTTTTATGGAACTTGAGCCTCCAGGCAGATTTGAACAAAGAAAACATCTGTAGTTACTGTGAGTAACTTGTTCTGGGAACAGCACAGTCAGAGATATGTTCAGGTTACTTGCTTCATCCTTCTTTCTGTACTTAACGGAGGATTCAGCCATGTAAATAATTGTTGTGGTCAGTCTGAGTAGTTAACAGGGATGAGCAGAAGGAGCAGGGTAATAAGGGGTATTTTGTAAAAATCCTGAAGATTAAATAGCTCAAATCCTTAAGCTCCAGACTGAATTGCTGTATGTAGCTGTTAACTGCAGTGTACTTGTAGCTAGAAAGATGCTGGAGCAAGCTGGGGTGGGGCTGTAAAATTTACATATAGGACAAAGGGATTCTGATAATTGTTTTTCTGTCAGTGGAAGTAGGAGATTCTTCCTGTGCAGAAGGAATATTGATGAAATAGGATTGCTGTCCTTTTAACACTTAGAAAAAATGAACGTGTTGAAATGAAGCATTTTTTGTGTTATGGCACAGATTAAATGACATGTGGACAATAGGCCTGCAGGACAGAGAGCTGACCTGCTGGGAAGAGGTAAGAAGCTTTAACTTCAACTAACACATGAAATTCTCTTTTTTTTTGTTTTTGTACAATTACTTAAAATTCCTCATTCTAGACTGCACCAGTCTTTCTTCAGAATGTGTTTTTGACCCACACTGAAAAGAAACAGTCTAAATTTGATTTGGTTTGGGTATTTGGAAAACCAAGTGTGTATGAAAGGGTGATTTTTTTTGCTTGTGAATCTGTGAACTGGACTTGGACTTCCCATGGGGGATTTGCTGTTGCCCCTTGTGGGAGGGACTGCATTCCCTTTCTGACCACTGCATTCCCACTCAGACCACTGACACAGACTGGGAGCTTTGCTGGCCAGGTGACCAAAGTCTTGATCCTTACAGTACTGAGAGCTTTAAAAATGTGGCCTCCCAACCTTTTTATCCAGGCAAAATCAGATACGTAACCACAGCAGGAGTTGATTGCCTGTCTCCAGCTTTACAGGGCCGATGCCATGTGCTCACCCTGGCTGTACCTGTGTCCCTGCAGCATACTCAGCATGTGGAGTTGTGCACTGTAACAATACATTTCTGATTTTGAACTTAATTACCTTTCAGATTGAACAAAGTGGTGAAATTCCTCCTTCCTGCTGTAATTTTCCCGTGGCGGTTTGCAAAGACAAGATGTTTGTTTTCTCTGGCCAGAGTGGAGCAAAGATTACCAATAATCTCTTCCAGTTTGAATTCAAGGAAAAGATGTAAGTGTAGACAGTTAAGTCATGCAAAACCCACACAGTCCTCGACTGCCTGAGCTGCGAAATGTAATAGTGACGGGTATTGAGGGAGAATGCTGTGTCTCCTGGTGACAAAGGACAGAGTTAGAAAATTGGAAAGAATTGTAAAAAACCACCTTGTTTCTTGTCCCAGCTGGACACGGATCCCCACGGAGCACCTGCTGCGGGGCTCTCCACCCCCTCCCCAGCGGCGATACGGGCACACGATGGTGGCCTTCGACCGGCACCTCTACGTGTTTGGGGGGGCTGCGGACAACACGCTGCCCAACGAGCTCCACTGCTACGACGTGGACTCCCAGACCTGGGAGGTCATCCAGCCCAGCCCAGACAGTGAGGTAAAACATTCAGCTTGTTGTTTTTTTCCTTTATGTTCCAGCTTTTTTGACTCATTTTTGCCGTGGACACTTCTTGACAAGAGGATTGGCTTTTAGTTAAATAGTAACAACTCCTTCCCACTGATGGTTAATCAGCACAAATATTGTGGGTAGCAGTCCTTAAAAATTAGTCAGTGTTGACACATCTAATACTTCGCTTAACACATTTTAAAGAAATACCATGAAATGCTTTGATGTGTGTTATGAGTCAATCATTTGTTCAGTGAAAAGCTGAGCAATGAATTCAGTGTGTACCAGTGGTTCATAGGTTGGCTGTGTGATCCACTTGAAGCAGAATTCAAAACTAGACAAGATTTGATTTGTCACTGTAATGCCCATGTGCATAAAATCTTATAAATTCTGATTATACATAGATGTGTGGCTGGCAAAAAGTAATATGGAGGCTCGGAAAGGGCTGTTTTAACATACTTGCATTAATAAGAGATATAAATTTAAAAATATCTGTTTCTACACGGGCACCAAAAGGCTGTAGACCACCAAGTGCCAAGAAAACACTCCAAATACGACAATGTTTTAAAAAAAAAAAGAAAGATGAACATACTAATCTGTTTCTTTTGCTTCTTGCTAGTCACGCAAAGCAGCAATTGCATGATAAAATGTTTTTTCTTATAGCACACTCACAAATGCTGTCTTGGATCAGCTTGTATTCCAGGTGGAAGTGCCAAGGGCTCACCTGGTTTCAGTGCATATTTCAGGTCATGTAGGTGCGGGTTGTTTCATCCCAGAATGCACAAGCAGTTGTTCCCTGAAGCCCATACCAGTGTGTGTGTAGTTCCTGGCTTTGGAGCATCAGCATTGCGTTTATTAATGTGAATAGATTTTACCTTAAGCCACGTTAAGGTACTGCAGCTGATGTCACAGCGGGTTTAGGGTGTGAGCTGCTCTGCAGATGGAGGTGCTCCACGTGTGTGTGTGCTGTGCACGCAACTGCACAGCCTGAGGTTACACTTCAGACAGCTGGGTGTTGCAAGAATTAGATCAGGTGCAGAGTTACTGATTTAGCCAGCACAGGTGTGACAGGGCTCACCCCCCAAGAGCTGTGTGGGGTGTTTGGTGTGTTTATGTGTTTGCAGACACGTCACAGCATTGGGTGAGCTAAAAATCCCACACACACACTGCTCAAAATTAACCATGCTCATGGGCCTTGTTGGAAACTGGTACTTGACCAAAGTATTTCACAGCAGCCTATTAAAAAGTTTTGTTTTAAAAAGCTGATTTATTGTCCCATGAAATTAGTAAAGCTGCTTCTTCAACTTTTTAAAGCCACAGTTGCCTTCAGGACTATAGATCCTGTTCTGTTCCTGCCAGTGTTAGGCATGTGAGGCTTCAACAGGTGTTGGTTCTTTGGGACACAACTGCTTAACATTTCCAGGAGAGGAACTGCTCTTGGCAGTGTTGTAAACCAGCATTATTCCCTGAGTTATCCCCTGCTGAATTTCATTTCAGATTTCAAAACTCTTTTCTTCGTCTGTCTGTAATCCCAGGCAGAGTTCTGTTGCTTGTGTTGTATTTTGCAGTTTCTTTCTCTGGTACAGCATCTAGAGACTGATTTGGTAGAAGTGGGAGGTGAAACTGGTGCTGTTGAAACACATAATAGCAAATTTTCCGAAAAGACTGATTAACTGCCAAACCTGAAAGACTTTTGGGGTTATAAGTAAGTTTTAAATTATTTTGTGTCTTCTGGAGTCATAACTAGGCAATTTCTCAGAAACATTTTCCTAAAGTTTCCATGAGCTTTTGGCAAAGACTTCTAAAGGTAGCAAAGAATCTCCAATACCATCCTCTTCCCTGGACACTCTGAACTTGAATTTTCCTTTTTTATCCATCTCTGTGAACAAAATTATTCATGGTAATTTGAAGCAAAATAGAAGTTGATAAGTGCGATGCTGTCTCAGCACTTGAGGGTTTGTGCCGTGTGTGAAGTGATAGTGACCTCTGTTACTGTGCAGCAGAATGACCTGCCTGACTTTTAGAGTTGGGCTTTTTCCTTTCCAATGGATGTATTGAAGAGTTTACCTTTTGCTTGCTCTGTGTTGTGTGGTATGATCTGAAAAATGCTGCATTACAACTTTGCTTAATTGCACTATAGCAGGGTTACTTTCTTACTTATGGTCATGTGATGCATATCCTTAATTCTTTCTTCTTTTGGATGTTTAGCATGGAATGGGTAAAGCCTCTGCAGTCCAAAATAAGGTTTGGTGCTGATTAAGCTATTAATTCACTGGTGATTTTTACAGTGCTTTGCAAAAGAGAGTACAGAAGAGATTGCTTACATTGAAGGGGAGTCGTTACTGCCATTCCAGTCTTGTTCTCTGAACTTAGGCTGCCCTGAGGAACTTTTCAGGGTGATCTGGGAGTGATTTGGACTTTTCAGACCTATTTGTGCCAGTAGCAGGAATAGGCTGTCAGGTGGAAATTGTATGTCCTCTGCTACCCTGTTGTGGACAACGCAGAAGGTGACAAGTCACACAAGGCTGAAGAATATTGGGGTTGTTACGTGGAAAAGGTGGCACAATTTGGGCATTAATCACAGCAGAGTTCTAGGAAGGTCCTAGAGGCACAGACAGCATTTTTGTGTCAAGTGCTGCAGGTGCCCTGCGACAGTCTGGCATTTTCTGCATTTTGAGTAAGCAGGTAGAACAAACCTGGGAATAGATCTGGCAAAGGACCTGTTGTGGTTCTCTGTCCAGGGTGCTCAGAATTCTTGGTAGTTCCTCACTGTGGGATGGAGGATGGGAAATGGCTTAGTGTGTAGAAGAGGGCAAACTGAGATGGAACAGGGCAGTACTTCAAAAATAAACCAGGAGCTGCCATTTTGTGCTTTAGAATGTCTCCAGAATGAATAACAAGACGTCCTTGCTGAGCTACACAATTGCAGTCTGTAGCTCCTCAAACCTATATATAATACATGTACATACATATCATACAGAGCACACAGAGCTATTCCCCATCTTTGCTGTAAGATGATCTTCACAGCTGGGGGTTCTCCTTTTCTAAGGCAGCCACAGGAATATCTTGTCTGAGTCCTTGCCTGCCTGCATTACACTGCCAAAGCTTCCTGGCGTGCTGGATTTTCTTCATACAGGGCTACTGAAGGATTTCAAAAGCAAGAAATAGATTTTTTGTTTGCCTCAAGATTTTCTATTGAGCTTAAAATATCCTTGCTTTCTGAAGAAGGTTGGAGCAGCGTAAGAAGTCAGCAGGCAGTAAGAGGAAGAATGCTCCATGTTGTACAGTTGACAGACACATGTGCACGTGGCAGTCATGGCTTGTGCTGCAGAGGGGAGTGTTCTGCAGGGAATTACAGGAGCTCTGGGTCTGGCAGGGAGCACAGCCAGTTGTGGACACAGATCCACAGAATCCAAGGTGCTGTTTGGAGCAGCCACTGCCTCATAGAGGCAGGGTGTTATGCCAGGAAGAAGAAAATTCTCCTTCCTCACAGTTCCATCATCTCCCTGTGGCTGCAGGGACTGGCGAGTCGTCCATCTGTCCTGAAGTTATGAGGGAAATCTCTAAAACTTGTTCTGGGAAACATTTCAGTCTCACAATTAGGGCTTTCAAAGCCAAGAGCAATAAAAATCTCCAATTTTCAAAGCTCTTAATTTTTCTTTTAGTAAGCCAAAAGGGAGGTTAATGTGCTGGTAACCTTCTTGGGCTTACTCGGGGGCTCAGTTTTGGAGGTTTTCAGACAGATTACAGTGACATGGTTTGTAGGCAGCTGAGGAAGATTAAAAGGACTTAGTCATTCTCCTGAGGATGAGGCTGCCCCAGTCTCCTTGTGCAGAAATCAGTTACACCCCTTGAGGTATCTTCAGGCAAGAGAAATGTGTTACTGTGTGCACAGTGCCCCAATTTCCTGCAGTGAGCCCCCTAACAAGATCTGCCTCACATGTGGGCTGGGTAGTTGTCAAGGTATGGTGTTCTGCTGGGAGAGATAAAACTGAGCATTTCACAATCCAGAGGGAAGACTGATACTTCTGATGTTTATAAATAATTGTCATGTTCAGGCTTGCATCCTTTTTAAAAAACCATTTTTAAAAATGTAGGAGCTTCATACCAGTGCCCTTTGCAGGTCTGTGCTCAGTGAGCTGGAGAGAGACATCTTGAAAATGTTTGTATTTATAGGAATCTCCGCATCAAGAGTACCTGTAGCTAACACTATTGTACAGCTCCACTTCTGCTTGTCAATTCTATGTTCGTATCCTTTCTGAGGGGTGTTCATTATTGCATCCTTTTACAGTATTCTCCCAGAGGAAGCAAAATGCAAATGATGTGGATGATAGGCAGAAGGAATATTTCTGTAACTCACTCAGTGGTAAGGAATTGTAACAACACAGATTTAACGTGACCCGCATTAAGGTGGTATAAAACTGAGTAACGGAAGGACTTGAAATATGCTTTTTGAATGAGGAGCAGTTATTTTGGATAAAGTTATGCTGCCAGCCTTGAAAGACAACAGAAAATCACAGCTTTCCTCCAGTATTTACTAATTGTCCAGAGCTTTGCCAATTACTGATTACAATAACAGTCCACTCAAGGATTTTGATTTCTTCTTAAGGTGCATGCAAGCAGTCCGTGTTTCAGTTTGGCTGTAGGATACATTTATGAACAGAGTGTGTGGTCTGCGCTTCATGGTTTCCCGTACAGCATCCCTGCAACAGTGACTTAAATTCCCAGTTCTTGTGGAGAGCTGAGAGAGCTCCTGGTGGTCTGAAATGGCTGGAAGTGCTGTGATATTCTTGGTTGTAGAAGCTGACACAGTGCAGTGTCATTAAGTAACATAAATACATGATCCTTGTGTTTATTAGTTAGATCTTCAAGTATAACGTCTCTTCATGTTATGTTCACAAACCAGGGAGGTTGTTCAGAGAAGAATGATTGAACATGGGAAGCCCAGTGATCAGCTATGAAGTGAAGTCTCTTTTAGGTGTAGGAAATTAAATCTTCCCTGGCTTACCTGGGAACAGAGGGGTTTTAATCTATCGGTGAAGGATAAAACAAGATCCAGCCACTTCAAGTTGAAACTAGAAATATCCAGACTGAAAAAGAAAGGAAAACAAATATTTACAAATTGTAAAGAATTAGAGTAATTCTTTATTGGAACCTTTTATCAGGTTTTTATGTAAAGTCTTCATTACACTTAAAGCAGGATTTGATATTTTCTAAAACGAAAGTTTTCCTCAAAGAAAATCTAAATTTCAGTACCTCTTCACAGATGTTTGGTAGGTTGGTTTATTCAGGAAGTCAGAATAAGATCCCAGAAGTACTATTATGGTTATTGGATTTTTGAATGCACACTGCATGCCAAAGAGAAGCAAATGGTTGGTCACTGGATTTTTGTCAGCTGTTGTCAGATTTCAATATATGATCTTTTGTGACGCGTTCATTGGGTTTGGCTGGAGTTTGGCTTGTTCTTCAAACTGCCTCATTCTCTCTGATGAATTATACATTAACATTGCTCTTTAAATTTGCAACTGATATGTACTAAAGCAATTTTAAAGGAAAGAACATTTACGATTATTACAACTGTAAATAAATTACAGGCAGCCTCATACCCTGACCTTTGTGGTTATGCGACCATGTGTTTGGATATCATTGTTAATGGGTTTACCTTCCTGTTTTCATTCTGTGTTTTCCAGTGAATGCCAAATGGAAAAATCTCATCCTCAGTGTAGAGCACAGTTACAAAGGATGTCTCTATTGCATCCCCTGTCACTTGTCATAAACAGAGCTGATATTGCAATAAGCTTTTGTTTTTATGACTTTGCTTCTGTATGTGGTGATTTAACCCAGAACTCCCCCATGTCCTGGGCTGATCCTCCAGCATGGGCAGCAGGGCAGGGAGGGGGAGATTCTGCCCCTGTGCCCCGCTCAGGTGAGACCCCACCTGCAGAGCTGCCTCCAGCCCTGGGGTCCCAGCACAGGAAGAATGTGGAACTGCTGGAATGAGTCCATAGGAGGCCTGGAGCCCCTCTGCTCTGGAACCAGGCTGGGAGAGCTGAGGTTGTTCACCTGGAGAAGAGAAGGCTGTGGGGAGACCTTAGAGACCCCTCCAGTGCCTAAGGGGGCTCCAAGAGAGCTGGAAAGGGACTTTGGACAAAGGCCTGCAGGGACAGGACAAGGAGGGAATGGCTTCCCGCTGCCAGAGGGCAGGGTTAGGTGGGATATTGGGAAGGAATTCTTGGCTGTGAGGGTGGGGAGGCCCTGGCACATGGTGCCCAGAGAAGCTGTGGCTGCCCCATCCCTGGAAGTGTCCAAGGCCAGGTTGGACGGGGCTTGGAGCAGCCTGGGACAGTGTATGGTGTCTCTGCCATACAGGGATTGGAGCAAGATGATCTTTAAGGTCCCTTCCCACCCAAAACATCCTGTGATTCTGTGATTTATCTTAAGTTGTAGGTTTCTGCATCATGGTCTTCAACTTTCTGTCTTCTGCTTCAATTCATGACAGTCTCTTTCTGTATTAAGGGCTGTATGTGAGGAAGTGGTGCTTATGAAGGTGATCCTCTTCTTTTCATCATTGTTAAGCTGCAATAGATCCATTTATGTTGACAGTGTAGTTACGGCAATCTCAACAAATAAACTGCAGACAAAATATTTTTGGCTTTCTGAGATTAGTGTGATGTTGAAGGTTTCATGAGATATTTCAAGAAGTCTGCCAGTGGAAATGTCTTTTTTTCTCTCAGGAACAAAATAAGTACTGTTGACCCTGTCTGGAGCAAAGGAATAGGAATAGCCTTTGAAGAGGTTCATTCTGTGTGTCTGTGATAGAGATTTTATTCCCTGTTTTCTTGTCTGTACCATCAGAAGGGAAATGTAAAAGCTAAATTTCCACCTTAGATGTAAATTAAATTTCCATTTTAACAAGAGCACAGCTGAGCTTCCAGCCCTGCAGTATTGTTAAAGAACCGGAGGAAGTCTTAGAATCACAAAAGCAGGGAGGTTGGAAGGAGTTCCAAGGTTTTGAATCCAGCCATATGCTCAGAGCAGGTCTGGTTTAGGCAGGGTGCTCCATTCCATTCCATTCCATCTCCTGGGTCAGAGATCCAGCAGCTTCTCCTGGTTTCCATCCAGTGCTTGTCCAGTATCATGATCAAAGACATTTTCCTCCCGCACTGAGAAAGAACTTCCTGTGCTGACTTGAGTCTGTTGGCTCCTCTCTTCCCATGGGGCACCTCTCTTGAGGAGCAGCTCTGACGTCCCTGCAGGAAGGTGCCTCCTTTGCCTTCTTTTCTCTCATCCATCCTGTGCTCCAGCCCTTGATCACAACCTTGATGTTGGTGTCCCTCCACTGGACTATGCAGGTCAGTGCCTTTCTGTGCTAGGGATCCCAGAACTGGCCACAGTGCTTCAGCCGGGGACTTGAAAATAGTGAGTAGAGGAGGACAAGTCCCTTCCCTGAGCCTGCTGGCACAGCTGAGGGGCTGCTGGCCATGCTGTCAGAGGGTGCTGTTGAACCCTCTGCAGCTCCCTGTCTACCACATCTGTGTTCTACAGAGCTGTGTTCTGGACAGCCAGTCCCCAGCCTGTATCATTGCAAGGAATGACTGTCCCAAGGCCAGGACTTGGCAGAACTTCCTGAGGTGCCCACGGCCCATTTTCCAGCCTGGCTCAGTCCTTTGGAATATCAGCCTCCAGCATTTTAAACTGCTCCAGACAATTTGCTATCAAGGGTAGACTTGCTGAGAATGCAGTGCCCTCCTATAACCCATGAAGCGTTTTGAAGGGGATGATCAGGTTAGTCAGGAAAAATTTGCCCATGGTAAATCCTTGCTGACTGATACCAGTCACCTCCTTCATGTGGTAGAAGTAGCTTCTAGGAAGATTTTCTCCATAACTTTCTTGGGATAGCAGTGCAGTTGCCTGGGTCATGGCTAGCTGTGTTCCCAAAGTTCATACCCGGCCAGATTTTTTAAATTAATAGGGACTTTTTGGGTTATAAACAGCACTTTGGTTACTCTTGGGTACCTGCAGTGATAAACTGGATGACTCCCATTGCCATAATCTGAAAGGAATGACAGCCTAAGGAAAGGCCGAAAAAAGGAACAACAGCCTATGGAAAGGCTCAGTAAAATCCTTGAGCATTTGTCTGCTTCTCTTAATTTGTAGAGCTGCGTGTCTTGAAGTTCACTCTAACATGTGTCTGTTCCAATTTTGTCTGAAAGCAGAGATTGTCTGCACCCAGCATGGAAAAACATTTTAAATCCTTAAACCTCCTTGAACCTAAGGACTGTCCAAAGCTCTGCCTGTCCATCTGTTTGAATTTGATGTTGTTGCCTGGTGTAACAGTGTGCAAACATCTCAGGTATCAACAGCTCCCAATCTCCCAGTAGTGACAGCTCATTTGGACCTGTAGCTTATGGTTTTCTTGCAGTTTCAGAGAAAAACAGATAGCTTTTACCTTTTAGTTTAAGTTGGTTCACCAGGTTGGTTTGTTGATGGCTTTAGGTCTTTTTATTTCATTTTGTCTTTGAGCTTTTAATGATTCTGAAGGATGGAGGGGCTCATTGATGTTCCTAGGTTGTGAAAGAAATCTGAGCACATCGTTACTGACTTTTGAGTTCAGTGCATTGATACCTTCCATAATACCTGCTCATTCATAGCTGAGTGTAAGGAAAATTAACATTTACACAGTTATAAATCTATTCTGTAAATATAAGAAGGCTTCTGAGGAGCTGAGAGTAAGAAAGGAACAAAAGGAACACCTTGAAACAACTGGAGAGGATTTGATTTTAGCAATGTCCTAGTATTGCCCATGGCGTTGAAATTTCTATCACCAAAAGCGCTGAAACGTATTAAAATGCTTCGAGAAAGGAGTCTGAGAGAGAAGATAAGCAGTGCAGCAGCACAAGTAGTCACAGCCTGCAATAATAGCATAGTTAATGCACTCCTCACAGCCCAGAGTAAATCTCAATATGAAGAGGTTGAATTTTTGTCCCTGACCCAGTTCTGCTGGCCGTACAGAAGAGCTGGGCAAGGCCATGGCTCTGTGTGTGCTGCCAACCTGCCACCTGAGAAAGGCAGGTTTTTTACTTCATCCTCTTCCAGTGTCAGCATTGACATAAAACACAGGTTGTCACTTTGAGGTGATCCATCTGCCCTGTTTTTTCATCAAGGCAAAATGTGGGAAGGCTGTTTCAGAATAGGAAGGCTGTCTTGGGAATAGCTGATGGATATTCCCTCTTCACCATTTTAGCTTGTGAGCAAACTCCTCAGCTTCTCATCCTCATCCCTGGGAGTGTCCATGGCCAGACTGGAAGGGTGTTGGAGCAACCTGGCCTAGTGGAAAGTGTCCCTGTCTGTGGCAGAGGGTGGAACAAGATGAGTTTTAAGGTCCCTCCCATCCTGAACCAGTGTCGGATTCTGTGATTTGTGAAGAGCTATTGAGAGGAAGAGGGCAGACAAAAAGCAACTGGTGCAAAAGATTTCATTGCAGTGTGGCTCTGTCATTGCACAAACCTTGGGAAAACTACACAGCTAAAATGTTAATGGTTCAATGACAGTGATGGGCTCCAAACATGACCACAGAGCTTTCTCTGGACTGACCCTGAATATTCTGGATACACAGGGACAATCTTCCAGAGTTTCAGCTGCAGGGGACTGCTGCTCCGTGTCCAGTCTCTCATGCTTCCCATCTCTACTTTTGCACCCGTTTGTTTTTAAACTTTGTAACCAGGCGTCCTACCCAGCAGTGGCTGAGAGAGTATCTGCCCCAGAGGAAGCTCCCACTGTGCCTTCCAGACAACAGGGTTTAAAAAAATCATGGGATGTATTTGGTTTAGATTTCAGCATAGCAACAGTTAAACAAGGACCTACAGCAGACTCAGAGGAAAATAAAGAAACGTTTGAAAGTGAAAAAGACTTGAAAAATGGAAATTAAACTTATTATAGGAGAGAGAGAGAAATTCCACCTTCATATATGCCTTTTCTTCTCTGCTTCTTTTTTTTCCCCCTTGCAATTTATCGTGAGCTATTTAGCTTAAGCTGTAATCCAAGAACCATTTAAGCGTTGGCTCTGCATGTGCAAGTTCTAAATTGCATAGAGCAGGCTACTATTGACCCCTGAGTGGAAATGATTCATTTTACTTCTTTCACTATTTAATTTTACTTTACAATGTTTCAACTTAATTTATTAAGAACTTCAAGCAAATGTGTTCCTGGTGAGATCAAAATTTAAATCAATGAGTTTATGAAGGGATTTGCAGAGGTATTACTGAGTTTATTTTAAAGTATATGTGCTCAGGCCCAGAGCTCATGCTCAGGGCTGTAATCTCACCTACTTGAATACTTGCTGGGTGCTCTGGCACAGGAAAAGGCAACTTTAATGCACAGCTTTGGGAGTCAAATTAGAACCCTGATGATCAGCACAGGACAAACTCCATTTGTGCTGCCTGGACAGGCTACAGTGTGAGTCTGAGCACAAGAAATAAGTGGACAAAAAGACTTGTGAAATACTTTTATTTTGAAAATGATGGCTTCAGTCATGCCAGCAGTGTGGAAGGGTGTACTGAAGGGGAAGCAAAGGTGACTGACAAGATCTGCTTTTGAAAGCAAAGATTCCAGCTTGTAAAGATCCTCAGATGCAAATCTCATTAACCTTAAATAGAGAAACTACTCCAACAGATGAAACAGGGCGATGTAACTTAGAGAGGGGTGCCAGCCCCCATCATTGGAGGTGTCAGCATTGAATCCAGAATTTCTTCTGTCAGGCGCTGTTAATAAAGTAAGGAGATCACATTGATGGAGAGGTAAGTACAGGATCTAGAGCTGACAAATACATTCAGATTGGCAGTGCCTCTTTGTCAGTGATTTTTAGCATTCCTGTATGTACCAGGAATGAGAAAGACAAATCCCTTTGGATTCACACAGGACCATCTGGAGTTGTGCCAGCAGATGAAATTAGAATCACAGAATTATGGAACTCTTAGGGTTGGAAAAGACCTTCAAGATCAAGTCCATCCAGCACTGCCACATTCACCTCTAATCCATATCTCCAAGTGCCACGCACCCTTTGAACATTTCCAGGAATGGTGACTCTGTCACTGCCCTGAGCAGCCTGTGCCAATGCTTACAACCCCTTTCAGGAGAAAATGTTTCCTAATACCCAACCTCAACCTCCCCTGCTGCAATTCGAGCCATTTCTTCTCATCCTTTCTGACCATCCTGGCTGGCAAAAGTAGATAGTGTTTTGTAGTTGTTTCTTATAAACTCTACCTGGGGTCAGTGTATTCACCAGCTGGATTTGGCAGCTTGGGAGGTCCCTCAGTGAAAAATTCAAGATGAAGCAGGTTCTGGGTGTCTAGTATTGGTGGATGAGGAATGTGGGGACCAGAGTGTCTCTCCAGCTGTTTGTGCTCCTGAGCTCTATTAACCTTTTTTCCTCTTGAATATTTTCTTGAGGATCCAGCTCTCCTTCCTTGTGCTGGAACAAAGTTCCTGTGGCCAAATCCTTGGTCCTGGGAGGGCCGAGCATTGCTCCCCATGTGGGTGGCACCAAAATGTCACCACTTGCAGCCTTGTTATCTCCACGTGGGGGCTTGTGCTGGCCTGAATTCTGCTGTTCTGATTCAGTAAAACAAACACCCTGAAACTCTCAGCTGCACAATGTTTTGATGAACTGGACATGGCCTTTTCTGTTCCAGGCTGTCATTCCATGTTTTACATTTCTCTCTTTAAAAATGTGGTCTGTGTATTTAGAAAGTGAAGCTGTTTGATTGCTCAAGTTATTAGTAACTGCAGAGCTCTGGTTCCCTGGCCAGTACCAACAATTACAAAAGAAAAATCATCATTACAGCGTTCCACAGAGATTGTTGGAGTTGAATATGATGTGACTGGCAAGTACATCTTAATTAAATATTCAGGTGGTTCATGTTTGCTTTCTGGCACCAGTAGTTTCAAAGCCGTTAGACTTTTTTGATTGAGAAAAAAAAAAAGGTTGTTAAATTCAATGGCAGCTTTTAAAAACTAAATGCTAGAGAATTTTTAGAATTATTTTAATTAAAAGCAAAACTAAAATATGATTTATTAAAAAAAATAAGAAGATATATGGAAAATGACCTGAATAAGTCTGAAGGAGGTGGGCTGCATTTGAGTTCTGCTAGAACAGTTGTTTTTGTTTGGTTTTGGTTGCAGTTAGTTGTGAGAAAGATGTCACAGTACAGCTTACCCCAGCCTGCCTAGCTGTGTGGGAATGTGTCTTGGCAAGCAAACATCTTACTTTGGGATGAGGTTGGAGCTCCAGTTGATGAAGGTGACAGATGTATTTTTAACCCATTATAATATGGTTGATTATTTCAATCAGTACATCTTATTTAGTTAATGAGATTACTGCTACGAACAAGCAGAGGCCATAGAAAAGAGATGATATTTGACAGTAATCTCATCCTCTTTCAGAGAGGTATGGAACTGGGTCCAAGCAGGGATGTACTAACAGATCAGTGTTATTCCATAACCCATCACAGTATTTATTAGAACCAACTCTGAAGTTTCCTTGATAAAGTATCCATGAAACATGCTGGATACAGAAGGCATCTTGTTTATCCAGAGGAATCCAGAGGGTTTGTTAAACTGGCACAGGCCAATGTGCCTTTTAAGGTGAGCAAGTCTGTGGTTTGTACATCTGAGAAAAATACCCAGTCCTAGGTACTGACTGGGGGATTGTCTCCTTAAAAGCCGTACTTTGAGGGAAAGAACAAGTAACGGGAAGTGTGGTGACTAACAGGCTAAATGAGGCTGTTGTGTGATACTGTGGTGAGAGGGGTGAGTTGGTGGGAATGGGAACTGCCAGTCAGCATGGTTTCCTGGAAAATCTGCCTCTCCAGATAAACATAATCTTGTTTCATGTTTGACTTAACTTGAGTGGTGTCTATAAATATGTACAAGAAGCAAAGATTTCTTACACCAGAGGGCTTTTTATTTTGTAGGCAAAGATTTAATGAAATTTACTGCCTGGAAGACGAGAAGCCTGATCAAACTAGGGGAAAAAAAAGAAGTTTCTCTCACAACTTGAAGCCTTTCTGTGAGCTCTCAGTGAGATATGCTGATGTGTTCACACACCTTTGTGTAGCCTCAGAAGAAATGAGTAAAAATGCTGTGGTCTGTCCTCTGCAGGAGGGTCACGGTGGCTTTGGCTTGCAGTGACTCTTCAAAAATCACCTGATGCTGCAGCTCCGAGGTGGGGTGTGTTGCAGGCATGGTGTGATCGCTCAGCCCTATAAATAGCTGCAGTGTGGGGGTCTTTACTTTCTGTAGAGCTGGCAGGATGGAGACTGGAGCTGTGGCTCTGAGGTGCCAGCTCTGCCACCAGCTCCAGCCTTGGGCTCCTGTTGGGCACTGGACATTGCTGGGGCCTTAGCCAGATGGTTCAGCCCTTCAAGCTGTGGGGGAGGCAGGCGCTCACTGGCCTGGGGCTCAGTCCTGCTGAGGTAGATGATCATTTCACCTTTCAAGTTCCTGACGGCATTTGGAGTAAGCTGAGTTTGCACAGTGATCACATTTGCAGAATCTGCTGATTTCTAGAAGCATGTGTGGGGTTTATGTGGAAAATGACACTGGGTTTAATTGTGTAAATGATACATTTTTAACTGCCATGATTTGTAGACCTGTGTAGGTACCACTCTGATTAGAAGGTGCAGTGAATGGGCATTCCTAAATGTGACTGGACAATATGTTCTAGACATGCTAGAAAACAATCCTGAGCTACTGCAAATGGCAGTCTGAGGATGCGTGTCCGTGTGTGAATGTGTGTGTGTGTGTGAGTGTGTGAGTACAGTGTGTGTGTGGGTGAGTGTGAGAGTGTGCCACCCCGGACTGCATTGGTCTGGTCAGCGCCCGGTGTTCGTAGTGCCGAGGTCGTGAGTTCGATCCCCATACGGGCCAGGCACTTAAGATTTTGACTCAACAATCCCTGTGTTTTCCTTCCAATTCAGATATTCTGTGATTTTCCCTTCTCACTGTTGATCTGTTAATAGCAGATCATTCTTTTTTGGCAGAAGAATAGGCTTTTATTTATTACCTTGCCTTTTTTGTCCTTTTCTTTCCCTATTTTCTTTCCCCAGTTACCCAGTGGGAGACTCTTTCATGCGGCAGCGGTTATCTCAGATGCTATGTACATCTTTGGTGGCACCGTGGACAATAACATCAGAAGTGGAGAGATGTACAGGTTCCAGGTAATTTGCTGATAAACATACTCACTTCCACTCCCATTCCACATGAGTCCTGTCTGTGAAGTGTCTGGTTTAGCTCACCATGAGCTCCATGGCTTTTAGTCCATGGCCTTCCTACAGGCAGACTCTGTATTTCAGATTCAGCTTTCAAAGGTCAATGTGTGTTTTTAAAATCTTCTGAGAGATGTTATTTGGGCAGACATTTTGGTAAGGTCAAGCCACTTAGTGCCTTCTGAAGTCCTACAGAGATCATGACAACTTTGACAAATCATTGGCAAGTGTAGCAGATGGGATTTGCTATGTCATTTCATAAAAATTGGCTGTTCCTCTTCATGTGCTGTCCTGTTCAGGGCTCTGAGGCAGAATGTTTTGTATAGTGGTTTTATCTCCTTGCAGCTCTCCCACTCCCATCCCACAGAACTATGGGAACTGAAAATGTTAAATTCAGGATACTCACACTAGATTAAATCCCACGTACACTCAAGTTTATTTTTATTGCATGGCACCCTCAGACAAGTCCTGAGAGCATGTGAGACTCGCAGCCTCCGAATCCTCATATCTGGAAGTTGTGATGAGACACAATTCTTCCACATTATGCTGTGTTATCTGTCCTTACCCTCACCATGGGGGAAGCTGTTGCATGTGTTTGGTTTGTTTGTGACATTCTACTTTATGTGCTACACTGAGGCTGAGTTAATAAGAAAATCCAGTGATAGTAGATATAACCTTGGCACTTTTGGTTATAGAATCATAGGATCAGGAATATCCTGAGCTGGAAGGAACCCACAAGGATCATCAAGTCCAGCTCCCGGCCCTGCATAGAAACCCCAACAATCTCATCCTGTGCCTCCCTGGGAGTGTTGTCCAAATGTTCCTGGAGTTCTGGCAGCCTTGGGGCAGTGCCCATTCCCTGGGGAGCCTGGGCAGTGCCCAGCACCCTCTGGGGAAAGAACCTTTCCCTGATACCCAGCCTGACCCTCCCCTGACACAGCTCTAGCCCTTCCCTGGGTCCTGTTGCTGCGCACAGTGAGTGGAGATTGAAGCTGTCCCTTCATTGCCCCTTGTGAGGAAGCTGCAGACCCTGAGGAGATCTGATCTCAGGCTCCTCTGCTTCAGAGTGATTTGAGATTTGAAGTTTATATAGCCACTGAAATTCATTCTGTCTTCTGTGGGGTTTTATTTTTTCAGTTTTCTTGTTACCCTAAATGCACTCTCCATGAAGACTATGGAAGGCTGTGGGAAAACAGACAGTTCAGTGACTTGGAGTTTGTTTTGGGAGAGGTGAGTAGAATTTATTGGAGAGGTGCCAGTGGGGGTGTTAGTGTGTGGTGTGTTTGCTGGGAAAAAAGCAAACTGTGCAGTGGTTGTGCCAGAAACCCTGGGAATGAATCACTGGTGAACTGTCTGCCTGGTTTAGTAAGTTTCACTAATCCAGATAAATTTTTAAAGCTGCAATGGAGAAAACTTTTAAACTGAGAAGGTCTGTGGGTCACTGCCTTAACCTGAATTTATTGAAGCATGTTGTGTAGAGTTGCAGTATGAAAATTTACCAACGACCTCTGTACTCCCGGGTCCCAGTTGCCTCCTTGGAAGGCAGGTCAGTGGTTTGGAAACCCATTATTATTTCAAGAGCCATTTTTAATTAGTGAAATAAAAGAGAATGAGAAAAAGCAGTACAGGGGAATTGTTCTCTAGTAATGAAAATAGTTTAAAAATTTAACAGAGAACAGGTTTTCTGAAAATAAACTTGAAAAATTTGAACTTACCTGCATTCCTTTTGCAAAAAGAAAAAACTTTGCAAAGCTCAGAGAACAGATCCTCAACAACAGGTGAAATAAATTATGGCAAACAATAGCAAAACCCATACTGATATTTTGAAAAGGGGATATTAAACAGAAAATCAACTGCAAGAATAAAAAACACTATGTGACACAGGAGCTTCCAGTCAGTGAATGTGACACAGGCTCTTTCCCCAATGGCGTTTGCCATTAGCCTTTGAGGAAATAGGTGTTGAATTTCATCTGTATGTGCAGAGCAGATGTAAGGCTGCCTTTGACTCTGACTTGAAATATGTTGTAACCTGGGGTTCAGCCCAGGTTTCTATGACTTTGCCATCTGCCATGACTGTGTGATTCAGGGATAAAAGTTGAATGTGATTTCTGTCTTTGCCTTTGGCAGAAGGAGGAGCGAGTCCGAGGGCACACTGCTATTGTCACTGCTCGCTGCAAGTGGCTGAAAAAGAAAATCATGCAGGCCAGGGAGAGGGTGAAACAGGTGAGTATTTTGGAAAAGTAGCCTTGTAGCAAGGTAAGGCTTATTCTGCCCAGGTTTGGGAATAAGGTTGTCAGGAGAAAAGTAATATCTGCTGAGGCAGCTGGAGGACGGGAGCAGTGTCTGATGCTAAGGTGCTCTTGAGCAAGTAAAATAAAGAGGATCATTAGTATTAACGAAGGCTACTGGATGTGTATCAGGAGTGTAACATGGAGGAGCCAGAGTTAATCCAGTTATGTGGATTTGACAGTGTGGTTCTTGGAAGCTCTTGTAGCTGTCTGAGGTCTAATCTTGTGGAATGCCCCAGAGAGGTGTGTGTACCCTTCCCTCTGGGGGAGGTAAGAGCTGTGTCATGGGGATGACCCACAAGATCAGACACACGAGGGGGAAGAAAGGCAAGGCTGAGGGTTTCAGCTGCATCTGTTCCCTTGACCTGTGTATTTTTTTACTTTTTCCAGAGATGAAATTCCGGTGCCTCTGATCATTGTCTATTAATTTTGACTACTTCCAGCTTTTCAGCAGCAAGCATATAGTGGCTTTTGGGGAGGTAGTAGCACACAATCTGCAGTAAGATGTGGGTGGCTCACTGCCCCCCAGTTAAATGTTTTGCCATTGGAAGGCTATGGGGAAAGGCTGTCAAAGTGAAACTTGAAGTAAGAGAGTGCTTTAAAATACTTCTGTGCAGCACTTTGTGCTCTGCCTTTGCAAGGCAGGGTTTGTGGAATCTGGTCCCACCTGTCCCTCCTTCACAGAGTGAGGCTGTTCCTGCTGTGGGCAGAAATGTGAGTTCAGTGCAGTTCATTCCTCCCTTGCTCTGATGTCCTGCTTCTGACCTGTATCCAGGAGCTTACTTGTGTTTTGATCCATGTGTGTCCCAGGAGATGGAACAGTAAGTCTAAGACGTATGAATTCCTTGTTATCTTAAAGATAATCCTGAAGCTAAAGAGATCCTGGTTCTTGAAGAATGTGGAGTAAGGAGAAGGATCCTCTGATTCAGTGGTAACTTGTGTGAACTGGCACAGGCTTGTGCCATGTTTGGGTGGTTTTTCTGTTTCATTAGAAATCAAAGCAAGACATTGAAGAGGAGGGACACACCACATGCCAGAAGGATGGGATCGGTGGGAATGTCAAGCTGTGCCGACTGCAGCCACTGCTGGAAGTGCCCATCCGAGAGGCCGAGGCCCAGCCCTTTGAGGTGCTCATGCAGTTCCTGTACACAGATAAGATAAAGTATCCCCGCAAAGGTAGGGCAGCAGGGTGAAGTAACACTGGCACTAGGGAGGGGAGGGGGGCAGATGTGTTTGGAAACAGCGGGATCCAGCATTTGCAGGTGATCAGTCCTGTTCTGAGATTAAACAAAAAGCAGATTTTTATGAGAGCATACTAACCATGCTTTTTTTTTTCCCTAATTCTGTTCAAATATCAAGGAAGAACAAGTTCTTGATCATTCCAAACAATTGTAAAGAAACACAAACAAAAATATTGTGGTATTTTGAACATCATAGCATCCTGCTTGGAAGAACCATGTATCTTATCCTGGCTTGATTTATTTGATATTGTTTTCATCCATTTTAAACTGAGCCCACACAGAAAGGTGTGCAAGCCAGTATTTATGACCTGTTAAAAATCCGATCTGAAGGAATGCCTCAAGAAAGGAAAAATCCATTTTACATGTTCATTAAGGTTCTCTGAGTTAAAAACACTTGTGGTTGGGGAAGTAATAGCCAGAGAACTTGCAACTCCCACACAGGGAGTGCAGCTCCTGGCTGTATGAGTGGTGAGGGATGTGGGGCAATGGGAGTGAGTCTGGATACAGCAACGAACTCCAGCTGCTGGGGCTGGGTGAGCTGCAGCCATGGAGCACAGTGAAGTTCAGTGGGGTGCAGCTGTCACAGCACTGACCTTTGCTTCTGTCACAGCACTGATCTTTGCTTCAGCTTCACTCCAAGTTCATCCCTTTCTGCAAAGATAATTCTCAGGAGCAAAGTCATGTGTGTCCATTTGTGCCAAGGCTTTCCCTGTGGAGGAGGCCTGTCTGAGAATGGTTCCACTGACTGGGGATGAGGGACCTGCTCCCTGGATTCTGCTGACATTGTCAGATCCCGATCCCAGCCGTTTACTGGTACCATCAGTACCTTGACACCATCACCTGGGGACAGGCTCAGGCCAAGGGAAGTCTTGGACCCCTGAGCTCTTCCCATTGTTACAGGCTTCCCAGGCAGCCTGCCCCTCTTCCCGGCCCATGAGAGGTTCTCTCTGGTGCTCCCCCTTCTGCTGGGCTCCTCCATGGGCCCTGCCCTGCCCATTTGTATTCCTAGTTGCTCCTCTCAGTTCAGAGAGCAGCACCCTGGGGAGCCACCCAGAGGCTGAGCTAATGGAATTGGGCATGCTCTTCAAATGGGATTTTCCAATTAGACACAGGGAAGGCACGTGACATGTGAGAGGGCTTTTCTCTATTAAAAAGCAGTTAGAGCAGATGGGCAGAGATCTCCTGTGAGGAAAGCAAAGGCCATGGGGGATTATTCCTTGAGTTGGTGTTCCGGTAGCCCCATTGCAGTGGCCTACAAGGGGCCCCTATGGCCCTCTCTCACTTCAGCCCTCGAAGACCAGCTGTGGGTCTGTTCAGGCTGAAGCAGAGTGAAAGCACAGAGTACCTTCATAAGGGTCTGTCAGAATCAGGGAGCTGATTGTTAGTAATGTGTAAAACCCAAGGACTCTGGCTGGGCTGTTGGCAGCTGGACACTGAGAAACTGGGCTGCAAGCTCCAGGGCTTGTCAGGGATTTTAGAAACTTTGCTTTCTTTGGAGGGTTTCAGAAAATTGTGATCCAGATTGTCACAAAATCTTTGTCTAAAAAATCCTTTGGATTGGCTTTTGCACGCTTCAAATTTGAACCTCTTTTTCTAGTATTGATTCAGATTTTATCTAACCAGGAATGGAAATTTTTTCCCTATAAAAATATTCCAGCTGCTGCCTGTTCTACTATTCCGATTGCTCCAGTTGATATAAAAATACTTTTAGAAGGGTTCCTCTCTTTGTTCTGTGAGCTCTCCAGCAGTTTTCCCTCTTGCAATTTCAGGTCATGTGCAGGATGTGTTACTCATTATGGATGTGTACAAACTGGCCTTAAACTTCAAGCTCTCTCGGCTGGAACAGCTCTGCCTTCAGTATATCGAAGCATCTGTAGATCTGCAGAACGTGCTCATTGTGTGTGAGAATGCTAACAAGCTTCAGCTGGATCAGCTAAAGGTAATCACTCTACTGTATCAGAATTACATTCTGCATACAAAGTAACTGATACATTTTTAAATTTTTTTTAAAATAAAATTTATGTAATTAACATTTGGCCAAAGGTATCAGCTTTTGCAAATTCATCATTCCATTAATTACAGTCGCTTGAGTATATTTAGCATGGGTTGTCCTGCTGTGGCTTGTGATATTATGTGGGCCTTTCTCAATACTTGCTCAATATTTTTGCGTATCTGCTTTGTAGAATGTCAAGGGCAGAGTGACTTTGGCTCTTCATCAGTTCACTCTTGCCGCAGCAAGATGGAACCAGTGCATTTCCTGGTCTTGCTGTATTATATATAGTGACACTGCAGATAGGTTCTTTCATTTTCTAGATGGAAAAACTAAACTCTGTTCTCAGGCCTTTGCACTGAAGAACAAAGTGTGGCAGTGATTCTGTGTCTCTGTGGTGGGTGCGAGGCTTTTGGGTGTCGGTAACAATCAGGGTGGAGTTGCCCACTGGCTGCAGCCCAAGAGGGGCTGGATGTGCTGATCCCAGAGCAGTGCCCAGATCCAGTTCAGCTGAACCTGCAGGGAAGCAGCTCCTGCCCCCAGTCCCAGAGCCAGAGCAGGACCATGCTGATGATGTTCAGCCTGTGCACACCAGTGACCATATTACTGGTGGCTGCAAGCACAGTGAGGCTGGAGAAATGGGTATGCACCAGCGCTTCCTCAGGAACTGTGTGTGCACTGGATTTGGGCGAGGAAAGGCCTCCAGGAGGAAGCAGCAAGGCCAGCAGCAAGTGTGTAAAAGCCAGCACAGCCTTTGGTGCATGGCAGCAGCTGCCCAGAAGCTAAAGCATTGGTGGATCTGGTGCCGCCACCTGCCCTGGCTCCCTCTGGAGTGACCTCGGGGCTCTCGCACATGGCTGCAGTCGGGCAGGATCACCCTGAGCTGGCATCCTCTCTGCTCAGGTGCATCCTCATGGGTGGGTCCTCTGTAGAAAGCTGCTCTTTCTGGCATCCCAGTCATGACTTAAAATGTTTCACAGGTGAGTCCGGACAGATACCTTTGGATCCCAGGTGAAATAAACTGACAGAAACAGGCAGTAGTAATGATTCTTTGGGTGAACTTGTACCCACCTTATGGTGAGCTGGTGTAGATTGCATTTATTGCTTATGAAAGTGTCCTGAGGGGAAGCCTTTGTTCATGCTGGGAAATGAAATGCCCATTTTTTGTCTCTTAACTGTTTAGCATTAGGTCTGGTTCATTTGTCCCCTTTTCATCACAGTGATTTTTGTAAGAAGTTTATCACACAAGAACTTTTCAGAGCTCTTGAACTGTTGTGTTTATGGAAAAGGTTCAGGCAAAACCTACATAAGGAATCCTGTAAGGTCTTTGTACCCTTGATGGAGAGTGTCAAGCGTTAAGATCTCTTCACCCTTTTAATTAACTTTTGATGTCTAATTATGTTAAAAGTTATTATGAGATAGCAACCAATCTTCATTATCTCCAGGAAGTTTTCGGTATCTCCTGAGATACCAATGGGCAGTTAATATCTTCCTTGTTAATATTTCTAGTCAAATTTTTCTAGATGCTTAGAATTTTCCTGAATTCCCTGTTCAAGTAGGAGCCTAAACAGTCATTTAGGAAGAATAAGGATATCAGTGTTGGGTAGTTCCTGCTGCAGGATCCATGTGGAGATTCAAAGGACAGGATGGCCGATGGCATATGTAACATGTAGCATGTATGGGATGCTTTAAGATGACTTCAAATATACCATAAATTTCTTAATTAATATTGGTGTATTTTTAAGGAACATTGCCTGAACTTTGTGGTGAAGGAATCCCATTTTAATCAAGTCATAATGATGAAGGAGTTTGAGCATCTTTCTTCATCCCTCATTGTGGAGATTGTCCGGAGAAAGCAGCAGCCCCCTGTCCGAACGCACTCTGACCAGCCGCTCGACATTGGTAACCCTCCTGCTTTGGAGTAATTCCATGTGCTGGTTTGGCTTTGCTAGTGGTTTGTTTAGCCTGGGGAGATGTCTGGGAAGCAGCCCTCTGCCGCCCACCAGTTCCCAGTTGGGATAACTGCTCAGGCTCTCTCCTGGACTGAGACAGAACACAACGATTCTTCTCCCGTGAGTTTCAATCAGAATGATGTGCCATCAAAGTACATGGGAAATATAGTTGTGTTCTTGTAATAAACCATCCTGCTCCTGTTCAGAGAGATGAAAGAAGGAGCAGAAGGGTGTAAAGAATGATCAAAAAAAGGCAGTGGACAGTCACTGTAAATGGCTGAAGGGTGACAGAGCTGAGCAGGGAAACAGCCTGCTTGAAGGTGTTCAAGGAGGAGCAGGAGGAAGGAGGAGGATCTTGTCAATAAGGCACTGCTCTGGGTACATGTGTGAGTGAAAGGGACAGGAGACAGGAAAAGAGGAAGATGTGATTTACAGTTTTATTGTGGAATTCATCAAGGGCTGATTTGGGACTAGTCTTATTCAGCATTTTAACATCCTGACACACAACACAAGGAATGTAATAATGAAATTTTCTAAGGCCACAAAGTTCAGAGGCATTGGCAGTGTTGGTGTGGAGTGCTGCACAAAAACAATTCTGAACTGAAGAGAAAAAGAGGGAAGCTAGTCCTGAAAGGTCAAGTAGAAAGGCTTTGGCTGGCATTTGTCCCATGGGGGAGAGGTGCACTGGCTGGGAAGGTGGCACAGCCAGTTCTGTATCCAGAGCTGGAATGGTGTGAGAGACCCAAACATTAAAAACTGAAAGATGAACTTTGAAAATATGTGTGAATTTGGAGCCAGCTTGGATGTGCTCTGTTTCTCAGTTGTGTATTTACAAAGGTTGATTGAAATATTGAATAAAAGAAGCCTTTTCTGCTGATTTGGGAAAGATTTTTCATGGAGACACAAAATTTTATATTCCTTGTGGTCGAAAATAGTGCAAAGGGAGGGGAAAAATCCGCTTTCGTATCTGTAGAGAGCACCTGTCAGTGTGTCCACAGCTGGAGTTTGTGCTGTCAGTGGCAGAAGGCAGAGCTGACAGGTGTGGTTCTGGGAGGGGCAGTAGGGAATGAGCTGTAGTGGGGAAGGATGAAGCTCATTTTGCTCCAAGATTATGAGGAATGACTTGACTCAAATTCACACTGAGTCCCAAAGGAAAGAGGGGCTGGAGCTCTGGCTTGTCCATGTATTAGTTTGACAGTACCTGGTCACCTGGAACTGTCATGTCTTTATTTAGTTGTGTTTAATTTCAGGAACATCTTTAATTCAGGACATGAAGGCTTACCTGGAAGGAGCTGGGACTGAATTCTGTGATATCATCCTGCTCCTCGACGGGCACCCACGGCCAGCCCACAAAGCCATCCTGGCAGCTCGCTCCAGGTGAGCTCTGCTCCTAACACTGTACCAAGAGTGTGTGTGAAGGACAGTGCAGGGCTGGCCAGTCTGTGCTCAGCTGGCTTGGTTTAGAAGACAGGGAGGAACTTAAATCTGCATGAAGTGTTAAGATGCAGCTTTGCTCAGTGAGTGTAATAAGCCTTTAAGCAGTAGTGATTAATTTTTTTTTCCATTTCGTACCCAGCAGGGAAAATAGGAAGAAATTAGAACTGCAGAGATTCTGCAGAGGGTGTGGGAGAAGCTGCACTGCATGAAAAAGCATCTGTAAAATCATGGGAAGGGAAAAAAGGTGAAAAACATAAGGTGGTTTCAGTGAAGCGGAAAGCAACAAAGGTCCACTGAGGTCAGAAGGAGCCTCCTGACAGTGAACAATTCATATTGTATCATGTGGAACTTGAATTTCTTTCTCACATTCTGATATTTAAGACTGGTTGTGAATAAACCTAACAAAAAAAATGGTGCATGACAGAGACTAGAGTGTTCTCATGCTTTATGCAGAGAAAGGAGTCCACCCTGCTGATGGTGGGGCTGTTCTCCCTGCTCAGGGTGTAGGTGAAGTGGATTTATCCTGCACTTGTGTGTTCTGTGGACTTGCACCTTATGTTCCACCAAACATTAAGTATTCACATAACATTTCTATTTCAAATACCATAACCATTTTTTTTCCAGACCCAGTAACAATATCAGTATTAGTTACCGTGGTATTTTACCAGAAGCATTTCACAGCTCTTAAAACTGCCCTGATGATTGGCAGCCTGTAGATACCAAGGAAATTTATAATGCTTTAAGCTCTCTGCTGGGTCTTATGCAAATTAGAGAAAAAGCAAAGCACCATGTGTCCTAATTTTCAAGAAACAGACAAATTTCAGGTAGTTCTGATGCTAATTAGGGGGATTATATTTGGAGTTTTCACTGGCAGACATGCATGAAAAAATAAATGAGCAGTGTTTTTGCCCAGGTTGTCACTTGAATTTGTTGCTTTGGAAGCTGCAGTTCTGAATAGCAGCCTTCGAACAATACTGGGTTAAATCATTTTTCTGCAGAATGTGTTATATCAGTTTTATTTCCCTTTGCAGTTACTTTGAAGCCATGTTCCGTTCCTTCATGCCAGAAGATGGGCAAGTGAACATTTCCATAGGTGAAATGGTTCCCAGCAAGCAAGCGTTCGAGTCCATGCTTAGATACATCTATTACGGAGAAGTGAACATGCCTCCTGAGGACTCCCTGTATCCTTAGGTTTGAAGGAATTGGAGAATCTGAGTGCATATCCAGCAGGTCACCTTCCTCTTGCTTTGGATTGCGTGGCACAGTCTGGGAGGATGGTCTGTCGGGGGGGCACCAGCAGGCTCTGCACTTCCAGTCCTCACAGGGATTTGTTTGCTGTCAGCGCTCTCACCTTTCCTTTCTGGTTTGTTCCTCAATGGGATGAACAGATACCTCTTTGCAGCACCTTACTACTACGGCTTCTCCAACAACAGGCTCCAGGCCTACTGTAAGCAGAACCTGGAAATGAATGTCACAGTGGAGAATGTGCTCCAGGTAATTGTCCCCAAGCACTTCAGTTAAGTCTTAGAGGAAAGCCAAGAGGTCTGGTCAAGTGGGTACCCCCAGTGCCAGGTCACTGAGACTGCCCCGTGACAGTGGCCCTATGTGATGACATATGTGGGAACCCAGCCTCCAGCAGCATTGTTCCTTTCCTGGTACTGTGCTACTTCTGTTCCTGTGCTGCAGGGTTCAGCAGGTACTGCTCACCTGGCTCCTCCTGAGCTCCCATCCCCTGTTCCAGAACTGTGTTTTTAAAGGTCTTTTTAAGATGACCACGTGCTCAGCACTTGAACTGTAAACCCTTTTTGACAGACATTTGTTCCAGGGCAAATGGTGGTCCACAGGTAACAGACATCAGTCTTGTTTTATCAGTGATGTTGACAAGATCTGGCAGTGGAGTTTGAGCTAATAAAAGGTGTTGTGTGGTAAAAAAGCCAATGCCAGCTCCCAGACAGGCAGCCTGAACCTCTGCAGCACAAGCAGAAGCAATTCCTGCTGATTAGCTCATGAGAACTCCATACATTTTAAATCCAAGGTTTATTTTTGAATAGTTCAGAAAAGATCAGTTTGTAGTGCAAAATGGAGCTATTCCCTAGCTAAGAGGAGTTACCGGCTCTGAGTCAGGTTTGAGCATCTGAGCTGTGCAGACCAGAAATCACATTTTTGCTCCTGCTCTAGATTTTAGAGGCAGCTGACAAGACCCAGGCCCTGGACATGAAGAGGCACTGCCTGCACATCATCGTCCACCAGTTCACCAAGGTTGGTTGCATCTTTTCTGTGGCTTTTGAGAGCTGCTGTCCTCTGTCACTGCCTTGGTTAAAGACACGTTCATATAGAAATCAGTTGAATTCTTCTTCATGTGAGATAGCTGAGAGCTGGCTGCATGTTACTGACACTTGCTGACAGGACTGCTAGGCACGCTTCTCACACCAAAGTAAATTAAAGACTACAACAAGCTAGCCTAGAAATGTGATGCCCTTCCAAGCAGAAGTTACCCAAAATGGCTTTCATTTCCAGTTGTTCCAACTGTTAATTTTGTGCTCTGCCTTTGTTGGGTTGGTGCGTGTATAGCAGGGTAAGTTTGTTGTATATTGAGGGCACAAATCTCTCCCTCACTAGCAGTTATCAGTGTGCTCCTCTTACTTCCCTTGAAGTATTCTCTGTCATACATGTCATGAGCTCTAAAACAAATTACCACATCCTGGCTGGGCTCTGTATGATTTCCATGTTCAACAGTTGGACTCCATGGTCTTAGAGGTCCTTTCCAATCTTAAAAATTCTGCGGTTCTGTTTTGATGGGATTATGCGTTAGTGGCAGGAAAGGTCAGGAGCCCAGTGTGCTGATATTCCTGTCCTCCCTTGAGAGAATAAGGATATTGTCATTTAATTGTTCCTATGAGATGTGGTCCCTCCATGAGAGTTCCCCAGCATGTCATCAGTTCATTGCTCAGCTCATTTGCATTGCTGAAATAGGTAGATAAATCATAGGAATTGGATTTCTGGATGCTACACACATACTGATAATAATTTCCCAGTTAATATTCAAGTAGCTCACTCTCCTTCGTATATATGAACTCACAATCCTCCTGGGGAAGAAGAGCACTGCTACGTCCCATTAGTGTCTGGAGAGGAGACAGGACGGGGTTCAGGCTCTTCATTAAATGCCGAAGTTGCTGGAGCATGACGCATTTTACATTCAGAAATAACTGAAATTGCATAAAAAGCATTGGGAGTGGAGCCAGTATCCAGAAATCACTCCCAGAGGAGAGTCCACAGCCTGAGGTTGCAGCCCCTGCCTTCATCCTGTCTTTTTTTCTTCTGGCCCCATGAGTCCTGTGGAGCAGCCCAGTTCAGCAGGAATGGGGAATGGTCCCACTGCAGGCTACAGGACATCCCTGGGGTTGGGGTCAGTGCCTTGCACCCGCTGAGGGCTGAAATATCACAGTATCACTTCCCAGTGGAGGCCACATGAAGACAAAGAGGTGTGATTCTCCCCAGAATGTACAGGGGGAAACGGATGTTGCAACACTGGGAGGCAGCGATGGGAGCTGGAGGGCGTTCCTCAGCTGTACTTCCTCACCAGGATGTGGGGAAATGTTTCATATTTAAACTGTTGACTGGTAGAACAGTGTTCATCAAAACGTGTCTGGAAGACTGTCAAGCAGATGTGCACAGAGAAATCTCAATTATGCAATGTTTTCCCTTGGCCTGAGAGGCCTCAGTGTGTGATTCTTGGCCTGGGCTGGGTAACTCAGTGTGGCTGGGCACAGACACTCTCTGCTCTGCTCCTGGGCCAGCCACGGGCTCTGAGGGGGATTTGTTCTCGGGCACAAGCCCCATGGGTCACTGGAGCTCAGGCAGGCTGGGTCCCTGGCTGTGGGATCTCCCATTCTTCCAGTTACTTAACACTGTTCTGAATTTGGACTGTTAAGGAGTTTTCCCCACAGCAGGAGCATTACTGAAGAGCTGTTTTCCAGAGGTTCACTGCTTTGGGCAATGTGTTTCCAGGCTCTTGTGTGTCAGTGTTGTGCAAAAGCCCTAATAAACCTGCTGTTGTGACATGTTTGTAGTGACACCCTGATCTGTTCTGCAGTGTGTGCCTGGGGTGTGGGCAGGATCCCACCAGTGGGGGATCAGGGGGTCTCTCTCCCTCCCAGTCCTGGCAGAGCCTTAGACTGAGGATATTGCTACAAGCACATCCTGAGCTCTTTCTGGAAGCATCCTCAGCCATTTCCTTCCTGGCCTTCAAAGGTTGCTCAGAACACCTTTATTCTTTATCCCAGTGCCTCTCCCTAGAGCAAGGTGATAATGTCAGTTCAGATAAGGCAGGTGGGTGAGTACATGGGCACAGTCTGTCTGGAGGCTGGATGTGTGTTAGTGCCTCTAGACAGATTACTGGCTCCTTACCATGAGGTTGAGGAGAAGGAAGGAATGTGTAGAGCTCCTTTTTGCTAACAGTTGAGCTTCTCAACAGTCCAGAAGCATAAAGTTTGTTGTAGATTCTCATCTATCTGATGTGGTGGAGTTTTTTGTTGGCAAGTGCTCCAGTGACCTGCTTTGACTGCAGGAAGAATGCCAGGAGAACCAGCATGGACACTGAGAAGAGCTTTTCCTCAGGAGCACGAGTACAGAGATCAGGCCCTGAGTCACATTTTCAGTGCAAAACCACAGATCTCAGAGCTCAGGCTGTGCTGGTGCCCAGCATTGCTCTTAGGAGAGTGCTCAGTCAGTGTCTTGTAGGAGCTGTCAGTACCAACAGAGGAGCAGCTCTGAGGGCAGATTCCTGCTGCTCTCCACTCCCAGCAGTCTGAATTTGGTTCTAAGCCCTGACTGGAGCCCCATTATCTGTTTCCTGCAGCCCAGCCCCACAGCTGGGATCTTGCATCATCTGTGCCCAGCCAGACTTGCTGTGGGGTGCCAAGGGTAAAAGGGTAATACATGAGCTGTGATTTGGAGAGGTTTTAATTTCTTCCTGTTTTTTCTGTTTTGTTTTCCTTGAAGGTCTCCAAGTTGCCAAATCTCCGCTCGCTCAGTCAGCTCCTTCTCCTTGACATCATAGATTCCTTAGCTACCCACATCTCAGACAAGCAGTGTGCAGAGCTGAGTGCAGACATTTGACATGCCTTGGTAATCCACCTTCTCATTTGTTCCTGACAAACACAGGCACTTTAGAGCTGGCTCTGGTTTACTGTTATGTATGGAGTAGCTCAGTGTCTGCACAGTACAGCAGCCCTGGAGGAGCAGGGGCAGCTGAGGTGCTCTCTCTGGATTTGCTGGGTTTGTACCTTTGTGCGGCATGTGGACTTCGTTACATTTGTTACCCAAATGTAGACTTGAATTCATTGCAGGTGTGAATTAATTCCACATGGTTTGGGGAGTTACTAAGTTCATAATCAAGCCCATTATTACTTTCATACTGTAAAATCAAGCAGTCATGCATAAGAGTCACTAATCCTTTGAAACACAATATTTAAAGAATACTATTTAAAGAGCTGACCCAGCCCGAGGGCTGTAAGGGGAAGTCAGAATGAAACTGGGAACAAGAGCACGTGGTGTTCACAAGGAGACTGGCCCTTGGACCAGAATGTAGTGACTTTTCAGATACTCCATGGTGTGGATTAACAGATAAGCCCCTGTGGAACTGCCAGGATTGGTGGGCTGTGGGAATCCAGACCTATGCTCTGCAGCAGGTCAGACTGGAAGATTACAGCAGTCCTCTCTGACCATCAAATCCATTAATCCTGTCTTGCTAAGCCCTTCTAAATCTATTTATTAATAAAGAATTAACATCTTCTCCTGGCGTTTCATGATTGACTTGGATTTCATTTTGGAAAAAAAAATTAAGCAAAAAATGTTCGGTGCTTGATGAAGGTCACATTGTTAAAAATAACTGTGTTACATCGTGTTACTAATTTTATATTGAAGAGTCTCTGTGAGCCCTTGCCTTTGCAGGAAGGTGAATGAAGGCAGAGTGCCCTTCCCAGCCCCTGCAGGAGCAGCTCCTGTTCGCTCCCCTTGCATCCCCCAACTCTGTGCCGGATGCTTCCCGCACTGCAGAGTGGAGAGGAGAGGAGCTTCACCTCTCCTCGCAGCTGGATAGTGTTGGTTGGAGAGCACCAGAAATGTGGTGTTGGTAAAAGTGTCTGGTGGTGGAACTGTCCCAGCCTTGCCCAGAGCCCTTGGGGCTGCCCTGGGAGGGAGTGACAAGCTGGGAATCAAGACCCTGTCCTGTTCCAGCTGCAGGGGCTGCTCTCTGCTTGTCTGAAGCTGGAGTGGTGCAGGATCCCTGTCGAGACATGCAGCTCCTAGCCCTCACATTCCCATTCCCACCCTTGCAGCCATGATTTTCATTCAGTGAAGTGTTCCTGGAGCAGCAGTTGTGAGCTCCTCGTCAGTATCCCACAACCTGACACACCTGCACGTGCTCCGGTGCGCCAAGGGTATTGCAGTCTGTGTAATGGAGAACGTGTCATGGATTTAATCCAAGGGAAGTGCTCTGGGGACTGCCCCATCTGTCTCCCTGGTGGCTTGCTCAGGTGAGTCAGACCAGAGGTGACAGGTACTTCTGAGAGCCAAGGGCACCTTTTAAAGCAGAGAGATTGTTTCCAGATGCCTCACAGATAGGGGAGTCTCTTAGCAGGGGTCATGATAATTGTACCGACAGGCTCTGTGTTCCCTGGGAAACCAGACTGACAGCTGGAGAAAGGTTCTACACTGCAATTTTTAACAACACTACAGTCTATTTCCAGTAATGCTGATCCACTAGAGGACACCCATTGCCCAGGGAAGCCTCATTCTCAGGCTGAACAGGTTGGTGATTTCAACTATGTCATAAGCAGCCCTCTTTAAATCCTGAGCCCACCTGTGAGGAAACGCACAACCTCCACACCCTCTGAGCGGGCACTGCGGGGTCTTGGCTTTGGGGGGGGGGGTTGGGCTCAGTCATGGCTGTAGGGACCACAGTGCTGGGTCAGAGATTTAGTGTGAAAACTTGTAGCCCGTTGAGATTTGCCTTTGGGCTGCTGTTGTGCAGAGTGCCAGGACCGTGCACCTCTCTGACAGGACACCCCCAAGTTTCATAGGAGATCACAGGAAGGGGGGTGTTGCAGGGGCCACACAGGCTGAGGGGTACACCTGGCAGGGCAGTTTAGGTGCTCTTGTTATCACCACCTTGTTATCATTACGGCCAGCAGGCTCTCAGGTTACTGATGTTTCTGCAGCCTTGGGCAGCTTTGTACTGGAATTGTTGCAGGCATATCCCTGCCTTTGATAAGGAATAAGGAACACTGTGGCTGTCCAGCTTTGTGTTATCTTTCAGTCTCTGCCCCATGCAGGCCCCACTGGCTCTTTAAAGCCCTTAGGACTGCTGGTAGGAGAGCAGGAGCACCCCTTTCCTCCAACCCAACGTGAGCCTCAGTGGCAAAAAGCAAGGTGGAGAAGCAATCCCCAACTCCTCTGGAGCAGCAGCTCAGGGCACTGGAGCCAGGAAGTCCCAGCTTCGCCACACTGCACCAGCTCCCTGTGTCCCTACTGTCACACACGACCTGTAGCAGCTGGGCAGGAACCTAGCAAGGATCAGTGTGGATCAGGGCCAGGAGATGCTCCAGCCCTGCAGGCACTAAGGCCAAGCCCATCCCTCCAGTGCCAGCACCAGGAGAAGCCAGCAGCACCCCAAGTGCCCAGGAGCAGGGCTGGCAGTGCGGCAGGGAGTCACTCTGAGGTGGCCCGTGGCTCACTGGGAACAGGAAGAACACGCAGAAAAAATTACACATTTTAATAAGGAAATGTGCAGTGAGAGGGAGGCACTGAGGTCCTGCCAGCATCAACACCAGCGGAGGGAGCAGAGCCCAGGCTGCCTCAGGCCTCAGCTCCCCCCAAGCCCAGGATCTTCTTGACATAGTTCTGGACGTTGACGTGGAGCTGGGGGGCCGTAGCAGAGAAGGTCTCCATGGCCAGGGCCCGGGTGGCCTCGGAGCCGCCCCACATGGCGCGGTACAGGGGCAGCGTGTACTTCTGCTTGCCCTGCGGAGACACGGCACAGTTACGGCCCAGCCTGCGCCCCGGCCCCGGGGGTGACGCCCCCCATTCCCCATCCCCAGCACGATGCCTCCAGCCTTGCCCTGCTCTTAGCGGGGCACAGAGCACACGCCAATGGGACAGGGTGGGGAATATTGCCGTGGGCATCCCCTTGGCACTGCAGCACCTGGAGAGGGGAGAACACCCGGACCTTGGAGAAGGAGCGGACCCTGAGAAGTTCACGAAGTGCAACAAGGGCAAATGGAGGGTTCCGCACCTGGGTCAGGACAGGATGGATGGAGGGATGGAGAGCAGCCCTTCAGAGAAGGACTTGGGTGACAAATGGGGTGTGACCTGGCCATGTGCTCGCCCAGCCTGGAAGATGAACTGTGTCCTAGGCTCATCCCCAGCAGTGTGGGCAGCAGGTGAGGGGGAAATTCTGCCCTCTCGTAAGACCCCAACACTGGAACACTGCATCCAGCTCTGGAGTCTCCAGCACAAGACACAAGTGGACAGAGCAGGTCCAGAGGAATCCATGGAGCTGCTCTGAGGGCTGGAGCCCCTCTGCTCTGGGGCTACGCTGAGACAGATGGGAGCGTTCAGCTTGGAGAAGAGACAGCCCCAGGGAGACCTTAGAGCCCCTTCCAGTGCCAAGAGAGCTGGAGAGGGACTTTGGAGTGACAGGACAATGGGGAATTGCTTCCCACTGCCAGAAGACAGGGTTAGATGGGATATTGAAAAGAAATTCTTCCCTGTGAGGGTGGTGAGGCCCTGGCACATCCCTGAAAGTGTCCAAGGCCAGGTTGGATGGGACTTGGAGCAACCTGGTCTAGTGGAAGGTGTCCCTGCCCGTGGCATGGGGTGGAACAAGACGAGCTTTTAAGGTCCCTTCCAACCCAAACCATCCCGTGGGACTATCAAAATCAAGAGCCAATGGCTGTCTCCCTGGCACTGAAGGCCCTGTGCCCTTCTTTCCCCACTGGCATGCTGCTGGGGCACTGCCACACTGGCCAGCGACAAACCTGGCTGTGCAGGAAGTCCTTGACTTTGCTGTACTCAGCCTCCAGGTTGTTCTTGAGGACAATCTGGCACCAGCGCAGTCGCAGCTCAGCGTTCTGGGCCCTGGAGATCTTGGGGTACATCTGGCTCAGCCTTTTCACATTGCCTGTGGGAGGGGAGCAGTCACCGTTCCCCACAGGGCTCTGACCCAGCTCCCAGCCCCTCCTCCCAGGGAACCCTGTGAGTCCATCCCAGCTGTGCTGCAAATTCTCTGGGATCCTCACAGCATTGGGTCAGCCCTCACCCCTGCCCAAGCACCCTCCACCTCCAGCTCTGGAGCACCGCCGGCACTGGCTGGCTCTGGGCAGGACGGTGCCCATGTTGGGCCTTCCAGGCTGGGCAGCCCTGCAGGGCTGTGTGCTTGGGGTGCCAGCACAAAGTGGGGGGAGATTCCTCAGCAAAGAGGGCAAGGAGAGTTATGGTGACATGGGGACACAACAGCCCAGCAGGGCCAGCCTGTGGACAGCAGGACTGCACATGTCCTCATAAATCCAGGCACATGCTTCCCCTGGCTCTCCATCCCCCACCACACCAATCAAGGCTTCCCTGGAACCAGGACCCACAGAGCAGTTGGAGAGGGGCTGACGGCCACACGCCCCTGCGTCCCCATGATGTGCCCTCACATCCCCGGCCAACTGGCTGGACTTGGGCACATCACCCTGTGTCTCCTCTGGGCACTAGAGCCCTGGGAGGGCCCTGGCACTCACCTTCAGGCAGGGGGGATTTCTGCAGGACCTGATCCAGGAAATAGACCAGCTGGTACGTCCTCCAGCCTGTGATGTCCACGGCTTCGATGGCCTCCATGTTCAAGCCATCAGCTGCCCAGAGCTCTGCCAGCTCATCCGCCGGCCTCATCAGCTGCTGCCCTGGCGACAGGTCAGGCAGGTAGGGCGGCCAGCCCGGCGTGTTCAGCCAGCGGTCAAATTCAAACCCTGCAGTGAGGCAGGAGGGAGAGCTGGGAACAGATCCCTGAGCCCCACACCACGTGCTGCTGCCCAGACCCCCCCACTGCCTTCTCCCAGTGCCACCAAACTGCCCGAGGACGGTGACAACCACAAACTGACGGGGGTGAGGCCATCGGACACATGGGCTCAGGGTGTGCTTGTGGGTGTCAGCCCCGGCGCCACCAGCAGGATGAGCTGGCTCCAGCACAGAAAGCTCCTGCCAAGCCCGGATCTTCAGCAAGGCTGGGCCAAGCCCAGAGTGCTGGCTGGGCCTGATCCCAGTGCTCACCAGACTCACCAGGCTGAGTCATGGACACCCCATGAAACAGCATCTGAGTGCAGAGGAGGGACTGGGCTTGAATGGAAAAAAATTCAGGCTGAGCCGGCACATGCCCAAGCCTGGGACTGATCCCAGCAGGCCAGTGCCATCCATGCCGACTCCAACAGAGCCGGGCTGGCAGCAACAGCATGTCCAGTAAAACACAAACCAACGTGCAAAGGCTCCAGGGGACATGGGCAGCTCTGACACCTGCAGGCTGTTCCCTGGACAGGATGGTGCTGTGCTGACCTGGGATGGAGTCCACGCCTTTCTCCTTCAGCTCCGGGAAGTACTCCAGGAAGAACTCGAGGGTGTCATCTGCGGTGATGCTCTGGAACTTGAACCGGTTCACATAGGCCTGTGGGGACAGATGGGGCTGACGCCAGACACACTGACCCCAGCCGTGCTGCCCAGCTCTCTGTGTGCTCCACCTCATGGGGGAACGCATTCCAGCCCATCCCCTCCAGGGGCTGCCCAGCCCTTTGTATCCCCAGGGATACTCCTCAACATTCCCAGCACCTGCTGCTAGCATGAAGCTAGGCTCTGCCTTCATCTTATTCCCCTATTCACATTCCCGTTCCCCACCTCTTCTTCCTCTCCCCAGCCACCCTCTCAGCCTGTCCTTCCCAGGGTCCTGCTGTGCCCTGGCCTCCTGTCACGGCCTGTTGGATGACTTTGCAGCTCACACCCACCTGGAGGAAGGCATCAAACTTGCTCTGGTTGCCCACAAGATGGGCCAAGTAGCTAACGAAGCAGTACCCCTTCTCATAGGGTGTTTCATTGTACGTGTCATCTGGATTGACACCTAGAAAAAGGAAAAACCCTCAGAAATCCTCTTCCCACCTGCAAAACCCCACAGCCCTCAAGCGCACCGAGATTCCCCCATCTGTGCTGGGCGCAGCCTATCCCGTCCCTCCAGCAGCCATCATCTCTCCTGGGTCCCACCACCTATGCTAGTGTTACTGCCAGCTGTGGAACGGCCCAGCTCCCCGCAGCGCATCTGTCACTGTCCTGGTGCCCCACAGCCCAGGGACACCCCACAGACCTGGCTCGATCACCACCCGCAGCTTGTTGAGCGGATGGTCCTCCCCCGTGGCGTCCATGTGCTGGCGCAGGAGGGCCCGTCCCGTGGCAGCCTCCAGGCAGGTGTAGGGCAAACCTGGGCAGAGACAAGCGGAGGCATTCGGGGAGCCTGGCCAGAGCCCTGTGCACTGCGGGCACAGCGGGCGCTGCGACGGGAGAGGAACAGCATCAGTGCATGAGCTGGGAGAGCAGGAAACCGATACACGTGGAGCTGGGATGGCAGAGCTGCAGGCAGGCACGGGGGAACCCAGCCCCAGGCAGCGAGAGATTTTTCGAGCCACTTAAATTTGTTTGGATACAGCAAATTGTGCTGGGAGAACATGAGCTTTGGGCAGGACTGTGTCCAGGGGAAGCTCCGGACAGCTGGTATCAGCTCCACACGGGAACTGCAGAAGGATGAGGAAGGTGAGGCAAGGACACGGTACCCATACTCCTGGCAGGGGTTGCAGGGAACTGTCCATCTCACAGCAAATGCTACCAGAAGTCACAGACTGGTTTGGGCTGGAAGGGACATTGAAGATCGTCTTGTTTCACCCTCTGCCGTGGGCAGGGACACCTTCCACTAGACCAAGAGGCTCCAAGCCCCAACCAACCTGGGCTTGGACACTTCCAGGGACGGGGCAGCCAAAAAGCTTCTCTGGACCACCTGTGCCAGTGCTTCCCCAAACTCACAATATCTAATCTAAGCCCACTCTTTTTCAGTTTACAGAACCTCACAGGGCCTTGCAGCTGCTGCCCTTCACCTCTTCTGAGATGCAGCACAGGCTCCATCCCCACTGGCAGTCAGAGGGACGTGCTCAGCTGTGGGACACAGACCCCAGACCCACGCCGGGCTCAGCACCCCACAGCCAGGCACGGCCACGCACCATAGACCTCGGTGGAGATGCGCCTCTGGGCGTACATGGTGAAGCCCTCATTCAGCCAGAACTCGCCCCACGTGGCATTGGTGACCAAGTTGCCAAACCAGCTGTGGGAGATCTCGTGGATGATGACGTCCACCAAGGAGCGGTCCCCGGCCAGCAGGCACGGCGTGACGAAGGTGAGGCAGGGGTTCTCCATGCCACCAAAGGGGAAGGAGGGCGGCATGAACAGGATGTCATACCTGCCAGGGAAGGCTGGGCTCAGACCCCGCTCCTCCTGAAGACGGAGCTGGGGACAGAAGGAAACTCTCTCCCTGTCCCTGGGGAATCAGATCCTTCAGGAACCTTCCAGCCATACCTGCCCCAAACATAAGGTCCAAAGAGTTTCTCTCCAACCACCAGGAACTCCTCAATCACCCCATCATACTCCTTCTTGGCAGCCTCAATCAGGCAGGGCTCAGCCCAGACGCGGCTCCTGGCCAAGTGCAGAGAAGAGGAAGTTTAAGCATTGGGGGACTTTCACCTTGTTGCTTCATCAGACAGAAATTGCACAGGTTTATGCCGACGAAAAATAAAACCCTGCTGATAAAGGCATCTAAAGAGGCCAATAGTGCAAACTGCTATGATTTCTTTCCTTGTCTGAATGTCAAAGGGTGTTTATATGGCTGCAGTGGCAGCCAAGAACTCAAGAAAGCACCAGCCTGTGAGGAAATGTGGAATCCTCCATGCATGGGGACCCACTGCCCTCATTCATGTGCAGGGTGACGTGAGCAGAGCCAGGGACCCTCCTGAAGGTGAGGGGACACAGCATCAAGGCTCCTTCTTACTCCCCAGTTCAAGGAGGACCCTCATCCCATGAGCTCACGATCTGGTGACGCAGACATGTTTATGGCCAGTGTCTCTGCTCTCCAGAGCCCCAGGAAGAAGCAGGAGGTGGCTGCCACAGGAGCTTCACTGTCAGCTCCCACTGCTCTGGAGCCCTCCTGCGCCCCTTACCTCGGGCCAACATCAGCAGACACGATGTCCCCAACAACCAGAGCGATCAGGTAGGAGGGGATTGGCTGGGACATCTTGAATACATAGGTGTTATCCTTCTGCTTCTCCCAGCTCGTGGCACTCATCACAGCTGTGAAGCCCTCAGGGACCTGAATATGTGGATGAAACCGCCCATTAGATCCACAGCACTCACAGTGGGAGGCCAGCTGAGCCAGCCGAGACGCCACAATGTCTGATGGCAAATGTGTCCCAGCCTGAAGGTGCCGGGGCCGTGGGCACTACAGGCTTTGGGGAGCGGAGCAGGAACACTCCGAGCTCCCACTCAGGATCCCAGCTGCATCCCTGCAATCCTGTGATACCTGGAGCTCCCCCGGGTGCTCTTGGGAGCTACCAGGAGATAAGGAAATGCTGGAGCTGCAGGTGTGGAAGGGCAAAGGATGCAGATCCCTCAGCTGCTGGCTCCCCTCCCAGTTCTTGCACAACTCATTTTTCCTGTTCCCAAGCTAGCATAGAACCCATAGCCAATCCACCAGCGTGGGCTGAGCCCAGGGAGACTGCTGCAGTGTCACCTATCCCAAACAGGGGGTGAGCCCCGTGGTGCACAGGGAATACAGCTTCCTTGGTACAGAGCACCACACCCGAGCTCAGCAACAGCCCCATCCCATGCTCACCCTGTGGCACCAGAGGGGCTCTGCCCTGGGACCAATCCTGGCATCACCAGCTGATGCCACCACATGCCATTGGCACCAGCATGGTGTCACACCATTAGGCAGTTCCCCTTGCCCACAAGCAGGCCAGCACGCTGTGGCGGCCCAGTGCCAGTGTCACCACGTGGTGGTGATGTGGCCCAGTGCCAGTGTCACCCACACGCAGGCAAGGAGGGAATCTGGATTTAGTGCCATCTTTGGGGATCAGCAGCTGCTCCTTCCTAGAAGTTTGGCAGCCCCAGAACTGCCACCAGGCCCCGGCATGGCCCAGCACCACCACCCTCCTCCAAACTCAGCTCCTCCTGCTACAAATGCCAGGAGCTCTGGGCAGGACAGCCAGGCCGGCACATGCACCTGCTCCCAGGCACCAGCACTGCAACTGGGGAGAGGCAGGAGGACCCTGGGGCTGCTTGTCTTCACCCAAAAGGGCATATAAGAGAAAAATAGCCCAAGTACAGACAAGTGATTTCTCAGCTGGGGCCTGAGGAGGAGGGTTTGAAGCTGTGTCCCTGCTGTGATGCCCCGGTGCTTTGGCACATTCCCTGCAGGAGACCCAACAGCTAGAACAGTTTAAGCTGGAAGTGACATTAAAGGTGTCCTGCCATGGGCAGGGACACCTTCCACTATCCCAGGTTGCTCCAAGCCCCGTCCAATGTGGCCTTGGACACTTCCAGGGCTGGGGCAGCCACAGCTGCTCTGGGCAACCTGTATCAGGGCCTCCCCAAGCTCACAGCCAAGAATTCCTTCCCAATATCCCATCTAACCCTGTCCTCTGGCAGTGGGAAGCCATTCCCCTTCGTCCTGGCACTCAAGATCCTCGTCCAAAGTCCCTCTCCAGCTCTCTTGGAGCCCCTTTAGGCACTGAAAGGGCCTCTAAGGTCTCCTCGCAGCCTTCTCTTCTCCAGGTGAACACCCCCAGCTCTCCCAGCCTGGCTCCAGAGCAGGCTCCAGCCCTTGGAGCATCTCCATGGCCTCCTTTGCACTTTCTTCCCCAGCAAGCTTTGCACTCATGGAGGGTTTTGCTCCGGTGGGTGTGAAGGAACGGCTGGGGCAGCTCCTGGGGCTCCGCTTACCTTCACGGTGGCCGAGTAGGTGAACTTGGCTGAGGGGGTGTCGAAGCAGGGGAAAAAGGACCTGTTGAGAACAGCCTGGCCCTGTGTGTACATGTAGGGCTTCTGCTTCCCCGCCGTCTGCTCAGGGGACAGCCAGCACACCTGGGGAGGGACCGAGATCCCAGTGAGGCTTCACCACAGATACTCCTTGCAGAGAGAGCCGGGAAGGGGGCTCCTCACCCGGAGGTGTTCTGCCCACCCCAGGCCTAGTTTCCCCTGGACCACCCCCCAGCTCTCTTCGGCTCCGGCAGCCCCCAGTCTACAGCTAGTGTCCTCCCGGTCCTTGTGGGCCTGGGTGTCCCACCGGGCCCGGCGTCCCTTCCATCCACCCAGTCACCCGTCGGGCTCCGTACTTCCTCATCCCGGCCCCGGTGTTCCCTGGTGTCCTCCCACTTCTCCCCTTGCCCCGGTGTTCCCCGGTGTCCTCCCACTCTCCCCCCCGGCCCCGGTGTTCCCCGGTGTCCTCCCACTTCCCCCCCGGCCCGGTGTCCCCCGGTGTCCTCCCACCTCCCCCCAGGCCCGGTGTCCCCCCGCTCACCCCGGGCCCCTCGCCCGCCTCGTAGTCGATGAGCAGGGTGAGCAGCTGCCCGGCACGGGGGGCCTGGGGCAGGGCGACGCGCAGGGCGCTGCCATAGCTGGTGAAGGGCCGGCTCTCCACGGGCAGCGCCTGCCCGGCCGCGTCCCCGGGCCCGCCCGGCGGCGGCAGCAGCGCGGCGCGGCTCACGGACAGCGTGGGGTGCGAGTCCAGCCGCAGCTCCGCGCCGCCCGCGCCGTCCCGCTCGCACCGCAGCTCCAGCCGCGCGCGCCCGCGCAGCCGCCCCGCGCCCGCGGCCGCGAAGGACACGCGCAGGTCCAGGTGCAGGTGCCGCAGCGACCACGGGCCCGCGCTGCTGGCCGAGGCCGGGTCCCGCACCGCGGCCGCGTCCCGCACCGGGGCCGCCATCGCCGCGCCGGGGACGGGCCGGGGGCGGGCCGGGGGCGGGCCGGGGGCGGGCCGGGGGCGGGCCGGGGGCGGGCCGGGGGCGGGCCGGGGGCGGGCCGGGGGCGGGCCGGGGGCGGGCCGGGGGCGGGCCGGGGGCGGGCCCCGCCCAGGGAAGGGAGCGGCGGGGAGTGCGCGCGTGGGGGATGGAGGGAAGTCTATGGGTGGGAGCCATCGGGGATCCGCGGGGGGGGAGCGGAGGGGCGTTTATAGGGTGGGTCCATGGGGGGGGGATCCATGAGAGGGGATGCAGGGGACATGTGGTGCGATCCGTGTTACGGGGATGTAGGGGGATCTATGATGGCCTATGGGGGTTCCAGAGAGAATTCAGCAGGGAATCCATGGGTTGGGCAGAATCAAGAGAGATCTGGGGGAAACAGGGATGGATGGATGGATGGATGGATGGATGGATGGATGGATGGATGGATGGATGGATGGATGGATGGATGGATGGAAGTCGTTGGGGCAAGGGATCTAGGAGGATCTATGGGCGGGGATCCGGGGAGGGGGGGTGTTGGCGCGGCAGAATCCAGAGGTTGGGAATCCATGGATCAAGGGAATTCATGGCAGGGCACCCCTGGACAGGACGGTCGATAGGGATCCAAAATAGGATCCATTGCAGGGTTCATGTCGGGCTCCACGGGGAGAGGATGGGAGGAGGGACCCAGCACAGGGGTCCCTGGAAAGATCCAGGGGGAACTCGAGGGAGGATATAGATACAGATATGTGGGGAAATCCAGTACGGGCGGGTGTGTCCAGGGGTCGGGGATCCATGCGGGATCCGGGGAAATGTAGGGGGGATCCAGAGGAGGTCAAGATCCCCCGTATATATGGGGAGGAGATCCAGAGCCGGGGGTGAGGTGGGGCAAGATCCAGCAGGGGAGTCAGGGAGGGATAGAAGGAGAGATCCATGGCAGTGGATCTGGGGAAGAGGGGGGTGGGGGTGGTCGGGGCCGGGATCCATAAGGAATTCGTTGGAGGGGTCCGTGGGGGATCCGGAGGGGTGCTTGTGGGGGACAATGCCAGAATCCATGGGGAGGGGGTCGAGGGATGACCCACCGGCGGGGCTCGTGGGGACATCTGGGGAGAGTCGAGGAGAGATATCGAGAGGGATGCATGGGGGATCCACGGGGTCAGGGCGGCCATGTGGGATCCATGAGAAATCCGACGAGGGGATGTTCCGTGGGGGACTGGGGGAGGAGGGGGACGCGTCCATGGGGTTTCCCCGGCTTAGGCTCCGTTGCCGGTTCCAGGCGCCGCGTCTCGGCAGCCGAGCGGCTCGGGGGGCAGCGGGGACCGAGCGGGGCCGCCCCCAGGGACCGAGCGGGGCAGGGGCGGCCCCGCACGCCCCTCTCCGGGCCGGGGACCGGGGGCCGGGGGCTGGGGGACCGGGGGACGGGGGGCCGGGGGCCGGGGGACCGGGGACCGGGGGGCCGGGGGGCCGGGGGCCGGGGGCCGGGGGGCCGGGGGCCGGGGGACCGGGAGCCGGGGGCCGGGGGCCGGGGGCCGGGGGCCGGGGCGGCTCCCCGGGCGGCCGGAGCGGCGGGGCCGGGCACGGGCCTGCGCGACTCCTCCCCCGGCCGCCGGCCCGGCCCGGCCCGCGCGGGTCCCCGGCCGCGCTGTCACTCCGCGAGCGGCGGCGGCTCCGGGCGCTGCCCGCGGGGCCGCGCGGGACGGGCGCAGCGAGCGGTGAGCGGGGCACCGGGGTCGGGGCCGTGGGGCACTTCCCCGTGGGAGCGGGGAGACTCGTGAGACACGCCGGCGGGAGCAGGGGTGATGGGGGACGTCCTGCCTGGCCCTGGAAGGCAGGAACACCCCGGTGGAGACCGGCTCTGATACGGAACACCCCGACGGGGACTGGCGATGGCATTCGGGGACACACCACTTGGGTCATTCCGTGGGGATCGGCGTTGACAGGGGGGACGACGAGTGGCGATGGGGGGACACCCCATCAAGGACTGGCTAGATACGGTGGAGGCGGCTGATGATGGGAACACCCCGTGGAGGACCGAGGTGATGGGGTCATGCTGCGGGGAACTGCACGAGAGACACGCTGGCAGGGACCGGGGAGCACAGGCAGCAGCTGTAGGGGCTGGCAGAGCCTGACACTCGGGGCAGCCCCCGTGTCCCCTCTCCTGTGCCCCACAGTGTCCCCTCCTCTCCGCAGAGACCCTGTTTCAGCAGTGGGAGCTGCAGCGTGACCGGGCTGGCAAATTCCTGTGCCCCACTGCCTTCGGTGTCCCCTGGACACCCCCAGTTCCTGTCCCCGGCAGAGGGGGGCTGCAGGAAGACGCTGTGGTGCTTCCCTAGTTCAGTCCTGGGGAGCACAAAATGGCCAGCTCAGGGTGTCAGGGGGAACAAGCACGGGCACGGTCAAAAATGTGTGTCCTGCTGCCCCACATCTCCTTTGCACAGGCAGGGCAGTTCGGTGCTGGCAGATCATGCTGTCTGCCCTAACTTTTGACATGGGAAGGTGTTTCCGGGCTGTAGGCATCCATGGGTGCTTCCCACGGGGATTCTCCACCAGCCAGGGTGAAGGAGCCATCCCCACACTCCCTGGAGCCGGGAATGTTGCAGCCAAACCGGAACGGCACAGGATAGAGGGGAAACTGGGACGACTTCATCGCAGGCCGTGCACTATGAGACACGGAGGTGCCCGTCACCCTGTGCGAGGGAAGCGGTGAAGACCCGCCGAGTGCGTGTGCCGGGATGACTCTTTTCCTGGATTTCACCTAGGAAAAAAACAACTGGGATGGGAGCCAGGGCGTCTCGGTGTGCCGGGATGCCAGGCCCGCAGCCGGCCCTGCTGGGTACGCGCGACTGCCCAGAGCGGGCGAGACCCCGAGCTGGCAGCGCTTGCCCGGGTGTTTTTGGGGTGCTGCCCGCATTCCCTGAGGCTTTGCCGTAGCTGCCGTGCCATTATCCCCGGCGCCAGAGAGGATCCATGTGCTCCCAAGGGGATCACAGGGATGGGGGAGCTCCCTGCACCCTGCAGCCGTGTGTGTCGGTGTCTGTGTTGTTGGAAGGAGGGGCTGGACCCCCCCAGTCTCACAGCCGGGGGAGCTGAGCCAGGAAATCCCGGCTGGCCCGGCCGGATCCTGGCTGAGTCATTTCGCAGCACTAAGTGCCCGTGCCGGGGCCGCGGGGCTCCCGCGCCTCTTGCAGGGGGCAGGGGCTGCCTGCGCCCCCCCAGCAGTGCCCCGGCCCTGGCCTCGGGTCACTCCCGGCCCTGCCAGCCCCGTGCCTCAGTTTCCCCACAACGTTTTCCTTGGACTGGGTGAGACAGAAGGCATGTCACACATCCCGGCACAGGAGCCGGCTCTGAGAGGCCAGGGAGAGGGGAGGCAGGCTGGGATGGGGACTGTGGGAGTGGGTGAGCTCTGGCACTCACTGGGAGGAGAATGGTATCCCCAGGGCAGGATTTGAGACCCTCCCTCTGGTAAAGGGAGTCTCCGGTCTTGATGTGTTAACAGGGGATTGGCATTGAGGAGAGGAATGGGGGTGAAGAAAGGATGGGGATGAGAACTGGGATGGGAAATAAGATCGGAATGGGGAGAGGGATAGGGATAGGGAAGGGGTGGGGCTGAAATTAGATGTGAGATGAGATATGAGATGATGATATGTGTTGGGGGTGGGATGAGGATAGGGATGAGGTGGGGATAGGATAGGATGGGATGAGATGGGGGTGAGGATGGGGACAGGGATGAGGCTGACATGGCTGGAGCAGAGCTTCGGGTGCATGTGGGGACGTGGAGGGAATCAGGCTGGCCCCACTGGCAGCAGGATGTAAATAACCTGCCAGGACACGAGTTTTTTTCCTGCTGCCCCCCCATGCAGCCCCACGGACAGGAAAAAGGTGTTTCCGGCTGCGGATGGGAGCGGGGCCCCCGGCCTGGGGAGGGATGTGGGGCCAGGGCCACAGACAGGGGGATCAGGTGACCCCCTCGGGCTGGATCCTGGGGTGCAGCCGCTGATCCCATGGCTCGTGGGACCCCTGACTTCAGTGTGGCCACTGGCTGGGCTGGGCTGGTGGCAGGAGCCCCCAGTGCACCGCTGTGGGGACAGGACATGGTGCCACCAGGCTGAGGCACACCCTGTCTTGTCGTCTTGTCCCCAGTGCCACCAGCCACGGCAGCCACCAGGTGAGAACCCTGGGGACGTGTTCCTCCTTTCTGGCTGGAGCAGGATCCGTGGGGAGCTGGAGTGGCACTGTGGGAGGAGAGTGCCTCCCTTGCCCACGGTCCTTGCAGAGTCACTTCTGCTCACTGACCAAGCAGGATGTCCTGATGTCCCCTCACCCGTATGCGCTCCCTGGGGAGGTCTGGCATGCTTCACCACTAACAGAGCCTGGTCATCGGCCTAGGCTGGGGACAACAGTATGGGATTGGGATTTCAGTATCGGATGGAAATCTTCAGCATTTGTTCCCCCCACCACCTTGCTGCTGACAAATGGGACAGTCCCCCCTCACCTGTCTGGGGCATCCATTAAGTGGCAGTCAGGACAGGGACAGCACCCTCTGTCCTCCCACAGCCCTTTTGTGCCCTGTGCAGTGGGAAAAACAGCAGTGACAGGGAGGGAGCAGCTGGGACCACACTGCCTCTGCCCACTGCCCTGTGTGTCCCCAGGGAAAGTCCATCTCGTGTCACTGGCCTGTCCTGGCTGGGCAGGATTGGTCCCCAAGCCCAGAGGAGTGCCAGCCCCGGGAGGGCTCTGCAGGGAGCCACGACCTGCTGGGGCAGTCAGTGGCACTGATGGTGGCAAGGCTGGTGGCAGTGCATGGGGAAGCTGAGGCACAGGCTGCAGGCAGGTGGCCCTTGGCCAACACCTGTGGGAACTCCTCGAATGCTCCAAGTGACAGATCAGCCACCAACCTGTCCCAGCAGGCTCTGGTGGCTTCCCTGGTGCATTTGCTGGCACAACCTGAGTCCTGCTCATTAGCAAGCGACCTCTAATGAGCTTTGCCCAGTTGTGCTGCAGGGTCTGGGCAGTGCTCTGGACGTTGGGCACTGCTGTGGATTGTTTGCCTGGATCAGGAGATGCTTGTTAGGAGAGGGGCTGGAGGATCCCCTGGCACGTGGCACTCACGACCACCATCACAGGAAGTCACAATCATTGGGGAGAGCAAGATTTTAATTAACCATGGTGGGGGGAGGTCCTGGATGAGCGGCCCAGGGAGGGTTTGAAGCTCTGCTCTGTCCCAGGGAGTCCTGGTGGGGGAGGAGCTGGGGTGAGGCTGTCTGGCTGTGGGACTTGGTCCCTCTGCACTTCTCTGAGCTTGTCTGGTCAATGTCCCATCCCGGCCCCAAATCACCAGTGGCACCATCCCTGCACTCGGGAATTTTATGAGGGGCTCTGGGTCACCCCACCTCAGTGCTGGGCTGCCATGAGTTTCACTGTGGGATCACATCCTGCAAGTTCCCTTCCATGAGGGCTCAGCAGCAGGTCTTGGTGCCACTCTGACCCCTGCCCTCCTGCCACCCTGCCGGCACTGGGGATCGGAGTGCCCCAAGGCATCGCATGTGGAGGGAACAGGTAGGGACAAGCCACCAGTGCCCGGGGCCGGCTGGGGCAGTGGAACTGGTGTCCTGGCATCCTCTTACCGCCAGAGTGGGGGAATCGGGCTCCGAAGGTCTCAGCTGTGCTGCGGGGAGCGGTTTGGAGTGGGAGCCAGAGCTCCAGTGAACGCCTCCCGCTGTTTGCCTGAATTCCCTGGATCCCCCTGCTCCCATGGAGGAGAGGAGGTGGAAGCTGGGGGATCTGGGTTTGGGCTCCTTCTCCGTTCTCATGCTCAGCTCGCATTCAAGGCCCGTGCGGATGCGGCCGGGCGGCGCCGCCTCCGGCAGCGGAAACTCCCCCTGAGCAGGGCAGGGCGTTTAGCCACGGACTTCTCCTCCACCCCTTCTTCCCCGCCTTCTCTTCTCCTCGCCCCTCTGGGCTCTGCAACCCCTCCTCGCTCCCTGCTAGGGCGCCCGTACCAGGGGGTGAAGGCAGGAGTGCTGCCATCCTCCCACGGGCTGCTGGCTGCGGGCCGGCAGGCTGCTCCAGGGATGACTGAGGGTATTGAAGGGATGTTGGAGGGGTGCTTGGGCTCCCCTCTAGAAAAGCCAGGCATCCTCCAGATGTGATAGCCTCACGATGGCTCCGTTGGCTGCATCCTTCGGAGGGAGGAGGTTTAATTTTAGGTACAAGAGGGTCGTAGGACTGGAGCTGCTGCCTGTGCTGGGCTGGTGAGGGGTATTTGGGCCAGGGAGGGTATTGCCAGCCACTGCCAACCTCTTCCAGCCTCATGTATTAAGTGACTGTCCTCAACTCCCTTGGGATGTCGGCATCACGGACACACTTGGAGTTATTTTGATAAACCCTGAGGATGTGGATCCCTCTGGAGTGGCAACTGTTGTTGCAACACACACACCCGGCCCCTGAGCAGGGAGGTGTTTGCCAGCAGCCACTGCGGATTTACAGCTCACTGGAAAATCCACTCATCCCATTAAGGGCTCCCTGTGGCTTTTGCTTTCCATTGCAAATACCTGGTTATCCCAAGGGAAACCCCTTTGAGTGCCAGTGGGTGTGTGGGGCTCTCGGGGCAAACCCTGCAGAAGAGTCCAGGCTGCAGGAGCGGCTTCGTTTATTACAGGACGGATTAAAGGAGACCCATCTCGCTTGGCCAGGTAAGACCAGACAGGGCAGTTTAGCTCATGGTAGGAATGCTCTGTGATGGGAATGGCCTGTCCTGGGGCAGTGATTGCAGGGTTCAGTTTGGAATCGGATCCATGGGTTGACTTCCATTCTCTCGGTTCCTCACCCACAGTAGGTTCAGCATCTAAAACCACCCCAATTTGGAGCTTGGCTGTGATGATGGCATATCCTCAGCTCTGTGTCTCTGCTCTTGGGGCTTAATCTCCCACTTTGCTGGCACACCCTGTTGCTGTGTCCCTAGTGATAACCGTCCCATGTTCCCAGTGGCATTTTAAAATCCTTAACCTGCTTTAGGAGGGAAAAATGCCTTTTTGGGTACCCCCATGACTCCGCTCTGCCTGCTGTGTGTTGCGAGAGCCGAGTGTTGAAAGGAGCAGACAGGCAGTGAGGGTCTCAACAGTGAGTGCTGGGGGTGCTGGGGATGCACTGCCAGTGCCAGGAGAGGGGGCCAAGCCCAGCTGCCCCTCGACCATCCTGACCACCCAGCACTCACATATGCCTGCAAAGGCAACAGCATCTGCTGAGTTAATGTGTTTTCCAGCCCCGCCGTGCAGCTGCCTCTCCCCGCCACCCCAGCAGCCAAGCCAAAATCCATCAGGGGCTTACAGGTTTCATGGGTCGAGGACCGGGGAGGCTGTTTCCGCACAGCAGCGAACGCAGACACCGCGACATCTGGTCTTGCTCAAAATTCTCTGGAGCAAAGGGCCAGGTGTGTGATGCCACAGGAACACGGGGCTAAATAAATGATGCAACTGGCTTCATGGAGTTTGGGCCCAGACAAGAGTTCAGCTGAATGTCACCACAGCTACGGGACAGCTCCTGGCCCAGGGCTTGATCCAGCACTGGGAGGTCCTTGGCCCCAGGGCAGCACTGAGGTTCTAGGAAGGTTTTGGGGTGGTGTTGGGAAGGTTTTGAAGCCCTCAGTATGTGCAATAGGAGACGACGTATTTTGGCTCCGATGCTGGGTGCTGGAGGGACCCTGGGCTCTGAGTGGTGTCTCCTGTGTTCGAGGAGGCGTCTGCAGGGCTACCGACGGCTTTCTGGCTCTTATTGCCACAGAGCACAGGAAGAGCAGGAGGCTGAGGAGAGTGGGAGAACCTCAGGCACTACCCAGACCTTCCCAGGTGACCCTTCACTGCTGGAGCATCTGGAGAGGGTTCGGTGGGGTGTCACCTTGTGGAGGGACAGCCCAACCCTTTTCCCCATGGGTGCCGGGGACACCGGGACACAACAGGCAGCGCTGCTGGAGGACAGATGGCGCCAGGCACCGGACAGATGGCTTCATCCCAGACAGGCAGCCGAGGGGCCGGGAGGCCGGGCACCCCCGGCGCTGGGCCGGTCCCTGGGGACTCCCTCTGCCGGCCCCCGGCTGGCGGCGGTGGCCCGAGGGGGACAGCCACCACCGGCCATCGGCGGTGCGGGCACTACCGGCCCGGTACTACACGGCCTCGAGGGCGTAACGCTCGTCCTGGCGGGGCTGCACCGGCTGGGGGAGGCGGTACCGGACCGGGGAGAGTGACACCGGTTCGGGGGAAAGGGTGCCATCTGCTCAGGGGATGGTACCCGGCGGAGGGGAGGGTGACGGCGGCTCGGGATGCGACAGCGGTGGAGGTGACACGGGTCGGGCCGGGGGGTGACACCGGCCCGGGGGCGGTACCGGGGGCGGTGCCGCGGGCGGAGCTGTCCAGCACCGGCGCCTGCTGAACGTCCGCAGCGCCGGGGGCCGGGGACGCCCCCGCTGCCCCCCGCCTCCGCCGGGCGCTCCCCAGATCCACCCGCCGCGGGTCCTGCCCGGTGCAGGGGCACGCCTGTCCCGCGGCCCTGTGGCCCCGGCCTAGGAGGTGTTGCAGGGCTGTGAGAGGCCGGGGTGGGGACGGGCGGGGGGAGCACGCAGGGGCCGTGGCGGACTGGGCACCGTGTGGCCGGGATACCCCTGGGGAGAAGCCTTGGGCGTCGACGACCCTTGCCCAGCCCTTCACACCGTGCCCACCCAGATCCTCACACAGCCCCTTGCACAGAGCCCCGCACAGCCCCCAGGCTCTGTCCCAGCCCCAGACCATCCAGCCTCATCCTGCAGCAGGATTTGTGCCGGCCACAGCCCAGTCCGAGTAGAGGTCGGTCTCCTGGCCATACCCGCGGGTCGGTGGCAGTGGCTGCTGCAGCAGGTCCAGCCCAGAGCTCAGCTTTGCTCAGAGCCGGTTTTATTGAAGTGGGTTAAATGGCTAATGGGATTATTGTGGAGGGGCTGAGGCAGGGATTAGTGCTGTGACTACGGGCTGGGCATCTCTGAAAGTGTTCCAAAAACGTGTGGATGTAGCACTTGGGGACATGGTTTAGTGATGGGTATGGCAGTGCTGGGTTAGCTGTTGGGCTTGATGATCTTGGAGGGCTTTTCCAACCTGACAATTCTGTGATTTCTCTATGATCTCTACTTGGACAACAGCTGATTTCCATCCTTCAGTGCCTGCTCCTGTCCATCTCCCAGCAGCTCCCAGAGCTCCCAGCATCCTGCTGGGCAGAACAGACATCCAAAACAGGCAGAGTTGTGTCTGGCTGGCCTCCACTTCTACCTGCCTGCCCATCCACTGCCTGCACCCAGGAGAACCACCTCCCTGCAGCCAGCCCGACATTGCCCTCCGGAGGGGCAGGAGAGGGGAGCAGTGAGACCTCCCTGGGGAAGGACCCAGCCTGGTGCCCCGGCGATGTGGGTGGTGGCAATGTCCCAGGCAATGACACTGGCTGGTGGGCAGGCCAGGTCCTGGCCAGGGCACGGGGGCTGGAGGGCTGGGCCTGGTGGCTGAATTGGCAGCTTGTTCTCTGCTGAAGGCCCCTTTCTGCCCCGGATCCCTCTGTTTCTCTTTGGAAAGTTTTATGTTCCTTGTGTCACAAGGAGCCTTTTCTTTGTCGCCCTTCCTGAGCGTGCCAGGGAGGAGGCTGTGCTGGAGCATGGCCATCCCTGATGGCAGCTCAAGATTGCATGCTGCACAGGGCTGCAAGGTGCAGGGAGAGTAGCCTTTGGGGGCAGCTGTTTCACAGCACGAGGGCCTGTCCCCTAGCAGGGACTTGGGGTTCACCCCTGGGCTGTCGCCTTCACCCTCACCCATTAAAATGAAGGATGCTTTGCAGCCCCTGAGCATCCCCCTGGGGACACCTGGCACAGTGCTGCAGCCCCTGGTGCTCATGTGCTGCCAGTCCCAAGGGTGTCTCAAGGATGATGCCCGATTTACAGAGCTGTTCTGCATCCCAGCACACCCAGGGAAGGATCCTTCCTCCTTTTTTTCCCATTTATCAGCCTGGTTCCAGCTGTCTTACCCCTTTCGCTCTCTTACCCCTTTCAGAGGCTGTGTCAGGGTGGGGAAACAGGCACAGAACAGCAGCAAGATGCCAGCAGAGGCTGAAGGGTTGAACACAATTTCCATCAGTCAGTGTCCATGCTCACACTCCTGCCACATTTATCCTGGGACACGGGACAGCGTGTCATCCCTGACAGGGATCTAAACTGTGAGAGATAGGAGAGAAGCAAATTTTATCTCACTTATGAAAGTCACCCCAAAATGCTACAAAATACAGAGCAAAATGCTTGCAGAGCCATTCGCTCTTCTCTTGGGAATGTGGGAGGCCCCCATGATTGGACCCCTCCAAGGAACAGTGGTGGAGCCGGGGGCTTCAGCCACTCATTGTGGCCCCTGCAAGGCTGGAGGCTGTTCCCAGCTCGGCTCAGGTGATGGATGGCTCCAAAGCGGATCTGCTTCAGTGCTGGGAATGCTCCAGTGACCCCTCTAGGTCATGGAAATGGGGACATGAAATGAGACCAGGCTCCAGGTCCCTGTTCATTTCTGGCTGCTAAAATCACACGTGTGAGATGGATTTGGACATGAGGCTGCAGAAGTAGTTCAAGCTCTGGGCACAACAGATGCCTCTTTGAAGGAGATGCCTTCAGGGATGTGCTGGCTTATGTCTCTCCTGGGATGAAGGACACAGCTCGGCCAAGGTGTTTCCTTCAATGTGACCACCCAAAACTCTGTGTATGGCTCCATCCGAAGGGATCAAATCCCTCCTCACCTCTGGGATTAAAAACTGAAGTTCACCTCCAGACCTGAGCTCTGGAGGCACCTGGGATGAGCATCCTCTGCTTGGCTAGGAGATGAACGCCTCCAGCTGCCCAGGAGGCTCAGCCCTGATGCCCAGGCACAGCTCTGCTGCCCACAACACTGCTGTGGCTGCTCCAAAATATCCCCTGGTGCTAAAATACCTCATGTGCACCTGCTGCTTTCCACAGCCATGGGACCCAGTGATACCAAGCTGGTACCCAGGGGAGTGATGGGGCCAAAAACTCACCCAGCAGCTGGAAGTACCCAAATCAAAGCATCAGGTGCAAGTTCCCAAGGCTCACGTTACCCGGAGGGGGAGCAGCCGCCTGTTCCTGAGAGCTGTTCCTGGGCTGAAGGAGAAAGTTGTTTCCCTTTTGAGCTAATTGCAAAGGAGCTGCTGGGTCTATCTGGGTCAAGCCATGACCTGCTTTAGCCAGGCAGAGGCAGCAGGATGCCAGCGTGACACAGCGTGACACAGCGTGACACAGCACAGTGTCCTCCTCCACTCCCCTGCCATCATCACACCTGGGGCACATGCCAGGGACACCCAGTCCTGGGGGCAAAGCTTGGATAGGGTAAAATCAGTCTGGAGGCAAAGGAAGGATTCTTTGGGAACAAGAATGGACTGAATCTTGCCCAGGAATGGTTTTAGTTTGTGGTGGCTGATGCTGGATGTGTAGGGGGCTTCTGGGCAGAGAAGTGGCTCCTCCTGGAGCTGCGGGGGGGAATAGGGACTTAGGAGGAGTTGCTTTGGTTTATCCTTTTGTTGGCATCCTCGGGTGTTGGACCCCAGCACGAGGGTCCAGCTGCTCTCACAGGCTGGGGGAGCAGGGCCACGTCACCCTTCAGCCATCCCCCAGGAAGGCCATGGTGTCTCTAGAGCAGCATGAAGCCTGGGGAGGGGTCAGTAGCCAGGCACAGGAGAATCCTTGGAGATACCTGAGGTGTGTGTGGTGGGAAAAGAACTGCTCTGAGCCCGGCTCCCAGCATGTATTGGCATCTCCTGAGAAGCCTCAACCCTGTGAGCACAAGAGAAGGATTGATTTCTTGTGGCCAGCGTGGCAGCTTTGGCTTCTGCTGCAGCTGTGGCATCACTGGTGGGCTCAGAAGGGTAGAAATGGAAGTTGTGTGCATATGAGAGAAATCCAAAGTGGAAAAAAATCTACTAGACCTGGTCACAGCCCCAATGCTACATGCCCAGGAAGCAGGCAGGGCTGGAGGAGTGCTGCATGCTGCTGGTGCTCAGTGGGTGCTGGGGAAGGTAAGGTCATAGCATAAATCTAGATGAAGATTTTGCCTCTGAGTTGGTTGAGGATGACCTTGTGACAGATTTTTATGGAGTGAGGGACAGATGATCTCCCTCTGCGTTAGGAGAAAACCCACCAGAACCAGCCGCTGGGGCTGGAGATGTTTCCAGGAGAGACCTCAGGGTGAAATGGGTGACTTGGAACCAGTGGTTTCATCATCCTTGCACCTATGGGGAGGAAGGTTCCCTTATCCTTGGAAGTGTTCAAGACCAGGTTGGACAGGGCTTGGAACAACCTGCGATAGTGGAAGGTGTCCCTGCTCATGGCATGGGGCTGGAATGAGGTGATGGTCTGTATAGTCCCTTCCAACACAAACTGTTCTGTAGTTCTATGAAGGTCAACTTTGTTTGTGTTTGCACAAGGTGTTTTGCAGCTCAAGGCTGTGAGCTGCTGTCCCCAGGCACAATACTCTCAAGGCAGGGGCTGTCTTAAAGAGAGGAGAAAAAAGTGTAGAATTGGGGTTTGTACATGTGGGTTGTGAAGAACAGCTTGGGAACAGACTGGGGGACAGAGAGGAGCTGCTCTCTGCTGATAGTCACAGCTGCTTTGGGAACATTATGACCCCAAAACTGTCCAGCTGGGTGCTGAGCCCTGGCCTCCAAGCTCCAGGAGTGACCTCTGTAGGTGTGGGAAATCCCACTGGCACAAGGAAAGCCGGTGAGGAGCCTGGCTCCTGCTGCCCACACTGCAGCACTCTTGGGTGCAGGCTGGTGCCAGCACAGGCCCCCACTCTGGGGGCTGTGGTTGCCCCCTGAGCTGGATGTACGTGCCCACGTGGGAGTGGCAGAGCCCCTGTGCCTGCCTCCATCCCACCTCTCGCAGTGACTGAAGGATGGATCAGACCCAGAGCCCCCAAGTGCCTGTCCCAATGCTGCCTCCACCCACCTCTGCCGTGGCTCAGGGCCGTGACTGTGGCGAGCAGAGACAGAGACAGCTCAGCCAGGATGTGGGGACACATCTGAAACATCCCTGTGTTTCAGAGGCTTCAGGGAGAGCAAGCCCAGAGGTGTGTGTGTGAGCTTCCTCTCCCCATTAATCAAAATTGCCTTAGAAAGAGACCTTTGTAACTCCTGGCTGGCACTGGAATTGGTGCTGCAATTCCTTGATCTCATCTGCTGCATCAGCCCTTCTCCCCGTGACCCACAGCTCCATGATCAAATGATCCAGCTCATGTGGATCTGGAAAAAGGGAATTTGAGTGCATTCACCCCAGTGCTGCCTGTGGCAGGGACCCGGTCATCCCAGGGTGGGGAGAATGTGAGGCATGCTTTGGTCCTTGCAGACTCCCAAAAGCCTGAAAGGAGCAGGGCTCAGGGCAGCTCAGGTTGGGGAAGAGGTAAAACAGGGCAGTTTGGGACATTTGTGGACTTTGTTCATGTAATACCCTCCACTGGGCAATGCAATGGATGCAGGCTGAGGCTGGGTTGCTGTTCCCATCGGGGCGATGGAGCCATCTCCCTGCACCCCACAGCTTCTCTCCAGCTCTGGAGAAGCTCTGTCTCGGCTGGGTGGTTTGAAAGAGATGTGTGTGTGGGTGGGTACCTGGAAGGCTGCATTCCCCAGCCCACTAGGAACAGCCTCGGTGGGCTCCAGTACACCCTCCAATGCAGTCACTGCACTCAGCCAACACCAAGCCAGCACCAGGTAGAGGAACCCTTACCATGGGGTGGCCAGCCTGGAGCTGATGATCCCCACAGAGTGCTCTGGGACCCCAAAAAGCTCCCCCTCCTCAGAGGTTTTCCTTCAAGGAGGCTGAGTGAAACCATGCTGGAGCAACGTGTGGAAGGTGTGTCCTGCGAGATATGTGGCACCTGGTGCCTGTGGGGCCACAGCTCCCCATCTTTCTAGAGATCATTTCATCCCCTGGAGGAAACCTTTTTCTCTGAGTTTTGAGATTTTTTCAGGAAGAGCTGCAGGCAGGAGGTGGTTGGAGATGGAGCTTTCTTCCATGGCTGCTTTCCTTGCTGAGCTCTGCTCTGCTTGCCCGGGCAAATCCTGTGGGCACGGGGAGTGATGAGCTTCTCCACTCACTGTGACTGTGCTGACATCCCTGTCACTGGTGGTGGCAAGGACGGCCCTGCATGTGGGTGTTTTGGGTGGGATGAGACCTCATCCTTATCACATGGAGAAAAACATCAAGGCAAGGGGGGGACACAGAGCTCTGAGGGGTGACATGGAAAGTCACCATGGGGCAAGCAAGATGAGAGTGGGAGCATGGAGAGGTATGGCAGGTGGCACCATGTGAGGGGACACTGGGGATAAGGAGGGCACTCCCGTGTGGGGATGAGACTCAGACACCAGTAGATGGGGTCACAGAGCTGGTCCTCATGCCACTAGAAGGTGGTCTTGGGTGACAGGAGATTGTTTCAGGTGACAAGGAGTTGGTCTTAGATGACCAGGAGATGGTTTTAGGAGGCCAGGAGATGGCCTCAGATGTCTGGGAGGTGGTTTTGGTTCATCAGGAGGTGGTTTTGGGGACCAGGAAAAAGTTTTGAGTGGCAGGAGGGCCCCACCATGCCTGTGGTGCAGCCCTAACTGGTGAGGGTCTGTGCCCAAATGTCCTCGCTGCAGGGACCTGCTGTAGTGACCTGGGGACATGGGGCTGGGGCTGCACAGGCTCCCAAGGGGAGGACATCACATATGCCATGGTCCTGTGAATCCCTGTCAGAGGACATGATAAGTGTGTGTCCTCACCCTGGGGTGTGGGCTGCAGTGGCCTTCTCCCAGGATGGAGACATTGACACCCATGGCCAGTAGGAACAAAGACCAAGGCCTGGTGCTGCCAGGGGGCTGTGGGTGCCCTCTCTTGGCTGGGCTGTAATGAATCCTCCTCTTCCTCCACAGCCTTGTCAGCAGCTCACCAGGATGAAGGGAACAGCCAATGTCAACTCCGCTGGCCGCAGCCACTACCAGTCTGCCATCCCAGTGCCCCGTGCCATGGCCCACGGCAAACTGCATACCACAGCCCCCCTGAGCACCCCGGGGTCCCCTGTCCTCCACAGGGCTCCGTCCCCTCGGCCAGGGAAGGTGCCAGCCCCTGGTCCCAAGGCTCTCAAGCCCAAAGCCACCGGCAAAGCTGCTGGCCACGAGCTGGCCGAGGGCAGGGAGGGAAGCCCCAGTGTCCCTGCTCATGGTGGGCAGAGAGAGCTGCCAAGACCCCTGATGTCCCCTGGGAAATGGCCAGAGGCAGCGGGCAGTGGAAGGAGGGGGGCAGGCAGGGTGGGGGAGCCCAGTGAGTTGCGCAAAGCTCCCCTAGCACAGGGCAGGGGTGGGGGGCGGCTGGGAGGGTCCCCTGGGAAGGGCAGCGGAACAGCCACATCAGGGACAGGGGATGAGTCTCATGGTGGCTCACAGGGGAGGGGCCCCGTTTTTGGGTCAGGGGCCATCACTTTCTCCTCAGGACCCCCACACAGCCACCCCATCACTGCCACTGTGGCACCCTTCCAGTACCGGTGAGTCCCTGGGGATTGGGGACATGGGGATGGGGGAACATGGGGCTGGGGGTACCTGGGGACATGGGGCTGTGGGGGGCACGGGGACAGGGGGAGGCAGGCAGGCCCAGGAGGGGTGGCCATGGGAAATGGTGGGGGTGGGTCAGGGGACTCTGTAATAGAAGGAAGGTTCCCACTGGATTTGGGGTGCTGGGGTTGCTAAGGCACCCATGGGAGCTGATGTGGGGCAGGGGATGGACTCATTGGGGAATAGGGTGCTCTGGGACCTCTTGCCATGAGACCAGTGTCCCCAGACCATAGCAGAGCCTACGGCTCCACATTCTCATATCCTGGGGGTCCCCAGGAGGGGGACCAGGGCAACTGCCCCTGATCACCCACCCTCACCCCCTTCTGCCCACAGGCTGCAGGAGGACCAGGAGCATGAGAGGGCCACGTCCCCGGGTGATGAGTGCTCTGGTCCTGAGAAGGGATCTGACCCTGACCCCAAGCCCAGAGGCCTGAGTGAGTCCAGAGGGGTTGGTCAGGAATGGGGGTGTCCTGCGGGGGGGCTGCCGTGATGGTGCCAGGGGACAGAGGTTCGTGCTGGAATGGGAGCCTGGGCTGGAAGTCAGTGGGGCACTGGGGGGAACCCTCACACTGGAGGTGCCCCAACTCCCCTGGGAAAGGCTCGTCTGCAGTTCCGGCATCAGGTGACCTCCGTGGCCAAAACCTTACACTGTGAGAAGCACAGTGAATTGACCCCTCCGGGGACGGCGCCAGGACATCACCCTGGCTGGCTCCTTTCCCTCCTCTTCCCAGTTCCCCAGCGAGCTCCCATTGACCCATTTCCAAGGAGCCGGCACGGAGGGACCGCTGGCTCCACCACCGGATCACCCCCTTTCTTCAGGGCTGAATACAAGCTCCCTGCTGCAATGCTGAGACCACCCCAGTCCCCTCTGGCGCTTGCTTTGGGGGGAGATTTTGGGGAGGCGGGTCCAGGGAGGATGCTGGGGCGGCGGTTGCCAGGGCAGCAGCAGCGAAGGATGGCGGGATGCTCTAGAGATGTGCAGGGAAGGGGAAAAAGAGAGCCGGGAGCCTCACGGGGTGATTTGAAGGGACAGAAGTCGGTCAGATCCACGGTGGGTCCTGGCAGAGCCCGGCTTTGACCGAGGGTCCCAGCACCTCAGTCAGAGAATAATCAGCGCTGAGCCCCGATTTGGAAAGTGCTGAAGCCAGCGGCAAGCGGGAGGATGTTCCAGGAGGAAGCAGAAGGGAGCGAGTGGGGCTGGCATGCGCCCAGTGCAGCTGCCCGGCTCCTTGGGGAGGTTTTGGGATAAAGCCGAGCGAGTTCGGCACCGGGGAAGGGGCCGGATCCTTTCCTCACTCCATGCCTGCTCCAGTTTCCCCGGCCCGCGGCACCTCCCACGGCTCCGCTGGGCCCAGCCAGAGGGAACAGGGGACATTGGAGACCCCAAGAATCACCTCACCAGCCCCAAAGCGACACAACACGTGCAGATTTGCCCCCTATAGCGGGGCCTACACCCAGGCAACAGCCCACCCCCGAACCCCGAGTGGCTTTGGGGTGCAGCTTGTGCACCCATCCTGCCCCAGCAGCACCTCTCAGTGCAAAACACCTTTTTTTTTTTTTTTTGCACCCTTTATTGTCCCATCCAGGCGGAGTTATTTGGGGACTCTTCAGCACTACCACGGGCTGAACCCCGGGTCACTGGGCCGGGGGTGGGCTGGGGGGCTCGCACCACCCCCGGTCCTCCCGTCCTTATCTCGGCAGCAGTGATGGGCTCTAATGCAATATTTCCCGGCGGTTGCCATGGCAGCCCGCGTGAGGTCACCAAATAGACTTAATTCACCCCTCCCAAGGGACGGGTAATTAATGAAAAATGATGATAACCAGATCCCACTCCCCTTCTTTCTCCGCCCCCCCTCCCTTAATTCTCTAGGATCAGTGGAGAGGCCCCGCTGGGTTTGGGGGCCACAGTGTCCCTCGGGGGATTCCTGGGGCCACCCTGGGCTCTCGCTGCACAATTTGGGGAGAAACGGGGATGCTTTGACCGCCCTGGGAGTGGGTGAGCAGTGTCTAGGTGGGTGTGGGGTCCATAGCGGGCGGGACAGGGGGTGCTTCAACGCAGGGTGCTGTGGCATGGGACCCCCGCGCTGGCTTCATCCACCTCCCACCCGGCACCCAGCACATCCCTTGCCGCGAGGGGCTGCGGAACGGGGCGGCCAGGCCGCGGTCGCGGGGGTGGCGGGGGCCATCGCCGGCTCCGTGCTCGCCAGCTTGATGCCTCACCCCGGGGCGCTGTGTCAGGGCAGAGTCCTGCGCGGAGCACTGTCCCCGGGTCCCGCTCGGTCCGCCCGTCCCGCAGGCTCCGCCACGCGCGCCCCCGCCCGGCCCCGCCCCGTGGCGCGCGCCCCCTCCCCTCCCTCCCCTCCCTCCCCTCCGCGGGCGCGCGCCCCGCGCCCCGCCCCCTGCCCGCGCCAGAGGAGGGCGGGCCCTTTTTGTTCGCCCCTGACATTCCGCTGGTTCGCAGTGTCCTGCCGGCGGCGGAGCGGCGAGGTGGGGCCGTGCCGCTCACCCCCCCTCCTCCCCCACCCCGGCTCCCCGCCCGCGCCATCCCCTCCCCTCCCCGCTCCGCCCCGGCCGGTGGGACGGGCGCTGACGGTGCCTCTCCCTCCGTCTCGCCCGGTGTGTCCTCGGTGCCGCAGCAGCAGCAGCAGCAGCAGCAGCAGCAGCGCCCGGCGGGTTAAATGGTTGCAGCGCGGGGATGCTGGGGAGCAACCTCAAGAGCCTTCCCGACGTGGAGCTGGGCGAGGAGGAGCGCGGCTTTCGGCGGGGCCCCGACGGCAGCACCGTGATGCCGAAGCGGCCGAAGGCGGCGGCCACGGGGCCGCGGGGCGCGGAGCTGCGCGTCTTCAAGGCGAGCAGCGCGGAGGGGCGGCTGCCGACCGGCTCCAACCTGCGCAAGCAGAAGTCGCTCACCAACCTCGCCTTCCTCACCGACGCCGAGAAGAAGCGGCAGCTCTATGAGCCTCGCTGGAGCGACGACATGGCCAAGGCGGCGGCGCCGGGGGCGGCGGCGGCGGGGGGCGGCGGGCGCGGCGGCCCCCGCGGGCGGGACGCGCCCGCCATGTCGCGGAGCCTGTCCCGCTCCGAGCACTCGCTGCTGTCGCCGCGCCCCGCCGGCCCCGCCAAGCCGCCGCCCGCCGGCAAGCCGAGCCGCATCCCCCGCGGGCCCTACGCCGAGGTGAAGCCCCTCAGCAAGGCCCCCGAGGCGGGCGGCGGCGGCGGCGGCGGCAAGTGCGACGACGAGCTGCTGGGCGGGAAGGCGCCGGCGGTGGCGGCGGGCACCGAGGAGAAGCCGTACCTGAAGGTGGACCCCGAGCTGGTGGTGACGGTGCTGGGCGACCTGGAGCAGCTGCTCTTCAGCCAAATGCTGGGTGAGTGCGGCCGGCGCGATTGCCGGGCTCGACATCGAGATGGGAATGGCCAGAGGTGGCGGCTGGAGGCATCTGGGCTCCTGACACTCCGTGAGGGCTCGCTGGTGGCCGCCTCAGTGTCTTGAGGTGACGGGAGGCTGAGGGGAAAGGAGGCATCAGCCTCGGTGTCCGCAGTCACTTAGAACCACAGAATGGTTTGGGTTGGAAGAGACATCAAAGCTCATCCTGTTCCACTCCCTGCCGCGGGCAAGGACACCTTCCACTAGCCCTCGTTGTTCCCAGCCCTATCCAACCTGGCCTTGGCCGCTGCCAGGGATGGGGCAGCCACAGCTTCTCCGGATAACCTTTGCCAGAGCCTTCTCACCCTCACAGGAAGAATCTCTTCCCAATATCTCATTTACCCCTGCCCTCTGTCAGTGGAAAGCCATTCCCCTTGTCCTGTCACTCCAGGCCCTTGTCGTAAAGTCCCACTCCAGCTCCCCTGGAGCCCCTTTGGGCACTAAAAGGGGCTTTTAAGGTCTCCCCAGAGCTTTCTCCAGGCTGAACATCCCCAGCTCTCCCAGCCTGGCTCCAGGGCAGAGGGTCTCCAGCCATCAGTGCATTTCCAAGGCACACTTGAGGGAAGATGCTGTCAGCTGCCTCTTGCCTTGCAGGAAAAGCAGTTCCTCCTCACAAGGAGCAGTGGCAGGTGGTGGTGGAGCTTGTCCTCCCCCACGTGCCTTGTCGGCCATCCCTTGTCTCAACACCCACCAAACACGATGGAGGCTGCACAGCCGGGTGCCACAGCTGCTCCCCACCATCACTGTGGCTTGCCCTGGGGGTGACCTTGGGAAGCTGCTGGTGGAGGTGCTGTGCGGGGGGTCCATGCTCCTGCTCCATTTTGGGCAGATCCAGAACTTCACTGTGATCTGGGGCTCTGGCCGAGGAGGATTCTCCAAGGATGCTGCTGCAGGGTTTGCGTGAGTCTGTTTCAGACTGTGGCTGCCTGCGCTTTGCTATCCCTGTGGGTTTGATCCCCGAGCTTGTTGTGTGCATTGTGTGCACAGTGGGTTTCCATGAGAACAGCGAGCACTGGCCCAGTGCTGGCTGTGCCCCACACCTTGGAACCCTGTGCCCCATTGTGGGCTGCGTCGTTGGCTCTTGGTACAGGTGAGCCCAGCCCTTGCCATTCTCTCATGCTGCATGCTCATCTCTAGGAATTGTGGCTGCCTGGGCAGCCCTCTGCTTCCCACTGACACCCTGTCTTCCTTGCATCCCAACCAGCAGTGCCTGGGGTCTCAGCTGGGCAATGACTGTGGGGGCTTGTGGGCCTGCAGAGGCGTGTTTGGTCGGGCAAACTGGTGTGTGAAGGTGGCAAGGGAGCCCTGCGCAGCCATCATGGTGCTCGCATGGTGCTCCAGCTGGCCAGCTGTGAAGTGCTGGTGCTTGGTGGTGGTGGGGGAGCAGCAGTACAGGCAGGACTGGTGTGTCCGGTCCCTTCAAGTTCCCTGCCTGGGACCGCTTTTTAGGGGGCTGGGAGCTTCTCTGGTGCTTGAGCTGGCGTGAAATGCCACGTCCTTGGTATGTGATGAAGAGAAAGGGTAGAGATTTGCCCCGGCTGGGGCCTGCGGGAGATGGTTTGGAGATGTGGATGGAGCAGGCTGCAGTGTGTGCTGGAGCCAGCTACCTGGAAAGCCGCACTAGCTGAGTCCACTTCCCTGTGTACCCCTGGCTGCTTCAGGAGCCTTCGGGCTGTCACAGCCCCAGCTCCAGCAGGGCTCTGGCACAGCACGCACTAGGGTGTGCTGGCACGCAGGCATGGACCCTCCCAGACCATTGCCCTTGGCCCCCAGCCATGCCCAGCCACGGGGGCAGCAGCAGTGCCCTCCTTGGCAGAGTCTGCCCTGATGCTGGTGCATCCCAGGGCTCCCAAGTGGAAGGCCACAGAGTGAGCTCGAGGCCTGGGCAGGCAGACTGTGGGGATGAGCAGGTGGGCTGCAGGTCGTCAGCCCCGCTGCAGGGGCTCAGGCTGCCCCGCTGGTCCCACAGCTGGGTTTACAGACATCCATCCTCAGGCCTAATGCTGCCGTAGCGCCAGATGCCATGGGAGCGCGGCAGGATTGCAGGAGGATTTCTCACTTATGGGACTGACAACCACTCACTGATGTTGGGATGCCTGGGGGAATCTCAGTGTCCCCCCATGATGCTCTGCTCTTAGGTGGGAGTTTCCTCAGCATCCCCAAGAGAAATCCTTGCAGAATTGGCCCACGTGGGAGTGACTCCCAGTTTGTGGTACTCCGGAGTACCAGAGATCCAAGACAGGATCTTGTGTGCACTCTGAGGAAGATCATGGCTGTGGAAGTGCCCCCAGCAAGGGATTTGGTTTCTGGGGTGTTGCCAAGCCTCCACCTGCATCAGTCAGGGCTGACTTTGACCTTGGCAGGTGATGAACATCCCCTTGGACTGTACTTAGCATCTGAAGACTTGGTCAGCTGGTCCGTGAGGCCCAAACCCTGCCAGATGTGTCCTCTGTGTATTGCCAAGAATTTTCCAAGACGAATGGGCTGGCAGGCTTGCTGTGGGGGGGATCTAGGGCTATATAAAGAGTTGAATGGGGAGAGCCCCTGGGGTAGACAGAGCAGGAGATTCACCATGTTGAAACTTCACTTTCGTGGGGTTGTACTTCGCACGTTCATGGGAGTTGTGATGTTGAGTCACACCTACTTACCCAAGCCAGCTGTGACCTGGCACATACATGACAGCCTGTGTGGTGGGGATGCCACCGGGAGCCTGGGATGTGGAGGGAAGGAGCAGTGTGACAGTGGTGCTGGCACAACCGCAGCTCGAGGGTGTGTAGACACGTGCTGAGCCTCCAGACCCCTGTGCTTGCAATCCAGGCGGATGAAATCTTCCCCAGTGGTGATGGTACCTTCCACAACCTGGCTTCCCCAGGAAGAGTTGGGTTCCTGTGGTGGAGATTCCAGAAGGAGTGGGATCCCAGGAGAGTTGGATTCACGAGAGTGGGCTTCACACCCTGTTAGGGTAGGTGAGGAGCACCAGGAGAGGGGCTTTCTCCTGGTTGCTACAGGAGATGCTTGGGAGGGAGGGAAGGAAGGTCTCTGCTGTTTTCATCAATCCCTTTGGCAAGTGAAACATCAGCCTGAGCAGTTTGGCAACGTTTGCTGAAGGACACCCTATCCAGAGTGGCATGGAAGGACCCGCAAGCTTGGTTTGTGCTGGGAAGAGAGGCAGAAATTCCAGGGATTTCCAGCCTCTGCAGATGTGGTTGTCCTTGAACTGCTGGCCTGTGTTGAGAAGCCTGTGCAGCTTCTGAACTCCTGGCCCTGCCAGCCACAGTGGCTTCCAGAGACCTTGTGTGTCTTTGGTCTCCACACCTGAATTCTCATCTCTACCTCATGCTTCTCCTGCCAGAAGCATTCCCAAGCCTCTGTTGGCCAAAAATGCGGTTTATTCAGTAATGACCAAATGTTACTTCTCATTCAGTCACTGCCGCTGCCTCATCTGTTTGATGGCACTGAAGCCTTTGTAGCTGAACCACGTTTAAAGAGCAGCCTGCGCAAGCCGGGAGAGGTCACCGGCACGCAGCAACCACATGTGCTTTGTAGAGGCTATTTCCATCATCCAAATTATACATTTTACATCAACCAAAGACTGAGGCTTCTCATCAAAGCCGACTGGCAGCTGGGGTTGCTAATTATGCCAGTGCCCAACCACAGGATGAAGGGGATGGAGGGCACGTGGCCAGCATGGTGGAAGAGCTGGTTGTGCAGAGCTCACCGTGTCCATGTCTGTGTGTGATGGACAGGGCTGTGCAGGTGCAAGGGCTTTTTTGTACTGGCTGTGCTTATGGTGCTTGGCGTGATGGTTGCACTTACCTAGAGCTCCCCAGAGCACCTCCAAGATCCTGCAGCTGCTTTCTGCGGCCATTTCCTTGTCCATCTCTTGCTGGATGTGGTGCCTCTTAAGTTGCTGCTAATTTGCAGCAACAAATAAGTGGTCAGTGTTGTGTGGGCCAGAACCCAGGCAAACACACGTGAGATCCCAGTGGAGATGGTGTTCCCCGAAATGCTCTCTGCAGGAGTCTACAGCCCTGCCAAACTCTTCAGTTGCGGCTGTAACCCCTCTCAGTCCCGCAGCCCTTGGGCGGGCCATGCCACCCTTCCCAGGTGACCCAGCAGGGATGTCCTTGCTGGGCGGTGTGTACCCACGGGGAGTCGGTACCCTCGTGGTGCCGACATGCAGGCAGGGCAGAGCCTGGCTGTGCTCAGGCTGCTGCTGGGTGGGCAGTGGGTGCCAGCAGCTCCTCAGCGGTGGGGAGGAGAGCCAAGGGCTGGAATGAGCTCCGTGACAGGAGGGAGCTGCATGTTACATCTGGCTCTGGTTTAAAAAGTAAACCACGGTGCAGAAAAGATTGGCATCTGACATGTCCCCTGCAAGGACATTCCTGACGCTAGTGGAGATGGGAACCAAGTTACTCCCTTCTGATTGCCATCCTTGCTGGGAAACACACGGTGTGGGATCAAAGAAGCACTTCTGCCCCATGGCATTCCTCCCTCTGCCCCATGTTGTTCCTACCTAATGGGCCCATGGCAGCACTGGGCAGCAGTGACCAGGCTCCCTGGCTGGAGACCATGAAGAGGTCAGAGACCAAATAGCTCTTCACAGTGATGGGAGTGGGTTATTGCCTCATAAAGTGCTGTGGTTGTCCCGTACCACTAATGCTATTCCTCTCTTAAGGTCTCTGTGTGACGAGGTCATTGGGATGGGGATTTATTTCCTTTTTCTCACAGAGCTGGACTCCTGCCTTTGGGGTAATAGTGAGGAGAAAGGGGAGTGGAACACATTTGTGTTGCTGCTTCCAGCCTGCTCTCAGGAGCTGACAGCAAGTAGTAGATGTCTGCTTTCTCCACTACAGCAACTGGGGAAAAAATCTGGAAATGGGATCCAAGGGCCCCAGAGCTTCTGCTGAAGCTGTTTGGGATGTGCCCTGTTCCCAGTGATTATGGCAGCGTGGAGAAAGGGCTGAGACAGAAATAAATCCAGATGTCTTTCAAAATTTCCCATGGAAAGGTATCAGAGCAAACACTTGGAAGCAAACATATTTGGGGATGCACTGCTGAAACAAAGTTCTCCCCAAAGTGCCTGAAAATCCCTGTTCAAATGGGGCTTTCCCAGTGACTGCCTATATCTTGCCCCCAGATCCAACATGTCTAAAAAGAAAATACGTAATGAATAGAAAACTATGGAAATTCTGGAAGTGCTGTTTGGGATCTGCTGATGGGATGTGTGCCCACAGTGGGACCTGGGTGATGCCCCCTCAAGGCTTTACAGTCTCATGGGTGTGACTGCTGAGTGCTGCTGGGATGGACTCAGCCCACCCATGGCTCCTGCCTGGTCCTGGTGCCTTGTGAGCAGTGTGCTTCCATGTGGGTGGCACTTGGGGAATCATTGGCAGTTCTGGGTCCTTCTAGAGAGCATCTTCCTCATGCCCCTATTCCCAACTTTGTATATTTGGCTTCCCGTGCTGTGGCATGTGTCTCTGTGCCCGTAGCACTCCCTTGTCACAAGTCCCCCCGCCATCAATCACCCTGTTCTGTCCATTTAGGTCCCCTGCTCTTTGTTGTCCTGTGCAGCTTCTCATGATGCCAGAAAACAGTGTCCCTGGTCCCTTCTACCTGCAGACCCCCCCTGCCCACTCGAGCATCTGAGGACACTTGGCTGATGCTTGTGCCCATTGCATGGGGGAAGATTTGTTCCAGCTCAGCACAGGATCAGAGCCTGCACCCTCTGAGGTGTGTAACCTGTGAGTGATGCCAGCCTCCAGTGCCAGCCCATTTGCTGTGGCCAGCATGTGCCTCCTGGCTTCCCTGGCTCAGCTGCAGGTGTGACCAGGCGGTTTGCTGTAGGACTGCAGTCTTGGGATCAAGATTGCCTGGCTGTGTGGTGTCAGGTGGACCCACTGGCACATCCTCTGAATCAGTCACTTGTCGGGTCCAGAGTGTCTTTTGTGGCACTGTGCTCGTGGCTTTTGGTCCCTACATGTGCAGTCAGTGTCCTGGGGTAATGTGCATGTGTGGTGTTTCTAGTACTGGTGACCGCAGTGTCCTGGGCTCCATGTGTGTGGTGTTCCTGGTACCGGTGACAGTGGTGTCCTAGGCTCGTGTGTGTGCAGTGTTCCTGGTACTGGTGGCAATGGTGAAACTGCTGAGCCTGGATCCACTTCCTGGGTGGAGTAGGGATAGCTCCATCCCTCTGTGGTATCTGAGTCCTATTTCCAGGCTTCGCACCTTGGCTGTGTCTCGTGCGGAGCTGTGGGGACACAGGAGATCGGGTACGGTGCCGTTCTGCCATATCCCCCACCCTGCAAAGTCACGTCCTCCTCCAGACACACGAAGCAGCTCTCCCGGGGGAGCTGGGGAAGGGGTTGCCAGTTCTCTGCCTGGAAAGCATTTAGCTTGGGAGGGTAGAGGATGTGTGAGGCTCGGAGCTCGGCTGGGAGGCTCAGTGTTGCCTCGTGGTGGGGTGGAGGGGCAAAAGGGAGAGCAGGGCTTGCCCATGCTGCTGCATTGCAGCTCGGAGCAGGGAGCTGAGCGGGAGGGGAGCTGGGAAGGCAGGGATGCTGCAGCCGTGAAGCTGGGAAGTCAGGGGATGCTGCATTGCAGAGCTGAGATTAGAAGCTGTGCAAATGGAGATGTGCTTGTGTCAGGGTGGGTGTGACACTGAGGAGTGGTGCCCCGTGCCCACCGATTTTCTGGTCCTTCCTCTGATCCAGTTCTTCCACGTTTTGTTTCCCGCCAGCATTTCTCTCATTCCTTGGGCTGGTATTTGTCTTGTTCAATTGAGGGCATAATGTATTTTTTATTAATTCAGGAGGAGGACTGAGATTCATCTCCCACGGAAGGACCTGCTGGAATCCACACAGGGAAGCTGAGCAGGAGCTCAGCACGTTTGGGCAGGACATTTTCCTTGCTCCTGGGAGCAGCCATGGATCGGGGAGGTGGCTTCAGAGCCTTGTGGCCCTGGCACAGCATGGCATGTGGGCTGCCTGGAGGGGGGACCTGAGCAGACCTTGGGCACACACGTGCCCCCGTGCTGCCCAGTGAAATGCAGGTGTGTCCTGCAGCTAGACATGTGCCTCCACCTCTGTGAACATGAGAGCATGCCAGCATGTTGGGAGCACCGGGATTTTCCACCTGGTGTAGGTATCAGTGATTCTTAATCACTCCACATTGCTCTGGTGTTGTGTCAGCCTTGTTGTCCCTCTTCTTAGCTGTCCTGCTCATCCAGAGTTGGGCACTTTGCAGTCCTCCTCTGTACCTGTGAGGGTCTGGCCTCAAGCATCCCCCTGACATTACAGAAAGATTTTATAGCAAATCCAGAAATTAGCATCTGAAGATGTAAAGACAGGGCTGCTCTGCCTTCTCCTCAGGCTGGATCTTGCCCAGTGGGTAGGGAGGGGATGGTGAGCTGGCTAGGAGGGATCCAGGAAGTGCCTTTCAATGGGGAACTGAAATTGAGGGTTTGAGCTGCACTCACGAAGCCGCGGTTCCCTCGGCAGGTTGCGAGCCTGACTTGCAGCCACAGGTGACACAGCAGGAGGGCCGGGCTCTGTGCCAGCTCCTTGGCTCACCAGCCGGTTGGCTGGCTTCAGCTGTGGGATCGCAACCTCTCTTGCTTGGTGAGCTGGAAGGATGGCTCATGGCTGAGGTCTTTGTTGAAGCTGCTGGAGGTTCTGGTTGTCTTCATGTAACCCAGAAGAATGGGCAGAGCTGTGCTGTGGGTGCTGCAGCCTGTGCTGTGTGAGCTGGAGGGGAAATTTTAGAGCCATAGAGTGGTTTGGGATAAACCATTAGAGATAATCTTGTTCCGACCCCTGCCATGGGCCAGGACACCTTCCACGTGCCCAGGTTGCTCCAAGTCCTGTTGAACAGGACCTTGAACGTTTCTAGGGATGGGGCAGCCGCAGCTTTTTTGTGCAGTCTGTGCCAGGGCCTCACCACCTTCACAGGGAAGAATTTCTTCCTAATCTCTAGTCTGAACCTGTTCCATTCAATTTAAAGCTGTTCCCCCTAACTGCAGCATGGCAGATGGTAGTGCCGTGCCTTTAGCATTGGAGAAAAGTAGAACCACCTTTATTTCTCATGCCAGCTCTGCTGGCTGCTAGCCTGCATCCTTGGTATCTGGGGGAGATGCCTCTGTGCATCTTATGCAGGGCTGTGTCATCAAGAGTGACAAAGCTGGCAGTGAGACCCTGCAACCAGATAAGCTTGTTCAAGAGCACCCAGTCATGGCCAAAGCTAGCCCTTACTGGTTCTGTGAGGAGCCCAGACTGCCTGAAGCTTACACCTCTGCTTTTTCATGGGCCTTAAGCATCCCTGGCACTGGCTCTGCCCCAGCCTGGCTCTCCCAATTCCACGAGCTGGCCTGAAGCACGTTCAGAGCTGTGGTGCAGGTACAACTCTGTTGCTGGCTATTTATAGCATGTGAGCTTTCAGCATTGCTGTGCACCGAGAATAACTCACTGAGGAGACACTTCTCAAAATCACACATCCGTCGCCCATGCGCAGCATCATCGTCTCAGGCTTCCCACATGTCAGCTTGGGGTCTGTCTTGGTCCTGTGCCAGCCCGGTTTGACACTAAAAGGTGGGGGTTTTTTTAAGCCAGTGTTTTTTCTGGCCTGGAGATTCAACTGGTTAATCATGGCAGGGCTTTGTGGCCCAATCCTTGTCAGGATGTCATCAACTTTTGCAGGGAGTGTGGTGGGAAGCAGTTTGGGCTCTGCAAAATCCACCTCACAGAGAGCAGCCCTTTCATGGCCCAGTGTGTGAGATGCAGGCACTGGCAGGGAGGGATGTGCATGGGGGAGCACGGGAACCTGCTCTTCAGGCTGGAACCTGTGATGATGAAACTCATCAGCTGAACGAACCCCTCAGGCTGGAAGTGTTAGGCGCTGCCGGGGTGTTTCCAGTTCACTTTATCTCTGGCCTGGCATTATATTTCCAAGCTGATGCAAACAAGTGGAAGAATAGATAGTGGCTAATTCACATTGATCGCTGTGATGCTGGAGCTCCCCGAGGTGAGCTGGGGCTGTCAGGAAACGTGCTGTGGGCCATTCAGTGGGGCCAGCACATCCCTCCCCAGCCGTTTCCCGGTGTGGTGCCACAGGGGACACGTTGTCAGCCTCGTGGATGCTTGCTCCCACATCCTGAGGTTTCTCCCAGCTTTGGTGGTTCAGTGGCCCGAGGCAGCGTTGCCTGGGTGGGTGCAGAGTCATGGGCTAAGCTGGCAGTGGTGAAGTCAGGTAAGGCAGGGTTGTTTTCGCAGGCTCCAAGTTCGGAACACTGCTTTGTGGGAGGGGAGACAACAAAATTCCCCTCATCTTAAAAGCAGGAGGAAGGGCATTTGGCAGAGTCTGTCTGGAACCTGGGACTGTTCTGCTCTGCCAGGGCAGGACCAATGTGGAGTCAAGCGTGCTGGGGCCACCGTCGGCGCAGGACCCTGGCCACCCAGCTGTGGCCTTTCACAGCCACCTTGGCATTTAGCCTCCAGACCTTCACTGCACCAAGGGAGTGACAGGGAGATGGCTCCAAACTCCCAACAGGCAGTGCAGAAGCAAAGGGAAATGATGAGATTCAGCTTCCTCCCATCCTAGCAGGGAGGAAGTACAGATGATGTCTTGCAGACCTCTGCTGCCCTGAGCCCAGAGGACCGAGCACTGAATCCTGAGGAGCTGGACTCGCACTGTATCCAAGGTGTGCAGGGCTTGAGTTTCTGCAGACTGAAGGGTGGGAGCAAATTTGGTCTGGCTCTGTTGGTGCTTGACATGGGGCTTTCTGTCCTGCTGGATCAGGGCAGGGCAGGGCTGCTGGAGGGAAACAGCTGTGGGCAGTCAATGGGGGCGGCCCAAGGGCTTTTCTCTGGGGCTGCCCCATCCACTGGGCATGATGAATGGTTGCTGCCCTTCACTCCTGCCTCTCCCGGACCCCAGGTTCATTTGAAAATGTAACAGGAGCCGTTCAAGGGAATTGGAGTCACCCTGGACAGGCCATGCATTGCACCTCAGGGTGGGAAATGAAGAGAGGCCCTGGGGGCAGAAGTGCCTGTTGGCTCTTGGTATTGTTGGTTTCTCTTCCAAATAACATGTATGTAGACTCAGTTAAATCCATCGTGGCCTGGTGTGATTGCTGGCCAAGGGGAAGTACTAGCATTTGCCTGACTCCCAGCAGTCCTGAGTCTTCTCTGCCCAGTAGCCTGGAGCTCACAGCTCATCAGTGCAAGGTCCTTTGGCAAATTCCATTTTGATGTGTCACTCAGGGTGGTTTGAGGCTGGATTTATCACTGTCTGGACCTCCTGTCTCCCACTGTCGGGTGGTTGTATGAATCAAAAGCTGGCTGAATCCTGACCCTGTGGGGAGGAGCAGTGCCCAGAAGCTACCCCAGGCCTCCTGCTCCTCAGCCTGGTGCCAGCAGTGCCACCATGGGCATGACTGGGATGGGGCAGTGAGGGGCCCTGCCCTAAGTGGTCCCTCACCTTTCTCCCCAGGGCTCTGCCCTGTGCCCCAGCACTCCAGGCTGAGTACAGCAGTTGTTTGGGGGCTGATTCACCAGCCGACCAAGATCCTCCCTCCTTACGGGCTGGAGCATCTGGAGGAGGGTAGACACTCCAGCAGCAGCACCTCCAGCCATCCCATTTCCATCTCCCTGAGCCCTTTTAGCTGTGCTTTTGCTGTGCTGCGCCAAACAGCATCCTGGGTCTGCTGAAGCACTAATATCCATCATCTGGCCGTGGTCGGTAGAGCACTCAGAAATTTGGTGCTATTTTCAGTGAAGTTTTCCAAGTTGAGCTTATTGGCTCATGGGCATCTGCTCCCAGATGGAGAACATGTGGCCGATTCCTGTGAGGGGAGGGGAACGGCCCACTCATAAAGCAGCAGGGGGGATGAGTGAGGGAATCTCATCCTGGAGCCTGTGAGATGCTTTCAGGACTCTGCAGAGTGGGGCCTAGAGGTTGGGCTTTTAAAGCTGCTCCTCTGAAAGCAGAATCTGTAGTGAGAGGTCACTCGTCAGATATATGATGGGGAAAGTACAGTAACCTGGAGGCAGGATTCGATCTCAGTTCAGCTGCTGTTTGCACCGCTGGGCTCTTCCCACCCTGCTCACTTTCAGAAGTGAACAGCAGGTACTTGGCAAACTGTGCTAAAATGTCACTATGCTAAAATGGTGAAACTCTGGTGGTTCCTGCAAACCTCCCTGCATGGAACTGAGAAATGAGCACTGGCTAAATGTAATGGCACACGAACCCTGAGCTCCAAATCAAAAGTAAATTTACAAAGCAGCTTTTCCTGCCTCACATTCCCAGGTAGAGCGTGGTAATGCGTTTCCAAGCCCAGCTGCTCTGTGCTGCAGTGGTGATCAGTGGGGCAAAACCATGCTCTCTTCCCTCTGCTCCCCAGTTTGTCTGTTGCTGCCTTCTGGGGGCAGAGGTGTGGGTTTGTTTTGGGGCTGAGATTCTCTTTCTCTTTGTGGAAATAAAGCAAATTGTGTTTGGTTGACATTCTCTATAGCTTCAAAGTCAAATAAAATCTGGGTTGCCAGCTTCTTTTTGTCTTTCAGAAGATGTCTGTTTTCCATCCCAAACCTTCCATGTTTTGCAGCTCAATAGCACATCCCAGACAATGGCTTTAGAAATCAGACGCCTGCATTTTGGACCCACAGTGCTGAGGCAACGCCAAGTGGTGCATGGGGTGCCAGAATTTGTGCACATGGGGGGAGAGAAGGAGGAGGACAAAAAGCTTGCCCTGATGGGATGTTTCCACAGAGATCATGGTAATGATCTTCCATTTCTATACAGCTTTTCATCCGCTGGCAGGGTGTGCTCACTTGTAAGCCGATGCTACACGCATCCTGTGTGGAGAGTGCAGCAGCTGTCCTTAAAAATCATGTTGTAAGAGGGAAGCTCTGGAACACCCTAGGCAGAGTGGGATCTGCCTAGGGTGAGAGTGACCCCTGAGACTGTAGGGATACAGGAAGGGATATTAGGAAGAAATACATTACTAAAAGTGTGGTCAGGCCCTGGCGCAGGTTGCGCAGAGAAGCTGTGGCTGTGCCATCCCTGGACGTGTTCAGGGCCACGGTGCATGGGGCTTGTAGCAACCTGATCTAGGAGAAGGTGTCAGGTCGAGATGGTCTTTAAGGTCGCTTGCAACCCAAACTGTTCTGTGGTGCTTCTGTGTCCCTGCACCACTGGGTATGGGAGCGACCTTGCTGCTGTGTAAGCATCAGCTTAGTCCTTCCCCAAATCGGCATCACCTGTGGGGTGTGCCTCACATCAGCCAGTGTCCAGCTCAGAGCTGTGCCATGGCCAGACATGAGCTGGCACTTTCTGGTCTTTCTGGAGTAAGAGCCCTGTCATGAGCTGGGAGCAGCAGTCAGGGTTTACAGTCAGTGCTGGAGCAGGCTGCATCCCACACCGACACACAGGGTTGTTTTCCTGCCTCATCCATCCCTTTTTCCCCTGGTTGCCGTGCTAGAGGAGCTGTTAGGCCATGGAGGATCAGAGAACTCTGAGGAGGGTCAGCGAGGCTGCATCCACTGCCAGAGCATGCAGGAGGTTGGTTAATAAACAATATTCCCTTGTCCTTCTGCGTGCCTCTCGCTTTCCAAGAGCAGGGAGGTGAGTGTGCAAGTTCTTCTCCCCTGTGCTGTGATGGGTTTGCAAAAGCTACGATTTCTTCTGCTTCCCCCCCCTCTTTTCCTGGCCCAGCATTTTTCCCTGGCCTGATGAATTTTTAAACAAAAACATGGTGAGGAGAGAACAGGAGAGAGGGGAGAAAACCCAGGAGAGGACATGAGGAAAAAAACTGTTTTCCAAATCAGAGTGATTGCAAGTGGAAGTGAAAGTTTAGGTTGTGTTTTTAATTTGAAGGTTCCAACGAATTTTAAGTCACTTTATTGACAGGAGAAAATACCTTTCCTAATACTCTTTTTAATAAACTCCAATTTTGCAAGCAGAAGTAGTAGTAGTTGGTTGAAAGATACCATGGAAGTATGGGAGTAAAAGGCAGCTGCTGTGCTCTGTAATTCTCCCTGGCTGTGCTGGGGGTCAGTGCTCCCTGGAGGTGGGGGACTGAGGCTGTAGGAGTGTGTGAGACAGACCCCCTGCAGATCCCTCTGGGTGCTTGTCAGCCTGTTCACGGGGGATTGCAGGGTTGATCACCCCCACACGGTCACTTTACACGGGGACAGAATGTGAACAGATGTGGTTCCTTGCCTGTTGGTGCGGGGCAGTGAGCAGATATGGAACTTTGGGTGCAACGGGTCAGAATTTGGCCCAAATTGGAGCCTTCCAGCTGGAGAACTGGCTGGTTAGTGCTGGAGAAAGTGGAAGGAGGCAAGAGGGAGCACAAGGATGGAGAGGAGAGGTGGAGGTATGAGGGGGAGTTGGTTCATCGAGCTAAGCGTCGCCAGGGAGCCCAAATCCCATCACCAGGACGGCTTGTCCTGCTTCATAAGCCAAGCTCTGACCTGCGAAAGTCATCTGGAGAGTTTGAATTGCTGATGAAGTTGTGAGATAATCATGGATACCTTTTTGTGCAATGCCTTGCCCCTCCAGAAATGTTCCTCCACTGTGTCCTGCTAAAGCCAAGGCCAGAGCCGAGCGTTGTGACTGGCCACTCTTGCTGCCATCCGTCAGGCCGGGCTGGTTTCTCACAACTGTCACCTTGGCAGGTAGATTGAGCGTTGTTGGAAAACCAGCTTGTTGTTGGAAATCCACTGCTGTCACACTGTGCAGAGCAGAGAGGGCTCCTTGCAGATCTCATTGTATTTCAGGCTGGAAAAGAAAAAGAAACATTTTATGGTAATTTTTTCAATGACTTTCCAATTTTTTTTTTCTTGGTAAGCTGTCTGCAATTACTTACAGTGTTCCTGAAGGGATTAATTACTCACTGGAGCTCAATGTGCGTATTTGATATTCTGAACCGTTGGATGTGATGTCTGCCTTGGATCGAGTGAGGGGTCACGTGGCATTTCTTTTTCCATCCTTTTCCCCCTATTCTGTTCTATCTGTCAGGCTCCTGGTGTGAACACTCCCCATTGCTGCTGTGCTGGGTGCTCGGTCAGCGCTCTGCACGTGATCCTGATTTCCCTGCTCCGCACTCCTTTTTTCAAGGGAGTGTAGCCAGAATAAGACAAATTGCTTCCTTGTTTGAGTGACTTTTGGCTGATGCTTTCCCCCCAAGCTGTAGTGTTGGCTCGGCTTCTCTTGCAGCAGTGGTGGCTCTGGGCTGTGCATCGTCAGTGCTTGGACAGGCCCCTGGAGCAGATCTGGGGAGAAGAGCTCAAAGCACACTGCAGAGCTGCTTCCCACGGCGAAAAGGGCTTGTGCTGTGCAGGCAGCCATTGCATGGAGCTGAGATGTCTTAGGGGAGATAAATCCTGGCTGCAGTGCTGCCAGGGACCCCTCTGCGACATCCTTGAAGCGTGGCATTCCCAGAGGATCTGCCTGTGGGACGGTGTGTGCTGGCACTTTGACAGCTCAGGGAGCGGCATTGTCTTGAGCTTGGCTGGGGATCCCAACTGTCCAAGCTAGGGCTGTAACTCCGTGTGGTCTAGGGATTCTTAAAGGGAACGTGCAGCCTCCCGGGGATTGGACTTGTTGATGGGTGGCATCCAGAGGTGAGTGGCTGCTCTCCCTCCTCTGTGCCCGGAGGGGTCATGGCCACTGTCATCATATGTCACTCAGCCCTTGGTGAGTGCATAGTGAGGGCAGCCACAGGAGCTGGAACACGGTGGAGAGTCCAGAGGCTCCACTGAAATCCCTCTGATTGGCAGTGGTGCCTGTTTTGGAACATTTTCCACCCTGTCCATCCCAGGTACTGCCAGGCCCCCAGTAAAATTTGGAGTTGTAGGTGGAACAGCAGCTCTTTGCATCGAATAGTAGAGCGTGTCAGCATCCCTTCACTCACTGCAGCGCAGGTGGTGGATTGGAGGTAAGGAACACTTCTCCATGCAGGCCCCTCGCCCCTGGGGCACATGGGTAGGAACCGAGTGGTGGCTCCCACAGAGCTTTCTGGTCCCAAGCATGCCCTTCCCTTCTGTGGCACAAATAGATTTCCTGAAGGAGGCAGGACCTTCCTTCTCTGCAAATCACCTTTAGTGGGAAAAACACAACTGCTGCTTAAGGAAACCTTTCCCTGGTGGTGGGGACTCTCTGAGTGCACTGTGGGAGGGGGAGCAGGTCTGGAAGCAGTTGGAGAATGGTGTGGGCCGGCACCAGGAATGGGGAACCGTCAGTACTAAGAATACACAGTTTATCTGCGTCCCTCCCTCTGTGAAGGGTGCTCGAGGCACTGTGCGGCAATTAACACAAGTTTTTAATAACACTGCTGGCAGGTTGGCAGTGCAGCCTTTGGAGCTGGTGTCGAATTTGGCTGAGTATGGATGCGGGAGGCTGGTGTTGCTGAGCTCCCCGGCACACACCCAGCATGTCCCTGGCACAGGGATGTGAGGCACTGCTGTGGGGCAGCAGGATGGAGTCCTGGGTGCTGGGTGTAGAGCCCCAGGATGGGGAGAAACGTGGAGCTGGTGCTGTTCCTGGCTCCAGTGGGTTAGGCACCTTTCCCAGGGAAGTTTGGAGGAGCAGGTAACAAGGCCAGCAGAGGTAATGGCAGTATTGGTGAGGAGGGGAGCAAGCTGAGGGCTGTGGCAGGGCACGATGTTCTGTACCCCTGACTGCAGTGAGGGTGGCCCTGGGTAGCCAGCACAGTGGGCAGGGGAGATCACCTGCACTGATCAGGATCACCCCATGCTCTCCGCTGAGTTAGCAGGATTCCTCATCCTTCTTCTGGGCAGGGGGCATGGGAGACCTGGGGAATGCAGGAGGTCACTGTGTTGCTGTCTGAGCCATGGCACCCTCTTCAAGCAAACCTCCTGCCACTCACCATGCACAGCTCCGTCTTTGGGAGGGCGTGGGGGGTTTGTTTTGGGGTGAACATCACCTGGGCAGCTGATGCTGCAGACTGAAGGGACACCAAAATCTGTGATATGCCTGTTGGTCTTCAGCCCTGCCTGGGCTGCTGTTGCAGATGCTGCCACGATTTTCAGGGTGAGCCTTGCCCAGTGTCTGGTAGGACCAGCAGCCCTAGGCACCCCAGCAGTTCTCACCCACGCTGCTGCCAGGGGACCGCAGGTGCAGGGAGAGCCCGGGCCTTGCGGGATCCTGGTGATCATATGTGCAGCAGACTTGTTTCCGGCTCCCCGCAGGCTGCTGCTCCTGGTGCCAGAGTGAGTTTGGCACCTGGCCCTCCTGCGAGGCTGGGAAGGGAGAGAAGAAAGGCCAAGCCCTCCTCGCCGCAGGCAGGAGATTCAGTTCTCCCTGGGCATGCACAAAGACCGTTTATCTCCGGAGCAAAGCCCTGGTAATCACGGGGCAGAGCGTGAAGGGCTGATTAGGGGCTGTTCGAGGAGGGGCGCTGGGGTCGCGTGCAGGCACTTCCCTTCCTATTTCCAGGGCTTTCCATGGTAATGGCTCCTATTCTTCTCTGTTGTTAGGACGTCACTCACATGCAGCTCCAAAGACATCTGTCAAAACACGTCTCCCTCTGTCCTTGGCGCTCCCGGGGAAGAGGGATCCGTTGGCCCCATAATGAGCCTGACATCAATTAATCATCAGCCTTAAAAATTAGCATCGTGGCAGTACGTGTTGGAGGAGAACGATTCCCCAGATGGAAGCAAAAATAGCCTGTGTTATCTCCCTCCTCCTGCTGGACCGTGGCAACAATAGATCCACTAACGAGCCTGGAACTTGTTAAGCTGGATTTGCCCCCCGAGGTGCTCTGCCTCCTGCCCAGTCTCTTCTCTCAACGGGCTCTTGAGGGACCCTCTTGCGCAAGGGCTGATGACCTACCCTGGGGTCTGGCCCTGCTGTCAGCTGGACCCTCCTGGTGCACATCCCCCAGGCTTTGCAGGGAGCCCAGGGTGTGCTTGCAATGCTGAACCCCTTTCCAGAGGCTGAGCATTTGGAGGGGATCAGCTGTTCCAGGATCTCACTCTTCTGAAGGATGCTCATCCCTGGGTGGTGCTGCTGGGCCAAGATGGGGTTCAACTGCTGCCTCAGGGGCATGTCCCACTCTGGGAGAGCTGTCCCTTGTCCTTCTCCATTGTGACAGCTCTGAGGAGTGCTGGTGCCCACAGCTTAGTGAGTGCCAGCTCCGATATTCAGGAGCTCGGCAGTGGGCTGGAGGTTTCCGGAGACACTCCGTCTGGGGAGTGACTGGGGCACCTTCTCTGGAGGCTCACGATGAGCTGCTCTTTGTGCCTGTGCCATGCTGGGATTTTCCATGCTCGGAGCTGCTCTTCCTTGCATCCGGGTGAGCTGTAACCCCAGAGAGCTGCTCTGCTGCCTATAACTGCCTGCCACTCTGGTTGCCCACCCCGGGTATTTGGGGGATGAAGAGCCCCCTCATCAGCCGTGTTTTGGGTCCATTTGGGTGGCTCTGACCTCTCAGTGTGGAGCAGCTCCACAGGCTGCCAGGGAAGCTGGGGAGGACATTTTGCATTCCTGCTGGAGACACATGAGGACTCTGGCTGATCTGGTGATGGACAGACAGACCAAGTGTCTACCAGAGCCCAGCTGAGGCCAGGGAGAATTGTGTTTGCAACGCATTGCTCTGCACAAAGCTCTCAGTCACAAGGCAAGGGGGACAAAAGGCTCCCTGTTCGCTCCGTCCCAGTGGGTGCAATTCCAACAGTTAAAAAGCAAATGTGAGTTGTTTGTCTCTGTGAATATAAAGCTTCCCCAAGCATGGCCATATTCTGGCTGGGAATGGGAAATTTGGCTCTGCTAATGACTGACTGTTCTCCTGCAAAACAGAGCCAACTCGAGCCAAGAGCTGCCCGGCCGGGCCCTTCTCTGTCGGCCCTGGTGCAGGGATGCGGGCTGGGGAGGGGCAAGGCTCTGGGGCCTGATAAATGCCCTTTCAGCCACGCCTGGGCACCCAGTGAGGAGCAGCGGGGATGGATGGGTGTGGGGACCTTGGCCTCTTGTACGCAGGGATGGCTGCCACCCGTGAGCACCCTGCCAGTGCCTGGGACCTTCTCCCGTGCCCAAGGGATTCATTATCAACAACAGGGAGCCCCAGGCAGGGGGACATCAGATGTACTGATTTGGGGCATCTGACTGAGAGTCCAAGGCCTACTGTCACAGGGGCCTGGGGTGAGGGTGGATCTGGGAGGAATGGCTGAATCATGCACTGCACTTGGGCTTGGGGCGTGGACACATGCACACTGTCTCCATGGATGATACCCAGCAGTGATGGGGCTGTTGGGATGGCATTGGTGCTAATGAAGAATGTGCCCTGTGTCTGTCTGCATGTGGCTGCCCTGGGGGCCTGTGGTGCTTTACCCCTGTGTCCATGACACAGCCAAGCCGTGCTGAGCACAGCCCAGGGGCATCTCCTTCTCCCTAGCTGCTCCTGCATTTACCCTGTCCTCCCCTCAGCTCTCTGGATCACAGGGCCTTTGGAAAAGGGCTGTATGCAGTGAGGGAGAGTCATTATGGGGTTAGGACATGGCTGTGACCTGCACAGGTCCTGTGCCCTCCCTTCCTTGCAGGGAACCCAGATTGATCCTTGATACGCTGTCAGCAGTGGGTGCAGGATTCCCCTTGCACCCACATCCCCCCTCCTCCACCAGGCAAAGCTTGGAGCGAGAGCTGGCGACATCCCCAGATGCAGGGCACATCTGGAGGGCACCAAAGCAGTTAAGTGAAGGGCTGATTTGTGCTATAGAAACCCGCAGTTCCTTCCTTTGATCCTCTGAATCAGCCCATTGCCTTCCTCATATAAAGACCCATTTATCTCCACTCTTCCTAGTAAGTTTGAAGGCGGTCGCAGCTCGTGGCTCCTCGACAGCAGCGAGGAGCCCGGCTTTCTCTTCCGCTGAAGCAGAATCAGGTGAAATCTCTATGGCAACTGGCAGATGACAGGGAGTCTTGTTGCCTTGGAAATGAGGCAAGGCAAAAAAAAAAAAAAAAGCCTACAAAACCCACCCAAAAAGAGCCATCTGGAATTTTGAATTTCCACAATGTCCAACCTGCGGCTGGTGATGCGTGGAGCGTGTGAACCCACTGCTGCCGGCTGCTCCAGGGCTTCTGTGGTGGGGCCCTGGCTGTGCTGTTCTGCCTCTCCCTGGAGAATTAGGGCTTTTTTCGATTTCTTCCCCACTTTTTGGCTCTTTTTGCACAGGGTCTGCAGCATTGCACTGACCGTCTGCTGGTGGCTGTGGATAAAGGTGTTGTGTCTGGGGTGTTTGGAGTGCTGAAACCAGGCTGGACACAGCTGGACACACCTTGGTGATGCAGAGCCGTGAGGAGAATGGCACGCTGCAGGGCAAACTGAGGCATGGAGTGCTGCGTGACCAGTCTCAGCCTCCTCTGTCAGCTTAGCACAAACCCCAGGTGCAGTGACCACTGGTGACACTGTCTTTGTGTGCCCAAGGCCTTGGGGCTGTCAGCAGGGAGTTAGTGTCACTGTATGTGACTGCCACTGTGTGTGCCAGTGGTCAGAGGCTCGGGGCACCACTTGGAGCATGGATTTGGCCTGTTGACCTACCATCCCCCTCCCTCCCAAGCTGCACAGGTGTTTCTGTGGATTATTTTGGAGGCCTGTGGTGCTGGGGACAGGGGTGTTGGGGTGCTCTCAGCTCCTCTGATGCTTTCAGGAGCAGCTTTGGAGGTAGGTGTGGCTCTGGGATGTGCAGCGCCTTGTGCAGGAGCAGGGTCTCTCCCAGCACAGGGGATTTTGGGCTCCCCCAGCTCATCAGCACTGAGGGGCCGAGGGCAGCGCAGATGGAATGCCTGGACATGGAGCAGCTAGAGCCTCTGGATCTGGAAAAGGAACTGTGGTTTGGATGTGCAGGTGGGGTGGTTTGGGGCCAAGCACAGCATCCATTGAAAGAATAACCCACAGATGGGCTGGAGGCCCAGTCTGGATCTCTCCAGCGGGTTCACTTGGAAACTTGTGTATGGGAGAGACCCAATTAAGTAGATTTATGGCTGCTCTAGCCTGAGAAAGTCTGAATCGCTTTTAAAAGCTTGGCTCACTGGAGCCAGACGGGGTCCAGGCTCCAGGTCTCTCAGCCCTGCCCTTGTTACAAGCAGTGATTCGCAAGGCTTAGCAGCCACGATCGCCCCTAAAGTGCTGATTCGGCTGGAGTCCCAGCCTGTCACTGCTGCACGGCTGCTTATTGTCTGCTCTCACCTGCCAGCGCGGAGATGGTGGTCCCTTCCCACAGCATGGGGCTGCCCCAGCCTGCACTGGTGGCTGTGGTGGGGATGTTGGCAGCGATGGAGATGGTGGTGGTGGTGATGATGGCAGTGATGATGACTGCAGGCTGGGGATGTTGGCAGCGATGGGGATGGTGGTGGTGATGGGGGTGGTGCTGATGGGGATGTTGGTGGTGCTGATGGTAGTGATGACTGACTGCAGTGGGTGGTGCTGATGGGGATGTTGGTGGTGCTGATGGCAGTGATGATGACTGCAGTGGAGGGGATGTTGGCAGCGATGGGGGATGGTGCTGATCGGGGTAGTGGTGGTGATGAGGATGGTGGGGTGATGGGGGTGGTGTGGTGGTGATGGCAGTGATGGTGACTGCAGTGGTGGGGTGCAATGACAGAGTCAGTGCAGGCAGGGAATTGGCTCCCTCCCCCTCTGGGAGCCACCTTTGAAGCCTCCCGCAAAGCCACGTCACTTTGAAGAAGGGTCTACCAACATGTGAGACCTGGGGTGGCTGTGCCAGACTGGGGTCCTGTCATGTCTGACTCTGGCTCCGCAGGGACTTGGGCTCTGCAGAACACATGTTACCCCCACAGTGCTGCCTGCTGTAACCCCACTGTCTCCCCCAAGACTTGCTGTTGGCCTCTCTTCCCTCAGACAAGGGCAAGTGCAGAACGTGCTGGTCTGTGTCCAACCTCATCCCACAGCCTTGCAGGGCTATGTGCAGGGCAGCAGCATGCGCAGAGGCCAGCCTGCCTTGGTGGAGTCACAGGTGGGGACCTCAGGTACCTGCCGCTTCCCCTGCACATCTGATGGCAGGAGGCTGTGCTCCTGTGTCCATGGGGAATAGCACCTCTGGCTCCACCAGCTGAGGGACTGCTGCTGTCATTCAGGGAACGGTGGCCAGGCTTTCCCCATCCATCTGCCTGGGGTCAGCTGTCCAGGTACCCCGGTATCCCCTTACCAGGGTGGTGGCTGACCCTGTCCCTGCCCCTCAGGGAGCAGGACCCTCTCCTGACACTGCTGCAGAGGATGCAGCGCTGGCAGCCAGCTCTCTGCTTACACCAATGAAAGCAATTAAAACAGGAGTGCTAATGTACCTTCTGCCTTCTGGGTTGGGGCAATAGGTTTGCAGGAAAGAGAACCATGCTTTCCCAGGGCACTGAGCAAGTGTGGAAGACATGCTCTGCCTAGCTTGGGTGCCTTTGGACATCTCCAGAGAGAGAGGGGTGATTTGGGGCTACTGGTACATTCTTGGTATATATACATGCAGGAATTGTAGGGATGGGGCTGAGCTGGAAAACAAGGCTGGCACTGGAGACTTGGCAGTCACTCCACAGAGCCCTGTTAGCCATCTCCACTGTTCATTCTGCCTGTTTGGGAACTGTTGTGGGGGGAAAAGAGAGTTAAGCTCCAAAGAGAAGGATTTCAGGTTGTGACCATCCCTCTGCCCAGTCGTCCAGGAGTGGGAATCAGAGCTGGATGTAATAACGCAAGAGAAAGCCATTTACTCCATTCAGGAAGACTCTGCTGTTGGTGCACCCAGATGCTGGTGACAGAGTTGCTGGCTGTGGGGTACGAGAGTGGAACTCATGGGGCTCAGTGGGGTTCTTACTGGGCTCGGGCTGTTGGGTTTCCTCTCAGGTGGTCTCTGAGTGCCAGAGTGGAAGATTTTCAAGAAAAATACCAACAAAACACTGCCTGTGCTGATTCTTTCATAAACAGGACTGGGAGCAGGGGCTGGGGCAGGTGGAGGCAATAGTGTGAGTCTGCTCGAGGATTCGTGGAGCCGTGGGGTGCAGCGGGGCTGGAGGAGGGTCACAGCCCCGTGAGAATAGGTTTTATTGCGGAGTTTATTAGTGGATTTTTCAATGCACTGGAAGGAATTGAGCAAGCAGTTAAAAATGTTTTCCAGCCTGGGGAAATTCGTTACAGCTACTGTGTAATAGGGGCCCACCGGAATGACTCAGGAACACCACGCTGCCTTTCCTGGTGAATTCCTGCTTGCTGTTGAAATCTTTACTGGGTCAACAGGAGTCCTTTCCCAGTTGGATCCTCTGAAATGAGACCACTTGGGTCACGGGGGGGCAAGAAAATACAAGTGTGAGTGCCACATTCATGCTGAGTGAAGACAGGTGCAGACGGTGCACCCATGCAAGCCTGGCACCCTTGTGCCAGTGTTGGTATCATGTCCTGCTGTCCCACTGCCTGCATATGGGCATGTGAGCACATGTGCAAGGTAACAGGCCCAGGTGATAGACATGCACACATGCATCTTTCTGCAGGCTTTTGTTGCCATGTGGCCTCCACATGAATGATGCAAACACACACGCACACACGCACACACACACACGAGTTTCTGTGCCAAGGCACATGGGGCACATGTGTTCCAGGGATGCGGCCCTGCCTGGCCCCAGCGGGAGCTGGTGGCCACATGCTTCTTTGAAATGAGCTGTCAGAGCCCTTTGGAGTTGATTATTTCCTCGTTCCTTGACGTACTTGGCCACGTTGGCAGCACCCGGCTGCAGGGCCATGACACATGGACAAAGGAACTGCACCCTGACACATGGACAAAGGAACTGCCGCCACTTGCTCTGGGAGGTGGCAGGGAGAGCTGGACATGAGCACAACCTGGAGCTCCCTGGCCTTGTCCAGCCATGGTGCTGTACTGCCCATCGCAGTCAGACTCAGAGCAAACAGTGCTGTGCCCTGAGCCAGCCATTCCAGCATAGCTCTCTCCTTCCTTCTCCTCCTTCTCCTCTTCCTCCTTGGCTGCCTCTGGCCCTGCACCCCACCTTGCAGATGTTCCTTCTTGTGGTGGTGGTACCTGCTGCTGCCCCATCTTGGTCAGGCAGGAGATGGGGGTGATGGGCACTGCGTGGGCACTGCCAGGCACCCGCAGTACCCGGTTGCTGAGTGTGTGTAATTTGGTCAGCGCTGGAAGCCTTGCTAGGTAGTGCTGCAGGTGAGGGGATGGTCAGGGCTGGGCTGAGGCTTCCTGCCTCAGTTTCCTCGTGTGCCAAGTGGAGCTGTATCGTATTTGCTGGTGTTGAAGAGAGCACTGAAAGAGCTCAGTTGAGAAAGAAGTGTTGAGTGAGAGCTGCTCAAGCACAGCAGAGGGTATAGGCAAGTGAGACCCAGCCTGGCACAGGGACGGGTGATTTGAGCAATGGGGTCTACTGACCTCCCAGTGCAGGGCCTGGGGACAGTGGCTACATCTCAGAGCTGCCCTGTGCATGGTCAGAATGGGGGGCAAGGGGCCAGAGCCAGTACCCCCTTCCCTCCGTAACAGCAGGATGGTTGGAGCATGCGGGAGCAGTGGGATCTGCTGCGGGGCTGCGGGCCAGACTGGGACTGGGGCAGGGAGACATCAGTCCCTGAGCCTGCAGCTCCAGTGGAGTGGGGAGTGCTACAGAACACATCCCAGCCATAGCTGCCGGGAAAATGAGCCTGGCCTAGGCCGGGTGTCCGACTGACCCCGCCACGGCATGGGCTGAGTCTTCTCTGCTGCTCCATGCTCCAGCAGCTGGAAACATCTGGCTGCACAAGCTTGCTAAATCGATGTAGAGAGGAATCCAGCACTCTTCTGCTGTTCCCACACTTCAGCCTCTCCCAGTGGCTCCAGTTTCAACTCAGCTCTGGCATGCAGTAACTCGGTGAGCTCCAAGCCATCTCCCGGCCCCTTGCGGCCCCTGGGGAACAGACTGCAGGAGTCCCTGTGTCACCACCTGGACAGCACTGTGGAGGCAGATGGTGACACTGAAGTGCTAGGAGCAGGATGTGTGCCAGAGGTGGGTGAGCAGCTCTTCCAGTCCCAATTTGGCCCTTTCCTGGGTGAGAGCTGCTGCTTTTCTTGGAGTCCAGAGTGACCTGGACTGTCACCCAAAAACTGGGGTGATGTCATCCAGGCATGGATGGCAAATGGGGTAATGGATGCAGCTGGAGGTGTGGTTCGGTGCTATTGCCCTGGAACTCCTGTCCCTGAGCCCTAGGATGCTGCTTATCGCCATTGGTGCCCAGCAGCAGAGCAGTGCCCCTGTGCTGGCCCCTCGGTCAGGGCACCTGGGGACACAGCCCAGGCTCGCCCCACTGCTCCTTGGATGGGGATGGCTGTAGCAGCCCCGCTGGCAGTGGTGCCTGGGGAGGAGGCAGCGCCAGGCCCCGGCGCTGGCTCTGTGCCCAGGGGAATGGCTGCGGGTGGCCGTGGGGGAGGCAGACGGGGTTTTGGGAGGGCGCCATGCCCGGGAGGAGCACGCTGCCGAGCTGGCAGGGGTGGTGGCCACTGCCGGCGCCAGGGGACAACAGTGACTCTTCATCCCATCCCACTCTGTCCTGCCCCGGTACGCAGGGTTGTGGCACTGCTGGGGTGTGCATACCACCTTCTCTGGCTCCGGGAGCTAGGTCTGGGTGACAGCACCCACCGAATGGGGCCAGGGTGAAGGAGCTGAGAGTGCCAAGTCCTTCCCTGCATGGACACCCGCCTGGGGACACTGGTGGGTGTTGTATTGCTGTTCCCTGAGGTTCAGGGAGTCCAAATCTCCCACTGCCCTATGCATTGCAGTGTGACAGCCGGCGACTTGGCCACAGGTTCCTGCTCTGCCATTTCAAGCCTGAAAATCCATCTTTGCAGGTAACTTGAGGGCAGGACCTGGCAGCTTTGAGGTGCCAGCACAATCCTTTCTGCCTGCCCCACCAGACAGGCATGGTGGCCCCTCGTCCCTGGCTGCAGAGCAAGGTGGGTGCCACCCTTCAGGACTGAATACCTCTCAAGCCTCTCCTGCACCCTGGTTCAGTGTGTGCAGCCACCTCAGCTCTCTGAGTACATCTCTCTCCTGTACTGCCTGTGCATCCCCATCATGTGGCTCTGGGGACCACTTGGAGCTTCTGTGCCTTTGATTAACATCTCCAGTGGTGCAATGGATAAAACAGGGGATGTGGGTCCGTGCCATTTGAACATGCACTTGGTGCTTCTGTGCCTTTGATTAACTCCTTCAGTCTCCACAATGGAGATTTAATAATGAGTTAATAATGACTTGTGTCCTGCTGAGCCAGGTTCTGGGAGCTGGACTGGGGTGATTGGACACATGCAGGGATGGGTGTCCTTATGCTCTGATGCGGCTGGCCACATTGGGTGACCTGCGGGCTCACCAGCCCTTTTACCTCATCTACAGCTGACTTTAACCTGCTTGATTGAACCCGTCTCATCGGGGCTGTTCCTGCTTGTCACCCCCTTCCAGGCTCATGCATAAATCAGAGCCACTTCAGTGGTCTGAGGTGCTCCTGCCTGGGCAGGTGAGCAAGGGGAGCCTAGGGACAGGGCAGCTTCACCCGTGGGTGCTGCCTGCAACGTGGCTAGAGTGTGATGGGGACAAGGAACCCTCAAGGAGCCCTGCTTCAGCACTGGCATGTGGCTGTGCCTTTGTGGGGAGCTGCTGGGGTGTGTGCCAGCAGTGTCCTCCATCCTCATGTCCCTGCAGCTGGGGTGTGTGCTGTCGGTGTCCCCTGTCCCTGTGTCCCTGCAGTTCACACGGTGCCATTGCAAATCCTGAAGCACTGGTTGCCATGTTACATTAGGAGGAGCCACATCCCATGTCCCTGATGCCTTCTGTCACTGCAGATCCGTGGCAGGCTGCAGCTGAAAGGCCTGAAATCAGGGATCAAAGCCGCAGTGGCACGGCTGTTAGTGCCCAGAGTGCGTGTGAACAGGACAGGGACTTGGGACTGGAGCCATGGCCCCAAGCACACAGCACCGCTGGGGCTATACCAGGAGTGACCCCCTTCCTCTGTCCAGGTATCTGGTTCCTACACATCCGTGCAGGTGTCTCCAGGGAGTATGCACACATCTGTGTGTGCTGGTGTGTGTACACGTTTGTGGATGTGCGTGCGTCTGCACATGTGCACAAGTGGTTGTGATGTGGGTAGATGCGTGTGCACGTGTGCATTTTGGGGGGTGCGTGGCTCTGTGTGTGTGTACACACCCTTGCCGTGGGTGTGCACACCTGGAGGAATCCCAGGACAGACAGAGCTCAGGGATACTCAGCGTTGGGCTGTGCCTGTGGGAGCTCAGTCCCACCAGCTGCTCTGGCCCCACACAGAAGCAGTCACTCCTTCATGAGTGGGGCTCAGTGTCCTGTGCTCCCTGACATCCCCTCGGTCCCACTGGCTGCATACCAAGTGATGCTGCTCCAGCACTTATGTTCCCAGGCTGGAGCACCCCTCGGGCCTGGGGGAAGCAGGGGCACGTTTGGGGACATTCTTCCAGGACTGCTGCTCTTGTCGCCTGTGTGGCTCCTGTGGCCCCACTGGGTCTCTGTCAGCTCATCCTTTCTGGACTATACATTACCATCCCAGCTGCATGTTTGAGAGATGCATTTCGGAGTGGTGCAGCTCCAGCCTAGTGCCAGCCTTGCCCTGTCCCTTCCTGATGGGCAGAGCCAGGGCTGTTGGTCATGACCACGGACAAGGGGGTGCACCATCCATCCATCCATCCATCCATCCATCCATCCATCCATCCATCCATCCATCCATCCCTTTAAACCCATCACCTTGTCTCTCCACAGACCCCGAGTCCCAGAGGAAGAGGACAGTGCAGAACGTACTGGACCTTCGTCAGAACCTGGAGGAGACCATGTCCAGCCTAAGGGGCTCTCAGGTGTCTCACAGGTGAGGGCCCTGCACCGGGCCCCCCACACGCCTTCCCCATAGTCAGTGTCCTTCCTGGAGTGGATGGGAAGCAGCTCTGCTCCTGGTGAGGGCCGTGTAGGTGGGAGAGAATCAGTGGTGCTCTGTGACCTGGGGGCCGTGTGCATGGAGGCTTGGAGAGAAGCCCTCTAATCTGTGGGGTGTCGTGTCATGCTGCAGCCCAGTCCTGTCCCTGACAGTGCTCTGGGACAGTAAAGGTTGGGGAGTGGTGGCAGTGAGGGGAGCTGACACAGCAGAGGGAGGGGGCGAGGTCTGTTCCCAGTGGTCAGGTGACACTGAATGGACTACCAAAGGTGAAGTTATTACCTGTACCCACCGTGGTTTGCACCAGAGGCTCCATCCCTATCCGTGACTTAATTTCTCTGCTCTGTGTAGGGTGATGACAAAGGAACTCAGCCAGAGCCCAGGAGCAGAGGTGGGGGTACCCTGGGGTGCCCTCCCCAGACTGGAGCGAGGGGATGGTGGGGATGGGGACAGGGTGAGCACTAAGTGGAGAACCAAAGCACAGTGTCTGTTCTTAGGGGGTTCTGACACGCTTCTGGGACTGCCTGTGTCCCCCTGGGTCACTCACTTGAGATCGTGCATGGTTTCTGCTTCACTCTGGATTTGCAAGGTTGTGTGGGTGTCAGCCGGTTGGGAAAGTGGGGATGTGGGAACATCGTTCTGCTGGAGTGTGTTGCCACCTCGTGGTCTTCCTCGATCCTGTTTTTTTGTCTTGAAAGAGACAAAAAGCAGCAGCTTCCTCACACCTTTCACCCACCCTTCACCATTACAGACCTTCCCATGTCACCTCTCAACCAGCCTTGCCCAGGATGAAGCAGCCCTTTGATCTCCCTCTTCATCACATGAAATTTCTAGACCTTGCTCGCTTTTGCTGTGCTTCCCGGATGTTTTCCGAGCCATGAGCAGCAGATAGCTGTGGCAGTGGGATTTGCATGGGGCCACAGCAATATTTTCTGAGCTGGTAATTTCCTGAAATGACCCATTACAGCTCTGCCATCCCTTTGCTCAGAGCAGGAGCTGGGTCAGAGCCCAGCACTGCTTATGCCAAGCCAGATCTGCGTTGTGTTCCTTTTGCTTTCCTAAGTGTCAAACTCCACCCTGCTCCTCACTGCAGTGCTCAGCTCCTTCAGAAATCCTCCTCAGCTCAGGTCTTAGGAAAATAGGGCGAGGACATTAAGAGTGATTAAATTAGCATTGCTGGTGGGATTTGACTCTTCACTATCACTTCCTTTCCTTGATGAGCTGGGAGTACATCACATGGCAGATGCCTCAGCTGCATTCCTGCCATGGAGAAAAATGGCTATGGATAGCCCAGGGATCCCTCCCCTTGCACTCTGTCCATTTCAGTGGGGCTTAAACATGTGAAGATCTTCTCTCTTATCCCATGGCAGCTAAATTTATTTGGAAGCTTTTTTTATTCCAGTGGCCCAAAGCAGCCTCAGCAGCTCCCTTCATCCCTTCAAGAACTCCTCTGCGGCTATGAGCCAGATTTTCCTTTCCCAAAGCTGTGTCAGCTCTTCCCTGGTACGTTGTAATTACACACATACCCACTCATTCTGCTCTTGGGAACACTTCCTACAAGTCTGTCCGATACAGATGTCATCTGCAAGTCCTCTGGATGTGCCTGCATCACTGGTGTCCTGTAGCTGCTTTGGGCTCTCTCTTTATTCCTTCCACAAACTATTCCTCAGATTTCTCTTGTTACCCTCACTGAGTTCTTCCATCCTGTGGATAAGGGCTCAGTCTTTGCTGTTACCTTGTTAGGGCACAATGTTATTCCTGAAAGATGTCACCATATTCCTGGCAGCAGGGCTGCATGAACTTCCTTGGGGCTTAGAGAATCATGGAATCACAGAGTCACTGAGGAGACTCAGTGGATACTTGGAGAAAGTCTCCAAGATCATCAAGTCAAACCATTTCCCCAGTGCTGCTGTGTTCTCCACTACATCATGTTCCCAAGAGCCACATCCACATGTTTTTTAAACACTTCCAAGGATGGTGACTCCACCACTACCCTGGACAGGTGTGCTGGAGCTTGACCAGCCTTTCAGGGAAGAAATTTTCTCTAATATCCAACCTAAACCTCCCCATGACCACTTGTTTCCTCTTGTTCTGTCCCTTGTTCCCTGAGAGCAGAGTCCAACTCCCCCCCCGGCTTCCCCCTCCTGTCAGGGAGCTGTGCAGAGCCAGAAGGTGCCCCCTGAGCCTCCCTTTCTCCAGGCTGAGCCCTCCAGCTCCTTCAGCTGCTCCTGGTGATTCAGACCCTTCCCCAGCTCTGTTGCCCTTCTGTGGACATGCTCCAGCCCCTCAATGTCTTTCTTGTCATGAGATACCCAGAACTGAACCCAGGATTTGAGGTGAAGCTTCTGTTCCTCCTGCTCAGAGACATGGTTGGCATCTGCACTGAGCTGCCGGCAGCACATCCTCAAACAGCCTTTGTGCTGCCGACAAAAACAAAACCCTTTTAGCTGCCCCTTTTAGTTCCGCTTTAACAAACTTCCTAGTTGTTGTTTTTTTTTTTTTTATGAAGTTCCCTATTTTAGATTCAGTGCTGCAGCCCGGGTTTGGCTTTGGGTGCTCCTGCAGGAATGTTTAATCCAAGCTAGGGAATAATTTACTGATAATAGTGTTTGGAGCCAATTTGAGGACTGTGGGTTCCCAAGGAGCTGCTCCAAGAAGTAATCGTTTCTCGTGGCTAAATTTAGTTTTAGAATCACTGTTTGCCCAAAATACACTCTGAGAGGCGCAGGGAGTGATGGAACTCCCCATTCCTGAAGCACTAGAGGGCTCTGGGCTGGCTGCAGAGCACTGTGCCTGTGGGCAGCCCCTGGGGCTGGGCAGCCCTCTCTTGGGGTCATCTTTCCTGTCCAGATGTGGGGGTTCAGTGTGAGATGCTGCTGCAGGGACCGGTCCCAGCTCTGTCCCTTGGCATCCTTTCACTCACAGCCTCCACTCCCTGGCATGGCTCTCTCACATTCCCTGGGATCAGTGCCACCACCCCAACTTGTCCTGTCCTGGGTCTGGTGTGATCTTGAGGTGCAGATGTTGAAGTGCTGGAGAAGAAGTGGCTGAGCAGAAGCAGCCCAGACACAGGGGAGCATGTCCAGGCTTTCCACTAAAGGTGCCCTATTAGCAGAGTTCAGCACAGATGGATTTTGGGGCCAGTCTCCAGAATAGTGCTGACCTCTCTCCCAAGTGTGTTTGCCACCAGTCCTGGTGGGACCCCTGGCCTTGCTCCGAGGTGGCTGGACAGGGCTGTGGTAGAGTGTTACCTTTGTAGATTTACTTGAGCACAGAGCCCCCATCACACCCCATGTCCTATTCCACTGTCGCTGGGGAGACATGGGTGTTGCTAAACACTGCGGTGTGCATGTCCCAGCAGGTCCTGCCACAGGACACTGGGCTGGCACCAGGCAGGGAAAGAGGGGACTGTCCCTTGCCAGCTGAGATGGAGGGTGTCCAGGACAGACAGTGTCCCTGCAGCCACAGTCCTGGGAGCCTCTGGCCTTGTCTGGCTGCCTCAAAATGGGCAGTTTAGGTATCTGAGCAGTTGCAGACCCAGTTCCGGGGGAGTGAGGAAGGGCACGGGTCTCCAGTGCCCCCTGTGCCCTGCCCTAATTCCCTGACTGCCTGTCCTCACAGCTCCCTCGAGATGACCTGCTATGACAGTGATGAAGCCAACCCACGGAGCGTCTCCAGCCTCTCCAACCGCTCCTCCCCTTTGTCCTGGCGCTACGGGCAGTCCAGCCCACGCCTGCAGGCCGGGGACGCGCCATCGGTTGGGGGCACCTGCCGCTCCGAGGGCACCCCGAGCTGGTACATGCACGGGGAGCGAGCGCACTACTCGCACACCATGCCCATGCGCAGCCCCAGCAAGCTGAGCCACATCTCCCGCCTGGAGCTGGTTGAGGCGCTGGACACCGATGACGTGGAGCTGAAGTCGGGGTACATGAGTGACAGTGATCTGATGGGGAAGACGCTGACGGAGGACGATGACATCACCACGGGGTACGTGCCCATGCGGGGAACCGTGCCCGGATTGGGGCTCTCCCGGAGGTTTCAACCGCTCCTGTTTGGCCGGCGGTGGGGGAACACCCGGCACAGTGGGGGTGGATGGAGTGGTACATAGGTTACAGCCAGTCTGGTTAGGATCGGATCATGTCCCCACATCCTAGGAGATGCTTCCCTGCCAGCAGTGCTGGTGGGGCTGGGCCAGCTGGGGGTTTCTCGGGGCTGATGGGCTCCTGAGCCAGAATGAGCTGCTCGCCCAGCATGTGGGAAGTGTCCAGTTTGGTCTGGGTGTTCCTGGAGCAGGGAGCTGAGAAAAGTGCATGGTCTGTAGCTGCAGAAGCCCTGAGCCAGTGTCCTGCTGGGGATGCTGGAATGCTGCTGCATTCAGAAGTACTCTTCAGTTTACACCAGTCAGTCTGAGTGGCTTCCTGTGACCCAGGCACTGTGGGGACATCCTGTGGGACTCCTGGTGGTCCGTGGTGAGACCGGCTGGGTCACATCTCAGCACCCCAGTGACAACTGGGCACCAGGGTGTTATTGCTGATGGATAACTCCACATGGAGCAGGGTGTGCTGCAGGGTGTGTCCCTTGTTCTGAGACCCCCCCATCAGCCTCCATCCCTCCACCCATGGGGCCAGGGGCATCTCCTGCCAGATGGACACAACCCAGCACTCCCAGGGCTCATGTTGTCTTGCCAGATGTGTCCAGCTCCTGCTGCACTGTTGAGGTGCTCCTGACTCTGGCAAGGGGCCAGGATTTGAACATGCTGGAGGTTTCCTGTTTCGACACAGGAGAAAATAAATAACTTGGGCGTTTGAGCTGTCCCAGAGCCCGATGAGGTATTTGACCTCCTGACAGTGCTGCTTTGGCCCTCCTGGGCTGACTGTAGTCAAGTCAGTTTGGTGCAGGAGAGAGCACAGCCTGTGTCTGCATGCCCATCCTGGGGCCAGTGCTCCCCAGATATGGCCTGTAGTCGCGTGTTGCAGCTGCAGGGGACACACCATTGGCTATCTGCTGGCTTCTGTCCCTGCCGTGCTCCAGGGGACTGAGAGTGTCTGTGGCACCGTGGGTGTCAGACCCATCCTCCCCATGGGCATGTGACCTTGGGGGCTGCCCTGTGCCTGTGAATGAGGGAGCCTTGTGCTGGTTCAGCACGGACCCTCCTGTAGATCTTAACCTATTGCTTGGCAGCCAGAGCTCCCATGTCACCACGTTTTGCCACTGGCCACTGGATTGCCCGGTGTGATTGGCAGTGGGGTGGATTCGGACTGCCTGAGGTGGCTGAGGTTGCAGCAGGGCTGGCTGTGGGGATGAAGGGTGCACTGCTCCCTATATCCCTCCTTGTCTCATCTTGGTGCTGCTCATGCAGGCAGATAACCTTGGGGTGCCCTTGCCTTCGAGGCAGTGCCGAGAGGGGTGACTGGAGCAACGCTTTGTCTCCATCAACCACTGAGCAGGCGGAGTGTGGGGCAGGGTCAGGGACCCAGGACAGTTCAGCCCTGCACTACTATGGGCAGGATTTACTTATCCTTCAGGAAGATACAAGCTTTGGGGATGGATCCCTGCATGGCGGTGCCTCTGCAAGGCGTGGCAGCACCACAGTCCCCCGGTGTGGGTGACGCTGTCAGCGCTGTGGTGAGTGGGGCCATGGCCAGGTGCCACAGTCCCTGTTCCTGTGCAGAGTCCCCAGCACGATGCCCTGGATGTGCCCAGAATTCTCTGCCAGGCCGTGCCAGAGACAGACTAGGTGCTCTGTGCTGGGTACCCTCCCCAAGGAGGAGTGCAGGAGTGAGCCAGGGCAGCACAGGACCCCCTCATCCACAGGGGCATATCCTGGGGCTCAGCCATTTCACCGGGGTCGTTGCGGGCACAGGGCCATGTAGTGACTCACACAGCTTCACAGCTTCATCCCCCATGGGCCCACAGCAGGACTTGGGGGGGGTCTCTCAGAGTGGGCAGCATGGCAGGGTCTCTGAACCAGAGCATGCCTCTGGCTGGGTGCTGGTACACTGAGGTGCTCTGTCCAGGAGCCTGCACACTCTGGGTGCAGAGCCCGGGAGGTAGAGCAGGGACATTCCCTCCTACCGAGGGCCAGATGAGATAAGGAGCTGGCCAGGAGCACTCATCCAGCACAGCCCCTCATCCAGGCTCCACTCAGCCAGCGCATCCCTTCACCCAGTGCAGCCCCTCACCAGTGCAGCCCCTCATCCAGCCTCCCGTCATCCAGCGCAGCCTCTCATCCAGCGCAGCCCCTCACCCAGCACAGCCCCCCGTGCAGCCTCCTCGCTGGCTCTGACCTAGAAAGCCACCACCGCCCCAGGCCCCATCTCGCGGTGCTGCTAATGCACCGGGCAGGAGCCGCGTGCTGCAGATGGGGCCGGCATCCCCCAGCCCAGGCCGCGGGGCAGCGTCCCCTGCACTGCGCCGGCGCACGCCCCAGCTTGTAGGGCAGTAGGTCAGAGACGGCTCAGAGGACGCGGTGACACGTCCCCGTTGGAGACGTGTGGGGCTGTGGGATGCAACCCAGCATCCCCGTGGTTTGGCAGGGAAGCAGACTGGAAGGAGCGAGGGTTGAGGTAGGTGAGACATGGCGGGGACGGGGGGACTGCTCACCAGGTATTGGGGTGGACTCGGCTGGGTGGGGGGGAGGAGGCTGTGGGGGACTTGAGGCCCAGCTCAAGGAGGGAGCGGGATGGTCAGGTCTGAGCAGGGATTGGCTGGGGACACCCGAGACCTCAGCAGCATTTCTGTGTTAGCCAAATGCACCGGCATCCTGCCTCCTCACCCAGCTGTGCCTGCATCCATCGGCATGACACTTGCCACTCCTCTCTACCTGCTGCTGGTTTCAGGGTCTGCAAAGCTCTGGCTTTGGCCCCCTATTTGGCAGCACATACCTTTTGTTCCCAATGTCACCATATCCTCCTTGTACACTGCATCAGGACAGGGACCTGGCACAGGGAGCACCCACCAGGATCTGTCTGGGGTGACTGAAGGGATGGAAGGGATGCTGCTGCTCTCCTGCCCTGTCCTGCCTGTCCTTGGGGCCTGGGCAGGGCATGGGCAGAGATAGCACCCAGTCTTGGGCTGATTTTCCAACACTAAAACATATTTATTCCTTTCCTTGGTCAACTCTGGTGCCCACCCACTACCGTTCAGTGGCCACTTGCTCTTCCCTTCCCTAAGGCCAGTTCCAGGAAGGGTGCAGTGCCACCGGTGACGCTTTCCCACCCATCCAGGCTGAGGTTGTTTCCTGTACTCTGGAGGTCACGCCACCAAGGTCACTCTACTGGGAGCTTCCCCAGGGACATCTCTGTTGGCATAACCACAGCGTGGGTGCCTTTGTGTGCAGGTTGGTTTTATTCTGGCCATGTCCTGCATGTCTGAGCAGTGCCACTACAGTGTGACGGCATGTTGGCGTGTCTCCCCCTGTGCCGTGTGTGCCCAGAACATCTGACCTGATGAGGTGTGTTCTGAGTAGTGGCTCAGCACTGTCCCTGGGTGTTCCCTAGGGCCCGTTGGGTCACGGCGGGAGTGAGTGGAATGCTGCAAGGCTTTGCTGCAGTTGGGAGCTCATGGGGTGCAGAGGGAGCTAGCAGAGCTGGCTGCTGAGTCAGCACCTTCTGCTGCGGTGGCTGCAGGAGCAGTGATGGTCTGTGTGTGCTGCAGGGCTGTAGCTCTGGAGCCAGATCCTGGAGCTCTGCATGTCCATTGGGGCTTCCAAAGCCCTGGGGGAATGTTTTTTCGACCCTGGGACTGCTGTGATTTCAGGATGTCCTTTTGGATCTTGTTTGTTGGAGGTAGAAAGGGAGCATTGCATCCCACTGCAGCAGTGGCAGCTTCTGCACCCTCGTGGGCCGGGTACTGCCCTGATTCTGCTTGTGGGCATGAAATTGAGCTGAGGTAGCAGCTTTTGGAATTGGGAGCACAGGGCACATGTGTCTAGCCCATGGCACACCCCAGGCACTGTCCCAGGTCGCTGTGATGGTGCTGCTGGCAGCCAAGCGCTGCAGAGCCTGTGGTCCCCTCCAGCAGGGCTGGGGGCTGCCAGCAGCATCCTCCTGGGAGGGATGCTCTGGAGCTGACACCCGCTGTGCTCTGGCTGGCCTGGCTCCCGCTTCCTCGCAGCTCCTCGGGCTCGGCACAGCCCGTAGGCGGGAGCAGATGTTTGGCACAGCTCCCCAGGAACAGCAGGGGAGCGGCCGCCCTCCTCCTGCTCCAGGCTGGACTGGCCCTGCAGCCTGCTCCCTTCCCTCGAACGCCCCTTGCTCCACTTTGGCTAGTCCAGGATGACCCCATGCCCTGTCCCAGCAAGCCCATGAAGTCATTCCTCATCAGGGACATCCCGTGGGGCATGGCTGTGTCCCTGCACGTGGCCTGGCGTGTGTGGGACCCTGGCCTGGCTGGCCAGGGAGCAGTGTTGTATAAATATTTGCTGGGCTGCGCCACGTGCCGGGCTTGGCGAGTTCCTCCCTCCAGCTGGGTACAGGGGATGCTCCCGGAAAGGGGCCCCAGGACCCCACCGGACATCGGCACCACCGAAGTGCCTTCCTGCACGCCGCTTTCTAGCAATTCCATCCTTTGGGATTGGGATTGAGGCACCCAGTGCTGATCCCTGGCCCCTGGGGATGTGACAGTGGCTGCATGAGGCATGTTTTGGGAAGGGAATCCTGGGGTTGTGAGGCTTGGGGGTACAGGGCACCCAGGGGTCAGTGCACGCCCAGGATGCGGGAAGCTGCTGGCTCCTGCCGCTTGTCGATGAGGCTGGATGCAGACATGGGGCAGAGCCAAGCGCAGGGGTGGACCTCACACACCCATGTGCCCTGCAGAAAGCTGCTGGCGAGAATATGACCCCCAAACGTACCTGCCTCTCTGCATGCCACCTGGGGACCTCAAGACCTAGCTTAGCCATGTGTCACCCTGCTGCCTGTGGAGGGGCCTGGCCCCTGCGGACTGAGGTGTCTGAGGTCACCAGCTTGTCCAGACAACAGGAAAAATAGGAATTTCACAAGCAGGCTGAGTCATGCCGCTCCCCACCCCGGCACTGCCCTGGGACTCTCTGAGCATTGCACGTGGCCTCTGCAGCTCCCTGAGTGCCGCGGTGGCCCGGGTGAGGTTCCATATGTCACCAAAACTGCTAGCGGAGATCCCCACACTGGGGCACGTTTCCTCCGGGGTTTCCACCACTCGGGGGAGGCCAGAGGGGTGACCAGAGCTGAGCTCTCAGCCAGGAGTGTGGTTGGCGTCCATGGCTGATGTCACTGCAGCAGGCAGCGAGTGCTGGCTGATCCCCCACGGCCTCAGCCTCGCTGCTGCAAGGAAATCAGACCCCACTATCACTGTGGTTGGTGGCACAGGGCTGGAGTGGAGGCACAGCCTGGTCACGGGTCCCTCCTTGCAGGGACCACAAATGCTCAGGGGTCCTGTGGCAGAGTCATCTGCACCTCTCAGGGACCTGAGGGACCAGAGACCAGAGGCAGTGCTGCTTGGAGAATGGGGTCCTGAATCAGCTGTGGGATGTGATGTTGATCCTCCTCCGCTGGGTGAGCTCAAGCAAGTCAGGTCCCAGATCCTCCTTCCCCATCTCAGTTTCCCCATCTCCAGATCTCTGTAGACCCCTGTTCCTTTGAGTGCAGCTTTGGAGAAAGGTGCCAGATCACAGTACCCAAAATCCAAGCAGCAGCTAATTAGGGTCAAGGTAACCTGACTCTCTGTAGGGGCTGGAGTTCTCAGAGGGGGTACCTGGCGGTCAGGGAGGGGTCCTGGAGGGTACAGGGGTGTTTACAGGGTGTGGGGACCAGGGAAGTCAGGGAGTGCTGTTAGTCTCTGGTTCCTGATGGGGATGTGAGGGGGATGCAGAGCCCCGCCCTGCCCACATTCATGAGGAGCTCCCAACCCCCTCAATGGGATTTATGAAGCTAATTGTTTTTTCTGCCCCATTAAGTGGAGGAGAGGGGGAGGGTGTGGAGAGCCCTGGCTGTGCCTGTGCTTTCCTCACTGCTCCTACCTCAAGTCACAGCATGAGGCTGGGGCTGGGATCACCAGTGCCACAGAGGCCCCTCAGTGCCAGTGATCTGCAGATGTGGGGTGTGGGACCCCCTCAGTGCACGCCCTGCATTTCCTCCCCTGCCACAGGAAGAAAGAGCCAGGGCAGACCAGGCCTTGCTGCCATCGAGGGTGGGCTTCAGACTGGCATTGGGGAATCTGGCTGGACCAGCCTGGCAGGGACAGGAGTGTTGGGAGCCCTGGCTGGTGCCAGTGGGTCTGGGTGCTGCATGGGCAGGTGTCTGTGCTGGTTCGAGACAGGTGAAGCAAGGAGAGTTCAAAACTGTCCAGCTCCAGCAGCAACCTCAGCTGGGAGATGTGCTGGGAGTACTCCTCTGTGTGGGGCTCAGTGTGTGTGCTGGTACCCAAGGGTCTGCTGTGACCAGCAGCAATTCTCTCCGTCATCTCACCCCAGGCCCGTGGCTCCGGCAGGGTCAAAGCTGCCTTTCTGAGGGGCTGCAGTGCTGGGCTGTGCCAGGCTGGCTCCCCAGCCTGCCCAGATTTGGGCCCAGCAGAAGCTGCTCTTAGCATTGCCTGAGCCACCCGTGGTGGGGCTGAGGCAGCCAGCCAGGAGAAGATGAGGGAAGGGACAGCATCCGGCATCGTGCCTGGCCGGGGGGACCAGAGGGATGCAGTGCTGGACGGGCTGTGCTGCCACACCCGTTTGTGCATGCGGCCATGGGGCTGTCACCACACCGCAGAGCTGGCTGCACCGCCAGCCCCTGGCCATGAGCTCCTGCCAGGGCTTAGTGGGTGTGGGCACGAGCTGCTCAGTGGGGACGGGGCTGGTCAGGTACCCCTGTCCTGCCATGTCATACTGTGCCATACCACGCCATGCTGGGGCAAGCCCTGTGTAGTGAGCAATGGGGCAGTGGGGAAGGAGCCAAGAGGCGTTGCCGTTGCTTCAAGGAAGGAATTACTTATTTCCCAGCCTGCAGGGATGGGTTCTATCTTGCCAAGGCCGCAGTTAACTCTCTCTGCCCTTCGTGATTGGGCTGGCAAAGTTGTCCCTGGTGTTGCCATCCTGGTGAGGACCCTACCCTGCAGCATGGCTCTTGCTGTGATGCAAGAGAGAGAGAAGGGACAAAAGCAGGAGTTTTGGTCAATGAAAGGCAGAGCAGGGCAGGCATGGATGTCCTTTCTAGGGATGAGCGCCGGAGTTGCTGGGAGCAGCCATCCCGGCACCCCACAGTGGGACCCGCATCGGGGAGGTGGTTCCGTTGGGAAGAGAGAACAGGGCAGTTTGGGGGGCACCGGTTCCAGGCCCAGTACTGAGGAATCGCCTCTGGTATCACATTGCGGGCTGGAATGGGGGTGTGAATAGTGGTTTGGGGGCTCTGCGGGCATCTGGGGGGATGCTGGGGGACACCAGGGACAGGATTCGGGGCCGTGAGCCGGGAGGCAGAATGCGGAGACATGGCCATGGGGCCGGGGGCTGGAGCGGGCGGGGCTTGGAGCCGGGACGCGGGCCCGTCCCGGCGGGGACGGGGAGGGGCCAAAGGACGGCGGAGGGGGTCCGGTGCCGCTGTCGCTTTAAGGCGCGGGCAGCGGGGCGGGCCCGCAGCCCCCCGCCCCTCTCGGCCGCCCCCCGCCCCTCTCGGCCGCCCGGCGGGGCCGCGCCGCGTCGCGGGCAGCACGATGCTGCGGGCGGGGAGGCCGCGCCGCGCCCCGCGCCTCGCCAGCAGGTACGGCACGGGCGGGGAGCGGGCACCGCACCGGGCGGGGGCGCGGCCGGAGCTCGGCCCCGGCAGACAAAGCCCCGCGCCCCGGGGCCGCTCCGCGGGCGGTGCTTTGTCTCGGCCGCGCTGCGGGGCGGGGGGGGGGGGGGGAAGGGGGGGTCGGGGCAGCGCGGCCGCACCCCGGCATCGCGGCGTCGGGGCGGCTCCCGCGGGCCTTCCCGTCCTCCGCCCCAGCACCCCCGTCCTCCGCCCGGCCCCCGCCCCGCACCTGCAATACGGCCGGGCCGACCCTCCGCGGGATTCCCGAGGCTTTGGTGTCCCCGGACGTCAGGGCTAACCCCAGGGCTGCCGGGCGCGGGGCTCCGAGTCGGGGCGCGGCCGGGGCGGAGCGGAGCATCCCCGCGCACCGCGCCGTGGTCGGAATCCATCCCCCGCTCCCTACCGGTGCAGCCTCCTCCCCGCGCCGGGTCTGGGGCCAGGATGCTCATCCCGAGGCCCTGCCGGACCATCCCGTCCTCAGCGGGTCCCGTCCGCCGGCGCCGCGGAGCGCGGCAGGACGGACGCGCTGCCCTTGAGCATCCCGGTCTCTGGGAGCTGCGCGGGGCCGCTTTACGGGTGGGTTCGGTGCGGGATCGTCTGCAGGGGCTGGGAATGGCTCTGGATAAGATGGAGGGGATGGAGTACAAAGCAGGGGGTCAGTTTTGCCCCGGAGTGACACTCCTGACATGGCTGCCCCCCATTTGTGGATTCAGGGGGGTATTCGAGGTGCCAGGGCTCTGCAATGCTCCAGGAGTTTGCTGAGGGGCCAGTGGTGCTGTGGTTGAGGCTTTCCTTGCTGTGCTGCCTATGGCGTACGTGTACCAGTTTGGGGGATCCCTCAGTGCACCAGCCGTGTGCCCCATTAAACAGTCAGACACCCTCACGGTGTACAGCTGGCTCCCCAGCCTCACCCCGTGGTTTTCGTGATTTTGGGATGTGACCTTCCATGTTGTCTTTTCTTGGCACAGGGTTGTCGAGGAGGATTTGAAGTCACCTCCTGCCTTGGCTTAACTTCTGACCCTGTGCCTCTTTCTCAGTGGCTCTCTGGATGCCTGGAGCAGTGGGGGTGTTGCATGCATGGCCGGGAGAGTGTTTGGGGTTTCCCTGCCTGGCCCCAAAAGCCAGACTGAGACACCCAGCACCACATGTGGCCCCAGCTGTGTCACCATAGGACACAGCCCACCAAAGCCTGGCCTCATTCCTGGCACGCCCTCTGCCAGGTGATGCCAGGCTGGAAGAGGAGCTTTGCTGCAGGCTCTGGGGTGGGGATTTCCGTCCAAGTGGGAACTTCAGCCTAGGCATAGGGCTGGTGGTGAGATGCCTTGGAGCTGAGGAGCTCAGCAGCACATCCTGAGTGCATGGTCCTATTGAAATCCCTTCCTGGACAGTAACACCTGCTGGCTCTGTCCCAGAAGCTGCTGTGGGGGCACAGGGGGCTGTGTCCATCCTGGCTCTGGCCAGTCTCTGATGAACTCCTCCCCAGTGGAAAGAGCAGGACATACAGTGCAGGTCTTAGGGTGCTGGAGCTGCCTTTGTTGCTCCTTTTTGAGCTTTGAGCATCAGACAGGGATGGTGGTGGCTGTTGCTTTTGCTCTGCCACTGCTGTTGGGGCTCTGGTGTTTGCTGGGCTTCACCTGCACCTCTGTGGCCCCAATGTAGAGAAACGGGCATCTCTTTCAGGAACTGGGGCTGGCTGCAGCTCCCAGCTCTGTGCCCCACTCCTATGCCACAGCTTGTCACAGAATCATGGCATGGTGCGGGTTGGAACGGACCTTAAAATTCATCCTGTGCCACTCCCTGCCATGGCCAGGGGCACCTTTCACTAGACGGGGCTGCTCCAACCTTACCTTGAACATTTCAGTGACATGGCAGCCACAGCTTCTCTGGGCAGCCTGTTCCAGTGTTGTCTCCACCAGCCTCCCACAGGCCCTCGGAGGCTGTGAGGCCTCACTGACCTACTCAGCTGCTGACCTGAAAGGTGCTGTGCTCATCCTGCTGGAAGGTGCTCCATGCCTGTCTGTGCCAGATCACCATGGGCACAGCCCTGCCCTGTGGAACCACCCGTGCCCTTGGGGCACCCAGGCAGCTGCTGTCCCACTGTGGTGCTGACTGATGGCCCTGCAGATGGGCTTCTGCACACTTGGCTGAGCCCCGGCACGGAGCAGCCACTTCAGCACAGCAGCAGATCCAGACTTGCTGCCTCTGGCTGCTGGGGGCTGGAGAGGGGCAGTAGGGCGCAGTGGGTGGGGGCCACCCCAGGAAGAGTGGGTGCTGTGGGGTAGTTGGTTTGTTTATTCCAGCAGTCCTGCCCTTTCTGACAATCTTGACCTGCCTCCAGGGTCAGAGCAGGTTGCTGGGGGTTGTTGCTAGCTGTGGTGCTGCCAGCCCTGTGGTGTGGGTGCTGGCTTCCCTGAGCTGCGGACATCCCTCCATCCCCACCAAAGCTCCACAGAGCCTTAATGGGGAGAAGCAGGGTCACTGAGGCTTGTGTGCCAGAGGAGCATGAGCCCATGCCAGGCTGGGCTGGAGCCAGCTGTGGGCCCTGCATGCCATGTCCCTGCCATGGGCACTACCAGGAGCTGGTTTTTGCCCCAGCAGCCCGTGGGACAGGGAGATCCCATGGGTGGTGGGACCCATTGGGCTGAGCAGGGCTCTGATGCTGTCTCTCTCTCACAGCTGGGATGAGAGCAGCTCCATCAGCAGTGGCCTCAGCGATGCCTCCGACAACCTCAGCTCGGAGGAGTTCAATGCCAGCTCCTCGCTCAACTCCCTGCCCTCCACCCCCACCGCCTCGCGCAGGAACTCGGCCATAGCGGTAGGTGCCAGTGGCACCCGGACCCTTTCCGGCACCTATCCCGGCTTTCCTGCCACCACCCCAGTGGCAAAGAGGGCATGGAGGGTGCCAGTGTGAGGAAACAAGGATGGCACAGGGTGTCTGCTGCATCCTTCTCCCAGCTGGCTGATGTTGTCTGGGGATGGGTTTGGGGTGGGTGCCAGGAGTGCCCCTGACTCTGCTCTGCCCCCAGCTGCGCACGGATTCAGAGAAGCGCTCACTGGCGGAGAGCGGACTGAGCTGGTACGGTGAGGGTGACGAGAAGGCACCCAAGAAGCTGGACTACGATAGCAGCAGCCTCAAGATGGAGCATGGCTCCTCCAAGTGGCGGCGGGAGCCCTCGGAGGGTGGCGAGGAGGGGCCCAAGGGTGGTGAGCTGAAGAAACCTGTCAGCCTGGGCACCCCGGGCTCCCTCAAGAAGGGCAAGACTCCTCCAGTGGCTGTGACCTCCCCAATCACCCACACGGCCCAGAGCGCCCTCAAAGTGGCAGGTAAAAACCAGTTTGGGCAGGGTCCAGCTCCTTTGATGTGGAGAAGGTTGGGTGGATTTTTGGTTCATATCCATATAAAGGTTGGTATCTTTGTGTGCCTTCTGCGAGCATGTGGGCCATCAGATGGCCTATGGCTGTGCTCAGACCCGGGAGCTGGGTGTGGGCTGGAAGGGGAGACAGGGCTGTATTGCAGGCTGCAGGCAGGTTGGGAGTCTGTGCCTGCCCCATGGTCTCATGTCCACGCGCCAGGCTGGCACCAAGGCATGTCCCTTCTCCGTCACATCCCTGCATCTCTGGTGCCCGTGTCCTGTCTGGGCTCATTCACTTCCAAATGTCCCCAAAGCCTCTAGGGACACTAACCTGTCCTTTCTTGCCACCAGGCAAGCCAGAGACCAAAGTCACTGACAAGAGCAAGCTGTCAGTGAAGAACACGGGCCTGCAGCGCTCCTCCTCTGATGCTGGCCGTGACCGCACCACGGACGCCAAGAAGCCGCCGTCAGGGCTTGCACGCCCCTCATCCTCCAGCTCTTTTGGCTACAAGAAACCAGCTCCTGCCACTGGCACAGCCACTGTCATGCAGGCCGGGGGCTCGGCCACGCTCGGCAAGATCCAGAAGAGCTCTGGCATCCCTGTTAAGCCAGTCAGTGGAAGGAAAACAAGCCTCGATGTCTCCAATGCACCTGAGCCTGGGTTCCTGGCACCAGGGGCTCGCTCCAACATCCAGTACCGCAGCCTGCCCCGGCCGGCCAAGTCCAGCTCCATGAGTGTGACCGGGGGCCGCAGCGCAGCCCGGCCGGTCAGCAGCAGCATTGACCCCAGCCTGCTGAGCACCAAGCAGGGTGGCATCTCAGTGTCGCGGCTCAAAGAGCCATCCAAGGTTGGCACTGGCCGTGGCACACCAGCCCCTGTGAACCAGACAGACCGTGAGAAGGAGAAGGCCAAGGCCAAGGCAGTGGCACTTGACTCTGAGTGCAGCACCCTGAAGAGTGCCAGCTCACCTGAGAGCACCCCTAAAGCCCAGGCCAACCTCCCGCCAGCAGCCAAGGTGGCAGAGCTGCCCCCTACACCTCTCAGGTATGGTCCTTCCGCCTCCAAGGGCAGCAAGTACCTGGCATGGCTGTGCCCAGCACCAGTATCTGAGTCTCATCTGTTTCCTTACCTATTTTCCCCCCTCCAGAGCAGCTGCCAAGACCTACGTGAAGCCTCCCTCGCTGGCCAACTTGGACAAGGTCAACTCCAACAGCCTGGACTTGCCCTCCTCCAGCGAGCTGCACACCCCGCACACTGCCAAGCTCCAGGACCTGCACCCGGCCGGCGGGCACCTAACACCCTGCTTCAGCCCCAGCCCTGCCCCCATCCTCAACATCAACTCGGCGAGCTTCTCCCAGGGCCTGGAGCTCATGGGTGGCTTCAGTGTCCCCAAGGAGGGCAGGATGTACCCCAAGCTCTCCGGCCTTCACCGCAGCATGGAATCCCTGCAGATGCCAATGAGCCTGCCCAGTGCCTTTTCAGGGGGCAGCACCACCACCCCCACCCCTGCTGCTGCACCCCCTGCCAGCACAGAGGAGGAAGAGGAAGAAGAAGAGGCAGGAGAGCTGGGTTGGAGTGGGAGCCCCCGGCTCACACATCTGGACAGGTATGGCTGGAAGTAGGTTGATGGGCTGCTGCTGTGGCACCTTCATGGGCTCACATCGCTCCCCGCTGTTCTGCCATGTCCTTTGCCTGCTTCAGAGTCTCTTCCTGCTACATTTCTAGGGAAAAGCTCCCTGTTCCTGCAGCTAAATCCCCATGGTTCCTTCCCCAATCTGTGCAGGGGTGTCACTGATCTTTCCTTCCCTTCCAGTGCCAACCGCGACAGGAACACGCTGCCCAAGAAGGGGTTGAGGTAAAAGAGCCCAAATCACTTTTGGGTGGTGCTGGGGTGGGAAGCGGGGGCTTTCCAAGGCAGTGCCCCTCAGCAAGGGAAGCTGGGCTGCAGTGCTGTGGGCAGGAGCTGGACGGTGCTGGTCGATCTTACCGTGCTGTCTGCGGCTCCCCAGGTACCAGCTCCACTCCCAGGAGGAGGCCAAGGAGCGGCGCCACTCACACGCAGTCAGCGGGCTCCCCGAGTCGGACGAGCAGCAGGAGCTGCCCTCGCCCCCTGCCCTCCCCATGGCGCTGGTCGGGAAGGGTCCGCTCACCAGCATTGGTCAGTGCCCTCCGCTGCCGGCCCCTTCCCTCCTGCTCCCCGTGCTCCCTGCGTGATGTGCTGGTGCTCCCCTGAGCGCTGCTTGTCTCCTTGACACCACCAGCACCAGCACCAGCACCAGCACCTGGTGCTCTGGGTGCTGGACTGGGGCCAGGGACGCCCATCACCTCTGCTTCAGGTCATCTCATCCACCCTTTGGGCCTCAGGCCATCACTGCTCCTCTGGGGGTGCCTGGCAGGGCAAGGGATAAGCCCTGCCCTGATCTGACCAGGACCTGCATATTCCTGGAGCGTTTGGAGGGTCCAGGCAGACAGGCTGGGGCAGCAGGCTCCACTCCTGCACCTGCAGGTGTTGGGCTGTGGCATAGTGGTACTCACTTGGCCCTGGGACAATGGATTTGTTTTTCAGCCCTGTGATTACCTTGGTGCTGGTGTCCAGGTCGTCCCAGCATCAACCTGCCTTTTAGCTTTCCCTGGCCCCTCCCTGCTTTGGGACCACAGTCCCTGCTTCCTCACTGCATCACAGCTCTCGTGGATGGCTCCCAGTCCTGCTTCCCCATCCTGATGCCACCTCCCCAGCGTGACTCTGACCCTGCCTCCTCCTCACTTTCTCCTTGCAGTGAGCCCCACTGCCACCGCAGCCCCACGGATCACCCGCTCCAACAGCATCCCCACCCACGACTCCACCTTCGAGCTGTACAGCACCTCCCAGATGGGCAGCACCCTCTCCCTGGCCGACAAGCCCAAGGGCATGATCCGCTCAGGCTCCTTCCGGGACCCTGTGGACGATGGTGAGAATGTGCTGCGCTCCTGCCCAGGCTGAGGAGGCTGCAGAGGGTTGGTGGGGCTCCCTGCACCCTTGCCCCTTCCCAGTGCATTGTTGGATGGGTTGGTGTGTCCCATTCTTGGCACCAGGGCAGGGACAGCAACGCTGAGGGGTCTGTTGGACTCTCTGCTGGCATCAGCCCTGGGTCTGCCCTGACCCACATGGGTATTCAGCGTCCTTGTGTTGCCCCCAGGCTGCTGTGACACTGGGGAGGAGGCGATCCAAGCAGACAGGGAGGGCAGCAGAGCTCCCAGGTTCCCCGGAGAGGAACATGCAGGTGGAGGGTATTCCCTACTGTGTGCCCAGAGAGGCCACCAGGAACGCACTGAGAAATGGGCAGTGCTGAGCAGCTGCCATCCTACCCTGTACCTCCCCCAGGCCACCTCAGAGCCCTCCCACCCTGGGAGCCCACTCGTCAGCTGTGCCCTGACCTGTAGCCCCTGGGTGCTGCTCTCCAGGGCACCCTGACACCTTGTGTTTTCCTGTGTTGCAGTTCATGGATCGGTGCTGTCCCTGGCCTCCAGCGCGTCCTCCACCTACTCCTCCGTAAGAGCTGCTTCCGTGCTGCGCTTGTTTGTGCATGGCTGGGGGATCTGGGTGGGACTGGGGGGGCTCTGTGCATGCCTCTGTCTGGCGCTGAGCCTGTCTGTGCCTCGCTGCCCCCCTGACTGCCTGCCTCTGTCTGTCTGTCCCTCTCTGCTCTCACGCTGCCAGGCTGAGGAGAAGATGCAGTCTGAGGTGAGCCCACGCCCTCTGCTCATGCCTGCCCCTGCCCCCAGTGAGGGTGAGTGCCTCGCCTCTCTCATCTCTCCGCTCTCTCCCCGTAGCAAATCCGCAAGCTGCGCCGTGAGCTGGAGTCCTCGCAGGAGAAGGTGGCCACGCTGACGTCCCAGCTGTCTGCTAATGTGAGTCCCCATGGGAGCCCCTGTGGGGCAGCCCGTTCCATCTGTGCAAGGCATGGGGCTGCTGCTGGATGTGCCCATGGAAGCCCTGATTTCCCCTTGAGCCTTTTGCGTCCCACACCTGACAGCGGGTGCTCACCTGTCCGTGGGTTTTCACCCCAATCGGGGGGCTCACCTGTTTCTCTCCATTCCTCCCAGGCCAACCTGGTGGCAGCCTTTGAGCAGAGCCTGGTGAGCATGACATCCCGCCTGCGGCACTTGGCTGAGACCGCTGAGGAGAAGGTGGGTGTATCACGGTGCTCAGTGGGGTTCGTGGGGCTGTGGGTGCTGGACCTGGGTGATTGCCCTAAGGGTGCTCTTGAGGTGGGCTCTCCACCATTGGGATGCGCTCCATGGCTCCCAACTTTGCTGCCCCAGGACACAGAGCTGCTGGACCTGCGAGAGACCATTGACTTCCTGAAGAAGAAGAACTCAGAGGCCCAGGCTGTGATCCAGGGTGCTCTAAATGGCACTGATGTCACCCCCAAAGGTAAGGCATGATTCTGCAACCCTTCCTGAGCTGGGATGCTCCTGCTGGGACTGGCATAGGGCCCCAGGACACACCCTCTCATGGGGGAGGTTCATCTGGAGGCAGGGTGCCACTGGGGATCCTTGAGCATCTGAAACCAGGGATGGACAGCCAGAGCTGTCACCATGGGAGGTCACAGAGCTGGCATGTAGGGGAATGGTTGTTTGTCAGTCTTGGGAGACGTCCTTGCCAGGCCCTTTGCCAACAGCCAGTTTTGCCTGCTGGTTTTGCCTTTCTTCCTGTTAAGTGCTGTTTCTAGCCCCAAAACCCCAATGTGAGTGCAAGGGGCTGTCAGGGAGATGGCCTGGGACAGCAGCAGGGTGATATGTGCCCTGGGCATCTCTCTGGCAGTGCCCGTGGGGTGTCTGAGCCCCATGTCATTGTTTCAAGGTGGCTCCAAGAGCTCAGAAGGTGTTGGGTAGGAGGAGGGATTGGGTGTAGGGAGGGGGGACAGTAGGGTGCTCTGGCATTGGGACGGTTGCAGGTGGCTGATCCCTCATTTCCCAATCTCTCCTGCTTCTCTGGAAAACCCCAGAGCTGCGCATCAAGCGGCAGAACTCCTCTGACAGCATCTCCAGCCTCAACAGCATCACCAGCCACTCCAGCATCGGCAGCAGCAAGGACGCTGACGCCAAGAAGAAGAAGAAGAAGAGCTGGGTGGGTTGGATGGAGCACTGGCAGGAGAACTGGGGCTTGGGGAGCCACTGGCAGGGTCTGCTCAGGGTCAGCCCCGCAAACCAGCTGCTCTTGGTCTGCCCTGGCCTTGTAGTGTTGGTGCCCTGGGTCCCCTGAGGACAGCATTGGTGAGGAGAGTGTAACTGGTGAGGACAGTGTAATTGCCATGAATTTGTGTCTTGAATTGTCAGCTGGGACTTCTCCAGCCCCTTCAGGAGTTTCCCAGCCCTGGCCCTGCATGCCTGCTTCCTTGTGCATTCCCCCATGTCTCCCTCCTGCACACGCAGGCTCTGATGGTGTGGAGGGCTGACACCTCAGCCGGGCGGTCTTTCCCTGCACCAGGCAGCTCTGAGCTGGATGTGTGATTAAGTCTTGCTTTGTTTTGTTTCTCTCCCCCTATGCTGACTTCAACCCTTTTTTTCCAGGTGTACGAGGTAAGTCCCACGCTGTCCAATCCACCACATGCTGTGCCCAGCCAGGGCCCTTGCTCCATTTCATGGGACGGTGCTCATACACTCCCCATCCCATCCATCCCACTGGCACTAACGCCAGCACGGGCCATCCTGGGTCCCCAGCCAGGTTGTGCCCACCTTGACTGCCATCCTTCCTTAAGGATAAATAGGCACCCAGAAGGAGGGGGTTGAACTGCCAGAGGCAGCAGGAAAGGCTCAGATGGGACCTGTCCCATGGATGGGAGCAGTCCTCTTCTTGCCTAGGGAAGGCAGGCACTTTCCTGACTTCCTGTAACTGGATCTTTTGGGATGGGGACCTCGGTGCAGCCCTGCCAGTGTCACTCATGTGACACTGAGGTCACTGAGGTGCACTGCCCTTCTCTGCCTCTCCAGGGCTGCCTGATGTGGTCTCAAGTGGCTCTGTCCCTGCCAGCACCCACATAGGTCTCAGTGCTTCCCTGCTTCCACCATCAGCAGAGCTGAATACCTACTTTGTTTACACTGAAGTGCAATGCTTTCGGGGGCACTATAGAGCAGTCTGCTGGTGCCTGTGGGGATTTGGGCAGATCCTGCATGTTCTCCATCTTTTCTTTCTCCCACCTTCCCTTGGAGCAGGCCCTGGCACTCCAGGGCACATGTTGTGAGCCCAGGGTGCCTGTCCTGCTGCTCTCCCACTGGCTGATGGGACCCAGTTTGGGTCCAGTTTGGTCCCTGTGCAGTGTCCATCCCCGTCCCTGGCCCCAGCCCACTGCTCACCCACCTGCTGCTCCGTGTGTGCTGTGTGCATGCTGCATGCTTGGATGAGACACCAGCATGCTCTTTGGAGGGCTGGCTGCCCCTCTGTGCTTCCAGCAGGATCCATGGGGCAGAGGAAGGTGTGGGGCAGGACCCTGGCTCTGCAGTGGCTAGAGCAAGGGACATCCCTGTAAATAAATGCCTCTTGCTGAAATGGCTGTGGTGGGGTGAATGTGGGCATGGATTGGCCCTTCCTGATGGACCAGGGTGCTGGTGCTGTGCCTGAACAGCCTGGTGTAGGTGATGGTGGGGAGCAGGGCTGGGAGACGTCCTGACCAGGACACGAGTCCCACTCTTTGGGGCTCTGGTGCCGTCTGGGCTGGGTGAGTGTTGCCCAAAGGGCTGTGCACCCCATCCGTTCTCTGTGCCAGCAGAGCGGGGTCAGGCTGCAGTCTTCCCCAGCATGGTGGTGTTGCTGCCTCTGTGATGGGTGTGGTTGTACTGGTCCCTGTGGGTCCTGGACAGACAGGACAGGACCAGGCCAGGTCTGCTTGCAAGGCTGCACTCGGGACTGTCTCTAACAAGAACATTTTCCTGTCCTGTAGCTACGCAGTTCCTTCAATAAGGCCTTCAGCATCAAGAAGGGCCCCAAATCAGCCTCGTCCTACTCGGACATTGAGGAGATTGCCACACCAGACTCGTCAGCCCCCTCCTCCCCCAAGCTGCAGCATGGCTCCACAGAGACTGCCTCGCCCTCCATCAAGTCCTCCACATCCTCCTCAGTGGGCATCGACACGGCTGAGTATGTGGGGCCAGGGAGGGGCAGTGGCAGGGGCTGCAGGCTCCTGCCAGAGACACGTGTGAGACCTGGTCTCTCCCTTGGCCCAGGCTCTTCCAGGCCCACAGTGAGGGTGAGCCTGAGAAGAAGGAGGTGTCAGAGCTGCGGTCAGAGCTGTGGGAGAAGGAAATGAAGCTGACAGACATCCGCCTGGAGGCCCTCAACTCAGCCCACCAGCTGGAGCAGCTGCGGGAGACCATGCACAACATGCAGGTGAGGACCCTTGCCGGCAGCCTGTCTGCTTGCAGTACCGGGATGCCCACAGTTCCTGCATCTCACCACTGTGCTGCACCCCAGGATGCTGCTGGTGTACAGCTCCTTACACTATGCCCTATCTTTTCCTGCCCCAGCTGGAGGTGGATCTCCTGAAGGCCGAGAATGACCGTCTCAAGGTGGCCCCAGGGCCTTCAGCAGTGCCAGGTTCTGTTGCCAGCCATATCACGAGCACATCGGCCTCCTCTTCACCACGGCGCTCCTTGGGTCTCACCCTTGGACACGCCTTGAGCCCCAGCCTGGGGGATGCAGGTATGGGTGATAGATCTGCTGGCAGATGGGGAAGGGCAGGGATAGGGAGGAGTGTGTGTGGTGGCAACGTGCTGCTGCTCACGTGGAGTGAGCAGGGGATCTGTCGTGCTGCCGGTGCCGCTGTCAGCCACAGCAGGATTTGCCTCCAGCTGGGTATAGCCAGGCCTGGTGGCTTGGCTCTGGCCAGCACAGCCTCACTGCTCCATCCCCAGACGTGTCCCCCATGGATGCTGTCAGCGCTGGCACCCAGAAGGATGAGCTGACGCTGCGGATTGTGGTGCGCATGCCACCCCAGCACATCATCAAGGGGGTAAGTGTGGGCTGTCCGGGGAGCCTGGCCTGTCACTGTGTCATGGCCCTGACAAAGGGGCAAAGGATACCTCCCGGGGCTGGATGTGGTGCTGCAGCACTGCACACTTCTGCCTTGGCTCCTAGGACCTCAAGCAGCAGGAGTTTTTCTTGGGGTGGACCAAAGTGAGCGGGAAGGTAGACTGGAAGATGCTGGATGAGGCTGTCTGCCAGGTCTTCAAGGTAGGAGCATGAAGAACACTCTCTAGAGAGCCATCCTTTGACACTGCTTTACCGGGCCTGCTATTCCTGGCCCAGGTCCTGCCCGGCTCTCTTGGAGCTGCTCTCTGCCAGCCTTCTAGGACACTGACAGCCCTGTCCTTCTCCGTGTAGGATTATATCACCAAGATGGATCCCGCGTCCACACTGGGGCTCAGCACCGAGTCCGTCTATGGCTACAGCATCAGCCACATCAAGCGGGTGCTGGACACAGAGCCACCGGAGCTGCCGCTATGCCGCCGGGGCCTGACCAGCGTCGTCGTGACGCTCAAAGGTCAGTGTGGCAGAGGAGCTCCATGGCTGTGCCACGTCCCTGCTGTCTTGGGGTATTGTGGTGTATGATTGGGACCCTCAGCCCTCCCCTGCCTGCAGGCTTGAAAGAGAAGTGTGTGGACAGCTTGGTGTTCGAAACGCTCATCCCCAAGCCCATGATGCAGCACTACATCAGCCTCCTGCTGAAGCACCGCCGCCTCATCCTCTCGGGGCCCAGTGGCACCGGCAAGACCTACCTGACCAACCGCCTGGCCGAGTACCTGGTGGAGCGCTCAGGTCGGGACGTCACCGAGGGCATCGTCAGCACCTTCAACATGCACCAGCAGTCCTGCAAGGTGAGGGCACACAGCAGTGTCCCTGTGGGCACTGGTACCATGGTCACCGTGGCTGTCACGCTGTGGCCCCACATGTGACACCTGGCCTGTTTGTTCCAGGATCTACAGCTGTACCTGTCCAACCTGGCCAACCAGATCGACCGGGAGACGGGCACGGCGGACGTGCCGCTGGTGATCCTCCTGGACGACCTCAGCGAGGCGGGCTCCATCAGCGAGCTCGTCAACGGTGCGCTCACCTGCAAGTACCACAAATGGTGAGAGCCCCTCTGCACCCCTGCAGTGCAGCCCCATGGCACACGCATGCTCCCCGCTGCTCCCACCAAGGTCGCCGGACTGTGGGGATGAGGCAGCACGTGTCTGCTGTGCCCAGATCAGCTCTGCCTTGGGCAGGGGTGACTCTGAGGCCTTTTCTCATGAATTTTGTCTCTCTGTCACTCACTCAGCCCGTATATCATTGGCACTACCAACCAGCCTGTGAAGATGACCCCAAACCACGGCCTCCATCTCAGCTTCAGGTAGGAATTGTACATCCCTGGGGTTGTACAGTTGTACAGCCTTGTGGGGTTGGGGGGAACAGAAGCCATCACTTGCACCTGGGCATTTCTCTGCTCACATCCTGCGACTGAGAACCTTGACTAGGACTGAGCCGCACGTCTATCCCTGCCATCCCAGAAGGACCTGATATTCCCCAGCCTCAGGCAAATGCAGGGTGGGGATGCAAGGAGGACCCCAAGAGTGTTGGGGAGCAGGGCAGCTTGTGTGGAGACCCAGCCCTGACCACCAGAGTCCTTCCCCAGGATGCTGACCTTCTCCAACAACGTGGAGCCGGCCAATGGCTTCCTGGTGCGCTACCTGCGGCGGAAGCTGCTGGAGTCGGACACAGACATCAACGCCAACAAGGAGGAGCTGCTGCGGGTGCTGGACTGGGTGCCCAAGCTCTGGTACCATTTGCACACCTTTCTGGAAAAACACAGCACATCTGACTTCCTCATCGGTACGGCCTTGCCTCACCTTCCTCCTCTGCCCTGGGCTGCGAGGAGCCCTGGGGACTGGGACCAAACCCTCCCAGAGGAGCTCTGGGGGGCTGACATGTTCCCTGTGTCTCCCAGTTCCACAAACCACAGCTGGTGGGTGATGCATACAAGTGTTGCTCTTCCCTGGGTGGTCTTTGTTCCTTTGGGAGCTGTCACTAGGGGTGTCAGCCAAGGCTGCCAATCCTCCCAGCACCCTTCCCTGGGTATGAAGGAGCTGTGTTTTCCCAGGTGGATCCCCCATGCCTCACCAGGCTTTTGGGGGATAATTGAACTTGGCAGCCCCCTTCCTTGCCTGGGAGATGCTGTCTGCCTGCTGTGCAGGTGGATGGTGCCTAGTCACTGTTCCCAAGGGTACCCTGCCAGCCAGGTATGCCCACCTCACTGCTGTGAGCCTTGGGCCCAGTGACTGCAGGAGGGGGACCGAGCTCCCGTTTCCACTGTCTGCCTTCCCCCACAGGTCCCTGCTTCTTTTTGTCCTGCCCTATTGGAATTGAGGATTTCCGGACCTGGTTCATCGACCTGTGGAACAACTCCATCATCCCTTACCTGCAGGAGGGGGCGAAGGATGGACTCAAGGTAGCCAGTGCTGCTGGTGCATGGGAGCGCAAAGCAGTGCGGGGACACACTGATGCAACCGTCATGGGTCAGGGGAGGGGAGAGGAGGCCCTGCGATTGTGGGTGCAGGTGACATCTCTGTCAATCCGTGTACCTTGTGGTATTGTGGGACATAGCACTGTCCTGGGGCCCTCAGGGTGCCACATTGCTGGCTCTGGCATGTACTGAGGAGGTGGCTGCCCCTTGCTCCCTGCCGCAGGTCCATGGGCAGAAGGCAGCCTGGGAGGACCCCGTGGAGTGGGTGCGGGACACCCTGCCCTGGCCGTCAGCACAGCAGGACCAGTCCAAGCTATACCACCTGCCCCCGCCCACCATCGGGCCCCACAGCGCCGTGTCCCCCCCTGAGGAGCGCACCGTGAAGGACACCACGCCCAGCTCCCTGGACTCGGACCCGCTGGTACGCTGGCCAACAGGGGAAGCTGGGAGGAGCTGGTGGCAGAGCAGGGCGGAGCTTTGCTTTCCCAGCTAATTCTCCGTGTAAAAAGCCTGATTTGGGGATGCAGAAACACTTCGTGCTCCTGGGAGGAGCAGTGGGTGCAGGGTGGTGGCACTGGCAGGTGGGCTGCACGCCAGGACGCATGGTGATGTGCCAGTGAAAGGGCACAACATGGCACTCCATGAGGCATCATGCCCACCTGCAGAGCCACAGACAGGCTCCTCCGTGTCCTGATGTGTCACCTGGAGAGGCTGACCGGCTGCCACAGGTGACGCCAGCTGATGCTGCTTTGGCAGACTGAGTCTTGAGCATTCCAGCTATGCCTGAGGCCAGATCCCAGCACAAGGGCGGGATTTTGCAGCATCTCTGGGATTTGCTTTACACCCTCTAAGGAGCTGCCCAGCAAGGCTGGTTTGGGAGGGCAAGGAGGGCTACGTGTCCTCCCCGGTCACCCGCGGGCCTCCTGTCCCCACAGATGGCCATGCTGCTCAAGCTCCAGGAAGCCGCCAACTACATTGAGTCTCCAGACCGTGAGACCATGGTGGACCCCGACCTGCAGTCGACTCTGTGAGGCCCAGAAGTGCCAGCCCAGGCGGAGGGGAGCTGCTGCTGGGCTGCTCTCCTTCTCCTTTGGCATCCAGGAGTGTGGGGCTGGCGAGCAAGTGGAAAGGAGAAGAGCAGGGCTCTGGCGTGTCCTGGTGGAGCCTGGGGAAACTCGGCTCATCTGTGAAAGAGCACGAGTTGCCATCTCCCCTCCCAACCCTGGGGGTAGGAGAATCCTGGTTTCTCTTCTTGGTTTTTTCTGTCTTTATTACAAACTCTTGGGCTTTGGGACCAAGGTGACTGCTGAGACTGAGCCCCCACTCCCGGGAGCTGCAGGAAGGCCCCTGTGTGGGGCAGGGACCCCGCGGGAGCCACTTGGGCCACAGCTGGGGGCACAGGAGGAGCCAGGGCTGCAGGATGAGCACATAGGCACGAGGGGCTCCGGCTCCCTCTGTGCCTGCCGGGCAAAGCCACGAGAGCTTCCGCTGTGGAGCTCCCACCCCATGCCAGCCAAGGGGAGCATGGCTTTTGCTGCTCTCTATGCATTCCCTGTTCCACCTGCACGGAAGCCGCTGTGACCAGGACAGCCCGAAAACCCTGCTATGGTTATTTTATTTTGTTTCCCCCCTCCCCTTTTCCTTTGGCTGAGTCCAGACTTTGCTTTGGTCCCTTTTTTTGTTCTGGTTCTTTGCTCTCCTGGCCTGGAGCCTGTGGCCTGGTGCCTACTGCTTCCCTGGCAGCAGTGCCCTTCCCCTTTGGTTTCTTTTGCAGCTGTTGGTTTCACCACTCAAACCACCTCTGTCACAAAACTGGTGCTCACTGGACGATCTCCAGTCCCTGAACCCACCCACCTCCCGGGGCCACACAGGTTGGCTGAGATGGGACTTGGAGGCCAGTGTGGAGGCAGGTGGCAGCAGGAGGCTCCCAGAGCAGCCCTTCGCATGGCAACTCCCTCCTCCTCAAAGGCACAGGGCATCGGGACAACGTCTCCCACCAGGCTGGGATGCCACAGGCCATCTCCTCCCTGAGGTACTGGGGCATGGGGAGGCTGCTGTTGCTGCCCCATCCCTGGGCAGCTGGATGCCATCCCTGTCCCCTTGGTAGAGGGGGGCACAACCAGCCTCCCATCCCCTTGGTGCTGCCAGGCCTGGGGCTGTGGGTCAATGAGCCTGGGGTCACTCCCCATGCTGCCTGCTCCCCCGGCCCTGTGCCTTCCTGCAGCCTGGCAGGGTCTGTGTTGGTGCTCTGGGGGCATCTGGGCCTGCCATATGTCCTCCTGGCCTTATCCCACATTGTCAAAAGGCCAGACTCCGTGGAGAGGGTCAGCCCCGGTGCTGCCGTGGTGCCTTAATACCTGGCCACGCGGGAAGGGGGCACATGGGGCTTGGGATAATGCTGTCACAGCCTGCTCCAGGTCCAGTGTCCTCTGTCCCCAAAGCCAGCTTGGCTGGGATGGAATGAAGGTGCTGGCACTGTTCAAGCTGGGACTGCTGCCTGCAGCACCCTTGCTGGCCTGTGGGGTGCCCTGCAGGTCTGCACCCCTGTCCTGTGCCCACTTGTGCTCTGGGGGACCCCTTCTCCCTGCTGCCCTCCAGCTCAACCCCCACATTCATCTGGGGCCCTGGAGAGACATATGGGGAGAGGTGACCCCAGGGCCAGATCAGCTGAGCCCACCCTGTCCCCAAACTCTGCCAGGCTGGGGACTGGGCAGCCTCAGCCGCCTGTGCCGCGGCTGGTGTGGCCTTCAGGGACGCCTCACACCCCTCTGGAACGGGCATCTCCCGCAGTGCCCTCGGAGGCTGCTGCCACCTCTGCCCTCGGTGCTCTTGGCCGGTGTGTCCCGCCTCGCCGCCCCATGGTGCTCACTTCTCCCACTTCTGTCTGTCCGACAGCCTCCTGCTGCCGCCGGGGCCGGCCAGCCCGGCCTCTCCCCGCGGGGATCTCTGGGATCTCCTCCCCATGCTGGCTTGGGCGTTAGGGCTCTCTGTTCGCCTTCTCTTGTGTTGCTGCCGTTGAGGACTCGCTGTACATAGATCTGTCGTGGAACGCCCTGTGTGGGTTGGGGGGGCCTGGCCCTGCGCCTTGTCCCTGGTTTTGGGTTTTTTTTTGTACTCTGTGATGACTGTGCTGTGCTGACTTCTTTTCTGATTGTATGAGACTCCGGCCCAGCAGCCACTCGAGGTCAGCAGTGGGGACCCAGCTGCCCCCTTCAGCCCCTCACACTCTCCTTGGGACTCTGGTGCCCAGGGTGGGAAGGGACTGATGCACCTTTGGGGGCTGCCCTGTGCCCAGGTGCCCTGAGGAGTCCCATGGGAGGAGGGGCAGCCTTGCCTGAGCTTTCTTTTCTGACACCTCCAGGAAGCCACCCAAACCTGGACCAAACTTCAGCCGTCCCCACTTGCTGAGTATCCCCTGGTCTGGGTCCTGCAGGTTTGCCCCGTCCCTCCCCAGACTGGGGCTGCCCCTCATCCCATCACCTCAGCCCTGGCAGCCGGAGGTGAGTGGCCGGTGAGGGTGTGGTCTCCAAGGGAAGGAGAAGGGCCATGCCAGCAGGTGGGCCCCGGGATCAGGGGGCTTGGCTGGGGTTACCTGGCCAGAGAGGCCAGGTCCTGATGGGTTCTTCCTGGCTGACACCAAGCACCTCATGTCCCCAAGGCTGGCAGCTGTCTGGGGGCCAACCCCTGGCTGTGGGCTAAGCCCCTCTGTCCCCAGGGAAGGGATCCAAGGATTGTGCTAACTCATCCTCCTGCCACCTCCAAGGGTGCCCACCACCCCCAAAGGTGCCTGTTGTCCCCAAAGGTGCCCGCCACCCCACCAGGGTATCTGTCCCCTCCAGAGGTGCCAGTTGCCCCCAAAGGTGCACATAGTCCCTGGGAGTTCCCCTGAGGGGATGGAGGTGGGCGATGCCAGCGCCTCACCCTCCTGCCCCCCTCGAGCTGCTGCTGCCTGGTGGCCTGAACCTTACAGTTTTAGCTTTTTTCTATTAAACACAAACAACCTTTTTTTAATTAAATAAAAGATGAAATGGACAAATTCCTGTTCTAGATTATCTGTGTAATTGACTGGGTTTTGTGTTTCTTAACTGCATGGTATTCCTGCCAAGGGGTTTTATAGCACTTTTTAAATTTCTCTTTAAGATTTTGGTCCAGATTTCTACTGCTCTCGCCTGTCTGTTTTTGCTTTTTCCTTGCACCCTCCACGTTTGTAAACTCGCTCCATTTTATACCTGATGTTGAGACCCAGCCCCACGTTGTACATAGCTGCGGGAACAATCATAGGGAACAAACAAACACCATCTGGACTCTTTCCACGATTAGTTGTTTTTACTTCAAAGAAATTTTAAAAGAAACATAAAAGGAAGCCAGGAAAAGGCTTGAGGATATTCTGAAAAGACAGAAACAAATCCAGCCCTGCACCAAGTCAGCTCCTGCTGCCCACACTGCCCGCACCAACTGGCATGTCTCTTCTCAGTCGTCTGTCTAACACCATTGGATTCAATAAAGTGATCTCCTGTACTGTCGGTTCCTGGTCCTGTGTCTGTGGCTCTGTTCCTGTGTGGCTCAGGGGAGGGCAGTTGTACACGCCATAGAATCATGTGATGGTTTGGGTTGGAAGGGACCTTAAGCCTCATCTCAGTGGGACACCTTGCACTATCCCAGGTTGCTCCAAGCCCCTGGCCTGGAACATTTCCAGGGATGGGGTGGCCAACAGCTGCTCTGGGCAGCCTGTGCCAAGTCCTCACCTCCCTCACAGCCAGGATTTCCTTCCCAATATCCCATCTATCCCTGCCCTCTGGCAGTTTGAAGCCATTCCCCCTTGTCCTGTCCCTCCAGACCCTTGTCCTAAAGTCCTTCTCCAGCTCTCCTGGAGCCCTTTTAGGAACTGGAAGGGGCTCTTAAGTTCTCCCAGGGCCTTCTCTCCAGGCTGAACATCCCCCATCTCTCCTAGCCTGGCTCCAGAGCAGAGGGGCTCAAGCTGTCAAAGCATCTACCCCGTCCTTGCTGGTTGCCTTCCTGCAAAATCTGGGAAGGGAGCCTTAGTAGAAACACTCCTGGGCTGAAATCTTAGCTGTTTTGCAGGATGTCGGGAGCAGTTTTAGGGATCGGGGACCTCTCTCCCGAGTTCACACTCCTGTAGAGTCTGGGGTGAGCAGAAATGCTCCTCATTTGGAATCTTTGCAGTTCAGGACCTGGAAACCAGGAGGTCCCTTTCCTGGGGCAGAAGGGACAGGTCCTGCCTGAGGTGAGCAGTGGGGGAGGAGGCCTCGGGGTGGATGGGCATTCCCAGGGCCCCTTTTGCCTCACCAGCTCTGATCTGATCTCCCATTTGAGAGGTCATGATGGTGACGGATGCCACTTCAGCACGGGGGGACAGGTGGGACGGTGTCCCTTGTGCAAATGGAGTTGCTCTGCCCTGCAGCAGAGCACGGCTGGAGGCTGAAGCAGGCAGGAAGAGCCTGGTCTTCCCGCGGCGTCTCCAAATCTGTTTTCCCCTCCGGAGAGCGATGCTGGAGCGGGGACAGATGCTTCAGGCGCTGTTAATTAATGACGGCGTGGCGATGAGCTGTAAGAGGCTGCAGTGGCGGACCCAGGGCCAGGAGAGGGCTCTTCCCATCGGCTCCCGCTCCTCCCGCACGGCGAGTTCACACGAGTTCGTTACGCTGGGTGCGGTCCCAGACTGGTTTTGGTGACGCCCGGCCCCTGGTCCGCAGAGATGTGCCCTGGGCGTGCACCCCGAGCTGTGCCGACTCCAAGCCCTGTGCAGGCAGGAGAGGAGAGCGGGCGGGAGAGGGGGCAGGGGAGCACCAGAAGGGTCTCACGCATCGTGACTACGGGAATTGCCATGGCGCAGAGGAATCGGTCCGAGCCATGGGGCGGCGGGGGGGATGCAGAAGGACCACACGGGGCTGATGCTGACGCTTCAATTCCGGACTCCTGCGTTTGGGAACACTCAGTCATCCTTTTCAAGGGTGATGGGCAGGGGAGGATCTCTTCGGTTCGGCCAACCAGCACCCCTAGGCGCTGTAGTGGGGATATGGCCCCCATGCAGGGCCCTTCCCTTGCCCGCAGTATCCCGTGGGAGCTCGTGCCTGTCTTTGTGATGTGTGTCGGGGGCTGGTGCAAGGCTGGGCGGGGGTTTTGCTGCAGCAAAACTGGGGTGTGCAGAGGTTTTGGGTGATGCAGCTCCCAGCTGGGCTGGGACCTCGGGATCCCCTCCCTGCTCCAGGCACCACTTCTCCAGAGTGTCTCTGGCGGGAGCGGCTGGAGAAGCCGGTCACCTCCCTGTGTAGCTCAGATGCTCTGGCTGCGACACCGGGACCAGGGGCTGCTGGAATGGAGGTGGTGGACCTTCAGCTGCCGTGAACCCACAGTTTCCCTGTCCCTGGCTCATGTATGGGGAGTAAGGGGTGTCCAAGTGCTCCCTTTCCCACTGGAGACTCCGTTGATGGGAAGGGGATCCTGCAGCAGGGGTAAAACTGTCCCCCCACTGCCCTCCGCTCCCCACCCGGGCTCATCACTTGAATCCCATCAGCTTTTTCCTGATGTTTGGGCTCTAAACCCAAAGCTGGGTTCCCAGGAGCCTTCTGGATCTGGGGGAGGCACAGTGCAGGTGCCGCCACCGCAGCTGCGTCCAGCTCCTCTCCTGTGGCCACAGCAGGGACCTGGTTGGGATGGCAGGTCGCTGTGGCGGTGGTGGCGGCAGTGGTGGGTGACTGGCGGGGGGTGATCTGGGCAAGGTCACTGGTAAGAAGGGACTAGTGTGCGTGACCTGTGCGAGGTGATAGGTGTGAAGTGTTTGGTGTTGGTGCCCAGTATTAGTGGCTGGGATGAGGTGTCTGATGGCAGTCCGTGGTGTCAGTGCCAGGTGCCAGTGCTGTGTGTGAGGTGACCCCGCTGCGGGGTGCCTGTGCCCGGTGCTGATGTGAAGCGCCCGGTGTGAGGTGACCCCGATGGGGGTTTCCCGGCGCACAGTGTGAGGTGACCCCATGGGGTGCCCGGTGACAGGTACGCGGCGGCCCGACGGGGTGCCCGGCGCGATTCCCGGACGCCGGCGGGCGGTGCCGCTCCCGCACGAGCCCCGGTGCGCGCCCCCGGGGGGGCCGGGCGGGCCGAGGTGCGCGGGCGGGGCCGCGGGCGGGGCCTCCCGGTGGCGGGCGGAGCCTCGCGGAGCCGCCGCACGCGAGCCCGGAGGGGCCGGGGCTGCCGCAGCGCCGCGCTGGTCCCGCCGCCCGCCCCGCGCCGCCCGCCCCGCGCCGCCCGCCCCGCGCCGCCCGCTCCGCTCCCCGCCCGCTCGGGCCGCACGGACCGCGCCGCAGCGCACGGCTCCCGGCCGGTAAGTGCCCGCCCGCACTCCCGCCGAAGTTTCCCCCGGTGCCGCAGCGGCGCGGGCTCTGCGGGACGGGGCCACCCGAGCTCCAGCCGAGCCCGTCCCGGCGCCGCCGCCCGAGGTGCGGGATGGGATGTCCGCCGTGGGGTGGGATGGAGTACTCGCCGCGGGCACCGGGTAGTGCACCCCGCCGAGTCCCGGGGCTGAGAGAGGGACGGGGAGCTGCGCTTTTCCCGGGAACCCATCCCGGGCCACGGGTCCCAGAGCTGCCCAACGCTCGAAGGCTGCCCGTGGGGGCTGCGCCCAGAAGGTGGCTGGGGACGGAGCCTGGAGGGATTGAGAGGGGGCGGCCAGTGATGCAGGAGGCTGCGGAACTGGCGGGGAGCTCCCGGGGGCGTGGGGACCCTCCCGAAGGCGTGAGGCCCCCTGGGAATGCGGGGCCACCCTGGGGATGCCGCGCGGTGCCGCCGGGTCAAAGGTGCCCTCTGGGCGCTGCGGGATGCTCCAGCTCCTCATCCCTGCGGATGCCCGACAATGGGTGCCCTTGGGGTGCTGGCCCCGGGAGTGGCGGGGGCGCGGGGCTGTTCCCGCAGCATTGCGGGGGACCCACCCTGGTGCTGGGAACCCAGGGAGCGGCGTGGCCCCAGCGGGGGCAGCTACAAGCCCCGCTGCACTGACGGCTTCTTCGTAGCGGCCTGGCCAGGAGCCAGCTCCAGACAGACCTTTCGTCTGGATTCCCCCGCCGTGGCTACACCATCTCCGGGATCCTCCAGCACTCCCTACGCTGGCTGGGTGCCGTCAGGGTGCAGCCGTGCAGAGGGGTTCGGTCCAGCGCCGGGGATGTCACCCTGGGGTGCCGCAGCCCCTGCTGCGCCCAGCACATCGCTGCTCCCCTCAGCCTAGTTTTAAAGAGTGATCCCAAAGGAGCTCTTGCAAATCGCGCAGGGGACAGGCAGCGTTGCAAGGTGACAGTGGCATGGGGGGCGGGGGGGGACACAAGTCTTGTGTCACCCATTGCTTCGTGGTCTCCAACTATATCAGTGACTGTTTCTCTGCACGGGCGCTTCTTGGCGCAGCACTCTTCGGTCCTCCGAGTGAGAGTGGCCGGGGTGCTGCGGGGTGTCACCCACTGCAGAGTGTCCGACAGCACAGCCTCCTGCGCTGTGGAGCTGCAGGGCGCTGCTGGACTCCCCGCCTGCTCCTCTGCTGCAGCAAAACTTCAGTCCTGAGCGCAGGCTGGCTGGTGCGCGAGGTGCTGCTGCGGCGGTGTTACTCCTGCACGCACCGAGCGGCAGCGCAGCCACCGGCAGGAGTCCCCAGCCTGCTGCATTATTCCTCTCTAGCACAGTGCCTCGGCACGCTGCCCAGGGCTGCCGGACCCCCGGGGCACCCCTGGGGCATCCCCGGGGCGCTGCGCCCTTGCTGCGCGTGGGTGTTTTTGGCCGCAGAGTTTGGGTGGGGGGAAGTGTGGCTTGCGGTGGTCCGCGTGCAGGGGGAGTGAGGCATCAAGGGGGAGGCGATGCACCCAAGGTCATTGAGGCCAGCAGTGGCAGTGGGAGTCACCTGTGCTGCTCGAGAGCAGCACAACCCAGCAAAGCACCCCAGCGCCCCCAAACCCAAGGGCCTCTCGGGAGCGATGCCATGTCTCCTCCTTGCTTATGGGTGTAGTGCAGGAATGGGTCTGACCTTGCCGATCCCCTGGCACCTCGCCTGGCCTCCGGTGGTGAGCACCGCTGCCCCGCCTGCTGGGAGCCAGCCTGAAGCCCCGGTGCCCCCGATTCTGCAGGGCGAGGACACGTCCCTCGCTGCCTGTGAGCCCGGTGATGGCAGTGGCGGTGAGCAGCACCGGCTGCACTGCGTTGCTGCCAGCCGCCCTGGCTCTGCACCCTGCTGCCCACAGCGCCCGTGGTCCCAGAGCAGGGAGGACACACAAATACAGTCATATAGACCCTCATACACATACACGGATATATATTATAAATACGGTTGGGGAGGGGGTTTGCAAACACAGCCACTCTGGCATTTGCTGCTGACTGCTCCTGCGGGAGCTGCCTCCTGCTCCATAAGCCCCAGGGATGGTCACTGGGCTAGAGCTTGGTGCCAGTGAAGTGAGCCGGGACTCCCGCTCCCCCGCAGGTCCTCCAGTTCACCGTGGTTTTGGCAAAGTCCCAGCTCTGGGAGCCGGATGACTGCGGCTCCTCATTATGACTGGAGTTTCTCCTTCCCCGGGCTGCGCAGAGAGCTGCGAGCTGGCAGCCGTGATGTCCTCCACCAGGATCAATGCCCAGTGTACAGATGGGACCCAGTGCCCACTGGTTTAAAATCCTGTATTTTTTAATTCCCTACTCCTGGCAGTGCCGCTCGGCACTGTGCCTGGCCCTGCTCAGCCTGGTGGCCACCAGCACCTTCCCTGTGCCAGTTATCTGGAGCCGCTGGTAAATGCAATCAGCAATATGCTTTTGCCCTTGGCTGCGGTCGGCCTTTCCCTCCTGGATGAACACCCAGCTCTTCCCCAGCTCATGCCCTCAGCTCAGCTCCTGCGTGAGCCTGCGTTCCCCAAAGCGCTCTTTGATTATTAGCCCTAATAATTGTGTTATTGCATTGACTGAACTGTTTCAGATGCCAAAGCTAATTTTGCTCTTCATGCCTTCCTTCATCAGTAATGGGATTTTGATAACATCACGCATCCAAAAGTATTGGATAAACTTGGCATAATTCCCCATTTATTAATTAAACCGTAAATTAGGCAGCGTGCGTCTGGAATCTGAATGCCCCAAACTAGTGTGATCCTGCAGCTGGGGATGGTGCTGGCCCATTCCTGTCAGCCCTGGGGTGTGGGATCCTGGTGTCTCCTGCTGAGTTTGGGGACTGCCACATCCAGGTGGGACCACCTGCTCCATTGCTTCCTGCGTGCTGGAAGTTGTGATGTTTCATCAGCTCTGGTGTTTGGAGTAGGAATCACATTGTCCCCTGCTGGTGGCTATAGTCTGGCAGAGCTCCCTGTCCCCCCAGGGTGGCTCTGCGGGTGCTGGTGCTTTGGGAGGGGTGACTGCAGCCAGCTCTGTCAGTACATGTGGCTGTGCCAAATTCCTGCTGTCTGGAACCACATCCCACTCTCCCACACAGGCAGTTGTCTGACTCTTGCACCAAACCCATCTCCACTGGCTCTCTGTGGCCCTACTGACCTGGAAGGCACTTCTGGCACTGATAGGGTGTCCTTCTCCTAGTGCGTCTTAAGGAAATCTGGTGTGTGTTAATTAATCCAGGGTGTTTCATGCTTCCCAACTTTTCCTAGCCCTGCAGGGTGCAGCAGATGTGGACTCTGGGCTTGTGCATTCCTGGGGATATGGGGAAACCAGGCACAAAGTGGGTGCTTGTGGCATGAGGTGTAGGTGGGTGCTGTGGGATGCAACGGGGTAGTCCAAGCCCTGAGTCCGTGCTGAGCTGGAGGGGGCCGGGGGGGGCTGTCCTGCTGCCAGGGACCTGGGGAGCTGCTCTGGGACCAGGCTGAAGCCATGGGGATTGGGAGTGTCTGTGAGCAGCAGGATGCCCAAGATATGCCAGTGTGCTAGGCTGGTTTGGGATCAGCAGAGCTGATCTGGCAGCTGACATCCTGGCAGTGCTGGTGTGGGATGAGGCATCCCTGACTCCTGTGAGCTTCATGGGGTGCCTCACACCACAGCAATTCCACCAAAACGCCATGGAGGTGAGATCAGGCTCCAAACTGCTCAACATTGTCCCAGGGAGATGTCTCCTACCTTCTCCTGCAGGACACAGGCTGTCCCTGGGGACATGCTGGGACTGAGGGCTGCTGGTTCTGGGGAATCCCAAGTGGCAACACAGCTCCCACTGGCCACCAGCAGAGGATTCAAGGAGGAAAACAACACCAAATTTCAGAGCCATGCATGGATTTACAAGCACATGGACTCCCTGTGGGCTCTGTTGCTGTTGTGCTCTGTTCCCACGGGAGTCCCAGGGTTTTCTCCTGGGAACTGAGGCCTGGTAGAGTGGGTTAGTGCCTGGGATGAAGGTGCTGGCTTGTGCCCACACCGTCCATGCAGCGTTGTGACACCACTGCCAGCAGCCTGGCACAGCCGCTGCCTGGTGCTGCAGGGAGCTGTGTGTGGCTGTGCCAGCTCAGCCACTGCCCTGTGCCATGGGAGAGCCCAGCAGAGACCTCCCGGTGGAGTGGTGTGCGCCTGGCCATGGGAGACCCTTGGAAGGGATGGTGTAGCATAACTGCAAGGGAAGCAGCTCAGGAACCAGGGTGCTTTGCATCTGGGCTCTTCAGGTTTTCCCAGGGGAGTAACAACCTTCTCCAGGATGCACTGGTGGAGCAGCTCCTCTGTGCAGCCCTGAAAGTGTGTGCTGTTGTGCTTGTGCTGACAAAACGCTTGGAGTCACACAGGGATGCAGTTCAGACGGGCTGGGCAGGGAGAGAGGACCCCCTGTTGCATTCAAGGGCTGTGCTCATCACCCCAGCTGCACTCCTGGCTCTCCCAGTGACATTTCTCCATCTGTAAAGGTTTATTCATGGAAGTTAGTCCTGTGTCCTGGCCTTGGTGGGGCTTTGTGCCACAACAAAATCCCCTGGGCTGCTGTGATGCTGTGTCCTTGCTGATCCCATCCCATCCCAATGATTCCCCCATTCCCTTTGCCATCCCAAATGCCACAAGGCCGGATGGCCCTGGGGACACAGAGCTCTAGTGTGCCTTGGAGCTGGGCAAGCAGCATTGCTCCCACAGGCATCCAGTCCTGGGGGACTGAGACCAGGCTGACTGGGAGGAGGGGGAAGAGGATTGCTGGGAGTTCCCCAGGGCTGGGGATGGTTTCCTGGATTTTAACACCAGCCCATTAAGACCTCGTGCTTGGCTAGGAGCTGTGGAGATCTCCCTGGAGCCTCCCCCTGGAAATGGCCCCTCGTGGCTTGTGTCTGCTTGTTTGGCCCGTCCGTAGAGCTGGGGAGCAGCACAGGGCGTGCGCTCCCTGCTCCAGTCTGCGATCGATCCACCGTGTCTCGGCTCGCTCCTGGAGCCACTTCTGGCTCTTCCCCAGGAGCTGACCTGGCTCTTTTTCTCTCCTTCCATGCTGATCTGGAGCCATCAGTGTGGCACAGGGCCATGGCCGGGAGTTGCCAGCAGTGTGGCCACGGTGCCGGCAGCGTGATGCCCACCCGGGAGGTTAGAACTTGGAACTCTTGGCTGTGTGGTGGATTCAAAGTGCCAGGGCAGCTCAGCCCATCACCATCTGGTGCCCTATTTAGCTGTTCTCATGTTGCCTTTGGAGCAGGACACTGCTGCCACAGCATCACAGTGCCGGGGAGCGGGCTGGGCTCTGCCGGCACCGGGAACATGTGTTTTGGGAGGCTTCTTTGGCCATTCATGGCTCTGTGTGCCAAGGGTGGACTGCCTGTGCTGCCTGGGGCTGGGATGAGCCTGGTGGTTTGCTGTGGCAGTGGTCAGTGCCATGTGGGATGCTCCATATGCTCTGCTGTCCTTGGCAACAGCTGTGTCCCCACAGCTGAGGAGACTGTGGTCTCCAGCCTCCCCAGCTGCCTTTTCTACCTGTGCCATGGTGGCATGTGGCATGAGCCAAAACCCTCTGGCTGAAGACCTGATGGTGAATGGTGCCTGCAGCCCCTGCAGCATTCCTGTGGGATGAAAGAGCGGTGCAGCAGTGATGGGAGACAGTGGGAAGCAGAGAGCCACAGTGAAGGGGGGGACAAGGTGCTCATCAGTCTCATTGCTGTTGGCACCCAAATTTCAGGTGGCAATGGCTGTGGCAGTGCCTGCCCCAGCTCCTGCAGGAGCCCTGAAACCAGTCCCAGCTCAGCCCCCTCCTGCCCTTCCTTCCTGGAGCAGCTGCAAACCAGAGCCAGGGCCTGATCCCTCTAGAAAAAGTGGGCTTTGGGGGATCAGCACCTCTGGGTGCCAGGCAGGGCTCTGAGCGCCCAGCAGTGGGTCCTTCTCTCCTGTGATGTGGGCACTGGTGTCATGGGCTGTCACTGCCCTCGTCCCCCATTCTACCTTGGTGCTGTTCTGATTTTAGAGGCAAAGGCACAGAAAATCCCTGAGTGCCTCACTGGGCACCCTGGCACTGGTGGGTGCCAGCAGTGCTCCCCATGCAGGGAGGTGTCCAATACCTGGTGGGTGCTGGCTGCGGTGATGCTTTGCAGGAGATGCACAGGAGTGAGCAGGGCAGGGTGGGACCATCCCTTACCCACATTGACCTTTAGGTGTTCATCCAGTGGGAGACTTCTGGTGGCAGGAGCCAGAATTTGTTCCCAAGGTTTGGCTTGGGAACACCAGAAGCCATCAATCTGGAACCCAAATGATGGACAAAGGCTGCCTTAGGCTGCATTTACTGCTAGAGCTCGCTTGGTTTTGCTGTGAGTAACGCAGATCCTCTCTCATAGGCAAGCACCGGCTGCAAAACCACCATCAGTCCTTAGTTTTTTATTTTACAAGCTCTCCCTCGTGAGCTGGGGGCTGAGTCTCCTTCCTTGAGGCCAGGGGCTCCGTGATGAGGAGCCGAGATTCCGGCTGTGGGGCAGCAAGGCAGGAGCTCATCCCGAGCTGTGCAGTGTGGTGCCCTCCCCGAATTACTCATCCCTGGGGAAGAGCTTGTGGCTGGGGCTGCTGAACCCCAGCAAGTCGTTATTTTTAATTAGCTGAGCTGGGAGCTGGTGGGTGATGAGGCCATGAGTGGAGTGTGCCGTGGTGGGGAGGAGGGTGCCGGCCAGCTCTGCTCCCATCCAGAGATGCTGCTGGTGCCTGCAGGATGGGGAGCAGTGCTGGGGGTCCCGGTGAAGTCTAGTGGGTGTCACTGGCCCACTCAGAGCTGGGGGAATGCTGAGCTTCAGCCCTGCTCAGAGATTTCCTCTCTCAGGGTGCTGCTTCCCATTCTGTGCCTCAGTTTGCCTTGGAGTGTGGGGGTGCCTGGCCAGCAGCGCCTGCTCATACATGGGTTTGGGGACAGGAAAAATGTCCCTGTGAGGGTGATGTCTCAGCAGCTCAGGTCCTGTCATGCCACTTGCTACCGGAGTGTCCTCGCCTCGTTACACCCCTCAGCTGTAGGAATACCCTCTCCTGAAAAGTGTGGAGCTGGGGGAACAGAGACTCCCCTTGCCCTCAGCACAGTGGATCAGGGTGGGAGTGTGGGGGGATCCTGGGGGCTGCTCCACCATCCTGGCCGCTGAGGGTCTGATCTGGCACTGCTGGTGCAGCTGCTGTGGTGGTGTGCTGGAGCTGGGGAAGGGGAACAGGGATGAGATTCCAGGGTCTGCTGGGCTGTTGCAGAGTCCCTTTGCACCAGGGTCTTGCAGCATCTCCCCACCCAGCACCCCCTCCCCTCCCTCCTCTCTGATCCTTTGGTCTGATGCCTTCACACATCCCTTGCCAGTAATTCTGTTAATTAAATGACCATTAGAAGCCAAGTCATGTTTTTGCCTTAATTAGTCTCCTGTCTCACCGCTGTGAGCTGAAACTCTGGCCTGGCATGTCCCCTTCGTGTCCCACTGTGGACCGATGGGAGCGCTGGGGAGTCAGGACCGCCGTGGACGGCCGGAGGGGGATGCCCTGGCATTGTGGGTCCGGCAGAGACGGGATCTCCCCCTCCAGCTCTTGTGCTCCGGACCCCAGAAGCAAAACACCTGCTGGCATCAAAATCCAGATGGGGCACTGCTAAATATGGCAGCCGGACTCTGGAATCTCTGCTTGCCCCCGGGCTGCACTGCAGGATTGTGCAGGCTCTGTAGTGCCCAGGCTTCCCCCTGGCATTGGGGTGGGAGAGGTCTTGCCTTGAAACTGGCTCGGGGTTTTCATTCACGGTCATCAAAGCCCTGGCACACGGCAGCACAGTTTTGGGATCAGCTCCTCGTTCATGGAGGTCTGGGGGGTTCCCACATCTCTGTCCCAGCAGGACAGCTTAGACCTGGCTTAGCCATCCTGAAAAGGAGCTCTGGGCCCACGGTGGCAGCCGCCCTTCGTTAGCTAACGAGCCTCCCCCAGATCGGGGTCTCCCTTGGACGCTTCATCCCTCTGGGCTGGGGGGGCCGGGGTTGGGACCCCCGTACCCACCTGCCCGCACCCAGCCCATGCTCGGTCAGCGCCGGCTGCTGCTAATTGTTGCCTCAGCTTCATTAATCTTCATTAGTTACTGTTCTGCTCTCCATCATCCCTGCCGCCTTCACCTTCCTGGAGGGGAGAGGTTCCTTCTGCCCTTGCAGAGGAGCTGCTGGATTCCCCCAAAACCCTCACCCCGATGGGGACTGAGCTCCCTGGCTGCTGCCGTGTCCGGGGACATCCCGGTCCTTCTGTGCATCCCCAAATTCTCATTCTGGGTCTGGTCCTTTGCAGAACATCCTGGCTGGTGAGAGCAACTTCCCATTGATTTCCTGCTTCTCCCTACATGGTTCTCAAAGCCCCCCAACCAGTGAATCCCCCCCCAATCCTTCCCCATCCCACCCTGACAGGGAGCGACTGCTGGGGCAGTGGATTCCCACGACGGGACCAGCTCTGGAGAAACCCCAAATCCCCTTTTTTGTGCCAGGTGCTGCAGCAGCGGGGGGTGTGTGTGGGGGGGGTGTCTTTGGGATGGAGTCTTCGATGGAGGAGGAGGAGGAAGAGGAGGGATGAAGGGCTCAGGAAGGAGATTTTTCAGTGCCTTAACTGCTTTTCTGTATACAGGGAATGCCCTGGGGACAGATGGGGATGGGATCGCTGGCTCCAGTCTGGGATTTACATCCTGCCAGACCTTGGGGTGCTGCTGGCTAATGGAATGCAGCAAATGGAATATGTGAAAGGGAGGGGGATACCCCCACCTCTCCGCTCCCTAAAATCATCAATGGAGCCAAGGAGGTTTACCCCAAGAAGGACTGCTTTGGAGCTCAGTGCAGTTTCTCAGGGTTCAGTATCAGCTTTAAGGGGGTTTGGAGGAGGTGAACCTGTGGTGAATTTGGGGGCTGACCCTGCAGGGAGTTTGCTGGATACCCCTGGAGGATCCTTCTAGGCCAGATGTTTGCAGCTGGGGGACACTGCCTTAGGGGGTACAGGGTAACACAGCATGGGGTGCAGAAAGATTTTAGGGGCTCTGAGGGTGGTGCAGCGTGCAGGTGCATGCATGAAGTGGGGCTGGGGTGATATGTTAGGGGGTTTGGGAAGCTGCTGCAGGCACAGGACATGGGATGTCCTCTGGGATGTGGGGGTGCTGCGCTGAGGGGTGCAGGACGAGGCATCGGGGAATGGAGGGGGGTGCATTCGGAGAGAAATGCACTGTGAGGGTGATGGGTTTGGTGGGGTTCAGGGTTACACACTGGGCGGCTGGAGCAACAGGGAGCAAGGCAAAGCCCTGTGGGGGCAGAGGTGGCAGCTGGGGGGCTGTGGAGACCCCACACTGTGGGGACAGTGTAATGGAGGTGCATGGGTGATGTGCCACCCTCCCCACCCTCTGCCCCGTGGGGTCTCTGCAGCAGCTGCCTGGCTGAAGCCCACCCTATCCTGCTCCATGGGGAGCTCCTGGTGGGTTTTCTCTTGGGGGGGAGGGGTGCAGTGGGTCCTACCATTCCCATCAGCCTCTCCTGATGGGTGCTGCACCCCAGGGAGGGGCTGGGGGATCCCCAAGGACCAGCAAGGCAGCAAGGGTCCCCTTCCCCGGCGGTATATATTCATGATGCCTTAACCCACGCTTGTTCTTCAGCCAAGGACTGATAGAAATAGTTAATTATAACACTCATATTTTCTTGACGTTCCTAACCTGCGATCTTGGCGAGGGGGTAACGGGGAGCAGCGGGGGGTGGCGGGGAACAACTGCAAACCAGGCAGGAATAAAGAGAAAACCTAAAGAACCGCAGCGAGTCCTCGGCAGGAGCAGCCCAGCGGGGTTTGGGGGTGTGGTGGGGATTTCGGGGGGCCGAGCTTCCTTCCCACCCGCGCCGCCGGCCGCTCGGCCCCTCGCCAGCGCCTGCCGCAACTTGCAAAGAGGAGGGGAAAAAAAATTGCAAAAGGAATGGGAAAAAAAAAAAAAAAAAAAAAAAAAAAAAGGCAGCGGAGCCGGAGCAGGACTGCAATGCAGTGCCGCAGCCGAGCCCGCACGGCCCCCGCCCGCTGCCGGGGAAAAGGGGCCGGGACGGGGACAGGGGGCTGGGACGGGCCCCCACCGACCGAGGATCTGCGCCGTGGGGTGGGAGCAGCTCTGCCCCCACGGCTGAGGCGTTGGGCTGCCCCGCTGGTGCCTGGGGGGGACACGGGACGTGCCCGAGGACACCCAGTGAGGCGGTGGCACAGTGGGGACTGGCACCTGGAGGTGAGGGGACATCCCCAAGATCACAGTGCCCCACTGCTTGCTCTCCCTGCCCCATACACCGCCCCACTGCCTGCCCTCCCAGCCTCCCACCCCCCTTCGGCTGCCTCTGACCTGTCCAGGCTGCCCCCATGGCACTGCCCCACTCTGCCCTGTCCGTGCAGGAGGCGGATCAAAGCTTGGTCTCCTCGCTCGGGGGTGCATGGCAGCCCCACGGCAGCCCCCAGGTGCTGTTGGAGGGGGAGCAGCAACAGGGTCTTCGCTGGCTGGCTCCCCCCAGGCCCCTCCCGGGCCTCAGTTTCCCCTGGGCCTCAGCTCTGCCAGCGCCCGCCCGGTGAGCATCACGAGGGAGCAATTAGTGATGCTAATTAGGTTGCCCGGTTCAAAAGCAACCCCTGCAGCCCCCCAGCCCCGGGCAGCACCGCACAGGCCCCCAAAGCAGCAGTTCCTTGGCCAAGTGTCCGTGCTACCTCTCCGCCCCCATGGCACGCAGCTCCCGGGGTTCCCACAGGCGCCCGCTGGCACTCAGGGGGGTGTGCGGGTGTGCAAGCCCTTGCACAGGCTGCGGGCAGTGCCACGCACGGGTGAGGACACGCACACCCACGGGCAGGTGCTGGCAGAGCCCCGCGGGCACTGCCCGAGTGCACAGGTAACAGCCCTGGGCAGGTGTGCACGGCCACCGCCCCGGGCACACATGGCCTGTGCACGAGCATTCACACACACATGCCGTGCACGAGCATTTACGTATACCCTGCGCACGTTTACACACACACACACACACGCACACACTCACACTCTCTCTCTCTCATACCCTGTGCACACACCTTGCACAAGCGCTCACACCCTCACACATTTGCATATCCCATGCTCATGTCTTGCACAAGTGCACGGACAAGCTTGCACCTCCATTTCCACACGTGCACAGACACAGCCCGTGCACATGCACTGGCCCTTGCACACTGGCACCCACCCCTGCATGCTCCCAGGTGCACACACACACCCCCGGCACGTCTCGTCCTGCGCGCGCACACCTGTGCACGCCCGTGGGCTGCAGGGCGTGCCCGGCTGCGGGTGCTGAGCGATCCCCGCTGTACCAGTCCCTGGGGATGGTGGCTCGGCGCTGCAGCAGCAGCAGCAGCATCGCGATCAGCGACCGCAGCGGGGCTCCCCTGACCCCCCGGGCAGGGCTGGGCTGGGCGCCCAAGGACTGGGAGGAGAGGCGGCTCGTCCAGGTGACCCCTCTGGGTGCTGCCCACCTTGTGTGACAGGTCTGGGTGCACAGCAGGTGCCCTGGGGGTGTGTCGTGGGGAAGTGTAACCCTGGGGTGCCCCACCTCCTGTTCTCTGGGGAGCCTGCAGAGCGTCAGTGGCCTGGACCCCACAGCCTTTGTCTGTGGGTGCAGGGCAGCGCCAGGACCCCTGCCCCAGACCAAGGGGGCAGGATCCAGCACTCGAATGTTACCCCCAGCAGCTCTCCTCCCACCCGCCCTGCTGCACATGGGTAGTGATGGGGGCAAACCCCTCAAGTGGTGGGGACAGACCCAGACACAGATCCAGGTCTCCTCAGCTGCTGGTAGCTTTTGGGGAACCTTTGAGGCTCTCAAGATCAAATAACCCTCAGCTGGGTAGGGGTTAAATGCAGCAGCTCCTGGTTCATCCCAAGAAGGATGTGGGGGTTGTGGGGAACCTCCAGCATCCTGCTCCAGTCCCCCAGTGCCAGGTTTCAGGGCTAGGTGATGCTGATGCTGGTGTTTGTGGCTGTGACAGCCCCTCAGTGGAGTGGGAAGGTGGCTGTGGCCAAGCCACTGGGGGTCAAAGCTGTGGGCTTGCAGCAGAGGCCTTGTCTGGGTGGGAGTCACATGATCACCTCATTTTTTTGTGTGAAGGACTGCCTCTGCCTCATGGGGGGCCCCCCCAGACCCCCACACCACATTCCCCTGGGGAGCAGTGAAGGAAGCAGGAGCAAGGTGTCCAGGTGTGGAGCCACACTCTAGGTAATTCAGTGCTTGATTCACCTGCGAGGTGGCCAGAGACATCTAGCAGTGTCAGTTTGGGGCAGCATCACCCCCAGGTCTCTCTGGCTGGCTTTGTCGAGGTGAGAGCACTCCTTTCCGAGTTCTGCAGGAAGGTCAGAGGAACACCTGGCCCTGGCAGATGATGCTCTGGCCAAGAGGCTTCTTGAGGGTGAGGAGGAAAGAAGAGATGCAAGGAAGGGGGTGCACTCAAGCCACAGTTCACCTGCCCCCAGAAACTCCTTCCTGGGTTATCTGTGATCCTGCTGAGCCTTGAGTTCTCCTTAACCCCACTGGCACAATGCATTCCCTGGCATTCTTCCCTGCTCTGGCCTTCTCTTGCAAGCTGCTTTCTGATGGGGTTGTGGAGGTCATGGAGATCCCTTGGGGCTGCAGCTGGGTTGTGGGGGTACGTTGTTCCAGGTTTGCCTGCAGGAGTCAAAGCCACATTTGCAAGACGATGGCCGTCCCCATCCCTGGCTGGTGCTCAGACCCAGCTGGGCTGGGGAGGGGGTGATGAGCACGTGGGGCTGTGCTGCAGCCCCGGCTGTGACCTGGACACCTTCCCTGGCTCCACGGAGGAGCAGAGCTGGCCAGGGGAGCCCTGTGGCGTTGGGAGATGTGGCACCCAGGACATAGTACCTGTGACGTGTGAGTTGACCCATTGACCCGCACACTGAACCCGCCACTGCTGTGTAAAGCCAGCTCTTCCCTGCTTCCATCCATCCTCAAAATGTGCCCTGCCAAAGCTCCCTGGGGGCTGGAAGAGCAGCAGTGTGTTGCCGCTCTTCTGTTCCAAGACTTGGAAGCTCCCCTGGGGCTGGGAGCAAGTTCTGAGGGTGCCACACCAATGCCGAATCCCTCTGGGCGCCCCATACCTGGGGTCCCTGCCTGAGAAAAGGAGGAGATGGGGGGGCTGGATTTGTCCAAACTGACCTCATTCTTTTCTCCTGGGGATGCAAACCCCCATCCCTCCTCCCAAGTGGCCTTGCCAGGTGAACATCTTCCCAGGAGTGTCCCTGTTGTCCCTGGGAGGCTCAGAGCTGGCACCATTGTTGATGCAAGGCTGGGTGATGCTCCCAGTGGATTTGGAGATGTCAAGGGCCAGGAAACCCAGGGGCCAGCTGGACTTCCCACGGCCTGTGAGGGATCCGGGTGACCTCTCGCAGCCATTGGGTCTGTGCCCCTCTAGCAGAAGATGAGGCGTCCTGGTGGAGCCCTGCTGCCCACGCACATGCTGTCCTGGGGACACTGGGGAGGAGTGGGGGCAGCAGGGACGTGTGTGACCAGCGAGGTGGTGTGTTTCAGGGGGCCCCTGACCCACCATGACGTTCAAGCAAGCGTCCATGATGGCCCCGGAGGCCACGGCCAGCACACTGCCCATGAGCACGATGGAGAACTCCACTGAGGCTGCGGGGCCGGGCGAGAGCAAGGAGGACATGTTCACCAAGCTGAGGGACAAGTTCATGAATGAGCTCAACAAGATCCCCTGTGAGTAGCTCCTTTCCCAGGTGTTACCCTCCCGATGACACCCCCTCCCCCCCTCCCCCACCGCACTGGTTCCAGTACAACCTGTGGAACAAGGTTTTTGGGTGGCTGGGAGGGAGCTACAGGGCTGACCACCACACTGGCTTTTGTCCACAGTGCCACCCTGGGCCCTCATCGCCATCGCCGTCGTGGCTGGACTCCTCATCCTCACCTGTTGCTTCTGCATCTGCAAGAAGTGCTGCTGCAAGAAGAAGAAAAACAAGAAGGAGAAGGGCAAAGGCATGAAGAACGCCATGAACATGAAGGACATGAAGTCAGGCAACCAGGTGATGTCCTCCTGGGCTGCTTGGCCAACAGCCCCTCTGGCTGAGTATGGACTGTGTCAGGGCACTCATAGATTAGGCAGCAGATTGGGATGGAGTCGCCAGGACCCCGGGTGGAGCCAGGGCCTGAGACAACAGCACTGTCCTCTTCCAGTGTCTGCTGGCCCAGATGGACCAGGCTCAAGCTGGCCTGGACCTGCCAATGCTTCACCTGAGCCAGGAAATGTTGATTTAATCCCTTGTGTCTCCTACCTTCCTCTGGGTCAGACTCATTTCTCTGAGCCTTCACCTGGGAGGGGAGGGCCACCAGGCCTAAACACCTGCCAGTTTGGGATCTCCAAAACATCTGTGGTGAAGTGGCAGGTGCTGGTACCTCATCCTGGTGGGCAGCCCAAGGCAGGCTCTGGTACCCACAGGCTTGGGGCCACCCCGGCCATTTCAGTGGGCTTGACCCATGGCCATTTGGAGGGTGTGGGAGAATTTGGGTATCTGTTCCTGCTCTTCAGAGCCATGTGGGCACCACGGGCATGCAGACAGGGCTGGAGCAGGAGAGGGGGGAGGTGTGGGGTGGGATTCCACAGTGGAGAGCAAGGGCTGCATCCTCTGGGGCTCCACAGGTGGTACAAGCCCTGATCCCCACCCTGCCATGGGTCCCCCGGTGTCTGTGTAACGTGTCTCTCTTTGCCCACGGTGCCCTTGCTGTCCTCCTGCCCTACTACCCTGGCTGCCTCTCTGCTCTGGGACACCCTCCACGTAAGTGTCACCATGAGCCTCCTTCTCCATCATCTGCTTCCCGGGCGGGATGGGGGACCAGGGACACATCAAAGAGGGGATAAGGAGCTGGGACTCCCACCCCAGGGACTGTGCTTGGAGAGGCACGAAGAGGGGTGGATTTGCTGGGGACAATCTATTTCTGAGCCTACAAAGCCTGGAAATGGCCCTGATTAGCCCTTAGCTCTGGCTGTAGTGCTCCTCCAAGCACGGGCTGGGGGGCACAGGACCTACCACCTGCAAGCACCAAACCTCCCTCCACTGGAGTCAATCCCTTGTCCTGGCACCCCTGGCAGCCCTGCCGTCATTTTGGCTGGATCAGCACTGGGGGTTCCCTGGGAGCTGCGTGGCTGTGGCACAGCCAGTGCCACCCCCAGCCTGCTCTGTCAGTGCTTCATGTCCCCAGCACGCGCGTCTCCTTTCCTCCGGTGGGGAGAACCTGGGTGTTGAGATGCCAGGAGGGTTGGGGTGCTGAGGTCCCCAGTGCTGTGGGGCTGGGGCTGCTGGGCTGTGACCGTCCTGCTGAGCTGGGCACCTCGGCTGCCATTCCAGGACCAACAGGACGACGATGACGCAGAGACGGGTCTGACAGAGGGGGAAGGTGAGGAAGAGGAGAAGGAGCCAGAGAACCTGGGCAAGCTGCAGTTCTCACTGGACTACGATTTCCAGGCAAACCAGGTGATGCAGGGGCTGGGGCCCAGCTGAGGAGTGGGGTTTGCCCATGAGGGTAGTTGAGATGAAGACGGGTCTCTGTGCTGGACCTGGGAGGCAGAGGGAAGGAGGAGCTGGGTGCTGTGTCACAGGAAGTCCTGCCCCTTGTTGGACTGGACTTGGCAGCTGCAGTGCACGGCTGGGCTGTCTCACTGAGGACTCCTCTGCTCTTCCAGCTCACAGTGGGCATCCTCCAAGCTGCTGAACTGCCAGCTTTGGACATGGGTGGCACCTCAGACCCCTATGTCAAGGTGTTCCTGCTCCCTGACAAGAAGAAAAAGTACGAGACCAAAGTGCAGAAGAAGACCCTCAACCCTGCCTTCAATGAGACCTTCACCTTCAAGGTAAGCCCCTTCATTCATAACACAGGACCTTGTCTCCCACTCCAATCCTTCCCCTGGCTGTAGCAGTCCCGTGTGCTGACTTTCCCTTCCAGGAGCAGGTGGTCCTGGCCTGGGGTTCTCCAAGCCCCTTGCAGCCCATTGTTCTTCCTTTGTGCAGGTGCCCTACCAGGAGCTGGGTGGGAAGACGCTGGTGATGGCCATCTACGACTTTGATCGCTTCTCCAAGCACGACATCATTGGTGAGGTGAAAGTGCCCATGAACACAGTGGACCTGGGCCAGCCCATCGAGGAGTGGCGGGACCTGCAGAGTGGCGAGAAGGAGGAGGTGAGAGTCAGCCACCTGAACCCCTGGCTGGGGAACGGAGATGCGGGCTGGCCATGGGGTGAGCTCTGCTTTCAGGGCCATCCCACAGTGCTCGGGGTCACAATCACCGTGGGGTCCCACCAGGGTACCATGAAAATCCTGGCAGTCATTGCTGGGCAGGATCTGACCTTTTGTTCCTCTGTGTAAAAATATTTCTATCACAAAAAGACCATAAAACATCTTGAGTGCTATGCTGGGCCTGGCTTGTCCTGGACCCTGTGAACCAACAGGGTGCCAGCTTGTGCCTGGACTGAGCAGGGTTTGGGGGGACCTGCATGTGTGATTGTGTCGATACACTGGAGTCCCAGGCACTGGCAAGGCTTTGATCTCCCCTTCTTGCTCTTCTTGGCAGCCAGAGAAGCTGGGAGATATCTGCATCTCCCTCCGGTATGTGCCCACGGCCGGGAAGCTCACTGTCTGCATCCTGGAAGCCAAGAACCTGAAGAAGATGGATGTCGGGGGCCTCTCAGGTGGGTATTGCCCAGAGGCAGCCCTGCCCTGCCTTGCTGAGGGCTCTCAGCATCCTCTGTGGGGAAGGACTCTGGGGCCACCTGTCTGGCAGAGCTTAGGAAACCCCCCAGTGCCTCCTCATGCCTTGGAGGCAGCCCAAGGTCCGGCTGGGGGTGAAGGGAGACAGGCACGGGATACGTCCCTGGCTTTGGAGAAGGATGCTTCCAATTTGGTCCCCCTGGTTCGAGCAGGATGAGGATGCTGCAGGACCTGGGTGGTGAAAGTGCTCTTCTGCCATTTGTCTCTGGTCCTGCTCCTCCTGGACCTGGGGGCTGGGGACCTCGATTGACAGCATGTTTTGTGTTTAAAATGCCTTCCCAGCCCCATCCTGGGGCTGAGCTCCCCCAGCCCAGGGGTCCTCAGCTCTCTCCAGACGTGCTTCCACCATGGCAAGAGCAGTACCTGCATTGCTGGGAGGTTTCAGCTTTATTGTGGGCTTTCCTGCTCCAGAAACAGGCGGGACAGGCCAGAACCCACCCGATGTCACTCACCTGACAGGCCAGCTGTCACTCCACGGTCCCCTGCCTTTCTACAAGGGGGCCCAGAGCATAGAATCCCAGCATTACTGTTGGAAGAGACGTCCAGGATCATCAAGTTCAACCTGTGCCTGATCCCACCTTGTCGCCCAGACCAGAGCACTGAGTGCCATGTCCAGGTGTTGCTTGGACACCTCCAGGGATGGTGGCTCCACCACCTCCCTGGGCAGTTCCAATTCCTGACCATCCTTTCTATAAACAAATTCTTCCTGATGTCCAACCTGAACCTCCCCTGTCTCACCTTGAGACTGTTTCCTCCTGTCCTGTCCCTTGTTCCCTGGGAGCAGAGCCTGACCACCCCGGCTGCCCCCTCCTGTCAGGGAGCTGTGCAGAGCCAGAAGGTCCCCCCTGAGCCTCCTTTTCTCCAGGCTGAGCCCCCCCAGCACCCTCAGCCTCTCCTGATGTCTGACTCTCCAGACCCTTCCCCAGTTCTGCTGAAAGCAGAAGAGCGCCATCCCTTGCCCAGTTGCTCCCACAAATCTTCTCTAGCCCAACCATTTTGTCTTTGGCATCCATCCACAAACCTCAGACCAGCTTTACTCAGGGCAACCTCTCCCTTACCTGGGTTGAGATGTCTTCTGGGACCAGGCCAGTGGTGTCCCAGGGCACCTTGGCTAATGCCCCATCCTGACCCCCAGATCCCTACGTGAAGATCCACCTGCTGCAGAATGGCAAGAGGTTGAAGAAGAAGAAGACCACAGTCAAGAAGAAGACCCTGAACCCCTACTTCAATGAGTCCTTCAGCTTTGAGATCCCCTTTGAGCAGATACAGGTTTGTCTGATGACTCCCCTTTGGTGGAAGATGTCCTAAAGCTGCCCGAGCCCTTGTCCCAGCCTTCTCAGCAGCCTGAGCCATTCCTGCTGAGCTCCTGGTCTGGTCACCCAGGAGATTCTTCCAGTCCCATCTGGGGCCTGGGCTGATGCTGAGGGCAGCTGGTGCAGGGGCAGAGGTGGGAGGCTGGGCAGCACCCATGGGAGATGAACCCCCAGCCCAGATCACGGCTGAAACAGGGTTTTCCTCTGCTCCTCATCCTACAGTGCTCACCCTAAGCATAACAGGGTGGTCCCAGGGATATTTTGGACTCTCGGCCACTACCTTCTGCCCTCCCTGTTATGTGCAAGTCCCTGCACGTGCCCCTTGCCCCTGCCCAGTGGCCACAGCTCTTGCTCAGCCCCACACCACACCTTGGTTACCTTTCCCAAGTGAATCAGCTCATGATGAGCTGGGCCCCCACTGGGCTCTGCACTCGGAGAAGGACATGAAGGAAGTGGGGAGGGGGCCCTGCACCAAAACAGCCACAGTGGGGCTCATCCTTGGGGGATGCCTGGGGCTATGGAGCTGTCATGGCCACTGTGCCCTTTCCACACCTCTAAAAAACGTTTCCTCCTTTAGAAAGTGCAAGTGGTCATCACAGTGCTGGACTATGACAAGCTGGGAAAGAACGAGGCCATCGGGAAGATCTTCACAGGCTTGAACTCCACCGGCACGGAGCTGCGGCACTGGTCCGACATGCTGGCCAACCCCCGGCGGCCCATTGCCCAGTGGCACTCGCTGAAGCCAGAGGAAGAAGTAGATGCAGCTCTTGGGAAGAACAAATAGGCAGCTCTGCCGGCTGGCGCGGCACTGCGGACAGTTGACCCAGAGCTACTGATACCTCAGTTCTGCAACCTTCCTTTTGGTTTTTTGTTCTGTTTTAAGCTGAAATGCCCTTCGATGCCTCTGGAAGGGTATCCAGGCAGTCCCAATAGCTTCCAGGGGAAGAGGTTAAAAACATGGATGGTTCTTTTTGTTCTTCAGCATCGTTCCCTTCTGCTGCATGTTCCATTGCCTCTGCTCACCATCCCTTCCCAGTGCAAAGCCATCAGCACACCTGGGACCTTCCCCAGCAGCTTTGTCACCAGCCTGCAGCAATGCTGCAGCCATCCTGCCCCTGGGATCATGTGGGGAACTGTGGAATGTTGCATGGAGGTGATACTGGAGTCTGATGGTGCGAGATGACCAGACCCACTGTGCTTGGTTTGGGCATGACTAGCAGTGAGACAGAAAAATGGTGCAGAAGACCCTCTGAAGAGACCCAGGTGCCCTCCCCAAGGAAGGCTGAGTGCCTCTGGCCAGCTCCAGGTTTGGGTCCTCTGAGAAGAGGCTTGCAGGGGCCATGGATCCTGCTGTGGTGGTGGGGTGCCAAGCCCTCAGTGCTGCAGCAGGAGCTGTGGAGGCCAGTCTGGGTACAGGGAGCCTCGGGAGGGCTGCTCCAAGGAGACACAGAGTGGAATGTGGATGCATCAGCAGCACTGTGTGGATCACCACCACCACCAGCACCACCACCTCTGTTTTGTCCCCAGAGGAGCAGCGCTGGGTGATTTGCATCTGTGTCACACCGTGCTTGGTGAATCCCATAGATCAAAATGCTTCCACAAGGCAGGTTTACAATGAGAGGTCTCCAGATGAGAGGGGGGCAGCCCCCCAGAGCTACACCAGGTGTCTCCCCAGAGACAATCCATCACATGTCCCAGGGCTCAGCCCCGCTGTGGGCACCCCAGCCTCAGGGCAGCCGGGGGGGCCATGGGGAGCCCCAGCCCCACCACCTGCTGCAGGTGGGGATGGCAAGAGCAAGCCTGGGGCCTCAAGGGACCAAAGCCCCAGACCCCCAGGAGCTGCTACTCCTCACCAGGCCATTGGCTGTTGAACCCACCCCGTCCTGCTCCCCTCGGGGGTATTAACCATATCCATGACCCTGACAGTAGCTAAGAGCTTCTCTAGGCTACTTCTCCCACAGGTCCCAGAAAAGCCCCTGAGCTGGAAAGCCAACACAGTTCTCTGCAGCTGGGAGAGGGTCCAGCAGCCCTGCCCAGTTCAGTCCGGTCTGTACTGGAGCACTGCTGTTAGCTCGTGTCCCTGTCCCAGCTCCAGCTCCACAGCAGCCTCACGCTCTGCTCCCTTTGGTTTCCCTGGACTCAGTGCTGGGGGTCCGGCACTGCAGCAGTGAAGGGCTGAGCCCCAGGGATGTGCTGGCACTGGGGATGCTGCTCTGGGGGCTCAACACCTGGACTGGGACCATGGTGCAGGTGTCTCAGGTCCAGGGACAAAGTGCCAAAACAGCTCATCCCAGTGCTGTCGGATGCTTTGGCAGCTCCCACAGCTCTGACTTCCCAAAGGGCATCCTGGCCCTTTCTGGAGGTGGAGAGATGATGGGAAACTTGGTGGCAGTCACCGGGTTTGAAACTTGGCTCAGGGGGTTCAAATGGACCCGGGGACCAGCCCCTGTCCCTGGAGGGTTGTGCAGCTCTGGGACAGGTCCCCAGGACAGGACATCTCCATCTGTGGGAGGTTTGGGGTTCGGATGGCCAAGCTGCAGTGTGGAAAGGGGATGTTGGACAGGGACCTCTAATGACCACCTCCACCACCACTGCGGCTGCAGTAGGCCCATGCCCTGGTGAAGGTGGCACTAGGGCCATGCTGGGTCTGCAGGGGTCATCCAGCCAGTGGTCTCTCAGGGCCATTTCCAGCTTTAATTAGTCCCTTTTCCTAATGGATGTGTCAGTGTCAACAGATGGGGTCCTGCCCTGCCCCTGTCGCCAAAGGGAGAAGTCTCGGGGTGCTTTTAATAATGGGGAGCTGGAGAGGGGCCAATGCCCTATGGTCAGGAGCACTGGTAGGACTCAGTCTCATTTTGGGGTCCATCCAGGCACCGGGGGGGTGGGGGGTGTGGGGGCGTTTGCCCTACATGGCATGGGCTAAAAGAGAAGGAATTAGGAAAAGCACTGAAATCCCACTGTTGGCAGCCAGCGAGTGTGCATGGCCCCGCAGCCTTCCCAGGGAAGCAGGTGGAGGTGCGCAGACCCGCACATCTGCACACTTGCACATCTGCACATCACACCTGCACACCTGCACACACCAGACGCATCCCCTCCTGTGCGCTCCCCCCCTCCCCATCCCTCCCCCCGGCCCCAGACCCGCCGCATCGGCCGGGGTCTCGCCAGGATTGGAGATCCCACCTGGCTGCTTTCCATTCAGACTCTTTAGGCCTTGGGCGAGGGGGAAGACTGTGACTTTAATACATGATTTAATTTTTTTTTTAATAAAAAAGGGAAAACCAACCAACATACTGAAGCCATCTGCGCTGCCTCTGACCCCCCCCCTAGCTGTGTGTAGGTAAATTATATGGAGACATAGCTGTATATACCACGAGCAGTGCATGTGACGCAGCCACTAGCAGTAGCAGCATGGCCCCAGCCCGGCGGCGCTGCCACCGCCCCGGCGCTGCCGTCCCCATCTCCGGCCTCCCGCCAGGGTGGGCGCGGTGACTACCAAAACTCATCGCTCGAGAGCTCTCCACCGCCCTGATCCCCCCCCCCCCCCCCCAATGAAATGAAAATCCCCAATTAAATCATATAAAAGAAGAAAATAATGCCAAGAAGCAAAGCATGCCAAGCCCGGCCCGCCAGCGGAGGGTGAGCTGTCACCGACGCAGCCGTGGCGTCCCTGTGTGTCGTGTTCCTGTATCTTGTCGCGTTTGTCCCACGGCCGGGTAGCAGCAGCAACATTGTGGCTTTGGTGTCCTGTGTCGCGTTGGAGCATTTCACCGTCAGAGCAACTTTAGAAGCCATATTAGAGCACGGTGCACCGGGACCCCACGGGGACAGGCCCACGGTGAGCCGTGACCCCCTTTCCCCCACATGTCCACGTCCCCCCCGGTTTCGTGGGGCTCAGGCTGCCAGGAGCCGCAGCGGCCACCGCCTCGGTGGCCTTGGGTGCTGCTGAGACGCCCGGCGAGGGGACGGGACAGCGCTGGGCACAGATGTTGGGGTCGACCTGCCGGTGGTGGAAAGGCTTTTTGGAGCAATTTGGGTTATCTCTGCCATGTCCAGTCGGTGGTTTCTGTTTTGGAGACGAGAGCTGGCTCTTCCCTCTCCTGGCGGCACCGCGGAGCAAACCCAGGTGTGCCACGGAGATGCTCCGGGGCTTAAAAAAGAAAGTGAATCCACGAGTCTCGGCAACAGGCTCGGGTTCCTTTTCCTTTTTTTTTCTCCCGATCTGGGCGGGTGGAGCCAGCTCTGTGGGAGTCGCAGGCTCGGCCTTTCCTGGACCCGCGGTGCCGGCCCCGCTCTGCCCCATCCCAGCCCCGCAGCGCTCGGCTCCGGCGGAAGCTGCTTTTAACGCCCCTTCTCCTCGTGTGGACTCTGTCGTTCCGTCTCTGATCGTTTGATGGTTATTTTGTAATGATTTCCGTCTCCTTATTAAAGAAACGAGCTGAAAGGAGCTGGTTCGGGTCTGGTGTTGCTGCTGGGGCTCATGGGCATCCGCGGTGAGGGGCAAGACCCAGCACAGTGAGCCCAGGGATGACGGAGGGATGGAGGTGTGGGTGGAACCTCACAAGGGCCCAGGTCCCCCAAAATACAGAATCGTGAAATCATTTAAGTGGGACACGATGATCCTCTAAGATCGTGGAATTGAACCATTAACCCAACACGGCCACGTTTACCACCAAACCTTGTCCCAGGTGCCACATTCACGCACCATTTGAACACTTCCAGGGATGGCGACTTTGCTGCTGCCATGGGCTGCTATGCCAGTGCCTGACCACCTTTTTAAGGAGGAACTTTTCCCCAATATGCAACCTATCCCTCCCCTGGCACAGCTTGGCTGTTTCCTCCTGTTCTGTCCCTTGTCCCCTGCGAGCAGAGCCTGACTGCCCCCAGCTCCCCCTCCGGTCAGGAGCTGTGCAGAGCCAGAAGATGCCCCCTGAGCCTCCTTTTCTCCAGGCTGAGCCCCCCAGCTCCCTCTGACTTGTCTTCTGGGCAGCATTAAACCCCAGATGAGCAAGGCCGGACCAGACATGGGGCACAGGTAGGAAATACCAAAGGTCCTCACAGAATTCTTCGCCCCCAGCACACTGAGTCTGGTCCATAATAGAGTCACATCCTGCTCCACAGGGATACTGGACACCCCCAACCCTAAGGGAAGAACTCAACCTGCACCAGCCACCTCTGAAGACTGGAACATGGAGGTTCCAGCAGCCCCACCCAAGACAGAGGTTCCCAGGTGTGACAACACCTCCTGCCTGTGCAACACTTTGTGCTGACCAAGCTTCTGAGCAGAGCAAACAACAGGGCTTGCCACCAGAGTGGGAAATGGGCCTCATCCCCAGTGTGATGCCGAGCAGGAGATGGGACCCTCTCCTGTTTCACCTTCTCACTGGTGGGTGCTTTTCAGGGATTTACATACCACTTCCTTCATTTCAGCTTCCCCTGAAAAGGCACCTGTGTTGTAGCTGCAGAGCATTTGTGCTTGTATGGATGATGGATATTGTTATGCCGTGAGAATTTTGGGAGAAACAGGGAATTTCAGCACAAACAACTTGTAATTCCAGAAAGATGGAAGCAAAGTCAAAGCTTCTATTTTATCAACTCTTATTTTATTCATTTATAAATACTGTTGTGTTTACAAGCATCATAGCTGTGAATATTATTCCCAAACTTTCAAACACATAATACTTATAATACTATATAACAACAACCAGTAAAACAAATCATTCATCTCAGGGTTTGAAAGGCCACTCAAAAGTTGCATAAAAATACATTCTCTCCCCATCTCATCAGCCAGTCCTGCTTTTCCAAGGAGTTTATTTACAAAGAGCCATCACCAAACTTGCAGCCACAACAGGTGGGTTCACCCCAAGGAATTAACTCACCCGAAGCAATTGCTTAGGAAAAAAAAACTCATGTTCCCCAAGGGAGACCATGTCTGGCAAATGCTCTGGTTCCAAGAGGGATCAATTTAAAAACCTATTTGCTCCACACCCTGCCCCAAGCACAGGGTTTGAGGTGTCCTGTTTGTCACCTCCTCAGTGCACTGGTTATGTCAGGCATGAAGTGAGACAAAAAAAAAAAATCCATTCTCAAGAATTTGGTTTGCAGTTGCTCCATCATGACAAGATGCTCACAGCTTTGGCTGATCAGGGACACTGAGCTGTGGAGGCCCAGGGCTTGGGAGAATCCAGTGCTAAGCAGACACTTCAGCTAAAGTGGTTTGGCTTTGCAAGGTGCCACTCAAAGAACGAGCCTCCCACAGCCTTCCCACTCTGTTCCTTGAGTGTCCTGGTAGAAAAGGGCAAAACATCAGTGCGGGATGGATTTGTCAGATTGGGTTGAACCCTCTTCCTGAAACAGACACCAGGCTTCTTCCTGCTGCCAGGAACCTGCCTGTGAGAAGAACAGGATCTTCATTCTCAACTCTCCTCCTCATCCTGCTGGGATGCACAGCCTGAGGCGCCAGCCCAGCTGGGGAGCATCTCCACCTCCATGTGGCACAGAAGGGACTGGGCTCCTGATCCCTGATCTGACCAGAGCCAGAGCCCGAGGCTGAAGCAAGGAGCGGGTCACCAAGAGAGAAAACATCAAGAACGGCAGAAGTACTCACATAAAGAGTGCACCAAGAGGAACGGCGTGCAGGGGAAGCATTGACCGGATCTCAAGACTTAAAGCCGTTAAATAGAGCAGGGTTAAAATCAAGGAATATAAAAAGGATGCCTGGCTTAGGCAGTGCTCTGCAGAAACCCTGATGCCTTTACCAGCTTCAGTCTCTTCCTCGTAAAGCTCAGCAGCAGAGGAAGAACCTCAGTGTACCAGGAGAAACGGTGCCTCAGCTGCACAAACGGCTCCATCAGCTGAAGGGCAACTTGTGGTCAGAGCTGCCTGGGGAAAACTGGCAGCTCCAGGAAAGAGCAAGAGAGGTGGAAACAGGCAGAACAGGGAGGGGAAGGGGGGAAAACAGAGAATTAAGAGGGGGGAAAAAAAGAGAGAAAACCCCAGGGAGAGGGAAACAGAGATGCTTTCTGAGGCAATAACCAGCAAAAGGTTCGAAAAAGCCCAGGACTGCTCGATTAGTTTTACCCTGTTGAGCAAGCTCAAGTATTCCGCTCATGTTCAAGTATCTCACGTCTCTGGCAGTGGAGAGTCCCCGCAGACAGAGCCAGCAGAGCAGCTCAGGAACGTGGAAGAGCTGCTCCATGGCCACCTCCAGGTTCAGTGACCAGGAACTGCTGCCCTTGGCCAGACAGAATCTGGGGAGTTGAAGGACAAAGGGGATGAAAGGACAAATACGGAAGGATGTAGATGGGAGAATGTTTTGGATACAGCAGGATGTCTCTGAGAGGGAAGGCATTGTTTGACAGGAGTCTGTTAACGGGAAGCTCAACAGACCTGAGGATGTCCCACAGCATGGAGAGAGGAGCCAACGTCTAAATGCCCATGGGACAGAACAAACTGTTCAGAATGCATGTAACATTAAAGAGTATTTCTGGAGGTTTCCTTCAAGGTCAAAGCTTATCATAAGTAGACTTTCATCATGGTGGTTCAGTTACCAGCAGCTCCCTGTCCCTCTGACACTCACACACCCTGACCTTTCCAAGGTGTGTGGGACAGGATGCTGGCATTCCTGCTCTAAAAATCCTGCTGCAAATCAAAGTGGGTGGCGGGCGGGGTACCTGAAATACCAGACCAGGCTCTGCCATGGGGCTCTGCCTTCAGGGAGGCAGCAGGAGAATGTCCCAGATGGCTGTTGGGAAGAGGAGGCCAGTTTCTGGCATGGGCACAGCTCCCTGCAAGGCGATTCATGCTCACACACAAGTGAGAGCAGCAGAGGGTCTGTAGGGGTTCACGTTTGTCCTTCAGAAAGCTCAGCAAGTGCCTGGGATATATCCTGTCCCAAAGAAAGAGTCCAAAGAACAAAGAACTGGATGCTACCAACCACAGAGACAGGAGCCCTGGAAGGACACAACGTGACACAGGATCACCTGGGCTGTGGGGTAAAGGGAGGGTGAGGGATAAGAGTCTGACACTGAGTGTCAGCACTGATGTTACTGAACAGGTTCACAATCTTAAATAGAAGACTCAGTCTACTGGGGGCAAGAGGAGAAGGTCTCTGTGCAAAAACAGCACATCAGCCTGTGACAAACATGAGCTCTGGTGGCTTTCACAGCATCACATTTAACCAGAGTCCCACATCTCAGTGTGCTGATGTGCATCCTCAGAGTCCCAGCCCATGTTCACATTTCCCACCTGTAAAGGGCTCGGGTATGCTGGGTTAGTTCTTCAGATGTCACTTTTTACAGTAGGAGCTTCCCACTCCAGGTCAGAGTCCAAAACCAAATACTGAGCTTCTGGAAGAAGTTTTGGCAGCTCAAACTCAGTCCTCACATTTCTCCCTTGAATAAAATGTCCGAGATACCACAACATGCATAAATTAAAAAAAAAAAATTAAAATGGCAGGGGGTGTGTTGGGGGAAATAGGGGTAGAAAGGGAATGTACAGCAAAGGGCAGGGCAAGGCAGGTGTGACATTGATCCCACAGCTGAAACGCTTGCTGTACGTGACGGGAAGGGAAGTGGGGTAGGGCTCAGTGGTGGGGTTGGCAGCTGGTGTAGGACACCCCTCCTTGTCCTGCCTTTGCTCAGGATTCCTATTTGGAGAGTTTGCTGATGACACGAATGAGGGCTCCATTCTCATCCTTCAGCCTTTGGTTGTCTGACTTCAGCTCTGTCAAAATCTGCAGAGAGACAAAGACAAGGTGGGATCAGAGGGGCTCAGGGGCAAGAGGGGACATTGCATCCCCTCCACCCAGCACATTTCCATGGCTCTGCAGCATCTCCAGAGCTTTTACACGCTGGCTGCCAGGCGTGACAGGTGAGAGGGACCTCGAGCACAGCACTGAGGCAGGAAGCCCCAAGCCACGGAGCCCCTGGTGCGAAGCAAGGCCACAGCCCCAGCAGCAGGTCAGGGTCAGGACCAGGACAGCAAGGCAGGAACCATTTCCGAGCTGTTTCATCCCAAACCTGTGCCCAGAGGCTAAATACAGCTCAGCAGACAACAAAGCTGTTTTCCCTGATATGCTTTTTCCATTTTGCCAGGATTAGAAGGGAAACCAAAGGTCTGGAATCTTCATTTAGGACTGGACCTTGCCAAATCTCTAAAATACCCCCAAATCTCCTTGGTACCCCACAGATGTGCAATACAGTTATAAGCACTGAGGCCAGAGGACTGGTGGAACACACTGACACTGGAGGTACCTCCTGGGTGCTCAAGTGAGGTTCCAACACAGACAAAAGCCTTTGGAAACAGAGAATGAATAGCTTCAATGAGACCCTTCCAGCATTTCCCATTGACCTAAATGTGACTGCTGACTTCTTGTGCTGCAGTGAGCGGCCTTCCATGGACTGTTCCCTGCCACTGGACACCAGGAAACCCCCTGCTCCTGTCTGGGGTGTGACAACAAGGCGTCACTCCCACCACGGGTGCCAGCAGACCACAGGGTGACCGGCCCCAAGCCTGCAGGGGTACCCAGGGCAGAGCAGGACCAAACGCACGGTACCTCTATGAGCTCAGCCACTACTTCTGTCTGCCAAGGTGCATCTTGGAGGAATTCCCTCAAATAAAAAATCTGCACTATATCTTCTCCTTCCTCCTGGTGTTTCAACTTTGACCACAATATTCTGCCTGCCTCCACCTGCAGTTCCTCCATGACCACCAGCTTGGAGTGTGGGCAGCTTCTGGGGCAGTACCAGCTCCCACCAGAGCAATTCCATTCTTTCACAGTTGGGTAAAGCCGTGGTGGGCCCCAACACACCCAGTTCCATCCCTGTGGGCACTGGTGGTGGATGTTTCAGGTGGGAGGTTTTTCAGAGAGGGAGGAGAGGTTGGTGCTGCATGGTGGGATATTTGGAAATGGTCCATGTGCTGGGCTGGCCAGAGCTCCAGCCAGTGATGCTGAGTGTGCCTCCCTGGATTCAGTGCTGCTGTGACAGGTGTATCACATGGCTGGGCCGTCACCGTGACAGCACTCATGGCTCCCTGTGCCATTTCTCATGGCCAAAGAAGGGGCATCACCATCACCATCATGATCAGGAGTTCAGAGACACGGCAGAGCCCTTGATGTCTCTGCACTCCTCTGTTTCCTCCTGGGCTTCACCTGTCACTCACACTCATGCCTCCCAGTGCCCTGCAAGAGCCCCACCACCCACTGGGGGCTGCAGATGGACAGTCCTGTCAGGCCCCCGCCACTGCCTGGGGTGGCTCTGCAGTGCCCTTCGCTGTGATAATGGGCATGTGAAATCCTGACACTTGTTTTGGTAGAGAAAATCTCTCTCACAGGTTCCCAGAAACGATGCCAGAGAGAACCACCCCAGTCCCAGGGCTCAGCTGGAGGCTGACGGGGCTGTGCCTCACAGGGGCGGCTTCGTGTGACCTGTGTCACTAATTTGAAAATGAAGGAGTATAAATACTTGTGAAACAAGTGCCTCTGGGCTCCACCAGTGCCGAGTGAGGCTTCCTGAAAGCTACACATCAGCCTTACACAACACAAGCCCAGGAAGTTCCTCCCTTTGAAGGAGAGTAGCCTGAAGTCAGGTGAAATAAACCCCATGGGAACAGGCGGGAAGGGCTGGAAGTTTCCAGCAGCCCCCAGCGAATGGCGGGGCTGACGATGCGGTGTTGGTGTCACCTGAGTTGGGGCTGGAGGTTGCTCTGAGCAGCAGGGCTGTGTGTTACCTGGGACACTGGAGAACACGGCTCCTCAGAAATACCGTGGACTCAGGAAAATGAGATTCACTGAAAAGCACTGCTGCCAGAGCGTGGTACACCTGGCAGAGCTTAAACCAGTGACATCACTGCACAGCTGTGATGTCCACGACACCACTGAGGTGGAGTTTACACATACCAGCAACATCCTGTGTCAGACCTACTGAAAGAGCTGAAAATACATCAGCAGAGCTTGCAGACCATGGCTCTCCCCCAGCTCGGGCACAGTAGGGAACTGCAAACCTGTAAGTGAGGAGGGAAGGACGAGCCTCAGCCAGAGCAGAGGGGTGATATCACTGGAAGGGCAGTGATAACATGGGCATGTCCTGGGAGGAGGAGAGGTGACTTCCAGGTTGTGAAACATCAGCTCTTTGAGTGTGGAAATCATTTTGCCCAATTTTCCCTCTTAGACCTGAAATCATGTGGGGAAGGAGAATGACTTAAACTCATGGTTTATGAGAAGAAATGAGGCAGGGTCAGGTTGGAGGATAGTTCCACAGATTAAAACCAGAAAGGCTGTGAGATCACTTCACCAGACCATCTGCACAATCCAGGGCACTCAACATGACACCCGACTCTCCTGGCTCTTGTGACACACATGTGGGCTTGAGCTGAGACTCCTGGAAAGGGGAAGCCACAATTCCCCTGATTAGTTTGTTTCTATTGTTAATCAGCCTTGATATAATTTGTGTGCTAAGAATAGATTTTTTTATTCTGTGGTGCCACTTCCAACCCTCAAGAGCATACAAATTCTTATGTCTGAAAAGATATGAATATTCCTACTAACCTGCAAAGGACAGGTAGGGCCCCAAGAAAGGAGCATTTACAGCTTTATTTTGGCATTGAACCAATGAAGTAGCAGGAAGAGACATAATTTAACTGTGTGATGTGTGAGGGCAAAGCTTAGGGAAGACTCAGCCTTGGGTTTTTTCAAACACTAATTGTCCTGCACTGGGACTTAAAACAGAAGATGAAAACAGAGCACTCCTGGTCTGGCTCTTGCTGCCTCCCCCACCCGGTGCCAGCCCACAGGAGGCAGGGGGCTTGCTGAGCCTGTGGACTCATACTCAAAAATTTCAGTTTAAAATAAGGAAAGGAGCTTGTCCTTTTCGTTCAAGTGACCAAGAAAACCTGCTGAGGACAGCTCAATTTGTAGTTTTTCTAAAAATACCCTTTCTGTCTAAAATGTTAGCTTTTCACAACATCCCTGAAAATTTCCTGACTTTGGATAATCTGATTTGCTGAGTGCCAGCTTCTCCCTGAAATAAGTCAAATTAAGACAGAATTCTATTATAAGCAGACGTGTAGCATAAACCACCTATTTTCAAGTGTTCAAGGCCAGGTTGGACGGGGCTGGTCTAGTGGAAGGTGTCCCTGCTGGTGGCAGGGGATAAACGAGATGAACTTTAACGCCCCTTCCAACACAAACCATGTCTGTTTCAAGGCAAAGTACCAGGCAAGGAGCTGCTGGCACTGCCAAGCCACCCCAAAGCCATTCCCTGGTGCTAAGCTGGCAAGGGCAGCAGCATCTGCCATGCACAGCAAGAGCCAGTGGGGTGAGCAGAGCTCCAGCAAAGCCCTGCCGTGGCAGCAGCATCATGCTCTTGGAATTCAGAGATCCTTTGCCACAAGCTTTTGAGCAACAAGCTTCACCAGACACCCTGGAGAGCAAAGAGGCGAGTGGGAAGTGCCCGGCCAGGGAGTGGAAACCTGCCTGGAGGAGTGGAAGAGGGAGGCAAGATGAGCCGGAGGGAAAGCAGCTACAGCTCCTCTGATTCCGAGGGCTTGGTGGGCAGAGAAAGTCTGGCTACGACCCGGGTCAGAGCCCTGTTCTCAGCCAGCAGTTGCTCATTCATCTGCCTCAGAGTGTGAATCTGTTTGAGCTGGTGGAGATTCTGCAGAGAGTGAGAGGAGTGGACAGAGAAACACAGAGAGAACATCATGGAAACAAATGGGTACAGAAATGGGAGTTTAGTACATAGGTAGTGAGAGAAAAAAGAGACTAAAAGAAATTAGTAGCAGTGAGTGCTGGATGGGAAAAAAACCACCATGGATATTTTGGGAATCAGCCCTTTCTCCAGGGGCCCCCAAAGTCTTAAAAAAGGTCAAATACAGGCATTTCCCACCACAAAGCAGGATTATATTCTAGCTTACCCAGACAGCCCTGGGACTTGGGAACTGCTGTGAGACCTATCACCAGTGACTTAACACCTACACAGGCTCTGAAAGCACTGCTGGGAACTAAGAATTTCTTTAAAACTCCTTTTCTTCATCCCTAAAAGCCAAAGCAGCTGTGTGGAGTAAAGAGCAATCAGAGCTTCCTGGAAGATCCCAAAGGCACAGACTGAAGCACCTCAAAGTGTCACTGTCCCACAGCAGATCACCGAGACAGGTACCGTGTCTGCTTGGTTCCTCATCCTTGAGTGAGGTCTGCCCAGGCTCAGTCCTGCCAAAACCTCTGGGGTTTGGGGGGGTTTCTCATCCCTGTCTAGATTCAACTCTTCTCTGTCGTGCGGCTCAATTTATCTTTAACCTTCAGAGGGGACAAATTTGAACCTTAAACTGCTCATTTTAGGAAGAGGAGTCTGAATGAGAGCATCTACCACAGTGGGGATGTGACAGGAGGGCATTCCCGGTGACAAAGGCAAAGAGGGGCACAGGACAGGGCAGAGATCAAGCCTCACACTGGGGCTTGCAAAGGAAGAAACTGGACATGGGTACAAACTGTGCATGGGTACAAACTGGGGCTTGCACAAGTACAAACCGGGCACAGGTACAAAGTGGACATGGGAACAAACCAGGGCTTGCACAGGTACAGCAGCAGTGGGAGGTAGGGAACAGAAAAGCCATGAGGAAGCAGAACAGGGAAATGGTACAAGCCATGCAGACATCCCAGTGCCACAAGGATGACACTGGTCCAGTAATGCCAAAGTGAATTCATGTGCTGGACATTTACACCACTGTGGGTGCCAGGAGATGCTGAGAGCTGCAGAGCTGCTTCCTGAGTGGAATCTCTGCCCTCCTTCCTCCTGAGAGGTCAGGCAGCTGGGCCACAAGAACAAAAACCCCTCCCGAGCAAGAACCCATCCTGTATGATGGAGTCCCAACACTGGGCAGGGGCAGGCAGGAAACATCCACAAGAAGAGTTGTAAGTTCAAGTGACAAAATCCCAGTCCCAAACCAAAGCAGTTCCACAAAGCACCGTATTCCTCTCTCCACGTCCTCTTACTTGAGAGCTTGCAGTGGCGGAAGATGACAGAGGGAAGAGTCTATGGGGAAGAGGGTTCCTTTCTACCATTTCATTAGCAGAAAGCATTCAAAGGGAGGTGCTGTCTGTCCTGAACAAGGAGCACCATGAAAGAACCTACTGTGACACAAAGACGACGACCATCCACCCAGCCTGCACTACTCAGGTTGCCCAGAGAAGCTGTGGCCATGCCATCCTTGGAAGTGTCCAAGGCCAGGCTGGACAGGGCTTGGAGCAACCTGGGGTAGTGGAAGGTGTCTCTGCCCAAGGCAGTCTGGGATTCTGTGATGACCCAGAGCTGGCTGCAGCTGGGAAAGAATCTTCTGCATCCCAGGACATTTTGTCCAAGGGCTCATTCCTGTACAAAACTGAAGTACTTGTATACCCCTCAACCATCAGCTCCATTCTTAGTTGCCCAAAAGCATTACATTTACTCTCCATGATGAAATGAAGACACATCTTTGAAAAGCTTTGCAAAACCAAGGGAAGCAGAACAGGAGGGTAGGGAGCAAGCAAAGGATGGGGTTTGAGCCCTTGAGGTCATCAAACTGACAGAGCAGCTCCTTGGACACACAAACACAGTTCTGACACTGGATAAATGAACAGATCCCGAGACAGAGCTACAGCTACACAACTGCAGGAAAGCTGCAGTGACACCTCAGCAGCAAGATCCCTGCTCAGCATATCCCATCCATCCATCCATCCATCCATCCATCCATCCATCCATCCATCCATCCATCCATCCATCCCTTCACCCGCCCAAGCTCTGCTGGCTGCTGCTGGGCTCAGTGAGGACAGACGGACATGGCACGGCTGTCCTGTGATACATCACACCAGGAGCTGCTGGAAGATGGTTGTACTGGAATAGTCACTTCTTTTGATGGCTGAGGATACTTGGTCTGCTCACCCTGGAGACGAGGAGCCTGAGGTCAGACCTCACTGGGGGATGCAGCTCCTCATGAGGCGCAGCTCTGATCTCTGCTCTCTGTGAGCAGGGACAGGACCCCAGGGAAGGGCTGGAGCTGCATCACGGGAAATTTAGGCTGGATATCAGAAAAAGGTTCTTCCCCCAGAGGGTGCTGGGCACTGCCCAGGCTCCCCAGGGAATGGGCACAGCCCCAAGGCTGCCAGAGCTCCAGGAGTGTTTGGACAACACTCCCAGGGATGCACAGGGTGGGACTGTTGGGGAGCAGGGCCAGGGGTTGGACTACGGGTCCCTTTCAATTCAGGATATTCCATGATTTTATGATACACAGATAATAAAGATATTCTGTTTTATCACAGGGCTCACAGCTGGCAGAAAGCACCTCATATACATAGTAGGGGCATCGTGCTACGCGAGGTGGAAAGGACTGTGATCGTTTCAGAGACCACCTTTGTTTTCCCACACCAGCACAGCACGGAACCTTAGCATGGTCCCATCGGCCGCTGCTCAGCCTCCACACACTGCACAGCCCACAGAAAGGATCATTTATGTAAAAACGTGTGTATGCCGTAGGTAGGCCAGGCTCCTGTTTATGCACCAAATCCAGCAAAGGCTGGGAAGCTGGGACTGAAGCCAAGGGCAAAGACCAGGATCTGGACGACACCGCTGTGATTGCTTATCACTCTGCTTGATACTTGGCTTAGCAAAAGCAGGTTTCTCAGTTCTCTGTACCTGCCTTCAATTAATGGATTTTGTGTCTCAACACTAAATAAAAATGCCCAGAGCCTGCACGATGGCTGAGGCCAGGAGCTGCAGTACTGCTATGGAATAAAGGAGCTTCTGTGACCTTCAAGAACAATTGCTGTGTTAAGTTGGGACCTCGGGCACTTGGCATTGAATTCAGCTCAGTGCAAATGTTAATTTTCTTTCTCCTGCCTCAGCCAAGGTTCTGAATCTCCAGTCGAATTGTGCAGTTACTCAGGGAAATGCTGCACTGCTCTGTCACCTTTGCAAGAGCAGGTCTGAGGAGCAGCTCTGCCACCAAACTTCTTGGGGTTACCAAGCCCGTCTTGCTCCTCTTCACTTCTCTATGGCTTTGGTAGCAGGGGTCACACTCCAGACAGGAACAAAGCTCATTCCCTCAAACACAGCCCAAAGTACTGTACATTTCTGTCACCTCTGCCTCCTCTTCCTCAGAAGTCAGCTGCCAGGAGAGGATGGCCCTGGCCAGGACATCTGATGTGCACAACTGGACACAGACACCCCTGCATCCAATAGCAGGACGCGAATCTTGCTGGATTCAAAGACTAGTGGGAAGAATTCCCCCAAACAACCTGAGACCTAATCACCTGACAGGTATGGTTATTTCCACTTGCTGCTCTTCACATTAAAGGAAATTGGTGGATTTGTATTTTCCTTCACAATTCCTTACTTACTCCTTCTGACTCTGCACAACAGCTACTTAGGTAGTGCAAGGAGCAAGAATGAGTCCAACCAGAATTAGCAAATTCTATCCTGGTTCAACTCCCACACTAGTGACTAACAGGGATGCTCTGCAGAGGTTATCTCCCTCCAGGCAAACACAGCAGGGCTGTTTCTCCCACTTCAAGGCATCATGAAAGTCTCCTTTTGGAAAGGTCCAATTCAATGCTGCCTTCTTCTGAGGTTTTACATTCCTCTTTTTTGAGTAGCTGTCAAACAAGGTATGTCACAGTGCCCTCAGGTACTCACTACAAGCTCAAGGTTTTGCAAAAACTAGTAAAAATCTAGTAGCACCGCAGAAGAGAGATCTTCCAATTTCTTGTGTATTTGTTCTACTAACAAAAGGCCACTTTGGTTGTTTGATGCAGCAAGAACAGGCAGAGAGTAGAGTCAGCACCAGTCTCAAGGACCTGAAGCTCATTTTCACTTGGACCACAGGTTCCTTCAGCTCATGTCTCTCGAGGCAGTGTGAGAACGCATCCAAGCTGCAGCAGTGTTTCCCCTTCTGTACCACCTTGGCTTCCATGGCTCTGCAGCTCCAGACTACCTGAACCGGAGGCGCTCTGCCTGTGTCCAACAGACCCTACAGGCACCTTCTCTCATTAACTGCTTTCCAGAGCAGTATGTTTCCAAACTGAGGCCACTAGAGGCCACCACCTTGTCTTCTTACTCCATGGGCTGAAGTTGCAGGTTTGCAGTGATCTGCAGAGCTGAAGAACCAACACAAACTGCTCATGCCTGTATTTCTCTTGAAGACCACAATTCTGTAATTACAGGAAAGTCTCTGTGCAGTTAAAGGTTCCCACCTGCTCACTGAACAAAGAGTTTGGAATTTAGACATATTCCATCCTTTCTCCTTCTCCTCCTGGCTCACCCATTCACACTTATTTTCTCCTCTCTGAGAGAACAAGAGCCTCTACAGCAAGAATCCACCACATCATTGCATTACTTATTGCAGCAGAAGATGCAGCAGAAGCCAGCGGTCCTTCCAAAGCTATGTGCTTGGTAGAAACACAAAGCTTCAAACAGAAACAGAGTTGGAACCTCCTCCAGGGTGCCAGGAAGCAGTTTCTGTCAGTGCATGGTGCCAGCAGAGCTCTCAGGTGGGTCCTTCCTTCTGAGAGTAGCTTGGTCCCACCTGCTCGTGTTGAAAGGGAAGGAAGGCACGGGCAGAGCAAAGGGGACACTCATTCTGTGAACATGAGCACTGAAATACAGCATAACGTGACGCAGCACTGCTGAACGGGGTGAGGCTTTGGGGGGGTGTGGGCAGCCAGATGCTGCCTGGGCTCTGTAGGGCTCCCCTCATGGGCACAACCATCCTTGAAGCCACACCACGGGAGCGAGAACACGCCAGAGCACCAGTGGCCATGGCTCGTGACAGCAAGCCATGCTGCACATCCCATCAGGAAGCAAATTCCTCTTTGCTGGAGTTATCCCAGGCTGCTGTGGCCTCCCAGTGACATGCTTTGGGAAGGGAGTATAGGAACACAACCGCTCTGTGTTTTATCCTGGCCAGTGTGCGTGAGCTCAAAAGCCAGCTTTGTCTTCTTACCCATCCGGAGAGAACCTCAGCGGCTTAACTTGGGCTGCAGACTAGTCAGAGCACAGAGGGTCAGCACACTGGAACTCAGCGATGCCACAAAAAGTTAGTTTGGGAAGGCATTTAAGGAGAACAGCTTTCACCATTCTCCAATCAAACAGCAGAACAAATCAAACATAGGAGCAATCAGATGAATGAGAACAGGACAGTTTATTAGGATTTCATGTTTGAAGAACAGGGCCATTAAAGCAAGTTCTGACTGCAGAAAGGAAAATGAGATCCTTCCCATGTACACCTTGAACATATCCTCCTGGGTGACAATCCCCAAAGACATGAATACAAAGCATAAAAAATGGAATAGACACAGTGAAGATTATTTCTTACCTTCATTTCCTCCTCCATTTCAGAGAGTTTCCGCTCCAGGGCTCGCTTCTCCTGTTTACAAGGATGCATAACAAAGAAGATCACAAGCATTTAGAAAAAAAAAATTACAGTATATTTTCTTTTAAAGAAAAATAAGAGTCTTGTGTTTCTGTAGCAGCAATCCCTGAAGGGTATCCCAAAGCAAGGCAGAGGTTACAACCAGGAGCTGATCAGATGGGACAGGGCAGCTGGCAAACCAGCAGGGATAGAAGCTGGGCCTGTTTGGGCAGATCACAAGCTCTATTCACACTTCTATGAAAATTATCTCCCATTTTCAGTGATCCCAGTTCTTAGAAGTTGCTGATGTAATGTGATTTTGAGCTCTGTAGGTGAAGCCATGGATTTACTCATACTCCACTAAAGGTGGCAACGACAAAAGTCACTGAGCTGCTCAAATAGGAAACAGAACAAGGAAATTCCCTGCCTGGAAATCCTGCTTCTCCCAGATAATCCAGGGCTGCGAAGCTGACTGCTTTCAGTCCATTTTAGAAAGTGAGGATTAGACTCTGCCATGTGAGTGGCCTCAGCTAAGCCTGTGCCAAGGCAGGGAGATGCCCTGAGAAGGGGCAAGTGGGAAACACACACCAAGAACAAGATTTACACTCTTTGCCCTGCTCCTTTGCCCTATGCAAAAATCCAGGAGGCCAGGAGAGGGAGGAAAAGGCAGCTTCTGAGTGTGCTGGGGATGATGAGTTCTGGGTCACTTTTTACCCAGAGCATGGTTCATCCAGGGATTCATCAGTGCAAAATGCATGAGCCATCCCAGAAACAGTTAATGCACCTTCACTGAGAACAGCTGAACACATTTTTACTATCTAACTTGCAGAATTTGTGGCTGTTGTGATCCTAACTCAACAGAAGTTATACAGGATGTTACCCTGACTTCAACAAAGGCAAGTTCAAGGTCCCGTCCATGGGCTGGGGCAATCCTTGGTATTAACCCAAGCTAGGGGATGAAGGGATTGAGAGCAGCCCTTCCAGGATTTTTGTTCCCCCACCACCCAAAACCAGTCTTTATTTGTAAGGATCAAGAATGTTTTAAAGCATAATGGACCAACAGTCCCTCAGTGTGATACAATCCAGTGGTGCTCAGCTGCTTAGAATGAAAGAGAGGAATCAGAACGAAGCTGATGTGCAAAGAGAGCAGCAAAGTCTCAGGCCTTGCAAAGGTCAGAACACAATTATCATTGTGCACTGCTTCTCAAGGCAAAAATACAACTTATCTTTTAATTAACGCTTCCCTTCTAGAAATGACTGCCCTGCAGAGCAACACGAGGCACAGGCTGTGACTCAGAAGAAAGCAGAGACACATACCCTCTTCTCCATCTCCAGCATGCTGGACCGGTCAGAAGTTTTCTCCTGTTTCTGCTATGGAAATTAAAAATAGAAAGTGATTAAACCCGAGAGCATTCACAGGGAGCTGCACAAAGGCCAAGACAGCCCACAGATGGTCTTGCTTGGGATGCAGCAAGTTGATTTACAAAATTACTTGCTTATTTCTGTCTTCTCTATTGTGCCTTCCATCCCAAAAACATCCTTCCAGGAGCTTCCCTCCCTTTCCCATTCTGGAACAAGATGGTTTGTCATGGCCAGTGTTTAGTTTCTCCAGTTAGGACCTAGATTTTCCCTTACCTGGGCTGCTTTTTCCAACTTTGCTTTGATATCAGCCAGCTCAAGCTGGGCTTCCTGCAGCTTTGACTTCAGCTTTTGATTTTCAGACAGGGCACTCTCATATAACTGAAATGCAAAACAAGAGCTCACTTAAGCAGGCTGCTCCTGGTTAATTAACCCCAGCCCACCACGCTGCTCCGAGCAGACACATGCCCTCAGCACTGAGCTGAGGGGCTCATTTTGCTCACACACATCAGGAGACAAGAAGGGAAAACAAAGCCAACTTGGACACATTACTTATGTTTTCATAATTCATTAATTATGAAATAAGAAAACAGCTGTTGAATTTTGTAGAAGTTTAAACATAGCCAAGTGGCACAAAAAAGGGACAGTTTTAATTTAGGTAATTCCTTACTCACAGGGTGGTGAGACCCTGGCACAGAGCTCGGAGAAGCTGTGGCTACCCCATCTCTGGAAGTGTCCAGGTCCAGGTTGGATGGGACTTGGGGCAAACCTGGGATAGTGCAAGGTGTCCCTGCCCATGACAGGGGTGGAATGGGATGAGCTTTAAGGTCCCTTCCAACCCAAACCACCGGATTCTTTGAAACACAGAAAATGAACATAAACATCTTCTCTTCCTTCCCACTGATTCTTGGGGCAGTTTCTGCAGCAACAGGCAGGTTCTGTGGTGTGTGCAGTGACAATAATAAGTTTTAAAAAAATCCTACTTTCTTATAGTCCCTGTTGCTCTCCTCCTCTGCCCGGCTGCTGAGGGCGGCGAGCCGGTTCTCCCTGCGGCTGTAGGCACTGGAGCGGCTGGAGGCACGGTCGCTGTAGGACGAGTCACTCGTGGTGGGGTTTGTAGCTGCTTCCAACCTGAAACAGGAGGAAGATTCAGCACTTTGGAGCTGTGGTAGCTTGGGACAGCCAGCATAGGGCCCAGCTGGTTGGGACGGGAGGCTGTGGCAGACCCAGCTGAGTCAGGGCTCTGGGGTCTGTGGGAGCACCCCCCACTTGGCCCTGGGGATTGCTGCCCAAAACCTGACAGCCACCACCACTCCAACAACTGGAAAAAATCCCAGGGTACCAGCCCAGCCTCCCATGGGCAGTGACTTCCCACGAATCTCTCATCTCCGTGGTGGGAACCAGCTCTATTTCTAAGAGGGCACTGAGATAAATAATTTGGGGAGTAAAGAATAGAAGCAAACTGATGCCACAGCTGAGCTGAGGAAAGGACCAAATAGCCAGTACCAGACTGGATTTGAAACACAGAGAATCCTCAAAGCCATACAAAAACATGCTGCCAATAAATATTACATGGGAAAAAAAGGAAAAAAAGAAAATTCTTACCTGGAAAGTCTTTCATGCTGAAGGAAGAAAAAAAGAAAGAAAAAAGGTTAATTAATAATGAGGAGAATTAAACATTCAATTCAAAAACTGCAGAGCTTCTGGGCAGCAGCAATCTCCCACCTCAGATACCAGCACCCAGCTCATGCCAGGCTACACAGAGATTTCCCAGCCCAAACTAGGAATGTCCAATCTCTGCCTGAATCTTCAAGTGCTTCAGCTCCTCTGAAGCATTTATTTCGCTCACCTAAAGAAATCCTGAATCTTGCTGTTCAAATCCTCGTTTCCAGAATTGAAATGCCTTCCCTGGAATCCAAATGAATTTATTGTTTCCTTTTTCCAGTGAAGTTATTCTTCCTGACAATGATCACTGTGCTGTGTGTGATGTGGGTGAGGGGGATTAACAGACACAGGGATCTCCCAGTGTCTGTGCTGAACTTGAGAAAATCACAAACACTCTTCTCTCCACAGGCAAGCACATCTCCCTGGAGAAAAGCTTCACCACAGCAGAGAGAGACACAACAGCAGCTGCAGGAGGGAGGGAGAAAACCTTACACCAGGGTGGTTGAGGCCTGTGTTGGGTTCTTCTTTCCCCATCAACATCCAAACCTCTGCTGTGCTGTACTTGGCTAACTTTGGACATTGAGGGGTTGCAGCATGTCCAGAGAAGGGCCTGGAGCACCAGGAGCACCTGTGGGAGTTGGTGGGGCTCAGCCTGGAGAAAAGGAGGCTCAGGTGGGACCTGGCTCTGATCCCAGAAAACAAGGGACAGGACACGAGGAAAGGCCTCAAGTTGTGTCAGGGGAGGTTCAGGTTAGGTGCATATTAGGGGAAAATTTCCTCCTTGAAAGGGTGGTCAGGCCCTGGCAAAGGTTGCCCAGGCCAGTGGTGGAATCACACTCCCCTGAAATGTTAAGAAAATGTACAGATGGAACACCTGGGGACATGGTTTAGTGGTGCACATGGCAATGCTGGAGGAGAGTTTGGGCTTAACGATCTTAGAGGGCTTTTCCAACTTAATAATTCCATGATTCTATGAATATCCTACAGAGGCTGGATGTGGTCAACCACCATTTCAATGAAATTTTTTGGATCGAACAGTTCCTTCCTACAATTGCATAAATCCAGTGGTGATGGCATCACTGTCCTGCAGGACATGCCACACTGACAGTCAGCTCCTCCACGAGGTTTCTGTCTGACAGACATTTACCCAAATTCCAGGTGCATTCCAGCTCTTTACGGTCCCTTGAACTGGAAGTTGAGCCCAGTATTCCTCTGCTGGTTTATCAGCAGCATCATTGTTCTGAGTGAGCGCAAACCTCCCACAAGGCACTTCCAGCCAATTCCCTACGCTCTTTTTAACAGAGTCAACACAAAGGACATCAGAGAGCAAATGAGGGGTCAGGTTTTAGTGCCCAGACATGCTTACGCTGCTTGTGCTGTCAGTTACACCAGTCAATCCAGTGCTAAGGCCTTGCTGGGAGGCAGACTTGCTGCCTGCCTGGCACCCTGCTGCTTGAAGACTTCAGACCACCCACTCCCTTCTGGCACCCAGACAATGCCTCTGATCCTGGGCAGGGATCTGGGAGTACACCCCATGGAGAGAGGAATCAAGTCACCCATTACACGGAGGAGGGTGGACAAGTCACCCAGCCACCTCTCCACTCAAAGCCAGAGGAGCACAGGGGCAGGCCCCAGAGCATCCCACCCCATGCCCAGCCCCGCCTGCTGCTTCCCAGGACACAGCGACCTATTACCTGCACCTGGCTGCTGAGTTTTTAATTCAACCCAGCCTAACGTGACCCTCATCTCGCACCCTGATTCAGGACAGGAGTGTGCCCATGGGCTCTGTAGCACAGCCTCTGACATGCTGTGCTGTCAGCTGACCAGCACCAGAAAAATGAATGGCCAGGACCCGGCACATGGAGCCTTGGTGGATGGACCGCACGCTCAGACAAAGCTGCCACGTGCAGAGATCAGGAGGACAAGCA